>NC_092047.1:30951144-32151144 GCF_003086295.3 Arachis hypogaea | reverse complement strand
GAAAGCAATTCCTACCCATACTGATGATGCTAACACTGTTGTTTCCTTTGTTAGAAACCATCTTATCTGTCGCTTTGGATCACCACGAGCAATCGTGAGCGATCAAGGCACTCACTTTTGTAACAGGAGACTGACAGGATTACTGAAGAAGCATGGGATTGTTCATAAAGTAGCAACAGCTTATCATCCCCAGACAAATGGACAAGCAGAAGTGTCTAACAGAGAAATCAAACGCATTTTAGAGAAGATAGTAAAGCCTCATAGGAAAGACTGGAGTGCCAGGCTACAAGATGCACTCTGGGCATATAGAATAGCATATAAGACACCCATTGGGATGAGTCCCTTCCGCTTGGTATACAGAAAGGCTTGCCACCATCCAGTAGAGGTGGAACACAAGGCTTTCTGGGCTGTAAGGGAATGCAATATGAATTTTGAAGAATCTGGTGCTGAAAGAAAGTTGCAACTAGCAGAATTAGAGAATCTTCGCCTAGAAGCATATGACAATTCCAGGCGATACAAAGAGAAGAAAAAGGCTGTCCATGACAAGCACATAAAAAGGAGAGAGTTCAGACCAGGGGAGTTAGTTCTTCTTTATAACTCCAGACTGAGGCTTATGCCAAGCACACTAAAATCAAGATGGGAAGGTCCCTACAGAGTAGAAAAGGCAGAGCCATACAAAGTTTTTTACCTGCGTCATCCTTCTAGCTCCAAATTCATTAAGGTCAATGGACATCGCCTAAAGCTTTATCATAGTGAAAAGATGAAGGATCACAAAGAACTAGAGATTTTCCTCTTGGAAGACCCACCAACATAAGCAAAATGAGCCTGAAGAACGTCCAACTTAAGGACGTAAAAGCAAAGTGTTAGGTGGGAGACAACCCACCATGGTATGATCGTTCAGTTTCAGTCTTAGTTTTATTTTACTTTATTCTATTTTTATTTTTGTTAATGACTCTTCTCATAATCTCTGCATATAGCCTGCATTTGCATTTGCATATATAAAAAAAATGCATGCGGAAGAAAAGAAGCAGAGAGTCACGCGAGAGCGTGGCTGGAGGCATGCTTTAGGCAAAACCATGCCCATGCGAACGAGTCGCTGACGTGTCCGCGTCATTTGAAAAATAGCCTCCCACGCGTGCGCGTCGCCCATGCGCACGCGTGACCCTGCGAATTCGACATAAATGGGTGTATGGCAGAGAGTTATGGTGGAGTGGGGCTGGAATGGTGCTAGAAGTAGAAGCCTTACCACGCGAACGCGTGCCCCACGCGTCCGCGTCGTTTTTCAAAATATGTCCATTCTCGCGATCGCGTCACCCACGCGCACGCGTTACCCAGATTTTTGGCAAAATGAGTATAAAACAGAGAGTTGTGCGTACGCGAAGCTGCACTCGCGCCAATAGCACAAATCAGGTCACGCACTTCGCGTGGCCTGAACTTATCACACACCACGCGATCACGTGCCCCACGCGTCCGCGTCACAAGCGACGCACAGCTTATCCAGATCAGCGCCTGATATCTTATCTTTTCTTCCCCAAATCCAAATCTTTTCTTTCCCTTCTTATTTCTTTCTTCTTCCTTCTTCCTTCTTTATTCTTTCTCACTTTTTACTTTCTCCTCCCTTATTTTTCACATCCATTATCAAGGTTCTTTTCTTTCTTTCCTTACTTTTTACTTTTCCTTTATTATTTTTATTAATGTTTTCTTCTTCTTTTTCTTTTCACTTTCATTATCTATATTTTCTTTTTCTTTTTTTTATTTTCTTTTTATTCCTTTAATTGGTATTAGAAATTTAATTGGGTGATTATTTTCTTTTATATTTTGCTTGTGAGTTATTGTGAAATTGTTTGACAATTTATATTACTTCTTAAAGGGTTGCTTGCATGTTCACTTTAATACTTTCAATAACATATTCACCATGCATGTGTGTTTGTGAAAAAGCCCGTATGGCATTCCACATTATTTTATATTACTCTATTCTACTACTCTAATGCCTATTTTTCACAAAATCCCTTTTATATTTTATTGATTAAATATAATTATCAATACAAATAGATTGTTAGTTTGAAAGAGTTGATAATCTAACTTGGACATTTAATGCTTGATCTATGCTACTCATGCCTTTGCCGGCATGCCAATAAACATCTTGTATTTAATAGCCATCACATCCACTTGCTATATTTCTATTGATGAACTTTTCACATGTAGTCATGACCATGTGTTAACGACATTCTTCTTTAACGTCCATTGATTATCACCTATACCATCCTCTTCCTTGCTCAAACCCTTAGCTTTACATATTACTTTCTTTTTTCCTTTTCAGGATGGCCACCAAGAAAGGTAAAGAGAAAGCTACTCCCAAGCCACCAGCAAGGAAAGGAACAAAAAGAACACTAATGGCAGAGCCATCTTCAATAGCAGTAAAGCCCTCAACAAAACGAATCAAGAGGATCATCAAGGTCGATGAAAAAGAGAAAGCTTTCCCAGCAAAGGACACTGCGCGGTTCACTAACTGCTACTGTGAGCAGATGTTCCCCATCCTGGCTGAGAGAAACTATAACAATGAGTATCTACTCATCCTTCCGACCAACATTGTTGAATTTGTTGAGCCGCGAATTGAACGAAGACATTGGGGATTCCTACAGAGACAGTCACGGCAGGTTAATCTATCATGGGTAGTTGAATTCTACTCCAATTTTCACATGCCAACCATGCAGTCTGTCTATGTCCGTCAGAAGCAAGTTCCTATAACTGAAGAGGCCATTCAAAAAGTTTTAAATCTTCCCCCTGCTCCAGAAGGATTGGACGCATTCCAACAAGCCTCATTTAAACGCCAGACATACCAATTTGACTCGGATGCCGTTCTCAGAGTTATAGCACAACCTGGCAGCAGATGGATCTATGGATACCATCGATCTCGACCTAAGAGCATATTGGCTTCAGCACTCACCTTGGAGGCTCGAGTATGGGCACAGATCATATCCCATTACGTCTTTCCGAGCACTCACGAGTCCTCCTTCACTGCAGACATGGCTATTCTACTCTGGTGTATCCTTATAGACCAGCACCTCAATTTACCAAGGCACATTCGGCATGCTATGGGACACGTACAGATTACGGACAACCTACCTTTTCCCGCCTTGGTTTCAGATCTAGTCTCAACAGCCGGAGTCTCCTACAGAGCTGGGGACACCAAGGCCATGATTCCACGGGATGATCAGATAGTCCCTAACGGAAAGTATATCAGACCTCCAGCAGCCACTACTAGCCGGCCTACAGACCTAGCCGAAGATATTCCCACTCCTTCCACATCACAAGCACCTTCCACAAACCAACTACTCCATCAAATACTTGAAATATTAGACCAGCTTGACCGGAAAGGAAAGCAAAGGGAGCGTCGTAACAAGCGCCGATTTACATACCTCAAGGAGCTGCTTGTTGGTCACCACCCACCTAAAAAACACCCAGACACCCCGGACTCCACTTCATTTACCAGCATAGGGAGCCATGACAGTCCGAATTGTGGAGATGCTGCTACCAGCCCCCCTCTGTTCTTGACTGATGGCACCGAGGACGGTGCCAAGCTTTAAGTGTGGGGAGGTCAGTCAGTACCTGACTTCCGGAGGTAATTTCTCTTTCTTAGCACCAATAAAATAGGATATTTATTTAATTTTTCTTTTGTTAGGATAGAATAAAATTGCATAGAAATAGATTATTTGCATGCATGTTCTATTTGGTTAGAAAATAATAAGTTTCTTTTTTTAAGACCCTATTTTTGAAAAATTTTACTAATTTAAATCAAAACTTTTGTGTTAAACTTGTTTGGAAGTTGTATTTGGAACATAGTTAAAAGCTAGAACACACAACCTGTGAGACTTGAGCCTAATAACACGGTTACATTATTGGTGCATGAAATTACAATCACACTTTTGCAACTCCGCACAACTAACCAGCAAGTGCATTGGGTCGTCCAAGTAATACCTTACGTGAGTAAGGGTCGATCTCACGGAGATTGTCGGCTTGAAGCAAGCTATGGTTATCTTGTAACTCTTAGTCAGGATATCAATAATTCTCAGATTTAATTGTAAAAAGTAAAAGAACATGAAATAAATACTTGTTATGCAGTAATGAAGAACAGGTTGAGGCTTTGGAGATTCTTTGTCTTCTGAATCTCTGCTTTCCTACTATCTTCTTCTTCATGCACGCAAGGCTCCTTCCATGGCAAGATTTATGTTGGGCATCACCGTTGTCAATGGCTACTTCCCGTCCTCTCAGTGAAAATGTTCCAAATGCGCTGTTACCGCACGGCTAATCATCTGTCGGTTCTCGATCATGTCGGAATAGGATCCATTGATCCTTTTGCGTCTGTCACTACGCCCAACACTCGCGAGTTTGAAGCTCGTCACAGTCATCCCTTCCCAGATCCTACTCAGAATACCACAGACAAGGTTTAGACGTTCCGGATCTCAGGAATGGCCGCCAATAATTCTAGCTTATACCACGAAGACTCTGATCTGAATCATGAGGCTAAGAGATATGCATTCAATCTAAGGTAGAACGGAGGTGGTTGTCAGGCACGCGTTCATAGGTGAGAATGATGATGAGTGTCACGGATCATCACATTCATCAGGTTGGAGTGCGAATGAATATCTTAGAATAGAAGCAAGCGTGATAGAATGGAAAATAGTAGTAATTGCATTAATTCATGAAGAACAGCAGAGCTTCTCACCCCCAACAATGGGGTTTAGAGACTCATGCCGTAGAGAATACAATATGAAATGTGTAAAGTGTCGTGAGGTCCAAGATGAATCACTAAAAGTAGTTTTTATAGTAAACTAGTGACCTAGGGTTACAGAAAATGAGTAAGCTAGGGTGTTTAGTGTAAAAATCCACTTTCGGGGCCCACTTGGTGTGTGCTTGGGCTGAGCATTGAAGCTTTCATGTGTAAAGACTTTTCTTGGAGTTAAACGCCAGCTTTTGTGCCAGTTTGGGCGTTTAACTCCAGCTTTTATGCCAGTTCTGGCGTTAAACGCCAGAATTCTTAAGCTGACTTGGAATGCCGATTTGGGCCATAAAATCTAGAACAAAGTACGAACTATTATATATTGCTGGAAAGCCCAGGATGTCTACTTTCCAACGAAATTAAGAGCGCGCCAATTGGGCTTCTGTAGCTCCAGAAAATCCACTTTGAGTGCAGGGAGGTCAGAATCCAACAGCATCTGCAGTCCTTTTTCAGCCTCTGAATCAGATTTTTGCTCAGGTCCCTCAATTTCAGTCAGAAAATACCTGAAATCACAGAAAAAAACACAAACTCACAGTAAAGTCCAGAAAAGTGAATTTTAAACAAAAACTAATAAAAATATAATAAAAACTAATTAAAATATACTAAAAACATACTAAAAACAGTGCCAAAAAGCGTATAAATTATCCGCTCATCACAATACCAAACTTAAATTATTGCTTGTCCCCAAGAAACTAAAAATCAAATAGGATAAAAAGAAGAGAATATACAATGAACTCCAAAAACATCTATGAAATCAGTCTTAATTAGATGAGCGGGGCTATTAGCTTTTTGCTTCTGAACAGTTTTGGCATCTCACTTTTTCCTTTGAAGTTCAGAACGATTGGCATCTATAAGAACTCAGAATTCAGATAGTGTTATTGATTCTCCTAGTATAGTATGTTGATTCTTGAACACATTTACTTTATGAGTCTTGGCCGTGACCCTAAGCATTTTGTTTTCCAGTATTACCACCGGATACATAAATTCCACAGACACATAACTGGGTGAACCTTTTCAGATTGTGACTCAGCTTTGCTAGAGTCCCCAATTAGAGGTGTCCAGAGCTCTTAAGCACACTCTTTTTGCTTTTGATCACGACTTTAACCACTCAGTCTCAAGTTTTTACTTGACACCTTTACGCCACAAGCACATGGTTAGGGACAGCTTGGTTTAGCCGCTTAGGCCAGGATTTTATTCCTGAGGGCCCTCCTATCCACTGATGCTCAAAGCCTTGGATCCTTTTTATTACCCTTGCATTTTGGTTTAAAGGGCTATTGGCTTCTTCTGCTTGCTTTTTCTTTCTTTTTCTCTTTTTTTTTCGCATATCATCCTCTTTTTTTTTTCTATTCACTGCTTTTTCTTGCTTCAAGAATCAATTTTTTTTATTTTTCATATTATCAATAATATTTCTCTTTTTTCATCATTCTTTCAAGAGCCAACAATTTTAACATTCATAAACAATCAAATTCAAAAATATGCACTGTTTAAGCATTCATTCAGAAAAATAATAGTATTGCCACCACATCAAAATAACTAAACTGTTTTAAAATTCGAAATTCATGCACTTCTTTTTCTTTTTCAATTAAAAACATTTTTTTATTTAAGAAAGGTGATGAATTCATAGGACATTCATAGCTTTAAGACATAAACTTTAAATTTTTATTGATTATGGAATAAAAATAAGACTCAAAAATAAATATAGGAGCAAACCAATAATAATAGAAGGCAGAAAATAAAAATAGAAAAATAAATGACTCTTAAAATAGACTCTTAATAATAAAGGTTATCACAGAGTTAGGACTCAACAACCTTGATTTTGAGAAGTGGATGCTTCCTCAATCTGTGGGGTGCTTGGTCCTTCAAGGGAGAGCTTCTGGCGCTTCAGCTCCTTTAGCTCACGCCCCTGCTTCTCTTGTTCCTTTAGCAGTTTGCAGAGCATGCAGTTTTGATTCTGCTGTTCTTCCTTAACTTGTTCCATAGCTTCTTGCAGCTTGGTAACAGATGCTTCTAGGCAGGTCCAGTAGTCAATTTCAGGAATTTCTGGGAGGAACTCATGCGCCCTCCTTTTTATGGAGTTGTCTTGCACTTGTCCTTTCATTGACTTCTTGGTGATTGGGTGTTCGATTGGGATGAATTTATCTACTCTCATTCTCACCCCAGCATCTTTACATAGCAGAGAAATTAAGCTTGGGTAGACCAGTTTGGCTTCAGTGGAGTTCTTGTTTGCAATTGTGTAAATCTCACAAGAAATCAGATGATGAATCTCCACTTCTTTTCCAAGCATAATACAATGAATCATCACTGCTCTCTTGACAGTGACTGATGAGAGGAACTTTTGCGTGGTCTAGAAATTTGCGGATAAATCCTCGTTGCAAGTATAGTTTCTAAACCTTCAAAAGTCCTTTCATACAAACGTTTTGGTTGTCACAAGTAACAAACCCCTTTAAAATTGATAACCGAGTATTTAAACCTCGGGTCATCTTCTCAAGGAATTACAGGGAAGTATATTCTTATTATTGGTTATGAGTTTGTAAATTGGGATTTAGGAAGTAAGGTGGGAATATGTTATATGACAAATAAAATAAAATAATAATAATAAAATAAACTCTTAGCAAAGTATGAAGACTGGAGGTCCTATCCCAGTTATCCTTATCAATTGTAATAAGAATTGGATTTTTCTCCCACTTTATTAACCTCTAACTATGAAGGTAAGTTAAGTGGATGAATTAATTCTTGAAGAATTCCAATTCTCAATCAACAATGAGTTTGATAACTCAAGAGTCACCAATTATTTAACCAAAGCCAAAAGGGGAGAAATTCTACTTGAATGAAAATAATTTGGATAAATCGAGAACTTTAATAAATTAAAAAAAGCAATCATAAGTCTGGAATACCTCAATTAACTCTAATAAAGACATCAAATGTAACATGGAAGAGTTCATAAATTAAATTAGAAAAATAAATAAAAATAAAGAACCTGGGATTGAGAGTCACTCCTAAAATTATAAATATGAGAGCCTGTTTTATGAATGGATGTATTCTCCCACTTTATAGCTTCTAATCTATGTTTTCTGGGCCGCAAACTGGGTCAAAAACAGTCCAGAATTCGCTGGTTTCGAATTTTGCCACGCTGGATTTCCGTCACTGCGACGCGGCCGCATGGATCACGCAGTCGCGTCAGGGGAACTATAGCATATTATATATCAAATCGAAGCCCCGGACATTAGCTTTCCAACGCAACTAGAACCGCGTCGTTTGGACCTCTGTAGCTAAAGTTATAGCCATTTGAGTGCGAAGAGGTCAGGCTGGACAGCTTAGCAATTTCTTCAACTTCTTGTATTCCTTCCACTTTTGCATGCTTCCTTTCTATCCTCTGAGTCATTCCTACCCTATAATATCTGAAATCACTCAACACACATATCAAGGCATCTAATGATAATAAGAGAGGATTAATATTAGCAATTATAAGTCCAAAGAAGCATGTTTTCAATCAAAGCACATAATTAGGAAGGCAAATGTAAAACCATGCAAATAGTATGAATAAGTGGGTAAAGAGTTAATAAAAACCACTCAATTGAGCACAAGATAAACCATAAAATAGTGGTTTATCAATGACCTCAGAGCGGTTGCTAGTGGGCAATATAGAACGCCCAATGAAGTCCAACCAGCCTCTTGCAACTGGTTTGAGATCTCCCCTCTTGAGCTTGTTTGGGACACCTTTTGAATTGGTTATCCACTTAGTTCCAGGTAGGGGTGTTCAAATCCAAACCGATCCAAATTAAACCGCTCATCCAATCCGATCCAAACCGAAAACCGATTAAAACCGCACTAATTCGGATTTGATTGGATTCTATTTTTTGTAAACCGCTGGATTGGATCGGATTTCGGATCTACTTTTCATAACCGATCCAATCCAATCCAAACCGCACAATGTGCTATAATATTATTATTTTATTATTATATTTACAATTATACTTATAACATGTTCAATTTGTTATACATTTTTCTATTATTCATGTATTATTATTATTTAATAAATATTTTATGTTGAAAATGTTATTTATTTATTTATTTAACTAACCTATAATTGTATTTCTATTGTTATGTTATCGTTAGTTTTTTAAGATATTGTTAAGACTTGTTATGTCATTGTTGATTATTTAAAATTTGATGTTGAGACTTGTTATATGTAATTAATTTTTTTATTTAAAAAGCCGCAAATCCAAACCGCTTGTAATCGGATCGGATCGAATCGGATTTTCAAAAAAATTTCATCCAATCCAAACCGCACCGCACATAAATTAAATGTTCGGATCGGATGACTTTTTCCTTTAAAACCAAACCAAACCGCACCGCGAACACCCCTAGTTCCAGGGAGGCATATGTCCTCTAGAACTTGATCCAACCCCTTATCTACTCTCACCATTCTCCTATTAAAGGATTCTGGATCATCTTGTAGTTGAGGCAGTTTGAAGACCTCTCTTATTTTGTCCAGATGGAAGTAAATAAGCCTCCCTCTGACCATAGTTCGGTAGGTGTGAAAGGCGGTTCTAGTTATTCTCTGCTTATCTGTCAGCCACAAATTTGAGTAGAATTCCTGAACCATGTTTCTGCCAACCTTTGTCTTAAGATTGGCCAGAATTTCCCATCCACTATTTCGAATTTACTCTTGGATCTTTGGATATTCATCTTCTTTCAAATTGAATTTAACTTCCGGGATCACTGACCTCAGACCCATTATTTTGTGGTAATGGTCTGCATGTTCTTTGGTTAGGAACCTCTCTTAATTCCAAAGACTCTTTGGAGTATTCTCTTTCTTGCCTCTTGATTTGGTTTGTTTTTCCTTAGGTGCCATGATCTTGAAGAGTCTTAGCTCAGTGATCACGGAAAAACACACCAAACTTAGAGGTTTGCTTGCCCTCAAGCAAAAGAAAGGAAAAGAGAGAGAGAGGAGAAGAGCCAAATTCGAATGGTGGAGAGGAGGGGGTGGCCGAATGTACATTTATAGGAGGAAGGGAGGGATTTCGAAAACTTTGAAAGAGATATGACATAGAGATATGATTGATGGAAGAAAATAAAATCATGATATGAAAAAGATGAGATTTGTAATTAAAAAAGATATAAAGATGTTAAATCTGAAAATTTGGTTATGCATTTAAGAATTAAGAGATGATATGATGAGTTGAAAAAGATTTGGAAAGAAATTAAGAAGATAATTGAGTTTTTGAAGAAGATTTGGGAAGGATTTGAAAGAAAACTGAAAAGAGATTTAGAAAATGTTTGAATTTTTGAAAATTGAGGGTGAATGATGAAAGTTTGAAACATGTTTATGCAGAAAAGTATGAATCAAAACATGAAAATTTGAAAAAATTTGAAGTTAGAAACAAAATCTCCTTCCCCTTCCTTTTTGGCGTTAAACGCCCAGAATGGTATCCATTCTGGCGTTTAACGCCCAATTGTTGGCCATTATGGGCGTTTAACGCCCAGCCAGGTACTCTGGCTGGCGTTAAATGCCAGAAACCCCTTTATCACTGGGCGTTTTTCTGAATGCCCAGGATGCTGCAATTCTACCATTCTGGCGTTTAACGCCCAAAATGGTACCTTTACTGGCGTTAAACACCCAGAATGGTACCTATTCTGGCGTTTAACGCCCAAAATGCCCTTTACTGGCGTTTTCTTGCCAGCAAGCTCCTTTTCTCTGCTTTTTGCACTGAATCCTTCTGTAACTCTGTGAATTCCTTCAATTTTGATGATTTGCCTTTGAAGAAAAATGTATAGCAAACTTCTATAAGTATTAATTAAAACAAATAACTTGCTAATAGCTGGGTTGCCTCCCAGCAAGTGCTTCTTTATTGTCTTTAGCTGGACCTTTACTGAGCTTCATTCAAGCCTCAGTTTTGAGCATTCTTGCTCAAAATTGCTTTCAAGATAATGTTTGATTCTCTATCCATTAACAATGAACTTTTTGTCAGAATCAACATCTTGAAGTTCAACATATCCATATGGTGACACTCCTGTAATCACATATGGTCCCCTCCACCGGGATTTTAATTTTCCGGGGAATAACCTGAGCTTAGAGTTGAACAGCAAAACTTTTTGTCCTGGCTCAAAGACTCTGGATGACAATTTCTTGTCATGCCATTTTTTTGCTTTTTCCTTATAAATTTTTGCATTTTCAAAAGCATTGAGTCTAAACTCCTCTAGCTCATTTAGCTGGAGCAATCTTTTCTCACCAGCTAACTTAGCATCCATGTTTAGGAATCTGGTTGCCCAGTAGACTTTATGTTCTAGTTCCACGGGCATATGACAGGCCTTGCCATACACAAACTGGTATGGAGAGGTTCCTATTGGAGTTTTGAATGCTGTTCTGTATGCCCACAGAGCATCATCCAAGCTCTTTGCCCAATCCTTTCTACGGGCAATTACAGTCCGTTCCAGGATTCTCTTTAATTCTCTGTTAGAGACTTTAGCCTGCCTATTTGTCTGTGGATGATATGAATTTGCTACTTTGTGGCTAATTCCATATCGAGCCATAGCAGAGTAAAGCTGTTTATTGCAGAAATGGGTGCCCCTATCACTGATTAGTACTCTGGGAACACCAAATCTGCTGAAAATATGTTTCTGGAGGAACTTCAGCACAGTCTTGGTATCATTAGTGGGTGTGGCAATTGCTTCCACCCATTTAGATACGTAGTCTACTGCCACCAGAATGTAAGTGTTTGAGTATGATGGTGGGAAAGGACCCATGAAGTCAATACCCCATACATCAAACAACTCAATCTTTAAGATCCCTTGTTAAGGCATGGCATAACCATGAGGCAAGTTACCAGCTCTTTGGTAACTGTCACAGTTACGCACAAACTCTCGGGCATCTCTATAGAGAGTAGGCCAATAGAAGCCACATTGGAGGACTTTAGTGGCTGTTCGCTCACTTCCGAAATGTCCTCCATACTGTGATCCATGGCAATGCCACAGGATCTTCTGTGCCTCATCTCTAGGGACGCATCTACGGATCATTCCATCTGCGCATCTCTTAAAGAGATATGGTTCATCCCATAAGTAGTACTTTGCATCAGAAATTAGTTTTTTCTTTTGCAACCTGCTGTACTCCTGGGGTATGAACCTCACAGCTTTATAATTTGTAATGTCTGCAAACCATGGTGCTTCCTGAATGGCAAAAAGTTGCTCATCTGGAAAGGTCTCAGAGATCTCAGTAGGAGGGAGGGACGCCCCTGTTACTGGTTCTATCCGGGACAGGTGATCAGCTACCTGGTTCTCTGTCCCTTTTCTGTCTCTTATTTCTATATCGAACTCTTGCAGAAGCAACACCCATCTTATGAGCCTGGGTTTTGAATCCTGCTTTGTGAGTAGATATTTAAGAGCAGCATGGTCAGTATACACAATCACTTTTGAACCTACTAAATAGGATCTAAACTTGTCAATGGCATAAACCACTGCAAGTAACTCCTTTTCTGTGGTTGTGTAATTCTTCTGTGCGTCATTTAGAACATGACTGGCATAGTAAATGACGTGCAGAAGCTTGTTATGCCTTTGTCCCAACACTGCACCAATGGCATGGTCACTGGCATCACACATTAATTCGAATGGTAATGTCCAGTCAGGTGCAGAGATGACTGGTGCTGTGACCAGCTTGGCTTTCAGGGTCTCAAACGCCTGCAGACACATTGTGTCAAACACAAATGGCGTGTCAGCAGTTAGCAGGTTGCTTAGAGGTTTTGCAATTTTTGAAAAATCCTTTATGAACCTCCTATAGAATCCTGCATGCCCCAGAAAGCTTCTGATTGCCTTAACATTGGCGGGTGGTGGTAATTTCTCAATTACCTCTACCTTGGCTTGATCCACCTCTATTCCCTTGCTTGAAATTTTGTGCCCAAGGACAATTCCTTCAGTCAACATAAAGTGACATTTTTCCCAGTTTAAGACCAGGTTAGTCTCTTGGCACCTTTTCAAGACAAGTGCTAGATGATCAAGACAGGAGCTGAATGAGTCTCCAAATACTGAGAGTCATCCATGAAGACTTCCAGGAACTTCTCTACCATATTAGAGAAGATAGAGAGCATGCACCTCTGAAAGGTTGCAGGTGCATTGCACAGACCAAAAGGCATTCTTTTGTAAGCAAATACACCAGATGGACATGTGAATGTTGTTTTCTCTTGGTCTTGAGGATCCACTGCAATTTGGTTGTAGCCTGAATAGCCATCCAAAAAGCAGTAATATTCATGGCCTGCTAGTCTCTCTAGCATCTGGTCTATGAATGGTAAAGAAAAATGATCCTTTCTGGTGGCTGTATTGAGCCTTCTGTAGTCAATACACATACGCCACCCTGTAACTGTTCTTGTGGGAACCAGTTCATTATTTTCATTATGAACCACTGTCATGCTTCCCTTCTTGGGGACAACTTGGACAGGGCTCACCCAGGGGCTATCAGAAATAGGATAAATAATCCCAGCCTCTAGTAACTTAGTGACCTCTTTCTGCACCATTTCCTTCATGGCTGGATTTAGCCGCCTCTGTGATTGAACCACTGGCTTAGCATCATCCTCTAATAGGATCTTGTGCATGCATCTTGCTGGGCTAATGCCCTTAAGATCACTTATGGACCACCCAAGAGCTGTCTTGTGTGTCCTTAGCACTTGAATTAGTGCTTTTTCTTCCTATGGATTTAAAGCAGAGCTTATGATCACTGGAAAAGTGTCACCCTCTCCCAGAAATGCATATTTCAGGGATGGTGGTAGTGGTTTGAGCTCTGGTTTAGGAGGTTTCTCCTCTTCCTGAGGGATTTTTAGAGGTTCTTTTATTTCCTTTGGTTTCTCCAAATCAGGCTGAACATCTTTAAAGATGTCCTCTAGCTCTGTTTCAAGACTCTCAGTTATATTGATCTCTTCCACCAAAGAGTCAATAATATCAGTGCTCATGCAGTCATTTGCTGTGTCTGGATGCTGCATAGCTTTGACAGCATTTAACTTGAACTCATCCTCATTGACTCTCAGGGTCACTTCCCCTTTTTGTACATTAATAAGAGTTCGTCCAGTTCCTAGGAAAGGTCTTCCTAGATTGAGAGTTGCACTCTTGTGCTCCTCCATTTCCAGCACTACAAAGTCAGTGGGAAAGGCAAATGGCCCAACCTTGACAATCATGTCCTCAATGATGCCTAATGGATATTTAATGGAGCCATCAGCAAGTTGAAGACATATCCGGGTTAGTTTGACTTCTTCAGTCAACCCAAGCTTTCTGATAGTGGATGCAGGTATTAGGTTGATACTTGCTCCAAGGTCACATAGAGCTGTCTTGGTGCAAGCACCCTCTAGTGTGCATGGTATCATAAAGCTTCCTAGAACTTGAAGCTTTTCTGGTAAGCTTTTTAGAATGACTGCACTGCATTCTTCAGTGAGAAACACTCTTTCAGTTTCTCTCCAATCCTTCTTATGACTTAATATCTCTTTCATGAACTTAGCATAAGAGGGTATTTGCTCAAGTGCCTCTGCAAACGGGATCTTTATTTCAAGAGTCCTGAGATAGTCTGCAAAGCGGGCAAATTGTTTATCCTATTCCGCTTGGCGGAGCTTCTGAGGATAAGGCATCTTGGCTTTATATTCTTCAACCTTAGTTGCTGCAGGTTTATTCCCTACAGAAGTAGTTGGAGAAGCCTTCTTAGAGGGGTTACTATCAGCACTTGCAGGTGTCTGATTCCTCATAGGCGTTTGAACGCCAGGGTTGGGTGCTGGATGGGCGTTTAACGCCAGCTTCCCACTCTTTTCTGGTGTTTGAACGCTGGAACTGGGCAAGGAATGGGCGTTTAATGCCAACTTTTCCCCCTTTTCTGGCATTTGAACGCCAGAGTTATTCCTCTCTGGGCTCTTGATGTCCTCAGAGGGATCTTGGGTAGTGGTTTGGTCATCCTCTGTCATTTGTTCCTTTCTTGACTTTTTGCTATTTTGAGTTGAGTTATTCAATGTCTTCCTGCTCCTTAGTTGGACAGCTTGGCATTCTTCTGTTATCTGTTTAGATAGCTGCTGTCTTGTCTGATTCAATTGTGCTTCTATATTCTTGTTAGCATTTTTAGTGTCTTGGAGCATCTCTTTGAATTCTGCTAATTGTTTTGTCATAAGGAGTAATTACTTATTAAGTTCAACAATCTGTTCTTGAGGATTGGGATCAGTAGTTACTGCCATAGCCTCTTCTTTTATGGAGGACTCACTGTTTGAGTACAGATGTTGATTTCTAGCAACTGTATCTATGAGCTCTTGAGCTTCTTCAATTATTTTTCTCATGTGTATAGATCCACCAGCTGAGTGGTCTAGGGACATATGAGCTTTTTCTGTAAGCCCATAGTAGAAGATGTCTAACTGTACCCACTCTGAAAACATTTCAGAGGGACATTTTCTTAGCATCCCTCTGTACCTCTCCCAGGCATTATAAAGGGATTCATGATCCTCTTGTTTAAAGCCTTGGATGTCCAGCCTTAGCTTTGTCATCCTTTTTGGGGGGTAAAATTGATTCAGAAATTTGTCTGATAACTGTCTCCATATTTTTATGCTTGCTGTGGGTTGGTTATTTAACCACCTCTTAGCATGATCTTTTACAGCAAATGGAAACAGTAATAATCTGTAGACATCCTGATCCACTTCTTTATCACATATTGTGTCAGCAATTTGTAAGAACTGTGCCAGAAACACAGTAGGTTCTTCCTGTGGAAGACCGGAATACTAGCAATTTTGCTGCACCATGATAATGAGCTGAGGATTTAGCTCAAAGCTGCTTGCTTTGATGGGAGGTTGATAAACCTCTATTTCATGGTTTATCTTGTGCTCATTTGAGTGATTTTTATCTACTCTTTACCCACTTATTCATACTATTTGCATGGTTTTACATTTGTCTTCCTAATTATGTGCTTTGATTGAAAACATGCTTCTTTGACCTTTATATTGCTAATATTAATCCTCTCTTATCACCATTAGATGCCTTGATATGTGTGTTAAGTGCTTTTAGAGATTACAGGGCAGGAATGGCTCAGAGGATGGAAAGGAAGCATGCAAAAGTGGAAGGAATACAAGAAGTTGGAGAAATTGCTAAGCTGTCCAGCCTGACCTCTTCGCACTCAAACAACTATAACTTTAGCTACAAAGATCCAAACGACGCAGTTCTAGTTGCGTTGGAAAGCTAACGTCCGGGGCTTTGATTTGATATATAATATGCCATAGTTTCCCTGACGCTAAGCGACACAACCGCGTGCTCCATGCGGCCGCGTCGCAGTGACGGAAATCAGCGTGTTTGAATTCTTCTCCAGCGAATTCTGGGCTGTTTCTGACCCAGTTTGCGGCCCAAAAAACACAGATTAGAGGCTATAAAGTGGGGGAATGCATCCATACATAAAACAAGGCTCTCATATTCACAATTTTAGGAGTAGATGTAGTTTTTAGAGAGAGAGGTTCTCTCCTCTCTCTTAGGATTAGGATTTAGGACTTCTCTTAGTTTTAGGAGTAACTCTCAATCCCAGGTTCTTTATTTTTATTTATTTCCCAATTTAGTTTATGAACTGTTCCAGATTACTTGAATTAATGTTATTTGAGGTATTTCAGTTATTATTGCTTTCTTTTATTTACATGATTATTGCTTCCCATCTGAAGGCATTCTTATTCCAGTAGATTTCCTTTTCCCCTTTTGGTTTTGGTTAAGAAATCAGTAACTCAGGAGTTATCCAACTCAACAGCATAATTGATAACTGTTATCTTTGCTAATTGAACTGAACTTCAATAATCCCAACCTTTTCTTAGGAAATAAATAGGATTCGAAGATCAAACTAATTAGTCCCTTGACTTTCCTTTGCTTTAGTAAAGGTCAACTAAGTGGAATTAAGATTCAACTTTCATTATTATTGATAAGGATAACTAATTCTGGATTTCTAATTTCTCACACCTTGCCAAAAGCTTATTTTAAAGTTATTTATTTATTTTATTTGTCATTTAAATATATATGTGCCCATTGCCCAAACTCAAAAACCCCCCAATTTACAAAACTCATAACCAATAATAAGAACATACCTCCCTGCAATTCCTTGAGAAGACGACCCGAGGTTTAAATACTCGGTTATCAATTTCAAAGGGGTTTGTTACTTGTGACAACCAAAACGTTTGTAAGAAAGGTTGATTGCTTGGTTTAGTAACTATACTCACAACGAGAGTTTATTATAACTTTTAAACCATCAATCTTCCGCTCATTCAAATTGGTGCCGTTGCCGAGGAATTGCAAACGTGTGCCTTATTATTGGTTATTGTAAATATTTTATTTTTGCTTGTTTTTATTTTTGTTTTTATTTTTGCTTTTTCTTAAGTTAAGAGGTTATTGGTTTTTATTTTAAAATTTTTATTTTTTATTTTATCTTATCTTATTTCAAAAATCAAATTTCAAAAATTTAAATTTAAAAAAAATTTTCAAAATTCAAATTTAAAAATTTTCAAATTTCAAATTTCAAAAAAAAATTCAAATTTCAAAAATTTAAAAATTCAAAATTTCAAAAATTAATTTTCAAATTCAAAATTTAAATAACATTTTAATTTAAATTTGTTTTTATTTTCGTTTTTAAATTTTATTTGTTACTATGAACTCTCACCCCTCTCGCTTTGAGTCTGGTTACAATAATGTTGCAGGAAGAAGAAATTACAATGAGAACAGGCATCAAGGTTGGAATAATCAAAGATGGGAGGAGCCACAAGGATTTGATCAACCCTCATGGCAACAACCACCTCCAATGGACTATCAACAACCACCACCATATGCCTATGAACCCTTTCCTCAACATAACTTTGGATCACCACACTCACAAGCCCCTTTTCGCCATTCACCTCCATATGACCCTAACCCTCAACCACCATACCAACCACCTTATGAGCCATATGAACCATATATAGAACCACCCCAATTCCAACCCAATTACTCACAAGAACCACCACTTCAATATTCACCATCTCCATATCCATCAATCCAAGAGCACTATGATCCTATTTATGAAAGCCGAGTGCATCAAGAGACAAAGGATCGTCTCAAGGAAACAGTGGATCGATGTCAGGCAACCATTCATCAATTGGGACAAGTAATAATGAGTCAATTAGCTTCTGGTGCACGAAATTGTGATCATCAACAATGGCGCCAAAGGACTTGGAGCTCTTAAACGTGAATCACACTTTGTCACAATTCTGCACAACTAACCAGCAAGTGCACTGGGTCATCCAAGTAATACCTTACGTGAGTAAGGGTCGATCCCACGGAGATCGTCGGCTTGAAGCAAGCTATGGTCACCTTGTAAATCTCAGTCAGGCGAATTCAAATGGTGATGGAGAATTGATAATTAAAAGATAAATAAAACATAAAATAAGATAAAGATAGAGATACTTATGTAATTCATTGGTAGGAATTTTAGATAAGGGTATGAAGATACTTTGTTCCTCTTGAACCTCTGCTTTCCTATTGCCTTTTTCCAATCATTCATACTCCTTTCCATGGCAAGCTTTATG
The DNA here is from genome assembly GCF_003086295.3 of Arachis hypogaea. NCBI lineage: Eukaryota > Viridiplantae > Streptophyta > Magnoliopsida > Fabales > Fabaceae > Arachis > Arachis hypogaea. The sequence goes on along the minus strand of NC_092047.1, from coordinate 32,132,832 downwards.
TTGGGCATCACCGTTGTCAATGGCTACTTCCCGTCCTCTCAGTGAAAACATTCCAAATGCGCTGTCACCGCACGGCTAATCATCTGTCGGTTCTCGATCATGTCGGAATAGGATCCATTGATCCTTTTGCGTCTGTCACACGCCCAACAATCGCGAGTTTGAAGCTCGTCACAGTCATCCCTTCCCAGATCCTACTCAGAATACCACAGACAAGGTTTAGACATTCCGGATCTCAGGAATGGCCGCCAATAATTCTAGCCTATACCACGAAGGTTCCAATCTTAGATTAGAAACCCAAGAGATACGCATTCAAGCCATTACTAGTAGAACAGAGGTGGTTGTCAGGCACATATTCATAGGTGAGAATGATGATGAGTGTCACGGATCATCACATTCATCAAGTTGAACAACGAATGAATATCTTAGAGAAGAAGTAGGCGTGAGTTGAATAGAAGAACAATAGTACTTTGTATTAATTCATGAAGAATAGCAGAGTTCCACACCTTAATCTATGGTGTGTAGAAACTCCACCGTTGAGAATACATAAGAACAAGGTCTAGGCATGGCCGAATGGCCAGCCTTCAAACGTGTCTAAGATAGCATAAGACTTATCAAAGATTAAAATACAATAGTATAAGGTCCTATTTATAGAGAACTAGTAGCCTAGGGTTTACAGAAATCAGTAATTAATGCAGAAATCTTATTCCGGGCCCACTTGGTGTGTGCTTGAACTGAGCATTGAAGCTTCCATGTGTAGAGACTTTTCTTGGAGTTAAACGCCAGCTTTTGTGCCAGTTTGGGCGTTTAACTCCAGCTTTTGTGCCAGTTTTGGAGTTAAATGCCAGAATTCCTGAGCTGACTTGGAACGCCGGTTTGGGCCATGAAATCTCGAGCAAAGTATGGACTATTATATATTGCTGGAAATCCCAGGATGTCTACTTTCCAACGCAATTGAGAGCGTGCCAATTGGGCTTCTGTAGCTCTAGAAAATCCACTTTGAGTGCAGGGAGGTCAGAATCCAACAACATCTGCAGTCCTTTTTCAGCCTCTGAATCAGATTTTTGCTCAGGTCCCTCAATTTCAGCCAGAAAATACCTGAAATCATAGAAAAACACACAAACTCATAGTAAAGTCCAGAAAAGTGATTTTTATTTAAAAACTAATAAAAACATAATAAAAACTAACTAAAATATACTAAAAAATACTAAAAACAATACCAAAAAGCGTATAAATTATCCGCTCATCACAACACCAAACTTAAATTGTTGCTTGTCCCCAGGCAACTGAAAATCAAATAGGATAAAAAGAAGAGAATATACAATGAATTCCAAAAATATCTATGAAGATCAGTATTAATTAGATGAGCGGGGCTTTTAGCTTTTTGCTTCTGAACAGTTTTGGCATCTCACTTTATTCCTTGAAGTTCAGAATGATTGGCTTTTATAGGAACTCAGAATCTAGATAGTGTTATTGATTCTCCTAGTTAAGTATGTTGATTCTTGAACACAGCTACTTTATGAGTCTTGGCCGTGGCCCTAAGCACTTTGTTTTCCAGTATTACCACCGGATACATAAATGCCACAGACACATAACTGGGTGAACCTTTTCAGATTGTGACTCAGTTTTGCTAGAGTCCCCAATTAGAGGTGTCCAGGCTTCTTAAGCACACTCTTCTTTTTGCTTTGGACCTCGACTTTAACCGCTCAGTCTCAAGTTTTCACTTGACACCTTTACGCCACAAGCACATGGTTAGGGACAGCTTGGTTGAGCTGCTTAGGCCAAGATTTTATTCCTGTGGGCCCTCCTATCCACTGATGCTCAAAGCCTTGGATCCCTTTTATCACCCTTGCCTTTTGGTTTAAAGGGGTATTTGGCTTTTTCTGCTTGCTTTTCTTTTTCTTTTCTCTCTTTTTTTTTCCGCCTCTCTTTTTTTTTCGTATATATCCTTTTTTTTCTGCAAGCTTTTCACTGCTTTTTCTTGCTTCAAGAATCAATTTTATGATTTTTCAGATCATCAGATAACATTTCTCCTTTTCCCATCATTCTTTCAAGAGCCAACAATTTTAACATTCTTTAAACAACAAATTCAAAAATATACACTGTTCAAGCATTCATTCAGAAGGACAATAGTATTGCCACCACATCAAAATAATTAAACTGTTTTAAAATTTGAAATTCATGCACTTCTTTTTCTTTTTCAATTAAAAACATTTTTCATTTAAGAAAAGTGATGGATTCATTTTCATAGCTTCAAGGCATAGACACTTAGACACTAATGATCATGTAATAAAGACACAAACATAAATAACATAAGCATAAAAATTCGAAAAACAGGAAAATAAAGAACAAGGAAATTAAAGAACAGGTCCACCTTAGTGATGGCGGCTTGTTCTTCCTCTTGAAGATCTTATGGAGTGCTTGAGCTCCTCAATGTCTCTTCCTTGCCTTTGTTGCTCCTCTCTCATGGTTCTTTGGTCTTCTCTAATTTCATGGAGGAGGATAAAATGCTCTTGGTGCTCCACCCTTAGTTGTCCCATGTTGGAACTTAATTCTCCTAGGGAGGTGTTGATTTGCTCCCAATAGTTTTGTGGAGGAAAATGCATCCCTTGAGGCATCTCAGGAATTTCATGATGAGGAATTTCCTCATGCTCTTGTCCATGAGTGGGATCTCTTGTTTGCTCCATCCTTTTCTTAGTGATGGGCTTGTCCTCATTAATGAGGATGTCTTCCTCTATGTCAATTCCAGCTGAATTGCAGAGGTGACAAATGAGATGAGGAAAGGCTAACCTTGCCACAGTAGAGGACTTGTCCGCCACCTTGTAGAGTTCTTGGGATATAACCTCATGAACTTTTACTTCCTCTCTAATCATGATGCTATGAATCATGATAGCCCGGTCTATAGTAACTTCAGATCGGTTGCTAGTAGGAATGATTGAGCGTTGGATGAACTCCAACCATCCCCCAGCCACGGGCTTGAGGTCATGCCTTCTTAGTTGAACCGGCTTTCCTCTTGAATCACTCTTCCATTGAGCGCCCTCTTCACAGATGTCCATGAGGACTTGGTCCAACCTTTGATCAAAGTTGACCCTTCTAGTGTATGGGTGTGCATCTCCTTGCATCATAGGCAAATTGAATGCCAACCTTACATTTTTCGGACTAAAGTCTAAATATTTCCCTCGGACCATTGTAAGCCAATTCTTAGGGTTCGGGTTCACACTTTGATCATGGTTCTTGGTGATCCATGCATTGGCATAGAACTCTTGAACCATTAAGATTCCAACTTGTTGAATGGGGTTGGTGAGAACTTCCCAACCTCTTCTTCGAATCTCATGTCGGATCTCCGGATATTCGCCCTTTTTGAGCTTAAAAGGGACCTTGGGGATCACCTTCTTCTTGGCCACAACTTCATAGAAGTGGTCTTGATGCACCCTTGAGAGAAATCTCTCCATCTCCCATGACTCGGAGGTGGAAGCTTTTGCCTTCCCTTTCCTCTTTCTAGAGGTTTCTCCGGCCTTTGGTGCCATTAATGGTTATGGAAAAACAAAAAAGCTTTAGCTTTTACCACACCAAACTTAGAAGGTTGCTCGTCCTCGAGCAAAAGAAGAAAGAAGAGAGTAGAAAAAGAAGAAATAGAGGAGATGGAGGGGGCTTTGTGTTTCGGCCAAGGGGAATGGGTAGTGTTTAGGTTGTGTGGAAATGAAGGAGTGAAGATGGGTTTATATAGGAGTGGAGAGGGGGGTGTGGTTCGGCCATTATGAGTGGGTTTGGGTGGGAAAGTGGTTTGAATTTGAATGGTGAGGTAGGTGGAGTGATATAAAGGATGGATGTGAGTGGTGAAGAGAATGGTGGGATTTGATAGGTGGGGGGTTTTTTGGAGAAGAGGTATTGAGGTGATTGGTGAATGGGTGAAGAAGAGAGAGAGAGGTGGGGTAGGTGGGGATCTTGTGGGGTCCACAGATCCTGAGGTGTCAAGGATTTCTCATCCCTGCACCATGTGGCGTGTAAAACGCCCCTTGCTGCTAATCCTGGCGTTAAACGCCAGGCTGCTGCCCATTTCTGGCGTTTAACGCCAGCTTCTTGCCCACTCCTGGCGTTAAACGCCAGTCTGGTGCCCATTTCTGGCGTTAAACGCCCAGAATGGTGCCAAACTGGGCGTTTAACGCCCATTCTACTACCCTTACTGGCGTTTAAACGCCAGTAAGTTTCTCCTCCAGGGTGTTCTGTTTTTCATTCTGTTTTTCCTTCTGTTTTTAATTTTTCAATTGTTTTTGTGACTTCTCATGATCATCGACCTACAGAAAACATAAAATAACAAAAGAAAATAGAAATTTAACATAGATAAGTAAAAATTGGGTTGCCTCCCAACAAGCGCTTCTTTAATGTCAATAGCTTGACAGTGGCTCTCATGGAGCCTCACGGATGTTCAGAGCAATGTTGGAACCTCCCAACACCAAACTTAGAGTTTGACTGTGGGGGCTCTGTTTGAATATGTATTGAGAGAAGCTCTTCATGCTTCCTCTCCATGGTGACAGAGGGATATCCTTGAGCTTTAAACACAAGGGAGTCTCCATTCACTTGAATGATCAATTCTCCTCTGTCAACATTAATCACAGCTTTTGCTGTGGCTAGGAAGGGTCTGCCAAGGATGATGGATTCATCCATACACTTCCCAGTCTCTAAGATTATGAAGTCAGCAGGGATGTAGTGGCCTTCAACCTTTACCAAGACATCCTCTACAAGTCCATAAGCCTGATTCTTTGAATTGTCTGCCATCTCCAGTGAGATTCTTGCAGCTTGTACCTCAATGATCCCTAGCTTCTCCATTATAGAGAGAGGCATGAGGTTTATACTTGATCCTAGGTCACACAGAGCCTTCTCAAAGGTCATGGTCATATGGTACAAGGTATTGAGAACTTTCCAGGATCTTGTCTCTTCAGAGGTAATCTCTGCCTAGTCAAGTCATCCAGTTCTTTGATGAGCAATAGAAGTTCATCCTTCCAAGTCTCATTACCAAACAACTTGGCATTTAGCTTCATGATTTCTCCAAAGTACTTAGCAACTATCTCTTCAGTAACATCTTCATCCTCTTCAGAAGATGAATACTCATCAGAGCTCATGAATGGCAAAAGTAAATTTAATGAAATCTCTATGGTCTTAGTCTGAGCCTCAGATTCCCATGGTTCCTCATTAGGGAACTCCATGGAGGTTAGTGGACGTCCATTGAGGTCTTCCTCAGTGGAGATCACTGCCTTTTCCTCCTCTCCAGGTTTGGCCATGTGAGACGTGTTTATGGCCTTGCACTCTCTCTTTGGATTCTCTTCTGTATTGCTTGGGAGAGTACTATGAGGGAGTTCAGTAATTTTCTTACTCAGCTGACCCACTTGTGCTTCCAAATTTCTAATGGAGGACCTTGTTTCAGTCATGAAACTTTGAGTGATTTTGATTAGATCAGAGACAATGGTTGCTAAGTCAGAGTGGCTTTGCTTAGAATTCTCTGTCTATTGCTGAGAAGGTGATGGAAAAGGCTTGCTATTGCTAAACCTGTTTCTTCCACCATTATTGTTGTTGAAACCTTGTTGAGGTTTTTGTTGATCCTTCCATGAGAGATTTGGATGATTTCTCCATGAAGGGTTATAGGTGTTTCCATAGGGTTCTCCCATGTAGTTCACCTCTTCCATTGTTGGGTTCTCAGGATCATAAGCTTCTTCTTCAGAGGAAGCTTCCTTAGTACTGCCTGGTGCAGCTTGCATTCCAGACAGACTCTGAGAAATCATATTGACTTGTTGGGTCAATATTTTATTCTGAGCCAATATGGCATTCAAAGTATCAATCTCAAGAACTCCTTTCTTCTGAGCTATCCCATTATTCACAGGATTCCTTTCAGAAGTGTACATGAATTGGTTATTTGAAACCATTTTAATGAGTTCCTGAGCTTCTGCAGGCGTCTTCTTCAGATGAAGAGATCCTCTAACAGAGCTATCCAATGACATTTTGGATAGTTCAGACAGACCATCATAGAAAATACCTATGATGCTCCATTCAGAAAGCATTTCAGAAGGACATCTTTTGATCAATTGCTTGTATCTTTCCTAGGCTTCATAGAGGGATTCTTCTTCCTTTTGTCTGAAGGTTTAGACTTCCACTCTAAGCTTGCTCAATTTTTGAGGTGGAAAAAACTTTTCCAAGAAGGCATTGACTAGCTTTTCCCAAGAGTTCAGGCTTTCTTTAGGTTGTGAATCCAACCATGTCCTAGCTCTGTCTCTTACAGCAAAAGGAAAAAGCATAAGTCTGTAGACTTCAGGGTTAACCCCATTGGTCTTAACAGTATCACAGATTTGCAAGAATTCAGCTATGAACTGGTGAGGATCTTCCAATGAAAGTCCATGAAACTTGTAATTCTGTTGTATTAGAGAAACTAATTGAGGCTTAAGCTCAAAGTTGTTTGCTCCAATGGCAGGGATTGAGATGCTTCTCCCATAGAAGTTGGGAGTAGGTGCAGTAAAGTCACCAAGCACCTTCCTTGCATTGTTGGCATTGTTGTTTTCGGCTGCCATGGTTTCTTCTTCCTTGAAAAGCTCTGTTAGGCCCTCTAAAGAGTATTGTTCTTTAGCTTCTCTTAGCTTTCTCTTCAAGGTCCTTTCAGGTTCAGGATCAGCTTGAACAAGTATGCCTTTATCTTTGCTTCTACTCATATGAAAGAGAAGAGAACAAGAACGTAGGGAATCCTCTATGTCACAGTATAGAGATTCCTTGAGGTGTCAGAGGAAAAGAAGAATAGAAGGAGGAGGTAGATGGAAGAGAATTCGAACATATAAAGAATGAGGGAGTTCGAATTGTACCTTGAGGAGGAGTGTTAGTCCTTTAAATAGAAGGATGTGAGAAGAGGGGAAGAATTTTCAAAAATAAATTAAAAAGATTTTGAAATAATTAAAAGAAATTTGAAAATTTGATTGAGATTTTCGAAAATTAAGATAGGGAAAGAAATTAAGTGATTTTTGAAAAAGATTTTGAAATTAGAAATAAAAAAGATATGATTGAGAGTTAATTTTGAAAAGATGTGATTGAGAAGATATGATTGAGAAGATATGATTGAAGATCAAATTAAAAAGAGAAAGTTTTAAAATTAAAGTTGATTACTTGACTAACAAGAAATTAAAAGATATGTTTCTTAAAATTTAAAATTTGATCCTTTCTTAATAGGCAAGTAACAACTTGAAAATTTTGAAGTAAATCTTTAATTATAACAAGGATTTTCAAAAATTAAAAAAAATTGAAAGAAATTGATTTTGAAGAGATATGATTGAAAATATATGATTTGAAAAAGATTTGATTTTGAAAAATTATGAAGATTTCAAAAAAATTTGGATTAAAAACAAAATCTTCCCTCTAGTGTCCTTCTGGCGTTAAACGCCCAAAATCCTACCTTTTTGGGCGTTAAACGCCCAGCCAGGTATCCTGGCTGGCGTTTAAACGCCAGTTTTCCTTCTTCACTGGGCGTTTTGAACGCCCAGCTTTTTCTGTTTGATTCCTCTGCTGAATGTTCTGAATCTTCAATTCTCTGTATTATTGACTTGAAAAGACACAATTATGAAAATATTTTTGAATTTTTAATGATGAGAAATAACAAAAAATGCAACTAAGATCAAATGAACAATGCATGCAAGACACCAAACTTAGAAATTTTGTATTAGAGGCTTTAACAAATTGAGAATGCATAAGAAAAACAACAAGACACGCAAAACAAGAGAATTTAAAAATCAGAGTACTGAAATCATCAAGAACAACTTGAAGATCAATGAAGAACATAATGCATATATTCGAAAAATGCAAGAAGAATAAAAATATGCAATTGACACCAAACTTAAAAATTGATACTAGACTCAAACAAGAAACATAAAATATTTTTTATTTTTATGGTTTTATAATTTTTTTTTTTTTGTGATTTTCGAAACTTATATGGAAAATAAAATAAAGAGAATCAAAACTTTTAATAAGAATTCCAGGAATCATGCAATGTTAGTCTAAAGCTTCAGTCTAAAAAGATTAGACATGTTTGGCCAAGCTTCAGCAGGACATTACATTCAACAGCTAAATTGATGAGAATCAATAAGCTTTTGTGATGATAAGAACATCACCTTGAAACTCTAGAATTCATTCTTAAAAATTCTGAAAAGTACCTAATCTAAGCAACAAGATGAACCGTCAGTTGTCCAAACTCGAACAATCCCCGGCAACGGCGCCAAAAACTTGGTGCACGAAATTGTGATCATCAACAATGGCGCCAAAGGACTTGGAGCTCTTAAACGTGAATCACACTTTGTCACAATTCTGCACAACTAACCAGCAAGTGCACTGGGTCGTCCAAGTAATACCTTACGTGAGTAAGGGTCGATCCCACGGAGATTGTCGGCTAGAAGCAAGCTATGGTCACCTTGTAAATCTCAGTCAGGCGAATTCAAATGGTGATGGAGAATTGATAATTAAAAGATAAATAAAACATAAAATAAGATAAAGATAGAGATACTTATGTAATTCATTGGTAGGAATTTCAGATAAGCGTATGAAGATACTTTGTTCCTCCTGAACCTCTGCTTTCCTATTGCCTTCTTCCAATCATTCATACTCCTTTCCATGGCAAGCTTTATGTTGGGCATCACCGTTGTCAATGGCTACTTCCCGTCCTCTCAGTGAAAATGTTCCAAATGCGCTGTCACCGCACGGCTAATCATCTGTCGGTTCTCGATCATGTCGGAATAGGATCCATTGATCCTTTTGCGTCTGTCACACGCCCAACAATCGCGAGTTTGAAGCTCGTCACAGTCATCCCTTCCCAGATCCTACTCAGAATACCACAGACAAGGTTTAGACGTTCCGGATCTCAGGAATGGCCGCCAATAATTCTAGCATATACCACGAAGGTTCCAATCTTAGATTAGAAACCCAAGAGATACGCATTCAAGCCATTGCTAGTAGAACAGAGGTGGTTGTCAGGCACATGTTCATAGGTGAGAATGATGATGAGTGTCACGGATCATCACATTCATCAAGTTGAAGAACGAATGAATATCTTAGAGAAGAAGTAGGCGTGAGTTGAATAGAAGAACAATAGTACTTTGTATTAATTCATGAAGAACAGCAGAGCTCCACACCTTAATCTATGGTGTGTAGAAACTCCACCGTTGAGAATACATAAGAACAAGGTCTAGGCATGGCCGAATAGCCAGCCTTCAAACGTGTCTAAGATAGCATAAGACTTATCAAAGATTAAAATACAATAGTATAAGGTCCTATTTATAGAGAACTAGTATCCTAGGGTTTACAGAAATCAGTAAATAATGCAGAAATCTTATTCCGGGCCCACTTGGTGTGTGCTTGGGCTGAGAATTGAAGCTTCCATGTGTAGAGACTTTTCTTGGAGTTAAACGCCAGCTTTTGTGCCAGTTTGGGCATTTAACTCCAGCTTTTGTGCCAGTTTTGGAGTTAAACGCTAGAATTCTTGAGCTGACTTGAAATGCCGGTTTGGGCCATGAAATCTCGAGCAAAGTATAAACTATTATATATTGCTGGAAATCCCAGGATGTCTACTTTCCAACGCAATTGAGAGCGCACCAATTGGGCTTCTGTAGCTCTAGAAAATCTACTTTAAGTGCAGGGAGGTTAGAATCCAACAGCATCTGCAGTCCTTTTTCAGCCTCTGAATCAGATTTTTGCTCAGGTCCCTCAATTTCAGCCAGAAAATACCTGAAATCACAGAAAAACACACAAACTCATAGTAAAGTCCAGAAAAGTGATTTTTATTTAAAAACTAATAAAAACATAATAAAAACTAACTAAAATATACTAAAAAAATACTAAAAACAATGCCAAAAAGCGTATAAATTATCCGCTCATCAGCTTCCCGACGTTCGGACACTCAAGGAACCCCCATGGCTTCATGTGGACAATCTAATGAAGAACGTAGTATGAAGGAGATACTAAAAACTTCAGTGAACAGTACGGAGCATGACTTTGTCCTGGAACAAGTGAAGGAAGCCGGAATTATTGAAGAAGAAAAAGTGGTTGAAGACTTAGGAGATGCAGAACCTCCATGGGAAGGTCCAGTCATAGAACCCCCTTCCATGACGTTTGAAATTGATGCTGAGGAGGGTGTACAACCTCCAAGGCATATCACAGTTGAAGACTTGGAAGAGGTTGATCAAGAGATGGAGATTCAAGAAGAAGAAGCACAACCTCCCATGCCCTTGGAAAGCAATGAAGAGGAGATTGAATTGGAAGAAAGCTACCAAGAGAAAGAGGTTGAAATTGAAGAAGCTTGCAAAGAGGTGGTAATTATCAGAGAAGAGCACAAGGGAGTGGAGCTTACAATTTCATTAAAAATACCTCCCCCTAAGTTGCCATCATCCTTCACGACATTCAAGTGGGTAAAATTCATATCCCTTAGCTTTTTGATTCCACTTGAATATGGGCTACTGGAGACGGATGGTCAACTTAAAGCTCTTTGTGGCATTAAGAGTAAGAGGAAGATGGTCAGTGGTAAGAATTGTCCTGCAAGGTTCATCATGGTTGGAAGCTTTAAGTTTAAACGCAAAGGTTGGTGTAAAGCTCAACTGAATGGGTCTAGGAAGCTGTTTAGTAGCTGCAGTGAGAATTCAAATTACTTATCACCCAGTTGGAAAAATACAGATCCCAACAGAGATGGGTGTAAAAGCAAGATTTGGAATCCTGGAATCTGCTCTGACACTTGTTACCCCCAGGAACCTAAGAATCTGTTTGAAGCTTCTTAAGGGCTTTACATGCTTAGTTTGGGACCCCGGAGGCTACTGGAATTACAAACATTGGTGGAGATTCCTGGATGAATACAAGCATAAGCTACCATAACAGGGAGCTCACCAAATGTCCAACTTAAGGACTTTAACTAAAAGTGCTAGGTGGGAGACAACCCACCATGATATAATCATTCCTTTCTCAATTTTAATTTTATTTAGTTTTATTTGTTTTCAAGTTTTATTTTATTTTATTGAACCTGGAGTTTTGCATCACATTCATATTAACACTGCATTCTACATTTTCTTTTCAGATAAAAAAAAGCACGCACATGACGCGGCAGCGTCGCTGACGCGTCCGCGTCACCAGTGTGTTAGGAGAAAAGAAATTGAACAGAGTGTTACGCCGGAGCAGGGCTGGAGGTGTGCCAATGGCACAAATCGTCCCACGCGACCGCGTCACTGAGGCGGCCGCGTCATTTGCAAAATAGCTCCCCCACGCGTCCGCGTCACCCACGCGACCGCGTGGCCCTGTAAATCGACGTAACAAGGGTGTATGGCCGAAAGTTGAGCTGGAATTGGGCTGGACCCGTGCTAGCAGCACAAGCCATGCCACGCGAACGCGTCACCCACGCGTCTGCGTCATATTGGAAATAAGGCCACCCGCGCGATCGCATCGACCAGCGATCGCGTCACCCTGGATTTTGGCAATACTGAAGTTTGAACAGAGAGTTGTGCGACCGCGAGGCTGCACTCGCGCCACTAGCACAAATCGAGTCACGCAATCGCGTGCCCCACGCGTCCGCGTCACCCAACCTTATCGCGCACCACGCGACCGCGTCGCCAGCGTCGCACAACCTATCCAGATTGGTGCCAATTTTCTTATCTTTTCTTTTCTAATCCTAATTTCTTCCTTCTCTCTCCTTTCTCACTTTCTTTTTCTTCTTCTCATCTTTTTTCCTCTCATTTTATTTTATTTATCTGCATACTTTCATTCATTGCATATTTTTATTTTTCTAATTTTATTATTTTACCATTGGTGTTCAAACGTTCTTATTCAACTGTTATTTCTTTTCTGGTATTATCTTGGTGCTTATGACTTGTTTTATTCTGGTTAGGTAATATTATTTAAATCAATGCCAATCTTTTATACCTGTATTACTTTTGTATTGATTTTTAATTTATATTATCTTTCCTTCCCCACTCTCTTCCCCATTGTTGCATATTCTGCACCACTGGTATGTCATGGCTTCTATTGTTTTCTCACTTACATGTTGTAGCTACCATGTAAATGAGACCCTTTTCATTTGGCATTAACCCAACCATACTTCATTTATTTTCTTATCTCTATTATTGGGTTACCTTTCTTCCCTTTTTCTTTCAGCATGGCCACCAGGAAGAGAACCGGAAGACGTTTACATGGGGAGACAGACAAGTCCATCTGCACAATCTTAGAGAAAAGCAACAGTTGAAACAACCCGTCCACCTGCACATCTCAGCATGCACCGAGGGACGGTGCAATCTTTAAGTGTGGGGAGGTCGATACCGATCTCCGTGGGTTAGTACATCCCTGTCTCAACACCAATGTTTTAATTTTCTTCGTTAAATTAGTTGTTGCATTTGCATATTTATTTGATTTTATGCATTTAGTTACTGCTTGGTTAAAATAATAAGTTTCTTTTTAAGACCCTATCTTTGAAAATTTTCACTAATTTAAATTGAAAAAAAAAATTTATATTAAAACTTGTTTGAAGTTGTATTTGGAACATGGTTTTTTTTGAGTTAAAGAATACACAACCTGTGAGATTTGAGCTTATTTATATGGTTACATTATTTAACCATAAATATATTATTCCTGTGTGTTTTCTTCTTTATAATTGTAATCTATATTTTGTTCCAATCTATATATCCATTATTTAGTGTATTTACATGCTTGCATATAATTGAGGCCATTGTTTGATTTTAGCTCACTTATCCCAAATAAGCTTACCCTTTAAATCACCCTTGTCAGCCACTTTGAGCCTTTTAATCCCCATTTATTCTATACTTTACCACATCACTAGCCTTAAGCAGAAAAACAAATTAAAAACCCCAATTGAATCTTTGGTTAGCTTAAGATAGAGATTGTGCATCAACTAAGTGTGGGAAAATTGTGGGAACATGGGTTAATAAGGGAATGTATCATGTTTCTAATTTATTTGAATATTGGAAATTTGGGAACCTACTCATGAAAAACCAAAATAGAAAAATAATAGAAAATCCATGTGCATTGATAAGTTATGTTTATTTCTCTACAAAAAAAAGAGAGAAAAAGAAAAAAAAATATATATAATATAAGTAAATAAATAAGGGGACAAAATTACCCCAATATTAAGTTTAATAAAAGATCAATGCACATGTGATAAAAAAAATTAAAGAAAATTTGGTACATGAGTATGGGAATGATACAAAAGTGGGAATTATGGGTAGCTAGGCATGAATTTAAAAGTATATAGAGTATATGTATATTAGGTGAGAGCTTAGGTTAATTAAATATTCAATTTATAAAGCTCACTTAGCCATATATATACCTTTACCCTTACCTTAGCCCCATTACAACCTTGAAAAAGACCTCATGATGTTTGCATTGGTATATTAAATATTGTTGATTGGTTAGATGAAGAACAAGGTTTAGAAAGCATGACTAGAGAAGAGTAGAGTGAATAACCCTATACACTTGAGAGATTAGAGTGATACACACTACCAGTGAGGGTTCAATGCTTGATTCTATGTTCCCAGCTTTCATGAGCTGTCTTCTTACAAGTTTACTTGCTTTTTATTGTATGATTTGAATTAGTGAAACCTGGTTTATGTTTGTCTTGAAGTGCTTATTTACTTCTAGCCAAGTAGGTAGAAACATTTTTGCATGTAGTTACATTCATAGGTTGCATTTCATACATTCTATCATTTCTCTCCATCTTTATAGCTTCTCTTGAGCTTAGCATGAGGACATGCTAATGTTTAAGTGTGGGGAGGTTGATAAACCTCTATTTCATGTTTTATCTTGTGCTCATTTGAGTGATTTTTATCTACACTTTACCCACTTATTCATACTATTTGCATGGTTTTACATTTGCCTTCCTAATTATGTGCTTTGATTGAAAACATGCTTCTTTGGCCTTTATATTGCTAATATTAATCCTCTCTTATCACCATTAGATTCCTTGATATGTGTGTTAAGTGCTTTCAGAGATTACAGGGCAGGAATGGCTCAGAGGATGGAAAGGAAGCATGCAAAAGTGGAAGGAATACAAGAAGTTGGAGAAATTGCTAAGCTGTCCAGCCTGACCTCTTCGCACTCAAACGGCTATAACTTTAGCTACAGAGGTCCAAACGATGCGGTTCCAGTTGCGTTGGAAAGCTAACGTCTGGGGCTTCGATTTGATATATAATATTCCATAGTTGCTCTGACGCTAGGTGATGCGACCGCGTGCTCCATGCGGTCGCGTCGCAGTGATGGAAATCAGCGTATTTGAATTCTTCTCTAGCGAATTCTGGGCTGTTTCTGACCCAGTTTGCGGCCCAGAAAACACAGATTAGAGGCTATAAAGTGGGAGAATGCATCCATAAATAAAACAAGGCTCTTATATTCACAATTTTAGGAGTAGATGTAGTTTTTAGAGAGAGAGGTTCTCTCCTCTCTCTTAGGATTAGGATTTAGGACTTCTCTTAGTTTTAGGAGTAACTCTCAATCCCAGGTTCTTTATTTTTATTTATTTTCCCAATTTAGTTTATAAACTGTTCCAGATTACTTGAATTAATGTTATTTGAGGTATTTCAGTTATTGTTGCTTTCTTTTATTTACATGATTATTGCTTCCCATCTGAAGGCATTCTTATTCCAGTAGATTTCCTTTTCCCCTTTTGGTTTTGGTTAAGAAATCAGTAACTCAGGAGTTATCCAACTCAACAGCATAATTGATAACTGTTATCTTTGCTAATTGAACTGAACTTCAATAATCCCAACCTTTTCTTAGGAAATAAATAGGATTCGAAGATCAAACTAATTAGTCCCTTGACTTTTCTTTGCTTTAGTAAAGGTCAACTAAGTGGAATTAAGATTCAACTTTCATTATTATTGATAAGGATAACTAAGTCTGGATTTCTAATTTCTCACACCTTGCCAAAAGCTTATTTTACAGTTATTTATTTATTTTATTTGTCATTTAAATATATCTGTGCCCATTGCCCAAACTCCAAAACCCCCAATTTACAAAACTCATAACCAATAATAAGAACATACCTCCCTACAATTCCTTAAGAAGACGACCCGAGGTTTAAATACTCGGTTATCAATTTCAAAGGGGTTCGTTACTTGTGACAACCAAAACGTTTGTAAGAAAGGTTGATTGCTTGGTTTAGTAACTATACTCACAGCGAGAGTTTATTATAACTTCTAAACCATCAATCTTCCGCTCTTTCAGAGGTATACAGATGCTACTCCCATATGCAGCTGTAATGGGGTTAGCATATGACCCCAGAGTCCTTCTGGACTGTTCACTTCCACTTATGTCCATGATGGAGAAAAGAGAATTGATATGAATTATATTTTTTTTAAAAAGTAACCAAAAATAATAAGTAAAATAAATGGAAAATAAAATAAAATTTCGAAAACAAAAAGAAAATAAAATAAAAGAAAATTGAAAACTAAATTAATTAATTAATTAAAAAGATATGATTGAAAATTATTTTGAAAAAGATATGATTGAGAAGATATGATTGCAAATTAAAAAAAAAAAGATATGATTGAAAAGATATGATTGAAGAAATTAAAAAGATTTGATTTTTGAAAAAGATTTGAAAAGATCAATTTTTGAAATTAGAATATTGACTTGACTAAAAAAAAGATATGATTTTGAAAATCTTTGACTAAATTAATGCAAAATTTCGAAATTTATGAGTAGAATAAGGAAAGGATATTTTTTTTATTTTTGAATTTTAATGCGGAAAGAGAAAAACAACAAAATGACACTAAACTTAGAAATTTTAGATCAAAACACAGAGAACAAACAAGAAAACTTTGAATGTCAAGATGAACACCAAGAACACTTTGAAGATCAAGATGAACACCAAGAACAAATTTTTGAAAAAAATTTTAAGTAAATAAGAGCACAAAAACACACCAAACTTAAATTTTTTAGAGAATCAAACAAAAATTTTTGAAAAATTAAAGGAAAACACAAAGAAGACACCAAACTTAGAATTTTTAAAAATCAAGAAAGAACTGAGGACATGCAATTTCGAAAAATTAAAAGAAAATAAAAGCATGCAATTGACACCAAACTTAAAATATAAAACTAAACTCAAATAAAAGACTCTAAACCAACAAAAATAATTTATTCCTAATCTAAGCAACAAGATAAACCGTCAGTTGTCCAAACTCAAACAATCTCCGGCAACGGCGCCAAAAACTTGGTGCATGAAATTACAATCACACTTTTGCAACTCCGCACAACTAACCAGCAAGTGCACTGGGTCGTCCAAGTAATACCTTACGTGAGTAAGGGTCGATCCCACGGAGATTGTCGGCTTGAAGCAAGCTATGGTTATCTTGTAACTCTTAGTCAGGATATCAATAATTCTCAGATTTAATTGTAAAAAGTAAAAGAACATGAAATAAATACTTGTTATGCAGTAATGAAGAACAGGTTGAGGCTTTCGAGATGTTTTGTCTTCTGAATCTCTGCTTTCCTACTATCTTCTTCTTCATGCACGCAAGGCTCCTTCCATGGCAAGCTTTATGTTGGGCATCACCATTGTCAATGGCTACTTCCCGTCCTTTCAGTGAAAATGTTCCAAATGCGCTGTCACCGCACGACTAATCATCTGTCGGTTCTCGATCATGTCGGAATAGGATCAATTGATCCTTTTGCGTCTGTCACTATGCCCAACACTCGTGAGTTTGAAGCTCGTCACAGTCATCCCTTCCCAGATCCTACTCAGAATACCACAGACAAGGTTTAGATGTTCTGGATCTCAGGAATGGCCGCCAATAATTCTAGCTTATACCACAAAGACTCTGATCTGAATCATGAGGCTAAGAGATATGCATTCAATCTAAGGTAGAACGGAGGTGGTTGTCAGGTACGCGTTCATAGGTGAGAATGATGATGAGTGTCACGGATCATCACATTCATCAGGTTGGAGTGCGAATGAATATCTTAGAATAGAAGCAAGCGTGATAGAATGGAAAACAGTAGTAATTGCATTAATTCATGAAGAACAGCAGAGCTCCTCACCCCCAAAAATGGAGTTTAGAGACTCATGCCGTAGAGAATACAATATGAAACGTGTAAAGTGTCATGAGGTCCAAGATGAATCACTAAAAGTAGTTTTTATAGTAAACTAGTGACCTAGGGTTACAGAAAATGAGTAAGCTAGGGTGTTTAATGTAAAAATTCACTTCTGGGGCCTACTTGGTGTGTGCTTGGGCTGAGCATTGAAGCTTTCATGTGTAGAGACTTTTCTTGGAGTTAAACGCCAGCTTTTGTGCCAGTTTGGGCGTTTAACTCCAGCTTTTATGCCAGTTCTAGCGTTAAACGCCAGAATTCTTAAGCTGACTTGGAACGCCAGTTTGGGCCATCAAATCTTGGGTAAAGTATGGACTATTATATATTGCTGGAAAGCCCAGAATGTCTACTTTCCAACGCAATTAAGAGCGCACCAATTGGACTTCTGTAGTTCCAAAAAATCCACTTTGAGTGCAGGGAGGTCAGAAT
The DNA here is from genome assembly GCF_003086295.3 of Arachis hypogaea. Lineage (NCBI taxonomy): Eukaryota > Viridiplantae > Streptophyta > Magnoliopsida > Fabales > Fabaceae > Arachis > Arachis hypogaea. The sequence continues at coordinate 32,115,312 of NC_092047.1, read as the reverse complement.
CCAACAGCATATGCAGTCCTTTTTCAGCCTCTGAATCAGATTTTTGCTCAGGTCCCTCAATTTTTAGTCAGAAAATGCCTGAAATCATAGAAAAATACACAAACTCATAGTAAAGTCCAGAAAAGTGAATTTTAAACAAAAACTAATAAAAATATAATAAAAACTAATTAAAATATACTAAAAACATACTAAAAACAGTGCCAAAAGCGTATAAATTATCCGCTCATCAATTATTTAACCATAAAATTTTATTCTTGTGTGTTTGCTTCTCTATGATTGTAATCTATATTTTGTTCCATCCTATATGTCCAATATTTAATGTGTTATATGCATGCATATGATTGAGGCCATTATTTTATTAACTCACTTATCCCAAATAGCATACCCTTTCAATCACCTTTGTTAGCCACTTTGAGCTTTTTAATCCCAATTGTTCTATATTTTATCACAATACTAGCCTTAAGCAGAAAAACAAGTAATACCCCAAATTGAATCTTTAGTTAGCTTAAGATAGAAATTGTGTATCAATTAAGTATGGGAAATTGTGGGAACATGGGTTAATAAGGGAATGTGTTATGCTAAAATAATTGGAAATTTGGGTATCTACTCATGTGAAACTAGAAAAATTATAAATCCATGTGCATTGATAAGCTATGTTTATTTTTCAAAAAAAATCCCAAAAATATTCAATTAAATAAGTAATTAGATAAATGAATAAGGGGACAAAATTACCCCAATGTTAAGCTTAATGAAAAATCAATGCATATGTGATACAAGTTAAAGAGAAAAGTTGATGCATGAGTATGTAATACAAAAGTGGAAAAATTTTTGGGTAGTTAAAGATTATTTAAGAAGAAAATAGAGTATGTATGTTAGGTGATAGCTTAGGATAATCAAGGATTCAATTTATAGCTCACTTAGCCATATATATACCCTCACCTTTACCTTGACCCTATTACAACCTTGAAAAGACCTCATGATGTTTGCATTAGTGCATTAAATACTTGTTGATTGGTTAGGTGAAGAACAAGGTTTAGAAAGCATGATTAGAGAAGAGTAGAGTGATTACCCTATACACTAGAGTGACTAAAGTGCATATACACCATCAGTAAGGGTTCAATGCTTAATCCTATGTTCCCTGCTTTCATGAGTTGTCTTCCTACGAGTTTACTTGTTTTTACTGTATAATTTGAATTAGTGGAATTTGATTTATTCTTGTCTTGAAGAACTTATTTATTTTTAACTAAGTAGACAAAATAATTTTATCATATAGTTGCATTCATATACATAGGTTGCATTGCATTGCATGAGTCTTAGTTTTTCCTACTCATTTGTTTTATCTCCTTAAGCTAAGTATGAGGACATGCTAATGTTTAAGAGTGGGGAGGTTGATAAACCACTATTTTATGGTTTATCTTGTGTTTAATTGAGTGGTTTCATCAAGTCTTCACCCACTTATTCATACTAATTGCATGATTTTACATTTCCCTTCCTAGTATTATTTTATGGCTGAAAACTTGCTTCCTAAGGAACTTTAAATTATGTATTTTAATTCTCCTTTATACCATTCGATGCCGTGATCCGTGTGTTAAGTGTTTCAGGCTTTATAGGGAAGGAATGGCTAAGAGAATAAAGAGGAAGCTTGCAAAAATGGAAGGAACACAAAAAACTAAGGAGATGACCAGCGAACACCGACGCGCGCGCATGACTCACACGAGCGCGCGGAGTGGAGAAAATTGCAGCGCGCGTGCGCGTGCTTGACGCGTACGCGTGGATTGGAGTCTGCACAAATGATGCGAACGCAGGGACGACGCGTACGCGTGACAAGGAAAATCGCTGAATGACGCGAACGCGTGGACGACGCGTATGCGTGACCTGCGCGATCTGCAGAAATAACAGAAAATGCTGGGCAGGATTTCGGGCCACGTTTTGACCCAGTTTTCGGTCCAGAAACACAGAATAAAGCCAGGGAACATGCAGAGACTCAACACAACACCTTTTTACACACAGAGATACATTCAGATAATCTTATTAGGATAGTTTTTAGGTTTTTAGATCTGAATCTAGAGAGGAATTACTCTCCCTCTAGTTTCTCTTTACATTCCCAGTTTATTGCTTTTGCTTTTGGATATTGAAGAATCACTACCTCCGTTGAAGATACCATTCTAGTTTGTTTCCTTACTTAATCTTTTATTTATTCTATATTCTTAATTCTTGTTTAAAGTAGTAATTGGATTATTTTCATGGATTGTTAGTGCAAAGGATTATTTTTATCTTTAATTAATTTTCAAAGCTTTATTTTATTCAATTTATCATGTCTTCTTCTTATATTTTTATGAGCGTTTTATTCATGTCAATAGAGTAGACTCCATACCTGACATGGGGGTTGATTAAAAGGAGACACTTGAGTTGGAAAACTTAAGTGCTGATTAAACTGGAAGTTGTTGGCTAGTTCTGTATTTACTAACGCTAGACCTTCCCAAGGGAGAGGACTAGGATTTGTGAATAAGAGTTAGCTCAATCACTTGACTTTTCTTTATTTAGTAAGGGTTAACTAAGTGAAAACAACAACCTTTTTAATACTACACTTAAGAGACCCCAACAAGGATAGAACTTCCAATTAATCATTCCCCCAGTCAAGGCGTTTTATCTAGAATATTAATAATCATTCTTAGTTTTTATTGCTTTAATTTATAATTATTTAATTACTCATTATCCTAACTCATACTTCCAGTATTTTTATTCGAAATTTTTGTGACCCCTTTCTAAATTGGTGAGGCGGATTTTAGCTGGTTAAGAGCTATACTCGCAACGCTATTCTTATATTATAATCTCTTAATTGGGCTAATTTCTGCCACGCACCATGCTCACTGATGCCCTTGATGAGGAATTTGAGGACATGACCACCCTAATTCCACTCACGTATGGTGTCCACATGAAAAATCGGCGGTATGTGAACGGGAGAAACATGGTTTATGGTTGTCGGCAACAAGAATGACATATGAATGTAGAAGATGAATGTCCTCTTGAGCTTCAGCCGATCTGCATTCCCATCAACACTAATCTCCATCATCGAGTCTGTCAATTGCTTCAAAGTATTGCCTTGGAAGCTTCTAAAAACTTCCTTATCCTCCTCACTAAACTCTTGAAATTTAACTTTGCTTGGAAAGAGCGGCCCTACAAAAGCAGCAAAAATGTTTCAATAATACATATATAATGTAAAAATACACCGAAATAATTAACAAAATAGATTACAAAGAATGCAAGTATAACAGTTTATGTAATCGGTTACCGGATACATTCAAGCCAAGGGCAGCTCGTATATTTTCTTGTGTGATGTTGAATACACCGTATTGGGTGTCCAATGTGGTTTTTATCAGATCAAACGAATGTGCCAACTCTTTCAAGAGCTTATATGGCACATTCATGGGAGGGATGTGCATCAAACCACCAAATTCTAATTCCTGGACAATGATTTTCTTTTCATGACTCATGTTTTGGAATTTATTATGAAGAAGTCCTGTGGATCATTTCAAATCATGAGTTTTCTGTAAACAAATGAGAATCATCTAAAAAACTATATTTATACAAGAAAAAATTGAGTTGGTCTAAGATATATGTGCTTACATTATACTTTAGTGCAGGATTCTTGCTTGCCATTTTTTTTGTAACGAATAAAAAATAAGGTTAATAGATAACAACAGCACCAAATGTACCTCAATTCACAAGAAATACAACAAAATACGAGCCATATACATCGTTATTATTTTTTTATTACATGAAATAATGTGAGTTCAAAATGATATTCAACTCAATCAAACATGCATAAAATAACACTAGAAGCACAAGAACAATATTCTGTTTCTAGTTACATCAAGAATAGGACAACAGTACCAATTACACCTGAATTTACTTGAAATACACCGAAAGTTGTTTCTGATTACTACAGACAAACTCAATTCGAAACATGCAAACATGCACAAAAATACATTCAATCTGTCAAACACATGAAAATATAGGTTAAACTATATGCGAAACAGTACGTAAGACAATTATCACCGATTGAACAGTATGATGAGAACAGTAATCTGTACTTTAAAGCAAGAACACATAATGAATCTACTAAATAAACATAAATATGATTATCTAGTGTTCCGCGATCAAAATGAGAAAGAGAAAAGAGAAAAGTGAAAAAACTGGGCAATTAGTGTATAGTACCTTCAATAATCTTTCGTCTTTTGTTTTTATGTTTCTTGATGGAGATTTTGAACTTCTTTTGTAGGTTTATTTGTGTTTTTGCAAGGATTTTGACAGTTTTTTCAGAGATTTCGAACGTTGTTTGAATTTTTAGGGTTGGGATTTTGATCGAGAAAGAAGAAGTATTTTTCATAATACCGCTCGTGCTATTGAATGGTTGAGTGAGCTCGTGTTTACACGCACCTTAATGTGAGGTTGATTTTTATTAAATTTGGACCAACTTAATTGAATTTAATTGCCAAAAAAAAATTGTATATATAACCGTCCTCATATCCTGAATAATTCCAAACCTAAAATATGTACTAATCAAACCCAACAAGATTCACAATCAAACACTAGAAAGTAGAAAATCTTTTACAGAATGTTTTAATCAAATTCTCACTAGACCCTCGACTAAAACCCAATAAATCCAGTCAAATCTTCACAAATCCGGAAATCAAACATTTAAAAACTTACCACCAAACTAAGAAACTTGTATATACATATCAAATATTAGTATAAAATTGGAGTTCCGTTTGCGACATGTGACTTAAAAAAAAAATAAAAAATAATGAAAATACACAATTAAAATTAAAAATCCTATATCAAAATATGGGAGTCAATGGTGTTTGATATACCAATAATATTATTGATAATTTGATAGAATAAATATCAATATCAATATCATTATATATTAATAATTTTTTTATTACATCTACATATATTTGGATAATATTAGTTGATTTACTTTTTGTTCTTTTTTGGTTAATAGGCTTTAACTCTCAAGTCTCAAGTATCCGCCAACCGAAAGGCAAGAGCTAATGACTAGTCTCTAATTCTGAGTTCACATTTTTTTAGATAAAAAACAAATCATAACTACCAAAAAAAAAACAAATCATAAAACCTATTGCATACATTCATATTAAAAATCAAACACTTATTTAATATTACTTGATGCATTAAGACTTTTAAAATAACTAAATAATAAAAGAACAAATGAAATAGTAATGGATTGGGCCGGTCATTATTGATTAGGGCTTCAAAAAGATGTCTTTCTAATATTTAAGTAAGTATTGGGAGTTGGAATCTCACTTTATACATGTAACAACATATTAGCCAACAATAAATCCTTAAAAATAGAGTTTAATACTGTAGCAGATTAGTCCTTGACTTACTGAAGTAGATGGATACGGTGAAAAACTAAAAAATTATATATATATATATATATATATATAAGAACAAATGAAATAGTAATGGATTGGGCCGGTCATTATTGATTAGGGCTTCAAAAAGATGTCTTTCTAATGTCTAAGTAAGTATTGGGAGTTGGAATTTCACTTTATACATGTAACAACCTATTAGCCAACAATAAATCCTTAAAAATAGAGTTCAATACTGTGGCAGATTAGTCCTTGACCCATTGAAGTAGATGGATACCGTGAAAAACTAAAAAATTATATATATATATATATATATATATATATATATATATATATATACCAAAAAAAAATATTTATAATACCAACATAGGAAAAATTGAATCAGTTTAGGTTGGTTAATTGAATCAGTTTAGGTTGATTTAGTGGTTAACTCATTAATGCACTTAACTAAATATTAGAAGTTTGAATTCTGTCTTATACATGCAGCAAGTTTAATCTGTTGAGTTGGGAAATGCTATGAATAAAAAACAGAGAAAAAATTGACCCAATATTTGTGGTTTGGCAGGTTTGCACCTCCGTTCTTACCACCGTATCTGTTATGTTAAGTTTTCATTACTTTATATATTTTCTTACCGTCACGTAGCTTCTACTCCCCAAATTGAAATTTTAACCTGAAATTCCTTTTTTTTTCCTATTCAAAAAGCCATGGTCGACGGTTTGCAATAATAATAGCAAACACCATAGTCAATAGTAAATTTGGTGTACTTGAACCAACCTGATGCTAGCCGTAATAGCAACAGTTTCACAAGGACCAAACTGATTTAAACACATTCTAACAATTTCAGAAGCCTGTGCAGAACCATAACAATTTATGACCTGTTCAAGTTGCTCATTAACTTGGGGATAAGCTGGCAATTCACTTCACTAAAACACAACCATAGTTCAATCCTAACTATTTGCCAAAATCATTTACATCAGACATACTATCATGTCTTTAACTTATCATATCCTATCAAATTGAGGATAATATACTTAACTGAATCGAATGCAGTTTTCTTCCGACAAGAGAGAAGTATAAGATGAACATGTATGTCAACAACGACCAAGTTGTTCCATATATGGTAGTTCGGATACATGGATTAAATGAAGTTAAATGCTGTCATAAATCATATTTGTTATGACAATTGAAAATATGCATCGCAATTCACAAAGCAATTTAGAAGCATATTTCCACAATATAGAAATACTTACACGCGCATCACTCAGAGTTGAGCAAGTAAAGCCACCAGTGAGTAACTAGAATAAGCACAATAGGATCCAACCATACACTGTAGTCTGTAATGGACAGAGGAAAAGCCCTCCGATGTCATCAAGATCAGTAGATCACCCACAAACATGCTATATATTCAGGGTAATGAATGTAACATAGTTAACATTTCAAAACCGACTATCTATCTTGCTCAGGCAAAACTATCCAAATTCAAAATAGAGGATCACCGAGTTACAGTTGTGGTTGATGGAATATGTATTTAGGTTCTTCTACCTTTCAAACAAAAGGTAACCAATAAGTTCATTTTAGAGCAAAAAGATAACCCTATTTATACATCTCACTTTCCATCAATGATAATAACAATAATAAGAAACAATCCTTTTTCTACTAGTTGAGGTCGATCATATAGATCCAACAATACCATTATGTTCTATCTTCTATCATAAAATATGACTACAAACAAACCCTTTCAAATCTCACCATCCATATCTACCAACACTCCTATCTTGGAATTGTGGCAATTATTGTTATTGTAATTTTGAACAACCACCAAAAGCAAAATTTATCACCTAGAACGTACAACATTAACACTCACCTAGATTGTAGTCCAATCATTCAACACAAGTTAAGAACGATCATCATTCTCTAGAGAGTGGTGGTTTTAAATTCAAGACAGTGCAATCGCAGCTCTCTTAGTTTCATTTCGCCACAGAATTTGCGAACTGAATTCAAAATGATGCTTGAAACCATAACTAATTCTAAGCAATTCAGCTCATCACTCGTTTTCACCTCTTCAGAGCCGCTTCTTTCTTTTGCTCTAGCTTCTGCAAGAACACATTAGCATTGTCCTCAAAATAATCTTTGTGATGATGATCCTCTGGGACAAGTTCCCTAAACTTCTCAAACTGTCTTTCAGCTTCATCTTTCTTCTTCATCATAGTATACACCACACCCTTACACAAGTAAGGCCTAAAATCCTTCGGTTCTTTTGTCACAAGATCCTCATACACCTTCAGCGCACTGGATAATTCCCCTTCCAAAACCTTAACCTGTATTAGAAAGTTAGTTAGATATGCATTTATGTTATAGGTACTTGTTAGAGTGAACTTAGTGAAGTACTTAAAGAGCCCCCCTAAAATATCATATCAGTGGCAAAATAGTAGATGGAGGATCGAATATTTGTCCAAATAATTATCATCTCTGACCAAGACAGATTTAAGTACTACAATTTTAACCATGAAAGATGTAATCTAGCTTGACACCTATCAATCATTGGGCTAGTTCGACCCACAATGGGGAAGTCGAGCTAGTTTATATATTACATGATTAAAATCTGTCCAGCCTCAAATCTTTCATGGTCTGAAATGTAGAAATGTAGTTTATCATATCTTTCATGGCAAAACAATCAATGGAGGATCAAACATTTGTCCAGAATAAATCATCATTTCAGGCCATGACAGATTTATGTCCTACAATTTTAACCATGAAAGATATAAACTAGCTCAACACCCATCAATAAATTGGGTTAGTTCGACACAAAATGATGAAGTCGGGCTAGTTTATATGTTTACATTATTTGTGTCAGAATTCACGATAATATCTCAAAGGTTTAATTATTCTATTGGTCTCTATAGTTTCACCAAATTTGCAATGAGATCCTTATACTTTTTTTCTTTACAATTAGGTCCCTACACTGCTTTTAATTTTGTAATTAGATCATTTTCATATCAAAAATATTAAAATTAGCAGAATATTTTTTCCAAAAAACATGTGGTTAAAGATCTAATTAGGTTTTTAATTGTAGATACACTCAATTTTCAGAGAAATATTCAATTAACTCTAACCGTTTTTACACTTAAAAGGACCTAATTACAAAATTAAAAGTAGTGTAGAAACTCAATTGAAATAAAATAAAGGACCTAATTACAAATTTGGTGAAACTATGAAACCTACAGAGTAATTAAACCTATCTCAAAAATAATAAACTTGATAATCAGATGTTTCTATGAATATGATACAAGGTAAATAGGTGATGAACAAATCAGATAATAATCAAATAATAAATGCTTAATATCCCAGTATCAATTCAAATATCCTAATATTTTCTAACAATTTGAACTACTCAAATATTTCATGTTTTGTAGTTTATTATTTTTCCCACATATCAGGGAGAATAACTTCCTTTGACAAATAAAAAATGATACATCTACAACTCCATCATACAACTCCAGCAACAACTCTGCAACTTGCAAGTTTGCAACTTATTCGTTAGTTAGTTAGTTAGATAGTTATCCTCTTTTGCTATAGTTAGTTATGGGCTGGTATGCACTTGTATATGAACACTAATTGAATCCCATTCAATGTTGATTACCTGCGCAATTAGCAGCTTCAAGTCCCTTGCCTCAGAATCCCTCTCTTCTTTCTCCAGGAACTTCACAGCTTCTTCAAACCTTGGCATAAAATCCTTCGTTGGTTCCTTCAACTCAAAAGCCGCCACAAGAAGACCATGAAGCGCAATCACGTTATAAGGGTCTCTCTTCAGCACTTCTTCAAACAAGTTCCGCGCCACCGCGTGGTCGTTGTTGCGGGCACGCAGGTGCGCCTTCAGCAGCGGCCAATCAAGCTCCTCCGGCTCAATTTCAATCAAGCGGTCTACCATCGGAACCGCTTCGTCGAATTTACGCTCTCTGATCTTTGCTTCGATGAGGGACTGAAGATCTTCAACGGTGCTGTTCTCTTCACCCGAAACCTTTTTTTCGGGGGAGATTTTTTCTTCGCCGGAGGCATCTTCCGGAGAGGATTCCGTCGCGGAAGATGGTGGTTGCGGTGCGGCTGTAGCGGCAGCGGCGAGGGCGGGAGAATTGAAGTGAAGGCGCATGAGGAACAATGCAGCTGCGATGCATGCTGATTTGAGGATGAGTGAGAAGAAGGGGTTTAGTGTTTGGGTCACGTGGGTTAATGGGTTTTTGGGTGAGTGTGAGGCTTTGATGGGTGAAAATCGAAAGGAAGCGGAAGAGGAAGAGGAGGAAGATGGTAGAGAAAGGAAAGGAACGGAAGAGAATGGTGTTGTTGAATGGTGGTGATTAAGAGAGAGAAGGGATTGGTGGTGGTGATGAGAGGGTTTCAGGGAAGAGAGAGACTCCATGGATGAGGCTGAACTGGGAATTGAGAACTGCCAAACCGGTAAATAACTAAATATCTCAACCCGAGAGATTCTCACCGATGAGAACATGCCGAGGTAGCCAATGTGTTGAGTTATGACTATATGGTGACCTTGTTAGTGTTTTCTTTTTTTTTTTTCCTTTGAAAGAAATTAGAACCCACGAGCCAAAAGAAAGCATAAAATAAAAATGATTCGATGGTTCAGAACGTTTGGACTATTAAACGATCCCATAATAAAGTATGTTTTTTAAGTTTTTTAATAACTGATAAATAGTCTTTATTTAATTTTAATTACAAATTAATCTCATATATTTTATTTATCATAAACACTATTTTTTATTTTATAAATTATTATTTTATCATTAATCTATTATATTTATTAACAATAAAAAATAAAAACAATAACGAATTAGATCTTCCATTGATCGTAATAAATTTTTTGGCTATTCCAATCGATTAAAAGATTATATTTGATCCGTAACGTTTGTCCAGAACTGTGAAATCGTGTTTCTTTAAAAATCAATCGATTGGATTATCAAAACAATCAATTGAATTTCAAATTTTTCATAACTCAATCGATTGGACTACAGGTTGTTATCACAAAACAATCGATTGAAAATTGCAAGGCAGCATGATTTTCACAAAAATCAATCGATTGGTCATATTATCCAATCAATTGAACGATGACTAAAATGTGAATTTTTAATAATTCAATCGATTAAATGCTTCAAATTAAAAGAATTGATTGATAATCCACTATTAACGAAAAGAATTGAGGATATACATGCCTATTCAATTTCCCCTTTTTCTTTTCGTGGTCACCATAACATTCACACTAAGGTTAAAGTATTCTTAAAGACTTACATAATTGAGATCCACGACATTGGTTAAAAAAATATATGTTAATAAAGGTGTAAAAGCTTAATAGTTAATGATGCTGTGCAAGTCAAGAATTCTTGGGGGATATAGGCATAAGCATATAGAAGTTGTTATATTCAGAAATTCTACTTAATTATTATTGGTGGTAGGCTGGGTGCAAGGATATATTAAATTATCAACTACTATTATGATTTTGTGAATAAGTGTTACTATTTTCTTATATGTATGATCTTTTGTTGCTCCTAGGTGTGAGGCTTTTCCAACATACCCTAGAACCTACGATTTGGTGCATGCAGACGGACTTCTATCCCTCGAAACTTCTCAGCAGCGCAGATGCACTATGCTTGATATGTTTATTCTTTTAATTTGAAGCATTCAATCGATTGGGTAGTATAAGCAATCGATTGAATTATTAAAAATCCACATTTTAGTCATCGTTCAATTGATTGGGTAATATGACCAATCGATTGATTTTTGTGAAAACCATGCTGCCTTACAATTTTCAATCGATTGTTTTGTGATAATAACCTGTAGTCCAATCAATTGAGTTATGGAAAACCTGAAATTCAATCGATTGTTTTGATAATCCAATCGATTGATTTTCAAAGAAACACGATTTCACAGTCCTGGACGAACGTCACGGATCAAATATAATCTTTTAATCGATTGGAATAGCCAAAATGTTTATTACGATCAATGGAAGATCTAATTCGTTATTGTTTTTATTTTTTATTGTTTATTAATGATAAAATAATAATTTATAAAATAAAAAAATAATTTTTATGATTAAATAAAATATATGGGGTTAATTTGTAATTAAAATTAGATAAGGACTATTTATCAGTTATTAAAAAACTTAAAAAACATGTTTTGTTATGGGACCATTTAATGGTCCAAACGTTCTGGAACCATCGAATCCGGTGCCATCAAACAGGCACTAGTAAGTCTCTACGAAAAACGTTTCGCAATCTCGATCTGAGAGAGGTAGCTTTTAGAAAATGGATCATTCTCCATATAATTCACTTATTCTAGAGGAGATTGGTCATACTCAAAATCTTTAACTTGGAGTTGGAGGCCTTCTACTATTTATGTCATAGGGAGTATCTTAGGTGGTCATGACTGAAACTTGTATGTCTCTTAGGTGTTGAGTAATGGCATTAATATGTTGGGACATGACTTTGTTTTGGGCTATAAGGATAACCGACGCATTCAATTTCATGATTCCTTTTTTTATTGTTCTTTCATAAGAATATAGATATTAATTTTTGGCCACTATCTCAGTTAACTCCAACACTTCATCATAGTCTTTTTCATTTGCAAAGAACCTTCCGCTGAATTATCCAATGAGATCCTTGAAACGAGGGTAATTTCATCATAGAAAATCTAGAGTTGCACCCAATCAAAAAAATGTTCGGAAAATACTTTTGCAATATCTCCTGGTACCACTCCCAGGCCTCATGAAGAGACTCTTATTCTTGCTATCTAAATGTCTGAATGTCGGTTCTCAACTTTGTCAACCTTTGAGAGGAAAAGAATTTGGTTAAAAACTTACTCAGCAAATCCTCCCAGATTACTATACTTTTCTTGAGTTGTGTCTCAAGTCACTACTTAGTCTGGTCCCTGATAGAAAACAGAAACAATAATAGTCGGTAGACATCAGCAGGGACCATTAGTCTTGATTGTGTTACAGATTTTGAGGAAGTTAGAAATGTATCGGTTGGGATCCTCTTGAGGACTTCCACCAAATTGACAATTTTGCTGAACCAAAGTGATGAGTTGAGACTTTAACTCAAAGTTATTAGCATTCTGATAAACCACTATTTTATAGTATATTTTGGATTGAATTAAGTGGATTTTGTCAATTATTCTCACACTTATTCATCTAAATTGCATGATTTTAAGTTTCTGTTCATACCCTGGGTCAAGTTGTACGACCCGGGCTGATTAGCGACAAGTTGACCGACCTCTTTAGGTCCGAACTACCCGACCTCTTCTCAAATAGTTCGGCCAAATCACCAAAAAGAAGCCCAAAAAGGGGCCCAAAAGGAGGAACACGACCCAAATCCAAAGACAGCCCAAGCCTTGAGAGATAAGGGTGGTTCCCTTGAAGATAAGATGACTTCACTCAAAGATAAGATAAGATAACTATCTTATCTCCAGAAAGGTCACTCCACACCATTATAAATACACTGGAGCACCCAGGTATAACTCATATACTGATTCTACTAAAAACCTGCTTAATACCCTTGCTAACTTAAGCATCAGAGTCCCTTGCAGGTACCACCACCCTCCGGTGACGAAGGATCAGCATCACTAACAAGTCCAACAAGTCGGACACATCAGCGCCGATTAGCACAGAAGATCTCGTCCGAGATCGACCTACAGTTTCAGGTAACCGTCGGAACATTAGCGCCGTTGCCGGGGACCTGGAAGTCATCTCATCAAAATGGCAGACAACCTTGACAACAACCACAACTCTGATCTAGAAGACAGGACGCCGCACAAAAACGCGGACACCACACCAAAGGATACTTTTCAACCAAACAAAGACAAGAATTTGCCAAATTCAGAAGTCATGGAGGCACTTCAAGCTCAACAAGATCGCCTCAAAGAGCTCAAAAAAGAGGCTGAACATCAACGAGAAGCCGAGAGGGACCTTCGGAGAGAAACTAGGCGACGTCGAGAATTAGATGACAAGCTCTTGAAGCTCGAAGCCGAATTTCAAACAAAAACTATCCAACCTGATCCTGAAGGCAGCTCTCACAAAGATCAAGATCCATTCACCAAAGAGATCATGAGGGCCAAAGTCCCAAAAGACTTTAAAGCTCCCGACATGACTACATACGACGGCACCTCGGATCCCAGTCATCATCTCAGTAATTTCAGAAGTCGAATGTATCTCACGGACGCCTCGGACGCCATTCGATGCAAAGCCTTCCCAACAACCCTAACAAAAACAGCAATTAAATGGTTCGACACTCTCCCCTCTAGATCCATCACGAGTTTCGACAACCTGGCCAAGAAATTTCTTGCCAGATTTTTCATCCAGAAGGACAAAGCCAAACATGCCCCAAGCCTCCTAAGGATCAAGCAAGGAGATCGGGAGAGTCTTCGCAGTTACATGGAGAGGTTCAACAAAGCATGCCTGGACATACAAAGCCTACCAATAGAAGCAGCCATTATGGGTCTCATCAATGGCCTGCGAGAAGGACATTTTAGTCACTCCATATCAAAGAAACATCCAACATCTCTTAATGAAGTGCAAGAACGAGCTGAGAAGTACATCAACATGGAGGAAAACTCTCGGCTAGGAGATACCTCAAAACCTAGATTTTCTTACTCCTCCCGGGATAAGGAGAAAGAATCCAAGAAAAAAGAAGAACAATACGGTGAGAAGCCTAAAAAATACAACTATACCCCTCTCCGGGTGTCTCTTGTGGATATTTATCAAGAAGTATGCCACACTGAAAAGATCCTACCCCCTCGTCCACTCAAAAGCAAGAAAGGAGGAGGAAATTGGACAGAATACTGTGAGTATCACCGAATCTACGGACATCCTACCAATGAGTGCTTCGACTTGAAAAATGTTATTGAGAAATTGGTAAGAGAAGGACGACTAGATCGGTATTTAGCCAACAAATCGGAGGAGCCTCGGAAAAGAAAAAGAGACGAAGAGGTCGGACAAAGAGAACGACCACCTCACACCCCAGAAAGACACGTTCACATGATAAACAGAGGATTCGCAGGAGGAGGGATCTCAAAATCATCTCACAAAATGCACCTCAAAGAAATATATCATGTCGAGGGAGGAGAAGGAACATCTGACCTCCCTACAATTACTTTCACCCAAGACGATGCAGCAGGCATCCTCCCAGGACATGACGATCTTATGGTCATCACTATCATATTGGCCAATGCAAATCTCCACCGCACACTGGTAGACCAAGGAAGCTCGGCGGATATCTTGTTTAAACCCGCCTTCGATAAACTCGGCCTACAGGAGAAAGAACTTAGAGCATATCCGAACAGCTTGTTTGGGCTAGGAGACACTCCAATACAACCGCTTGGATACATCTTACTACAAACAACCTTTGGAAAAGGAACCCGATCAAGGACACTCAACATAGACTACATCGTAGCCGACGTAAGTTCAGCCTGCAACGCCCTGATAGGTCGGGCAACATTGAATCAGCTCGCAGCAGTAGTTTCAACTCCGCATCTATGCATGAAATTTCCAACTCCAGAAGGGATTGCTATGATAAAAGGAGATTAAAAGATAGCACGACGCTGTTACAATGAAAGTCTGAACCTCAGAGAAAAAAGAGAAGAAATCCACACCATCAAACTCGGGGGGAGTTCGAGGTCGGGTAGAGCTCCGTCCACAACCTGAGGGCGAAATTGAAGAAGTCCAGATCGGAGACACCCCGGACAAAACAACAAACATTGGGGCAACCCTAAAGAAAGAAGTAAAAGAACCTTTGAAACAATTTCCGGGCATAGACCCCAAGCTAATATGCCACAAACTGGCAGTATATCCAGGATCTCGGCCAGTGCAACAGAAGCGTAGGAAGCTCGGACCGGAAATATCCCAAGCTGTGGAAGAATAGGTACAAGCTCTACTGGAGGCAGGATTCATAAGAGAAGTCAAGTACCCCCTATGGCTAGCCAATGTTGTTTTGGTGAAAAAGTCAAATGGAAAATGGCGGATGTGTACTAATTACACCGACCTCAATAAAGCTTGCCCAAAAGATCCCTATCCACTTCCAAATATCGACACTCTAGTGGATGCCTCCTCCGGATACAAATACCTCTCATTCATGGACGCTTATTCAAGATACAATCAAATCCCAATGTATCCACCTGATCAGGAAAAAACCTCATTCCTAACTCCTAAAGCAAACTACTACTATGTCGTCATGCCTTTCGGACTCAAAAATGCAGGAGCTACCTACCAGAGATCGATGAACAAGGTCTTCGCCGACCATATCGGGAAACTCATGGAGGTATATGTGGATGACTTGTTGGTGAAAACACGAGGCGAGGAAACATTATTGTCCGACCTTGCCCAAGTGTTCGATACCCTCAGAAAGCATGACATGCAACTTAACCCTGCAAAGTGCACCTTTGCAGTAGGAGCTGGCAAATTCCTGGGCTTCATGCTAACACAACAGGGAATTGAGGCAAATCTGGATAAATGCCGGGCTATACTCGACATGAAAAGCCCAACCTGTGTCAAAGAGGTACAACAACCCAACGGAAGACTGGCAGCCTTGTCCAGATTTTTAGCTGGATCAGCCATAAGATCCCTCCCCTTTTATGCCACTCTAAGGAAGGGAAAGAAGTTTGAATGGACAATGGAGTGCGAACAGACTTTCCAGGATTTCAAAACGTTCCTGGGACGACCACCTATTCTGACTCGACCAAGGGAAGGAGAACCACTCGTACTGTACCTCGCAGTAGGAAATCAAGTAATGGCCTCAGCGCTAGTCAAAGAAGATGAGAGTGGACAACAGCCCATCTACTTCATCAGCAAAGCCCTACAAGGGGCCGAACTAAACTATCAAAAGATAGAAAAGTTCGCCTACGCTCTTATACTAACTTCTCGATGACTTCGACCATATTTTCAAGCTCACACGATCAAAGTCCGGACTAACCAGCCCATAAAGGCATTCTACAGAAAACAGATTTAGCCGGGAGAATTCTACAGTGGGCAGTCGAGCTATCTGAATTCGACCTTCAATATGAAGCTCGGACGGCCATCAAGTCCCAATATTTGGCCGAATTCATTGCTGAATACATTGATACTCCGGGAATCCCCACAGAATGGAATCTCTACGTAGACAGCTCTTCAAACAAAACCAGAAGTGGCACAGGCGTGATATTGGAAAGCGATCAGGGAACCCAAATCGAACTTTCCCTCAAATTCGAGTTCCCTGCTTCAAACAACCAGGCCGAATACGAGGCACTACTAGCTGGTTTGAAGTTGGCTAGGGAGGTTGGATCTCAAAAGCTTATCATCTTCAGTGACTCACAAGTAGTCACCTCACAAATAGCAGGGAGCTACCAAGCCAAGGATCCCACCATGAAAAAGTACTTAGACAAAACCATGGAACAGCTCAGAAAACTCGGGGAATATGAAGTCTGCCACATACCTCGAGAACAGAATGCTCGAGCTGATGCACTCTCAAAACTAGCCAGCACCAAACCAGGGGGCAACAATAGAAGCCTCATCCAGGAAATACTGCAGAACCCATCAATCTCGGAGGAAGAAAAAGTCCTAGCCATAACAGGTCTGGATCAAGGATGGATGACTCCCATAATTAACTACCTCAAAACAGAAACACTCCCTGCAGATAAGAAGGAGACAAAAAGGTTAAAAAAAGAGGCACAATACTATATCATCATAAACAATACTCTATACAAAAGAGGAATTTCAACACCACTGTTAAAATGCATGCCGACTTCCAACACAAAAGAAGTTTTAGAAGAAGTATACAGTGGCATCTGTAGCAACCATCTCGGAGCACGAGCTCTCACCAAAAAAGTACTCCAAGCCGGATTCTATTGGCTGAATATACAAAAGGAAGCAACAGAATTCATAAAGACATGTTCACCATGTCAGAAACATGCTAATTTTCACATCGCCCCACCAGAGGCAGACTATTTTACAAAATGGATCGAGGCAGAACCCCTAGCTAACGCCACCGCTTAAAGAAGTCAAAAATTTCTATATAGAAACATTGTCACAAGGTTTGGGGTTTCTTACTCCATTACCACAGACAATAGCACCCAATTTACAGACGCAGGCTTTAGAAAATTGGTGGCCGACTTGAAAATAAAGCACCAATTCACTTCCGTAGAACACCCCCAGGCTAATGGACAGGCAGAAGCCGCCAATAAAGTCATATTAGCCGGGCTAAAACGGAGACTACAGGATGTGAAGGGAGCCTGGGCTGAGGAACTCCCACAAGTCCTATGGGCATATCGGACAACTCCACACTCCACAACAAGAGAATCACCTTTTCGACTGGCTTATGGAATGGAGGCAATAATCCCAGTGGAGGTCAAAGAAGGATCCCCCAGAACGATCTACTACAATGAAGAGGCCAACTCCCAACTTCAAAAAGAAGAGCTTGACCTACTTCCAGAAATCCGAGAAAGAGCTCGGATTAGGAAGGAAGCGTTAAAACATCGCATGGCCTCAAGATACAACCAGAATGTAGTATAGCGAAATTCTGCTAACAACGACCTCATCCTAATCCGAAATGATATCGGAACAAGTCGACCAGGAGAGGGGAAGCTAGCAGCTAACTGGAAAGGACCTTACCGAGTCATAGAGGTACTCGGAAAAGGCTACTACAGGTTGTCCGAACTCGACGGGCGAGAGCTACCAAGGTCATGGCACGACTGCAACCTGAGAAGGTATTATAGTTAGGAGATAATAAAGATCTTAGGCCAAAGTGCACTCTTTTTCCTGAGAAAGTTTTTTAACGAGGCACCAAACCAAGATCTATAAACTCCCTGACTTAGAAGGGTAAACACCCACATGTATGTATTTTTCCTATTTGTCTACTTTCTATTTGGAATAAAACTTTTCAGATTTCTTCTGCAAAGCCTCTCTATAGGTCGGCAAGGTGAAAAACAAATTCATCACCCGACCACGATGAAAACCAAATTCATCGTTGATTTCGACAAAGGTCGACAAAGTGAAAACCAAATTCACTGCTTGATCAAGACAAAGCCATAGGTTGGCAAGGTGATGATCAAGCTCATCGTCCGATCACGATAAAATCGACAAAGTTATAAAAAAGTAATCCATAAGCTGAGCCTGGCCAGTCCTAACTAAAAAATAGATTACTAATAACTTAAGAACGGACCGACATGAAGAAGTCGGACCAATCGACCAAAGCAACAAAAAGTTATAAAAAGCAATCCATAGAAAGAGGCCTAACGAGGTCTGAGAAAAAATGAATTGCTATAACTTGGGATGGACCGACATGAAGAAGTCAGACCACACTGATCAAAACGACAAAAAGTTATAAAAAGTAACCCATAGAAAGAGGCCTGATCAACCCTTATCAAAAGTGGATTACTAGAAATAACTTAGAAGGGACCGATATGAAGAAGTCGGCCCAAGACGATTAAAAGTGACAAAGAGTTATAAAAAGTAAATCCATGGCAAGAGGCCTGGCCAGCCCTGCCCAAAAATGAATTACTAAGAAATAACTCAGAAGTAACCGACATAAAGAAGTCGGCCCAAGACGATTAAAGCTACAGAGTTACAAAAAGTAAAATCCATAAAGAGATCTGGCGAGATCCAAATTAAAAATGGATAACTAAAAGTAACTTGCAAGACTCAACAAAAGAAGTTGACCGGCAGAAGGCGTGCGTTAGCAGGGACACAACTCGACCCAAAGAAAGCCACGACCTCTCCTAAAATCGATTCACAAGTAGAACAGTCAAACAAGGCTAGCCTCAAAAGGTCACTTCAGGAAATACACCAACACTAAGGAAATAGAAAAAGTGGTCGGACAGCAAAAAAGCTCCAACACTCTTAAAGATTCCTGGATATGCCAAAAAGTTGCAAACAATCATATCATGAGGAAACAAAACTACTATAATCAACAGGCCACCCGAAGGTCGACCTCAAGAGTTCAAAAGACATTTGTTTTTCTAAATAAAGTCGCTAAGAAAAGCAACTAAAATATCCAAATCCAACATAGCACAAGTTATCAAACTAAGAGTTCAAAGACCCACAAACTGGGCCATCAAGATATAGAAGCAAAAACTACAAAGGGTTTAAAGATTCCCCAGTGGCGGCATCTCGGGGTGAAGGAGGACAAGTCTGGAGGGGGACAGCATGGACGGTCCCATCCGACCGGTTCAGGATCTGAACATCAGGATCCAACTCAGGGTGGTCGACCTCAGCTGCAGGAGTTGGAGAAGTCGGCACAACAGAGGCCTTGATAGATGGCGCAGGAGGTGGATCTACATCATCATCATCTTCATCCGGGGCAAGGACGATCTTCCTATTTTTCACAATATTGTCAAAACTGAAGAGAGACAGGTCGAGCTCGGGAGCAAGAACTCGAACCTGATCCTTCAAATTTTCATAAGCAGAAGTCACACTGCCCACAAGATGGCCCTGGAGCTCGGCATAATCAGCTCGAGCAGATTCCAAACTCTCCCTGAGCTCTATCATCTCACCATAAGTCCGGACATAGCTATCCTTATGCTGCTGCGCCATCTCCTTAGCCAGATTTGCAGAAGCCACAGCCGCAGTAGCTCGAGCCTTTTCATTCTCCAAATCAAGTTCCAACTTGATCACTTTGGCATCCAGCTCATCCTTCAACCCCTTGATCCTGTCGAATTCCGACTTGGCCTCCTCCATAAAAGCCTTTGTCCCGTGCACAGGAAGATCCTGGGCAGTTCGGTACAAGGCTGCTCCCATATGTGCCATTTTAATACTGCTTCGGGTAATAAAGTCTAGATGATGAAGAATGGATACATCATCAGTAGGAACAACACCATAAGGAGCAATTTGTTGATCAACAAACCCAACAGCATCAAAGTCAGGGGCGTCCAAGTTAAAAGGCTCAACAGTCCTCTGTCTTTTCGGAGGAGGGCCAGCAGTGGGAGAAGAGGTAGCAGCAGAAGTTTGGGAAGGATCAACCAAATGGACCTGAGGAGTAGGGATCATCATCCTCGGCCCAGAAGTGCCCAAGATTGGCTTTTTAGGAGGAACCTGAGAAGATCCTTCCCCAGCGGCCTTAGCCGAGATGTTCTAGGCAGCTGTAGCTTTTCTCGCCTTCTTAAAGGCCTTCATGGAATCGTTAGTCTTTGCCATCTCTGACAAAACACAGCAAAAACAAGTTACAAAACTGGAAAAAAAGAAAAAAGCAAGTAAACAAAGCGAAGAAAAAAGAAGTCGACCACTACCAAGCTCAACTCGAACAAGGGAAGGGTTCCCTAAGACTTTCTTTGTATCGAGATGGGGGGCTGCCACCAAATCTCCTCCAACACATTCACAAAATGTTGTTCGACCTCATCAAGCATCTCCCACGAATATCTAGACACCACAACATTCTTCTGCCAACTTAAAGGAAAGCCAGGTTCATTGTTTGACTCCAAGAAAAATGGCCGAGCTCCTTCAATAGCTCGGACCTTAAAGTAATAATTCTTAAAGTCCTTAAAGGACTCATCATACATGGAAAAAACTTTTTTTTCCTGGGGATCGAAAAGAAACCCGAGAAGCTTTCTTTTTTGAAGAAATCACAGGCTTAGTCAAAACAAAAAGATAAAGAAAAAGGGTTTGAGAAGGCTTAATATTTAGTTCTTGACACAACAACTGAAAGATCTTAATAAAACCCCATGAGTTTGGATGAAGTTGGGATGGAGCTACATTACACGACCACAACAAATCGGTCTCGAAGGATGTAAAAGGAATGGTAATGTTCATTTGGCTGAAAAAATAGTCATAAGTAAAAAAGAAGGGACGTTCCCCCCTGGGTCAGAGAAGGAAAACAAACCCTCTCATCAGGGTCTGTCACTACCAACTCATAGTTCTTCTCTTGATCTCTACTACTACAGATCCGGTGATGCTTTCTAAGCTTCACGCAGTACTCAGAATTCACTACTGAAACATACATCAGGACGAGGGAGTCCAACCAGTCAGACATTCCCTCGAGGACTTTGGAGGAGGTCTCGACAATATTTTTTTCAAGAAGACATGGTCAACTAGTCCTACAGCTAGAAAAAGAAAAAGGGGTTACTATCCACAACAGGTCGGGCAAATCAAGAAATCAGCTCGGACAAATATGGATACAACTTAGACTAAAGCATGCAAACAATAGGAGTCAGATACAGCAGCGAAAGGAAACCCCAAGACTCACACCAAAGGTCCAGGGGCATCCTTTGGAGGCAGTAACAAAACGAGGACTTAGAAAAAAATCTACAAGAATATATCCCAACATCTCTCAGCAAGAAGAATAACCCTCTTTCAACAAACGACACTCCGAGAAGAAAATCACGAATCAAAATAGCTATCTTTTCTTATGGACCAATCAGCAAAGGAAACTATCAACATCAAATAGGTCAAGTGGAAATCATCAAAGGCGCAATCTTTTTCAGAAATCAAGCAGTTCATAAGCTTCATAATCAATGGGTACAATCAGAAACAGTAACGACATTTCAAAATCCTAAATGCATCAACTATCAGGAAATACGCCAAGGATCATACATAAGTCGAAAGAACTCCAAAAAACATGCACCACAGCAACAGTCAAAGCACGACGAACAGAAAAAATTCAAGTTCTTCAACATGAATCCAAGCAAAGATCAAAACTTTTCCAAAAAATAGAATAATGCAAGCATGAAAAAGAACAGCGTAGGAAGAAAGAAGAAGAAAACCAACCTGCAAATAGTAGAAGACAAGAAAATATTGAAGCAACGACGAGGCCACGCCAGACGATCACCTTTCGAAAGAGCGAAGCACCAATAGTCACCTCCGAAAACAAAGAGAAGCGCGAAGATGTGAAAAACTTGGGAGCAAGCAAAAACGAAGAGTCCAAGGCGAGCCAGAAAATGCAAGAACAGAAGGGTAAAAGATGGAGTTACAGTAAGCAAAAGAGAAAAAGAAGCTGAAGCAAAGTCTTTTGGAAGTTCAAAACGAAATATGAAAGAGGGAAACGGCAAAAAAGAGGAGTTAATGGGCAGTAGAGAACCCTCGAACGTTCCCAAGAAGAATACAAAACACAAAAATGCGCGTTTCAAACTAAAAGGAGTGAAGGAAAAACGCTTCACATTCAAAAAGCCTCAGCAGGACCAACCGAAGTGCTCGAGCTCGACTTCTC
This sequence comes from Arachis hypogaea, assembly GCF_003086295.3. NCBI lineage: Eukaryota > Viridiplantae > Streptophyta > Magnoliopsida > Fabales > Fabaceae > Arachis > Arachis hypogaea. The sequence goes on along the minus strand of NC_092047.1, from coordinate 32,092,753 downwards.
CAAAGAAGGATCGAAGTCCTAAGAAAGGACTCGACCTCAACAGGAAGACCATGCTCGAGCAGGGGCACTGTTCATACCCTGGGTCGAGCTGTACGACCTGGGCTGATTAGCGACAAGTCAACCGACCTCTTTAGGTCCGAACTACCCGACCTCTTCTCAAAGAGTTCGGCCAAATCACCAAAAAGAAGCCCAAAAAGGGGCCCAAACGGAGGAACACGAACCAAATCCAAAGGCAGCCCAAGCCTTGAGAGATAAGGGCGGTTCCCTTGAAGATAAGATGACTTCACTCAAAGATAAGATAAAATAACTATCTTATCTCCAGAAAGGTCACTCCACACCATTATAAATACACTGGAGCACCCAGGTATAACTCATATACTGATTCTACTAAAAACCTGCTTAATACCTTTGCTAAATTAAGCATCGGAGTCCCTTGCAGGTACCACCACTCTCCGGTGACGAAGGATCAACATCACTAACAAGTCCAACAAGTCGGACACGGCGGCTCCGGCCGCCACCCACAAGTCGGACACATCAGCGCCGATCAGCACAGAAGATCTCGTCCGAGATCGACCTACAGTTTCAGGTAACCCTCGGAACAGTTTCCTTCCTAATTTTGTGCTATGATTGAAAACATGCTTCTTTGGCCTTAAAATTACTAATTTTTAATATTTTCTTATTACCATTCGATGTCTGATATGTGTGTTAAGTATTTTCAGGTTTTATAGGGTAGGAATGGCTTAGATGATGGAAAAGAAGCATGCCAAAGTGGAAGGAACACAAGAATTTGGAGATTTGAGAAGCTGATCTTGACGCGTACGCGTGACCAAGCCATAGTCCAAATGATGTGTACGCGTGGCCAGTGAATTATCAAAGCGACGCGTGTGCTGGCTGACGCGTACGCGTGACGAGCGTCATGTACCTCAGTAAAGAGAAAATGCTGGGGGCGATTTTTGGGCTGCTTTTGACCCAGTTTCAAGCCTGAAAATGAAGACAAGAGGCTGGGAAGTGGAGCTGGACGGATTCACCAATCATTCATTCACACACTTTAGTTTGAGATGTAGAATTCTAGAGAGAGAAGCTCTCTCTTCTCTCTAGAATTTAGGGTTTCTTCTTTCAATTTCTTCTTAGGTTTAGGTTTAGGTTTCAGTTTTATTTTAATTTAGTTTTCTCTTATTTTTATTTGTTCTAACACTTTGGTTCACCAACTCCTCTTGTTAACTTCTTTATTTTGAAATTTTAGTTTATGAGTCCCTTTGTTACTCTCAATTTTCTTTCAACGCAATTTTATGTTTTCATGTCTCTTGATAATTGCCTTAGTTACTATTATTGATTTCTTGTTTATGTTAGCCATAGCCTTTATTACTTCTTGCATTTTGTGATGTTTACTTTTATTGCATGCTATATGTTTGATAAAATGTTTCTTTTAGCTATAGAGTAGATTTTTCTATTCTTGGCTTGGGTTGGTAACTTGGGTGACTTTGAGTTGCTAATGTCCAAGTGATTTATGATTGATGTCCATTGACACTAGCTTTCACTAATTCGATTAGTGAGTGGCTAGGACTTATGGATTGAGATTGATAAAGCTCATTTGACTTTCCTTCAATTGTTAGAGGATGACTAAATGAGGTTGATCCCTACAACTATCATATTGTAGTTAGTGACAAGGATAGAGATCCTTAACCATTAACCCTTGCCAAGATTTTTTTTACCATTTGAGTTTTCTTTACCCTCCTGCTATTTACATTTCTTGTTCCCTATTTCAAAACCCCAAAAAGAAGTACATCATAACCAATAATAAACACGCTTCCCTGCAATATGAGAGATGACCCGAGGTTTGAATACTTCGCTTTATTTTTATTGGGGTTTGTACTTGTGACAACCTAATTAAACGTTGATCGAGGTTTAATTGTCGGTTTAGATCTATACTTGCAACACGATTTTATTTAAAAAAAAATTTACTGACATTTATCCTCTGTCACATTCACAGTGGAAGTGACAATGCTACTACCATAATACCCAGGATTTGGAGTAATGAAGGTGCCAAGAGTCTTTCTAACTGGCTGAGCATTAAGGGCATTGTGGCTAACATCATTATTATTGTTTGTCATGTCAATTTCAATTTCTTCAATTTCCACTTCACTTTCTTCTTCAATCCTCTATTCTCTAGCTTGCTTTCTTTATCGCTAGAGAGTCCTTTCAATTTTAGGATCATAGTAAAGAGGTTCTTTGTCTTTATTTCTCTGCATAAACACACAGAAAACCAAGAAAAAGTGGAATTTCCTTTGTCAAAGAGAGGAAAATTCCAAGTGAGGCAACTAACAAAAATTAAATAAACAGAAATAAAAGAGTCTAATCTAGGTAATCAATTAATGGGTAGTTGTTAGTCACAATTAATCCTCGGCAACGGCGCCAAAAACTTGATGCGGGTTTTATAAAACCACAAACGATCGGCAAGTGCACCGAGTCATACCAAGTAATACCACGGGAGTCAGTTATCATTCCCACGAGGATTAACAGATTAAGCAAGCAATAGTCACTTGATTATGCTAGTCAGACAAGCACAAACTTAGGGTTTCAATAGCAAATAGCATTGATGAAAAGGATTTATGTCGGCTTAGAATTTCTCAATAGAAAATAATTGTTTCGTTGCAAGCATAGTTCGAACCGACAATTGATCCTCACATCAAAGATTAAATAAGGATTGTCACAATGCAAATCAAAATAACTGGGAGTTTTAAATCTTGGGTGGTCTGATGTGTGGAAAACGATCCAACACAAAACTCACCGGCAAGTGTACCAGGTCGCATCAAGTAATAATAACTCACGTGAGTAAGGTCGATCCCACAGGGATTGAAGGATTGAGCAATTTTATTTTAGTGGGCAATTTAGTCAAGCGAACAAGAGTTGATTTGAGTGATTTGTATCCAACAGAAATTAAATTGCATGAAATTTAAAGGGAGAGGGATAATTGACAAGAATTTAAAGTGCAGAGAAATTAAAAGAGCTAAATCTAAAGTGCAAGAAATATAAATTGCAGAAATTTAGATTGCAAGAAATGTAAATGACTGAAACTTAAAGTGCAAGAAATGTAAATTGCTTGAATTATAAAAGGAATTGGGAATTGGAATTGCAGAAATTAAACAGGGAAAAGTAAATTGCATTAATCAGACAAGTAGAAGATGACTTGAATTAAAGTAGATCTCAAACAGAAAATGTAAATTGGCTTGAAGAAGCCTTAGCAGAGGAACAGAAAGGAAATTCTAGATCTCAGGGGTCAAGAGACTAGAAAACTAAGTCTAGATCTCACTACCTTCCTTGATCCAATTCAGAAATCAATTGCAAGTGAATTTAAAATCTAACAGTAGAAGAACTTGAATTTAAATTGCTAAATCTGAATTATGCAGAGAAAGAAACAAAGAGATCCCAAGGTGAGATTGATACAGAATTTCCTCAATTCTCAAAACTCAAGACTCAAGTAAAGCTTTGCAAAAAATGAAAACAAGAAACCCAAAGAGGAAGAGAATTCAATTCTCCTCCAAGATCCAAAATCAAAGTTATAGTAAGCAAAATCCTCTAAGAGGTACAAATTCAAAAGTAAAAGTTCATGTCCCTCCTAAATCAAACTAACTTCTATTTATACACTTTCTTCTAATAGTCTTGGAGCCTTGAATTTGGGCCTTGGTCTTGATGGAATTGGATTGAAGAGAGCCTCAGTTGGTTGCTCTTAGACTTGGGAAAGAATCCGTTTGCAATTTGGACCTTGGAGCCTTTAAGTTGAGTCAAAGTTTGAGGCAAACTTTGACTCAAACGTTGGTGTTAAAATTATGCAGAACGGCAATTATCTGTCACTCACGTTTGAATTCACGTTTGAGTTCCAAGAACATTTTGGCGCCAAAGTTTGACCTCAAGTTTGAGGCAAACGTTGGCGCAAACGTTGGCCTCCCCTGGGTATAGAAATTGTGCCAACGTTTGACCTCAAGTTTGAGGCAAACGTTGGCGTAAACGTTGGCCTCCCCTGGGTATAGAAATTATGCCAACGTTTGACCTCAAGTTTGAGGCAAACGTTGGCGCAAACGTTGGCTCTTCCCTGGGTATTAATCATGCCAACGTTTGACCTCAAGTTTGAGGCAAACGTTGGCGCAAACGTTGGCTCTTCCCTGGGTATTAATCATGCCAACGTTTGACCTCAAGTTTGAGGCAAACGTTGGCGTGAACATTGGCTCCTCCCTGGGTATAAATCATGCCAACGTTTGATCTCAAGTTTGGGGCAAACGTTGGCATAAACTTGAGCTTCCTCCAGGGTGGTTTTGCTGCCTTCTGCCATCCCCTTTCTTCAACCTTCCTCCAAGCCTTTTGGTCACCTGTCATCAATCAACAAATGCATCAAAGCTATGCTCAAATCATGAGATTTATTATCATCCTTGACATATAAGCAATTATAGCACAAAACCTCATGAAAATGCATCAATTTACTCATGATTGATTGAATCCAAATACACATGAATTTCCACCCAAATGGCTTACTTGTAACTCAAGAAAGTGTATAAAACCTATTAAAAACAAAGAAAAAAAGACTAGTAAAACTAGGCTAAGATGACTTGTCATCACAACACCAAACTTAAACCTTGCTTGTCCCCAAGCAAGAAAAGAATTATGCTCAAAGGTTCTTTCTATTAGAATGGATTGAAGAATAGCTTGTAATGTCCTGTGAGTGAAGTGATTAAGTGACAGTGGAGTGAACTCTAAATTATATGCTCATGCAAGGGCTTCAGTGCTTACTAGTCCCTACATCTTGGAAGTCTTAGGTCCTAGGACTTTCATCCAAATGATATCATGGAGGTCTCTCTATAGGTAATCACCTTGAAGCAGCTTATGGTTTCTGTGCTTTGGCCTTGACTCTAAGTGTCATGTCTCAAAGCGGCTCTTTAGATAAGCTTTCAATCAATACTCCTAAACCAGTTGGTTTTAAGGTATTAGGTGTTAAAGCACCCCTAAGGATTTTCTTGCTCAAGCCTCTCTCTTTGACACGATTCGACCACAAGCATTTACTAGGATAACAACTCTTTGAGTTTTTGTTTCTTCCTTCTTTTCTGCCTAGTAATTAATGCTCAGAGCCTTGGGCCATGTTCTTTCATTTTTATGTTTTCTTTCTTTTGTTTGCTGCTTCTTGGATCAATAAATGTTTGAGAACCTCCACAATACTTCTTTGAACTCCATGTCCTGCCTATGAGCTCCCATGCAAGTTTTCATAAGCATGCAACCTCAATGCATAATCATACAACTAGAACCACCACTTCTCCTAATCTTTTGCTTGCCTCAAAATTGTTTAATTCCTCAATCTTTCTTTTCAAAGAACTGTCATGTGATGCCTTTTCGAGACATTAAGTGCAAGCAAGTTTTGGAGAGTATAATGTTGTGAATAATCAAGTATCTCAATTATTGAATTACAGAAAAACTAGACAGACAGGTAGGGGTACAATGTCACTCTCAATCATAGCAGTGTCTGATGTAAAATAATCACTTAACAATACAACCTTTTGGAGTTTACTTGCTTTACTCATCATCATCATCATTGCTGGTCTTCACATTCCTCTTTCATCTTTTTTTTTTTGGTTGATTATGCTTAATCTTTCCAAAAACTTGTATGATACTCTGCAATGATATTGAAAGTTGCTTGTTCTCCAAGCACTTGAAAAATGGTTAGCATGCATGAATTAATTGTGGGCTTTTGAACTTACTTTGGTGTGGGAACACCAAACTTAGTACCTTGCCAATGGTTCTCATGCATCAAATTGACCATATGTGGAACCCTTTTTCTTTGCTAAAGGCAACAAGACTAAAAACTAGAAAACAGACATTGGTTAAGTAGTTTCTCTGCTTGCTTGGATCTAGCAACCATTTATGCAGAAGGTGAGAATGTGTTTTTAAAAGAGGTTTTCGGTGGAACACCAAACTTAGCATTCTTCATTCTCCCATTAATTGTTTTGGTGTGCAACACCAAACTTAGCTCCTTACAATATAGAGAAAGTTACTTAGCCTTTTTATTAAATGGAAAGAAAACACTACCTTAGGTTGGGTTGCCTCCCAACAAGCGCTTCTTTATTGTCACTAGCTTGACATCCTCCATTCTTTGATCATGGAGGTTGAAAATCCTATTGCCTTTGATTTTCTTCTCTCACTATGGGCTTCCTTCCCTCTGTTTCTTCTTGTGGAACTTCTCTGTGATGCTTTTCTTGGATGATTGTTTCTTTTTTCATAGCCCTCTCACTTCCCTCTATGACTGCTTTCCATTTCTCCAACCTAGCAGCTTTTTTGTTGTCTTTTGGGTCATCTTCAGTAGCTTTGGAGATGGTGTTTGCCCTTTTCTCATCCATTTCTGCAAGGTGTTTAGCTAGTTGTTCCATTTGCCTCTTAAATTTTCTAATTGAAGCTTCTTGGTTTTTGCTTACCATCTCTTGATTTTTCATGAGTTTCTCCATCATCATCTCCAGACTAGAGATTCTTTGAGAGTCTGGATCCAGCTGTGGTTGTGTAAAATGAGATGGTTGTTGAAAGTTATTTTGGGGAAATTGTGAGGTGTGATAGGGTTGGAAGGATATGTGTTGTGGTGGTGTGTAGTGGTTGTTGTTGGTATGGTGGTATTTTCACTAGTTTGTGAAGTTGGAGTTATTGTAATTGAGATCTCTTGGTCCTTGATTTTGGTGCTCGCTCCTCCTCCAGTTGGAATGAGTCCTCCAAGGTGGGTTGTACACATCACCCTGAGATTTGTGTTGGAATAGGCTTGAGGTACTGTTTGGAGATTGTAATCGCTCAGGACTTTGTAGCTCATAGTTAATTGTTCCAAAACCTTTTTCATTTTAGTTCCAACCATGTGAATTTTGAGGTAGGTTGTGTGCATGTACTATAGCAGTTTGCAGCTCATTGATTTTTCTGATCATTAACTCAATTTGTTGCTGAAGTTGTATGATAAGAAAATAAATACACAAGGATAGATAAAGGTATTTTCCTACTAGACCTCTAAGATACATGTTCTTAGCAACCTAGGTCACCGGAAAGGATTTCCTACTAGACCTTCAAAGAACTTGTCCTTGACAACCTAGATCAGAGGGATGAAAATTGAATCACTCAATCTTCTTCATGCAACAAGCGAAGCAAATCACTCACCTCACTCCTCACACAATAAAAACGTGCTTAAAAGCAACTGAAAATTTATTCATCAAAAGTTGTATAAATTGTCTCACCAGAAGGTGTTTAAATAGGCACCTAACAAACTAACTAAAAGATAAGATAAGATAACTTAATTTAAATCAGATTTGATCTTATTTGGATTAGACCAGATTTGATTTAAATTTTAAAATCCTAAAGATATGATAACTAATTTAAATCAGATTTGATCTTATTGGATTAGATCATATTTGATTTAAATTTTAAAATTCTAAAAATACTACTAAGCAAATTATAAGTAAATCAAATTTTCTAACAAACTCTAACAGAAAAATAAATTAAAATAAAAGCCTAATAAATTCGAAATAAATAATAAATTATGCCTCCCACTAAATTTGAAAAGCATTATTGGGCTTCTTGCTGTCCTGACTTAGTCTATTGGGCCTTATGAGTTGTCGCCCTTTCAGCACCACTGTTTTTGAGACGAACTCTTGGTCTTCTAGATGTCCATGATTCTTCTAGTATTCAGATCTTTGAATGTGACGAGATTACCATTCTGTCCCTTAACTCTAAGATAACGAAAATGCCCTCTTGACCACATATCATTCTCTCCCTCTTCAAAAAGATTTGTCCTCGAATCTTTCATGAGATGCTCTTCGTCCCTCCAAGGAATCCAAACCCAATCTTCGGGTTTAAATACCATGGTTTGTTGACTCGTCTCTATCCACTGAATTGTGGTTATGTCCGTCATGTGTGCAAGTTCAATCTTTCCAACCATACTTTTACCATCTTGTCCAAGGTGTGCAATTTGTCTTTCTTCCTTTTCATCCCTATTAATGCCTCCATAATTGACTAGTGAATCTACAAAGCCTGGGAAAGTTGATATAAAAACACTAGGAATTTCATGGTTAGATGTATGAGAAACTAAGGACTCTGTGGATTTCAATAAGACTAATGCACTCTTGTCTAAGCTAGAACTTTCTAGATCTCTCTCAAAAGTGTGTTTATTGAACTCAGTTTCTTTTTCGCTCATTGACTTCTCTCGCTCACTATTCTCATCTTTTCTCTCAAAACTCTTGCTTTCAATCAAACATGGATTCTTTTCACTCAAACACTCAATCTCTTTCTCAATTTCTTTTCTCTCATATTTTTCAAATTGCTCACATCCCAAGGACCCAGTTGAGAAATTCTGCACTGTTGAATCTTCCAAGGACACATCACCCTCTACAGCATACTCAACAAATTCTTCCATCTCTGGCTTTGAAGAAGAATGAAAGATAGGCATAGGAGAATTCCTCTGGTTATGGCGATCTATCATTTGTTGCACTTGCTCCCAGTCAATGGCCAATTTGACCAAATTGTCCATGGTCGTGTAACGATAACGTTGGACTTCATCTGTAAGTTCTTCACGTAATCCAAACAAAAATCGGGCCTTAAGAACCTCAGGACTCCTTTTAATATTAGCCATGTCCATCAAATATAGAAACTCCTTGTGGTACTCCATCACTGATTGTGAGCCTTGTTGTAACGTAAAAAATTTGCCAAAAAATGTATTGTGGTATGATGATGGCAAAAATTGCCTCCTCATGATTTTCTTCATCTTCTCCCAGCTGCTAATTGGGCGCTTTCCGTACCGTCTTCTAGATCTTCCTAATTCAATCCACCATATACGGGCAGCATTGGAAAAATTGGCTTGTACCAGTTGAACCTTCTTTTCTTCCGAAAGGATGCAATTTGCAAAAATCGATTCTACCTTTCTTTCCCATCTGAAATACGCTTCAGGATCATCCCTCCCTTTGAATGCAGGGATTTGAAATTGAGAACTCTTTTTCGCATATGAGCTTCCTTCATCATCACTATCGTAATACTCAATCATTTTTTTTATTATTTTTTTCAGACACTGACTTAAAGATGGAATAATTGCAAAAACAAAATTAAAAAAGAAATTTTTTTTGTTTTTTTTCGTTTTTTTTTTTTGTTTGACTCTAACGTGAATTTACAGAAATTAAAGAGAAAAAAAAAAGGAGACTAAAGAAGACCCATGGAACGTGTAGATAAATAATAATTTACCTACGACCTGTAACTGATACCAGATGATAAGAAAATAAAAACACAAGGATAGATAAAGGGGTTTTCCTACTAAACCTCTAAGATACCTGTTCTTAGCAACCTAGGTCACCGGAAAGGATTTCCTACTAGACCTTCAAAGAACTTGTCCTTGACAACCTAGATCAGAGGGATGAAAATTGAATCACTCAATCTTCTTCATGCAACAAGCGAAGCAAATCACTCACCTCACTCCTCACACAATAAAAACGTGCTTAAAAGTAACTGAAAATTTATTCATCAAAAGTTGTGTATATTGTCTCACCAGAAGGTGTTTAAATAGGCACCTAACAAACTAACTAAAAGATAAGATAAGATAACTTAATTTAAATCAGATTTGATCTTATTTGGATTAGATCAGATTTGATTTAAATTTTAAAATCCTAAAGATATGATAACTAATTTAAATAAGATTTGATCTTATTGGATTAGATCAGATTTGATTTAAATTTTAAAATTCTAAAAATACTACTAAGCAAATTATAACTAAATCAAATCTTCTAACAAACTCTAACAGAAAAATAAATTAAAATAAAGCCTAATAAATTCAAAATAAATAATAAATTATGCCTCCCACTAAATTTGAAAAGCATTATTGGGCTTCTTGCTGTCCTGACTTAGTCTATTGGGCCTTATGAGTTGTCGCCTTTTCAGCACCACTATTTTTGAGACGAACTCTTGGTCTTCTAGATGTCCAAGACAGGCATGGTATGATTCTTCTAGTATTCAGATTTTTGAATGTGACGAGATTACCATTCTGTCCCTTAACTCTAAGATGACGAAAATGCCCTGTTGACCACGTATCATTGTAGGTGCATCTGCTTGTTTTGAGCCATGATTGCACTTACACATTCAATTTCTCTCATTCCATTCTCTTGTGTGGATGGTTGCACTTCTGCCTCTAGCTTACCAATTTCCTGGGGTGGTTTCAACTTGGCCAGGAATTCACTCACTAGATCCTCACATCCGATGATGCTTCCTTGTGGGAAGGCTTCAAGCCATTGAGCAACATCGTTTATGGTGATGAGCGGATGCTTCAATTCATGGGTTGCATTGTCATCTGGGGTGAGGACACTGCTCCCACAATGACTGGGATTCGTTGGGTTCTCCTCCATGATCTACACAATCACAAACAGTCCAAATGAAGATTGAATATATTCATGCCAAAATGTGGTTAGAGGATTAGTTGACACAATGTGTCAAACAGTTGATAGGCTTAAAGGATTAATAAAAGAAAACTGCTTCTGTCATATACTCAACAAGCAAAAATATATAGGATGCACAGAACCAGCGAAACCAGAAAAACTTCACTCTATTGCTAAAGTGAGGTTTTAGTTGGCTTAAGTAAAAATTCAAACAGTTAGTGAGTTAGTCAAAAATTAAAGAAATAGAAAAGAAAAAGTGCTTGATCTAGACCTCCACTTCACTTAATCATTGTCAATCTAATCAATCCCCGGCAACGGCGCCAAAAACTTGATGTGTGGAAAATGATCCAACACAAAACTCACCGGCAAGTGTACCGGGTCGCATCAAGTAATAATAACTCACGTGAGTGAGGTCGATCCCACAGGGATTGAAGGATTGAGCAATTTTAATTTAGTGGGCGATTTAGTCAAGCGAACAAGAGTTGATTTGAGTGATTTGTATCCAACAGAAGTTAAATTGCATGAAATTTAAAGGGAGAGGGATAATTGACAAGAATTTAAAGTGCAGAGAAATTAAAAGAGCTGAATCTAAAGTGCAAGAAATATAAATTGCAGAAACTTAGATTGCAAGAAATGTAAATGACTGAAACTTAAAGTGCAAGAAATGTAAATTGCTTGAATTATAAAAGGAATTGGGAATTGAGATTGCAGAAATTAAACAAGGAAAAGTAAATTGCATTAATCAGACAAGTAGAAGATGACTTGAATTGAAGTAGATCTGAAACAGAAAATGTAAATTGGCTTGAAGAAGCCTTAGCAGAGGAACAGAAAGGAAATTCCAGATCTCAGGGGTCAAGAGACTAGAAAACTAAGTCTAGATCTCACTACCTTCCTTGATCCAATTCAGAAATCAATTGCAAGTGAATTTAAAATCTAACAGTAGAAGAACTTGAATTTAAATTGCTAAATCTGAATTATGCAGAGAAAGAAACAAAGATATCCCAAGGTGAGATTGAGACAGAATTTCCTCAATTCTCAACACCCAAGACTCAAGTAAAGCTTTGCAGAAAATGAAAACAAGAAACCCAAAGAGGAAGAGAATTCAATTCTCCTCCAAGATCCAAAATCAAAGTTACAGTAAGCAAAATCCTCTAAGAGGTACAAATTCAAAAGTAAAAGTTCACGTCCCTCCTAAATCAAACTAACTTCTATTTATACACTTTCTTCTAATGGTCTTGGAGCCTTGAATTTGGGCCTTTGGTCTTGATGGAATTGGATTGAAGATAGCCTCAGTTGGTTGCTCTTGGACTTGGGAAGGAATCCGTTTGCAATTTGGACCTTGGAGCCTTTAAGTTGAGTCAAAGTTTGAGGCAAACTTTGACTCAAACGTTGAAGTGTTAAAATTATGCAGAACGGCAATTATCTGTCACTCACGTTTGAGTTCACGTTTGAGGTCAAACGTGAACTCAAACGTGCTCCCTCCAAGAACATTTTGGTGCCAACGTTTGACCTCAAGTTTGAGGCAAACGTTGGCGCAAACGTTGGCCTCCCCTGGATATACAAATTGTGCCAACGTTTGACCTCAAGTTTGAGGCAAACGTTGGTGCAAACGTTGGCCTCCCCTGGGTATAGAAATTGTGCCAACGTTTGACCTCAAGTTTGAGGCAAACGTTGGCACAAACGTTGGCTCTTCCCTGGGTATTAATCATGACAATGTTTGACCTCAAGTTTGAGGCAAACGTTGGCGTGAACGTTGGCTCCTCCCTGGGTATAAATCATGCCAACGTTTGACCTCAAGTTTGAGGCAAACGTTGGCACAAACTTGAGCTTCCTCCAGGGTGGTTTTGCTGCCTTCTGCCATCCCCTTTCTTCAACCTTCCTCCAAGCCTTTTGGTCATCTGTCATCAATCAACAAATGCATCAAAGCTATGCTCAAATCATGAGATTTATTATCATCCTTGACATATAAGCAATTATAGCACAAAACCTCATGAAAATGCATCAATTTACTCATGGTTGATTGAATCCAAATACACATGAATTTCCACCCAAATGGCTTACTTGTAACTCAAGAAAATGTATAAAACCTATTAAAAACAAAGAAAAAAAAGACTAGTAAAACTAGGCTAAGATGACTTGTCATCATCGTCTTTTCTTGCACTAGTAATTAGGTGCGCACACTTTTGGTTGTGAAATTGGTGGTTTTTAACATGGAACGGGAATTTAAAAGAACTAAAAAATAAATCAACTACAATGGGTCAAAAGATAATTAATGCATATTTGAAGAAAATAATATCAAAACTAGTGAAAATGTGATAAATGCATAAAAGAGCTTTGACTTGGGAATGAGAGTTAAGGAATCATATCCTTATCATAACCACAACTATGGAAATTACAAAGTTAATTCCTCTTCATCAATCTTAACATCGAGGATAAGTCAAGCGAGCATAATTGACCTTAATCCACAAATCCTAGCTAACTTACTAATTAACTTAATAAAAAGCTAGCGTTAGTGGAAACAAGAGCAACTAACAACCCAAAATTACCATTAAATGTCAGATATTATGACTCTAGTATCCTAGGTACTCATTTTCTAAGCCAAGAGGTGAAAATCTACTCAAAATCCATAATTGGCATTTTCACAAACACTTGATGGGCATAAAATCAAAACATAGCAAATTACAAAAGATAATGAAAACTATAACCAATCTATACACAAAATCAACAATAGAAACTCAATCAAGCATATATAAATCATAAACATCAAATTCATCAACAAAAGATTTAAGAAATCAAAATTGGATATATTAACAAAGTAACTTGAACTATAAGGAAATATAGCAAGAGTAGTGTAATTAAAGAGGAAATTAAAGGTTACTTATAATAGGAGCAAACTATATCCAAGATCAAAATTGTAAATGAGCTACTTCTATTATAAACCCTAATTAAAACTCTAAGAGAGAATTGAGAGAAAACTTAAAAAACCTAACCCGGGCCTAACTAAAACTATCTACTAAGGTGTGTAAAAATTGATCCCCCTTGTTATGGAATGTTGCCCCTTTGATATAGCCTTCATTTTAGCTTTAGGACCTCTAAAATTGGGCCAAAAGGCTCCAAAATCACGAGCCACGTGACTTTTTAATGAAGTCACGTGTCAGGACTTGTGCGTACGCACAAGGTTGTGTGCGTACACACACTTGCTGATTTTTCACTTGTGCGTACACACAGAAAGGTGTGCGTACACACATGCAATGTGTGCATCTCCTTTGTTTTCTTCGTAAAATCTCACATTTTGCATGCTTCCTTCTAATTCTACCTAGTCATTCTTGCCTATTGGACCTGAAATCACTCAACAAAACATATCACGGTACCGAATGAAATAAAAGTGAAATTAAATTGATTAAGCATAAAAAAAGTATGTTTTCACAATTAGGTGCAATTTAGAGAGAGATCACAAAAATATGCTCTTTAAGTGAATAAATGTGAGTTTATGTGATGAAATTCACTCAATTCAAGCCAAAATTTACCATCAAATATGGATTCATCAAGCATGAAAACAGAGAGTTAAATAAGAGTAAACAAAAATTGCTTTAGAAAGTAATATGATTAAGAGAGTTAAGGTTTCAGAGATGTTGAGACTTCTGAAAAAATACTTTTCACCTTCCACCTTGATCATGCAAAGATGTATCTATGGCAAATTATTAGTAATCAAACCCCAATCCCATGATAACTCAATTTCTCTTTAACCTAATTAATCGCTAATCTCTTAGTCAATTATTTAAGAAAAGAGGTGAAGCGCTTTCACTGATTTCAGAACCACACAACTCATAAGAATTATTCCTAGTTGATTCAATGTCACATATCAAGTCTAGTTTTCAAACTTAAGAATTGTGAGAAGTTCCCGAGCTTAATTCAATTAATTAACTTTTCTAAGAAATTAAGAGAATTTAAGTCAGAGAAGAATTGTTTTCCAACACATTCAAATCCTTTGGATGAAGAACGAAATTTTTTTTTTAAGAAAACATCAATGCATTAATCAAAGGTAGAAAAGCTAGAATATTAGTCATAGAAATCAACAAAGCCCCCAACCTTAACCAAGGAGATTAACAGCTCATGCTTCAAGAGAAAAATTAAAAATTATGAATTGTAAAAATTGGCAAAGAAGAAAAATCCGTATGTGACTTCTCTCCTTATATACTAACCCTAAAACAAATTCAAAATTTAAAACTTAAGATAGAATCAACTTAGAACAAAATTAAATCTAACTAATTAATGTTTTCTATCTCAAGTCAAGCTTTAGATTTTTCTCCTTATAATCTTCAATCAATGCTAGAATTCATGGGCTCATGTTGAGCCTTGAGTTAATCACTTAAGTGTTGAAGAATTGGAGGGCTTGGTGAATGAATTGAGGTCCTGAAAGGTGGCCCAATTGATGCGTGGAACGTTTCCCATGTAGCCGTGCAACGTGTGGTTGTATTTTAGATTAGTTAGCCTCTGTTTTGGCCTTCACGTTGGATGGCTATATTCCCATGTGCAACGCATAGCCTTCCTTGTTGAAATTGCTCTTTGTTTGCTCCCAGGCGTCCCACGGCTGAATTCCCACGTCCCACGGCTGGTGCAATCGTGCGTACGCAGGATTGTCCTTGTGGCACTAGTTGTGATGCTTATGCATGACTCCCTTTGATTGCTCCCTTTAGCTTCTGTTTCTCTCTTCACGTTACACGGTAAGATTCCTGCGTGCAACAGCTAGTGTTATTGTACGTACGCATGCTAGATGCATACGCATGGCACCCTTTGTTTTTCCCAGCTATGCCACGCCTAAAGTGCCATGTCCCATGGTCAGTCTTCTTTGTTTTCAATTGTTTGTCCAAAGAGCTCTCTAGTCCAGAAAATTTTTTGTTTGATTCCCCTTCATATGCTTCTTGTTCATGATGAATCCTAGTATCTACTTCTTCCTTGATCTTTGCCAATTCTCTTTCAATTTCTCCGGTAACAAATGAATTCAACAAACTAAAAGTATTGCTCATTTAACCATGAAGTCATTGCTTATCCAACAAAAATTCTTAGTTTATTGAACGAAATTCTAAAAGAAAAACAACTAAAGATGCGAATGCATCACTAGCTCAAGCCTTGCCACGCTAAACATATTAAAACGACGTCGTATGCATTTTGGTTATGTCAAGGCATTAAACGATGTCGTTTGAGGATTATGATAAAGAACTTGATTGTGACATGATTGCTCAAACGACGCTGTTTAATGTCTTTTTTAGCGCCAAAACACGTATGACATTTTAATGTCCAGCATGACAAAACTTGGGCAACGTCACTAGCATTGAGCTCTAGTGACAGAAAATACACGAAAGACTACATTGGTGCACTGTTTTAAATTTGGGTGATCAAATTGTAGTAATTGAAAAGTCAGGAACTAAATCGGTACATCTTGCCAATTTCAAAGACCAAAGTGAGACTTAACTTAAGAAAATACTTGCATATATGGTCTTAAAAATTCCTATCTCTTAGCGCTAATAGTTTTAAATTATAATTAAATTATTAACCTAGTTAGTCTAATTAGAAGAGTTATTGCACTTAAATCATCAAGTGGCGATTATAATGAAGAGCAATTCGACCATAATTGCTTTATATTAGAAAAAATAGGGATAATAAATTATTAGAGAATTTAAAACATTTAGTGAGGTTAGTCACCAAAAAAAAAAACATTTAGTGAGGTTCAATAAGAATATGTACTCTTAATTGTTTCTCACAATTTTTTAACTTGCTATATTAACATTTTCTAATTAATCATCTTATTGAATAGTCCAAATAGTGAGAGACTCGATTAAACTGAGATTCAAAACTTTATTTAAATTAAATTGTATAAATTCGCATACAGATAACAGATTTTGTAAATTGAATTGTAGTGCATGAGGAATGCAGACAACTCTATAGAATCGACAAGGGTGAATCTAACAAACTCAATATTATGGAGTTAAATATGGATTTTGAATGTGCCTTCACACGAAATAGTTCACACACATGATGCCATGATAAAGGTTCATGAATAAGAATTTAATATATAATATCTAAATTAAAGTGCTAAAGCTATGAATCTATGATTATCTTACACCCCCTAACCGGCTCAGTGGTAGTACGCAAAAAGAATAAGAATAAGAATCCAATGTTTGTCCCTTACGGGGCAATGTAATTAACCTTTTAAAAGGATAATAATTAAAAAAATTTTAACTGCAACACCTAAACAGCAAATTTCAAATTTAAAATAACAAAAAGGACTATGTATGAACTCTACCTTCAAAATTGGGCAACGCTGGTTTATCGGAAAAAGGAAGAAAAATCTTATTTGTTATTTTCATCAGAAACACTCGCTTGACCACCATCTAAGAGCTCCTTCACACAAAATTGATGCAAGTTTTCATACATTTTCTTCCATTGATTAACCATTTGCATTGACTTCTGGTAATCATCTTTTAGTTTCTCCATTTCCAATTCAGAGGCAGCAGCAGAACCGTGACGCTGCAACAGAGGTTTTAGCGAGTCGATAAATCACAATCAAGAGTAGATAAAGGCAATCTAAACAAAAGCAAAAATTCACAAAGAAATAGGCCTAGACTGATAAGTAAAATCAGACATGCTGGTAATCACCAAGAGACAAACCTGAAGTTCCTTGACGTGAGAAGATATCGCATGAGAACTGAGATATGAAACTTCGGCACATCTCTTGGCACCGCAAAGGACAATAGGTGTCTTAGCATCTGAATCTTCAACTGAGTTTGCATATTTCTCCAACGGAGGGGGTAAATCGGACCCCTGCTTTCTTGATGATGATTGTAATATATGACTAGTTGAGTCTATTTCGGGCCTAACAACACAAATATTACTTACAGGCCCTGCACCATCAAGAATATAGTAACACTTAACATTTATATTTAGAAAAGTTGATTTTTAAAAAAAAAAAGAGAAAAAGAAAAATAAATGCATGCTTAAGCAGAATCAACACGTCCACAAACTACCATCTATGTATAAAAAAAAATGAAAAATGAAAAAAATACCATCTATGAATAAACTAGATTAAAAACACTCACGACCATCGAGGGGGAGAAATTGTTAAAAATATGAGTTAAAAATTATAACAAGTTGAGTTCATAAAGGTAGAGAAATAACATTGTGCACCAGCCATCAAAAGCTATTTTTTTATAAAACAGAGAAAATTAGGGGGGAAAGGGGCAATATAAATCTTGCCAGTAATCCTAGCAACATCAGCAGAAACATTAGGCAAAACACACATTTCATACAGTTTGGACAAATACCTTTAGCATATTTGAACATGCGGACAATGTTATGAGTTCTTGCATTCCAAACACGAATCATTCCATCCTCTGACCCGGATATTAACAAATTTCCACTGATGCCATATGCCAAACAAGTAACTGACTTGCTGTTAAAATAAGGAAAATAATTAGTTAAATCGGAGCATAACTTGGACTGTCATTTTTATAAATTACATGATCAGCAGCAATAAGAGTTATGATCAAACATAGGAAGAAAGCATATGTTTACAGACAATTGGACAAATATACTATAATCCAGTACCTGTTTATTACATAATCCTATTATCAAATTCCAATATACTCAGATGAATCAACAATGGCATTTATTTGGACATTTTTAATGCAACCAACGTCAAATTGAAAAGCTAAGGGTGCATTTGGTTTGCTTTTTCATTTTTTGTTTTCATTTTCAGTGTTTTCTGTTTTCTGGATTTTGTGAAGGAAAAAGTGAAAAAAGTGAAAACAATAAAATCTTGTTTTCTGTTTCACCTCCTGTTTTCACTTTTTCCGTCACAAAATCCAGAAAACAAAAAACACTGAAAATGAAAACAGAAAATGAAATGCAAATCAAACGCACCCTAATAATTTCAACATAAATGATCTCATTCATCATCCATTCTGACCAGTTGGGGGGACTAAAGGTTCTCTTTGAATTCATCAACATTCACACCCAAGACAAAAATTATGGGGAACCCGATACTTCCATGTTCAAGTCACCCACAAACCATAAACAATAAACCGATACCCACCCCCCACCCCCCACCCCCTGGCACTATTGTGTTTCCTAGTAGGTGCCATCTATGGTGGCTTGCTTGGTTCGTGGCTATGGTGGCTAGATATGATGGAACCTATGAGAGTTTGACAGTTGGAAGGGAGATGGTTTTGACTTGGATTATGACCACCTTAATCGCGGTAAATTTGTTATGCAGTCACGCCAAAGAGATCTGTTACAGAGGTGTTGGAAACGGCCATGGACGCCGCCCAGATCCACGACCCTGGCAAGACGCACGTCTGGCTCGGAACTTTCGAAACTACAGCGGGGGCAGCGCGTGCGTACGACGCAGCGGCAAGAGACATCCACGGCGCCAAGGCTAAGACCAATTTTCCGATGGCGGTGGAGCTTCTGAACAAACAGCAACAACTTCGTTCACATTAACAATGCCACATGTAGCCCGAGCCAGGGTAGCATGCTTGATTCATCTTCGCGGCTGCCGCCACCGCCGTCAGTGCAGTCCTAGCCGCAGCGCATGCTGAAACCGTTTTCTCCGCCTTTACTTCTGCCGTCATGGCGTTCCCAGCAGCGCATCCTATCATGTTTTTTTGAAATGTTACCTCGTGCGACGGATCAAGAATGAGCCGCCAGCGAGATGTGTCTCATAGGCAATGCAACGACTTCGATTCTTCCTCTGTAGTGGACTACGAGGGCATGTCATACAAGGGGCTATTGGATCTCGGCCTCAACATCGCTCCTGCTGTAAAAAATGTGTTTACCTACCTTAGATTAGCCATAAGCATGTTTATGTTAATTTGGACCATGACAAATGTCACAATTTTATTAGATGGTCAATTACTAGCCACCTATAGCCACGGTTTACGTAAGTACCATAGTTGTGGCCTTCCTAATTTACTATATAAGCTACAATGGCTCACCTAAGACGGTCTCCATGAATTACCTGAACTATATAACCACATTTTACAAAATAAATACAAGGAAAAACAATCCAAGCACAAAGAAGAAACACTGCCATAACTAATGCAAATTTGAGAAATTGTCAAATGAAGATCATGCAGAAAGGATACTACCAGGAATATGCTTTAAAGATATGGATATAATAGGAGAAGAAAAGATAACCTGTGGTTAGAAAATGAACCAACGATATGCATCCCATCATTACTAGTAACAAGGCTCTCAGTGTGAAGTGCAACAATAAATATTTTTCCATCTCTACTGCCAGCATAAAAGACATGCTCAGCAGGATCCAATACAATGGCATCTATTATTGCAGGGAATACTATATTTCTTAGTAATGCTCCTGTGGACAAGCTCCACACCTAGACAAGATTATACAATAGATAGAATCCAGATCAGTAAATCGAATTACACAAAGAAAAGGAAAATAGTAAAGGCTTATCCTACTACTAGTTTGTTTGCATCGTAATCAAAGAATATTTCTGCCTAACATTATACTACTACATGAAAGTCAATTTGCACCATCATTTGAAATGGAAAAACTAAAAAAAAAATGGAATAAATCACAACCAAGAAGCCACATGTTATTAGGGAACAAACCAAAAATGGAAAAAGAATAAGTAATAAAGCAACAGGTGGCATAAGCACAAGTTATGCTTACTTAAATACAAAGACAATTGTATGGAGATTAAACAAACTAAATTGATGATCATAAATTTGAT
Source organism: Arachis hypogaea (assembly GCF_003086295.3). Lineage (NCBI taxonomy): Eukaryota > Viridiplantae > Streptophyta > Magnoliopsida > Fabales > Fabaceae > Arachis > Arachis hypogaea. Next base: position 32,072,580 of record NC_092047.1, on the reverse strand, counting down.
GACCAATAGGACCAGGAAAATAGTACCAGAAGAATGTGCCGAATTCTATTTCCTCGAATGGTGAGGGCTTCCAGGGTATTTCTATTGAACCCATTTTTTTTTCCGGTCATTTATTTCATTCTTGCCTTTTCTCCATATAAGTAAACATATATTATTTTTGTAAGTAGTTTATGATCATGCTGACATATAATACTTCTAGTCTTCTACCAATAGTAGAGATTGCAGTTCAAGAAGGACTAGAAGTAAATATAACCCCATGGTCAACATTTTATTGCTTTTCATTTTGATTCCATGACACTGCCATGCAAAAACTGTAAATCTAACCTTACAGGTCCGATCCTCTGACGCCGACACTATAATGGCATTGCTACCTCCATAACCAATCACAACATCAGTTACACGTAGGGCATGACCTGTAAAGCTATGCTCATAGAGATGAGTTGCTTCTTGACTTCTCAAATCATCAAATATCCTGAACCATTGAATCAAGGGGGGAAAATTATCATACATATAATAGTACCATTAGCATTATGCTAAAACTGAAAAAACAAAAGAGACAAGATGGGTGTCACATACATGAAGAGGGACCAAACTCTTACTGAACCATCTTCCGAACCAGAAATCAGAAGAGAGTCGTCTTCAGAAAATACCAGACAAGTAACAGCTCTATAATGAGCATTCCACTTCTTAAGTAATCTGCCAGTTTCAACCTAATGCAGCAAAAATAGGGGCATGTTTGACATCTGTCTGAACAATTAATTAAGTTATATTTTTATTCCATGCAAAATTACAAAAAATAAAATAAAATAAAATTCACCTCCCAAAGGTATATGTCACCAGAGTCACCTCCACCAGCTATATATGTGCCTGGATGATTAGCAGAAAGGGGCTTTATAGTTTCAGCTGGAAAGCACCTAACTCCAACTTGAGGCTGCACACAACCATCATTCAATCAAAAACATCAACATTCACCATGTAAAATAAATTAGAATTTCTTACAATTATTCCACTGTATTCTCAATGTGCTGCATATTCAAGATAGTAGATACATTTTGACATAAATGTTCACTATTTATTGTACAAAATCTTGTAAACAGTATACGAATCAGAAGGGACAAAGGAAGAGCGTTAGGTTTTTGTAATTTGTATTAAAAGAAGGAAAGCCTAGGCCCTAACACGTAGTTGCTTTGTTAAGAAGAATAAGGAAAGAAGGGAAAAGAAGACCTTAGACCAGGACCAGAAGAGAACAGAGCCGCCAGAGGATAGTGGAGAGAGATGTGAAGAAGCGAGGAAGCGACCACCGACAGAGATGAGGCCATGAGGAGGGGAGGAGCATGACTTGTGGCGGAGCTGCTCTGCCCCCGTATATAGATCCCAGCAACCTATTCCGGCATCCACGGAGGAGGAAGCCACCACAACTTCCATGGAGGTGATGGTCGTGTCTCTATCCCGCCGTCAAGCTCTCCGGTGAGTGACTGAAGAAGGGGGATGGGGGCTGCTGATGAAGAAGTACGACCCCAAAAGTGAATGCAATGCCTGCAAGGTTGCGAGAACCGAACCTGTCAATGAACCAGTCAGATGACTGGTTCAATGGTTCAATATAAGTTTTAAAATATTTAAATTCCATGATCTATATAACAACAAAAATCAAAATTTTACAATTTAAGTATTTAACATAATAATTTATCTATATTTCATCATTAACAGTTGACAAGCATACAAATTTATAACTAATTGACTAACAAGTAACAGAGTACAACAAGCAACAATGGAAAACACAAAAAATTACAAAAATGACAAAATCAAATTACTAATTTTGTTTAATCAACAATGAACAATAACCAACAATAAACAACATCACAGAATTTGACCACCTTTTTCTTCGTTTTATCTGCTCCCAAACCTCGTTTATTATTCTTCACATATGTTTCTACATGCTCTAATCTACCCTGCTCAAAGACGACAAAACCAGTGCCTTCTTTCCAAATATGACTAATATTTTATTACTAATTTTATTTCAAATGAAAAATATCAGAAATCAGATTACTAAATTTATTTGAGTTAAGTTTAACCTATAATTTTAAAAAACAAATTAAACTAAATTAAAAAAAATAAAAAAAATACAGAAACATAGGTAGTGAACAGAGTGAACGACCCACGACCACGAAGCAGGGAGTGAGGGACGAACAGCAAGGTCAGAGGTGAGGAGCTTACCGTCGATGACGCCGAAGAAGGAAGCAGAGACGTCACTCGGCGGAGACCGGAGAAGCGGGCATAGAGGCGATTTGGGCGGCGAGCCGACGACGTAGACGGAGTAGACGAACCGTAGCAGTAGAAAATAGAGGGACGCGGGCGAGGCGAGCGACGCCGGCTGCGTCAATGCCGGCGACAGTGGCCGAGAGAAGAGGGAGAAGGTTGCTGGCTGCTACTGCTATGGTAGGGTTTACGGCGGCGGCTGCTAATGGGAGTGAGGGTGAGCGTCTGATGCTGATTTATGATTTAAGTTTTGAATTTTTATTGGAATAAATCACTATTTCTACCTCGGACTTGACTGGAAGATCCGGTTTACCTTCAAACATTTTAAAAATTAATTTGGTATAATTTTATCGAGTCTAGACTAGATAAAGTGTTTTAAAAATAGATTCGGTCATTATTTTGGATCGAATTCGATAAAAAAGAATCCAGTTTCATTTAACTCATGTGCATCTTAAGAGAACTAAAAATGATATATATATTTTAAATTATTTTTAATATTATGTTATATTAATTATAAGCTTATTGTTTTATTTTTAATCACACTTGTTGAATTAGAAAATAGATCAAAAAAGAATCAAATTAGAATTTATGGACAAATATAAATTCAAATATGGATATCAACTTTTCGATAACAAGTTTCTTCTTTATAAATAAATTTTTTTATAAATTATTGTTAAAACTTTAAAGACCTGATTTTCACCCGGTTTGGATCCAGTATAATTGTGACCCGAAAATGTTTAGATTTCATCGGGTCTAGGGCCCGGATAGGGTCTAAAAAATAGATCTGGTGTATATTTAGGGTCGGATCTGGATCAAGACAAACTCAGTTTCACCCGGCCGATAAACACCCCTTTTTCTACCCATGAAATCTGCGAATACTAAAAAGTATTTATTAAACAAAAATATTTAACGTTATATCCATAAAAGATGAGTTTCGTGTGATAAAAGTATTCAAACTCTAATATTTTTCTTAATAACATTTTTAAAATACCTTACATTTTATCTTCTTTTTCAAATCCCAAACTTTTGCAACCTTCACCATTACCCACACCTTCTTGATTATTACTACCTCTCATCTCCCTCTTTCCAGAATTTCCTTTTCTTGTGATCAGTTAGGCATTCTGCTTTAGCTTCCTCACCATCATTAACAAGTACGCCATCACCTAATTCAACTATCCTACCTCTTAACCGCACTTCAGTACCTCATTTCCGCTCTTGGCAACAACCTTCTAAGCAAATTAGGGTTCCTCGACCATGACCCTTTTACTATCAACACGGCCAAGCACTTTTTCCATACCACACTCGTCTTCTTCCTCGCCATCTTCACCAACACCAACCTCCTCCGCCACGCCAATGTCGACACCTTCATCGTCTTCCGATCTCTCACCCCTCTCCTCGTCGCCCATGTAGACATCGTCTTCCGCCACTAATCTTGCCCCTCCAAACTCACATTTATCTCTCTCGCCAGCGTGGGTATGTCGTGATTCTGCTTTACCTCACTGTTTATTCTTTGGATTTTGCTTATCTTGTCACAATCACACTAAGATGGTTTACATCAAGCATATGGTCATGAATCTAGAGTTGAACATTTAGGGTTTTATTTTGTACAATAATTTGTTCTCTCTCATGATTTTGTTCTGGTTCCTTATCTATGAGAATCTTGAGGTTTTTGATGCTGTGAAATTTCAATTTTGGGTGTTTGTTTGATCCTACAAAAAGGGGATGATGGTGGTAAAGGGTGATGATAGCTGGCGGTCGTGGGTCCTGACGGTGGGTAGTGGCACTGGAGAGGGGAGGGGAGGCGGTGATATTCAGGAAATGTGTTGGTGGTGGTGAGGGTTGTAAAAGTTTAGAATTTGGGAAAGAAGAAAAAGGATGGGGTAATTTAGGAATTTTAATAAAAAGTTAACAAAAAATTAGAGTTTGGATACTTTTGTCACACGAAACTCATCTTTCATGGGTACAACATTAATTTCTTTATTTGATGGGTACTTTTATTGGTATTTATAAAGTTTATAGATACAAATGGTAGTTTATTCTTAAGTTTAACCAACACTTAAATATTGTTGGCTATAAACTTTTGTGTGGTCCTGTACGATGCAATAGAAAGAGATAAATACTAATTTGGCACCCGAAAAATTCAGGCGCTGACAAAATAGTACCTAATAGATGTTATCTATAAAATGGTCATTGAACAATTTTTAAATTTGACAAAAGTGACCATCCATCGTTTAACTCTGTTTTCATTGACGAAAAAACTGAGTTAGCAAAAAAATTTGATGAAACTCCTAATTTACCCTTGATTCTACTGTCACTATATCTATCTCTTTCTCTCTCTTTCGTCTGTATTCTTTCTTTCTTCTTTTTCTTCACAGATGAAAATGAAAAATCATCATCATCAACCCCGTGGCATCACTATCAACAAGCCACACTCATTCATTTTTCGAGAGAAAGATTAAAACTTTAGCAACTAAATAATAATCAAAATTTATGAATGAACTAATTTTTTTTATCCATAATCACACAAGAAAATTCCGAGAGCGGGGAGGTGAGGAAGAAGAAAAACAGAAGCAACGACAACATAACCATAAAGAAAAATAGAAACGACAATAAAATATAATCGAAACAAAACATATTAAAGCAACAATCAAAAAGAAGAAGAAAAATAAAAATAGCACCGTAAAAGAGAAGAACACCACCACCACAACGAAGAAGAGAAGAAGAACATAAATACCAGATCCCAACCTCAGATAATATGCTGAGAAGGAAACAAAGAGAACCCCCAAGAGAAGCATGGAGTTACAACTATTCCCTAACGCTGTTCGGAAACTCGCCATCAATGGTGTTCACGCCTATTTCCGTGTATCACGATGGCAACGGAGAATTCTCCGAGGATTCCTCTGGATGGGTCCTTTGCAACGAATCAAGTTTCATCGTCAAAAGTTCGATTTGTCGGCGAAGCCTCTGAAAAATTTTGTAAAGAATTGTTTAACCAAGAGTTTGAATTCAAAAAAATGTAGCCAGATTTAGAACCATTGTTTTTTTTTTATTTTTTGTCTATAAAAAATTCATTCTTGTTATTGTTGATAAAGAACAAGATGATGATGATGTTGTGTGGTGAGAAGATAGAGTGATGGCAAAATTGAGATAGGGTGAGAGATAGGTGACAATGGGAGTTGGAGTGAGAGAGAATGAGATTATGATTTGTGACTAAGGAGTAAATTAAGGATTTTATCATTTTTTTTTTGCCAACTTAGCGTTTTTCATTAATGAAAATGGAGTTAAGCAACGGATGGTCACTTTTGTCAAAACTAAAAATTGTCTAGGGATTATTTTGTTGATAACATCTATTAGATACTATTTTGTCATTGTCTAAATCTTTCGGGTACCAAATTAGTATTTACCTTTTGGTCACTTTAATTTAATTGGATTGTTATAATTATTTTTGTTTTGATTCATGCACGTCAAGTGCCTCTATATAACACTTTGAATTTTGAATTATATATTATGTTTGTATATCTCTTAAGTAACAATTGAGCTAAAAGATTATTGATTCTGTTTAAAAATAATTATAAATATTAAAGTAATTTTACTTTTTTACATGTAATTAATGACTTTCTTGATTGACTTAGAGAGTTATTTGCTTATTTATTGAAGAAACAATGCAAGATCATCATGATGATTATATAAAGGAAATATTTGGGTTTTAATTCTGACAACTATTGAAATGTTCGTTTCTTGTTTTATTGCTTTAAATCAATCATATATAAATGAGTAGTGTAAATTATAATTAATTTTATATGTTATTTTTAATTTTTGTTTTGATTTGCCACATTTTTAGGAGTGTCAAAATGGTGACCACAAGACTTAAGAATATTTTTGATCTATTGATGATATTAATCTATTTAAAACTTTAATTTATGGTTAAACTTATAGAATTAACTTTTTTGTTATTCTACTTTAAAATAATTTTAGTTAAAATAAAAAATTTTTAAATTATTTACGTTATTATGTATTATACAAATATTGACTTCGTTAGTAAATTAGCAAATATATTAATTAAATAAAAAATGAATATCATTTGCTAAATTGCGTGTGTAATTTGTATTAAAAGAAATTATTACAAAATGAATGTTGTGTTTTTGTATCTAATTAATGAAATAGCTCTAGATAGTTGCTTATCCAATTGAAAGACATATAAATAATATTAAGGCATATTTGTATCTGGTTAGCCCATAAAAATTAAACTTAAAATTGTGTAATGGATCTAGTACTTTCAATTTTCCTACTAATATTAATAATAAAGAAATATCCAAACACAATATTAGTGGATTTGAAGATACACAAGTGATTGAGGTCTCATAATCTTCTCCTTTGTTAATTTATTATTGCTTTGAAAATTCTTTTAAAAAAATGGTCAAAATATATGTCTCCCTTTCTTTTTTATTAATCTAATCTATTAATATATCTTCTTCTCTTGTGCTTTAAGGGGCAATAATAAATAGAAAATGGGAAAAAAACATAAAAAAGAGGGAACACAAGTACACAACAACTCTAAATATTCTCTCCCAATTAGAGGGAAAAAAAACATAAAGAAAACAAAATAGTGTGACGCTCCGCCAACAGTAAGAGGGGAGGATTTTGAAAAAAAAAATAGAAAAATAAAAAAATTTAGTTAATTTTGCTTCTTTTTAACATGGAAAATCACGGGCCAAAACTGCACATGGCCCGACTTGCCTGGAAGATCCGGTTTACCTTCAAACATTTTAAAAGTTAATTTGATGTAATTTTATCGAGTTTAGACTGGATAAGGTGTCTTAAAAATAGATTCGGCCATTATTTTGGATCGAATCCGGTCAAGAGGAATCCAGTTTCATTCGACCCATGTGCATCCTAAGAGAACTAAAAATGATATATATATATATATATATATATATATATATATATATATATATATTTTAAATTTATTTTAATATTATGTTATATTAATTATAAGCTTATTGTTTTATTTTTAATCACACTTGTTGAATTAGAAAATAGATAAAAAAAGAATCAAATTAGAATTTATGGACAAATGCAAATTCAAATATGGATATCAACTTTTCGGTAACAAGTTTCTTCTTTATAAATAAATCTTTTTATAAATTATTGTTAAAACTTTAAAGACCTGATTTTCACCCGGTTTGGATCCAGTATAGTTGTGACCCGAAAATGTTTAGATTTCATCGGGTCTAGGGCCCGGATAGGGTCTAAAAAAATAGATCCGGTGTATATTTAGGGTCGGGTCTGGATCAAGACAAACTCAGTTTCACCTGGCCAATAAACAGCCCTATTTCTACCCATGAAATCTGCGAATACTAAAAAGTATTTATTAAACAAAAATATCTAACGTTATATTCATAAAAGATGAGTTTCTTGTTATAAAAGTATTCAAACTCTAATTTTTTTTCTTAATAACATTTTTAAAATACCTTACATTTTATCTTCTTTTTCAAATTCCAAACTTTTGCAACCTTCACCATTACCCACACCTTCTTGATTATTACTACCTCTCATCCCCCTCTTTCCAGAATTTCCTTTTCTTGTGATCAGTTAGGCAATCTACTTTAGCTTCCTCACCATCATCAACAAGTACGCCATCACCTAATTCAACTACCCGACCTCTTAACTGCACTCCAGTACCTCACTTCCGCTCTTGGCAACTACCTTCTTAGCAAATTAGGGTTCCTCGACCATGACCCTTTTACTATCAACACAGCCAAGCACTTTTTTCCTACCGCACTCGTCTTCTTCCTCGCCATCTTCACCAACACCATTCTCCTCCGACACACCAACGTCGACACCATCATCGTCTTCCGATCTCTCACCCCTATCCTCGTCACCCTTGTAGACACCGTCTTCCGCCACTAATCTTGCCCCCTCCAAACTCACATTTTTCTCCCTCGCCGGCATGGGTATGTTGTGATTCTGCTTTACCTCACTATTTATTCTTTGGATTTTTCTTATCTTGTCACAATCACACTAAGATGGTTTACATCAAGTACATGGCCATAAATCTAGAGTTGAACACTTAGGGTTTTATTTTATACAATAATTTGTTCTCTCTCATGATTGCGCTCTTGTCCTAGTTCCTTACCTACGAGAATCTTAAGGTTTTCGATGCTCTGAAATTTCAATTTTGGGTGCTTGTTTGATCCTACAAAAAAGGGGATGATGGTGGTAAAGGGTGATGATAGTGGTCCTAGCGGTCGTGAGTCCTGACGGTGGGTGGTGGCACTGGAGAGGGGAGGGGAGGCGGTGATATTCAGAAAATGTGTTGGTGGTAGTGAGGGTTGTAAAAGTTTGGACTTTGGAAAAGAAGATAAAGGATGGGGTAATTTCGGAATTTTATTATAAAGTTAACAAAAAATTAGAGTTTGGATACTTTTGTCACACGAAACTCATCTTTCATGGGTACAACATTAATTTCTTTGTTTGATGGGTACTTTTATTGGTATTTATAAAGTTTATAGATACAAATGGTAGTTTATTCTTAAGTTTAACCAACATTTAAAGATTGTTGGCTATAAACTTTTGTGTGGTCCTGTACGATGCAATAGAAAGAGATAAATACTAATTTGGCACCCGAAAAATTCAGGCGCTGACAAAATGGTACCTAATAGATGTTATTGACAAAATGGTCATTGAACAATTTTTAAATTTGAAAAAAGTGACCATCCGTCGTTTAACTATGTTTTCATTGACGAAAAAAACTGAGTTGGCAAAAAAATTTGATGAAATTCCTAATTTACCCTTGATTCTATTGTCACTATATCTATCTCTTTCTCTCTCTTTCGTCTGTATTCTTTCTTTCTTCTTTTTCTTCACAGATGAAAATGAAAAATCATCATCATCAACCCCGTGGCATCACTATCAACAAGCCAAACTCATTCATTTTTCGGGAGAAAGATTAAAACTTTAGCAACTAAATGATAATCAAAATTTATGAATGAACTAATTTTTTTATCCATAATCACTCACGAAAATTCCGAGAGTGGGGAGGTGAGGAAGAAGAAAAATAGAAGCAGCGACAATATAACCATAAAGAAAAATAGAAACGACAATCAAATATAATTGAAACAAAATACATTAAAGCAACAATAAAAAAAAAGAAAAATGAAAATAGCATCGCAGAGGAGAAGAAGAACACCACCACCACAACGAAGAAGAGAAGAAGAACATAAATACCAGATCCCAACCTCAGATAATATGCTGAGAAGGAAACAAAGAGAACCCCCAAGAGAAACATGGAGTTACAACCATTCCCTAACGTTGTTCGGAAACTCGCCATTGATGAGCGGATAATTTATACGCTTTTTGGCACTATTTTTAGGTAGTTTTTAGTATGATTTAGTTAGTTTTTAGTATATAATTATTAGTTTTTAAATAAAAATCACATTTCTGGACTTTACTATGAGTTTGTGTGTTTTTCTGTAATTTCAGGTATTTTCTAGCTGAAATTGAGGGACCTGAGCAAAAATCTGATTCAGAGGCTGAAAAAGGACTGCAGATACTGTTGGATTCTGACCCTACTGCATTCAAAATAGATTTTCTGGAGCTACCGAAGCCCAATTGGCACTCTCTTAATTGCGTTGGAAAGTATACATCCTGGGTTTTCTAGCAATATATAATAGTCCATGCTTTGCCTAAGATTTGATGGCCCAAACTGGCGTTCAAAGTCAGCCCAAGGAATTCTGGCGTAAAACGCCTAAACTGGTACCAGAATTGGAGTTAAACGCCCAAACTGGCACCAAAGCTAGCGTATAACTCCAGGAACAGCCTAAGCACGAAAAATTTTCAATGTTCAGCCCAAGCACACACCAAGTGAGCCTCGGAAGTGGATTTTTGCATCATTTACTCATTTTTGTAAACCCTAGGCTACTAGTTCATTATAAATAGGACCTTTTTACTATTGTATTTTCATCTCTGGAACATATTATGTAATTTATACGTTCTGAGACCTCCATGGGAGGCTGGCCATTCGGCCATGTCTACCCTATTTTCACTTATGTATTTTCAACGGTGGAGTTTCTACACCCCATAGATTAAGGTGTGGAGCTCTACTGTTCTTTATGAATTAATGCAAAGTACTATTGTTCTTCTTTTCAATTCAAGCTTATTCTTATTCTAAGATATTCACTCGCACTTCAACCGGATGAATGTGATGATCCGTGACACTCATAATTATTCTCACTTATGAACGCGTGCCTGACAACCACCTCTGTTCTATCTGCAATAGCTTGAGTGTGTATCTCTTAGCCTCCTGGTCCACAATGCATGGTTGCCTCTCCTGACAACAGAGCCTTCCATTCCGTGAGATCAGAGTCTTCGTGGTATAAGCTAGAATCAATTGGCAGCATTCTTGAGATCCGAAAAGTCTAAACCTTGTCTGTGGTATTCCGAGTAGGATCTGGGATGGGATGACTATGACGAGCTTCAAACTCGCGAGTGTTGGGCGTAGTGACAGACGCAAGAGGATCAATGGATCCTATTCCAACATGAGTGAGAACCGACAGATGATTAGCCTTACGTAACCCGTAGCCGGACCATTTTCACTGAGAGGATGGATGGTAGCCATTGACAACGGTGATCCCCCAACATAGAGCTTGCCATGGAAGGGAGTATGCATGACTGGATGAAGGCAATAGAAAAGTGATGACAAGTCATCTTAGCCTAGTTTCACTAGCTTTTTTATTTTGTTTTCGATTGATTTATGCACTTTCTTGAGCCATAAGCGAGCCAATTGGGTAGATTTCCATGTTTCCTTTGATTTAATCAACCATGGATGAATTAATGCAATTTCATGAGATTTTATGCTATAATTGTCATATATTATGAAAGGATAACAAACTCATGATTTTGAGCAAAGCTTTGATGTGTTTAGTTGATTGATGATAGGTGAAAAGAGTTTTGAAGAAGGTTGAAGAAAGAAGGAATGGCTAGGAGCAAGAGAGAATAAAAAGTTTGAGCCAAAGTTTGCCTCAAACTTTAGCTCAAACTTTTAAAAGAGTTGAAAACATACCAGAGGAAAAAAAAGCTTGAGCCAAAGTTTGCCTCAAACTTTAGCTCAAACTTCTGGAAGAATTGAAAACACTCCAGAGGAAAAAAGCTTGAGCAAAAGTTTGCCTCAAACTTTAGCTCAAACTTTTTGGCAAACGTTGGCATCACAAAACCAACACCCTGGAGGAGAAAAGTTTGCGCCAACGTTTGCCTCAAGCTTTTTGGCAAACGTTGGCGTCACACACATTTACAAGGGGGCCAACGTTTGAGCAAAAGTTTGACCTCAAACTTTGGCTCAAACGTTGGTAGCAGCAAGCTTAAGCCATCTGGTATAAAAAGTTTGAGTAAAAGTTTGCCTCAAACTTTTACTCAAACTTTTATGATTTCAACCCGGTTCACAATGGATCTTTCTCCAACTCCAAGAGCAATCAACCAAGGCCTTTATCAACCCAATTCCATCAAGAACAAAGGCCCAATTCAAGGCTTGAAGACCATTTGAAGAAAGTGTATAAATAGCTTAGGATTTAAGTTTTCAGGGAGTTTTTTTTTCCTTTTAGAGCTTTTCCTTTGAGTTTTGCTGAGTAGTTTTGGAGAGCTTTTCGGTTGAGAGTATTTGGAGATTCTGAGTCTTGGGGAAGGAGAATTGAATTCTCTTCCTCTTAGTTTTCTTGCTTTCAATTTCATTTACAATTTGTCTTGGATCTTGGGTTGGAGAATTGAAGGAATTCTGTTTCAATCTAATCCTGAGATCTCTCTATTTTATTTACTGCATAATTGAATTTAAATTTCTGTTCATTGTCTCTTCTTCTACTCATTCTGCTATTTACTTATCTCTATTTCTTGCAATTGAATTCTACATTTGGATCTAGGAAGGCATTGAGATCTAGACTCGGTTATCTAGTCTCTTGGGTCCTGAGATCTGGAGTTCGCAATTTTAAATTCTCTGTTTAAAGCTTTTCAAGTTCATTTACATTTCCGTTTTAGATCCGGTTCAATTCAAGTCACCTTCTACTTGTCTGATTAATGCAATTTACTTTTCCTTGTTTAAATTCTGCAAATCCACTTCCCAATTCCCTTTACAATTCAAGCCATTTACATTTCTTGCACTTTAAGATTCTGCAATTTACATTTCTTGCGTTCTAAGTTTCTGCCATTTAATTTCTTGCTCTTTAAGATTCAGCACATTTACCTTCTCTGCTCTTTAATTTACTGCAATTGTCCCTCTCCCTTTTAATTTCATGCAATTTAGCTCCTGTCGAATACAAACCACTCAAATCAACTCTTGATTCGCTTGACTAAATCAACCACTAAACTAAAATTGCTCAATCCCTCAATCCCTGTGGGATCGACCTCACTCCCGTGAGTTTTATTACTTGATGCGACCCGGTGCACTTGCCGGTTAGTTTTGTGTGTTTGGGATTCGTTTTTCGTTTTCCGAAAATACACATCAAGTTTTTGGCGCCGTTGCCGGGGATTGAAATAGATTGACAATGATTACGTGAAGTGGAGATCTAGATCAGGCACTTTTTCTTTTCTGTTTCTCTAATTTTTGACTAACACGCTAACTGTTTGAAATTTTGCTTGAACTAGACTTCATTCTAGCAATAGATTGAAGTGTTACTGGTGGTGTTTCTTTTGTTTTGCTTGTATGTCAGGTACAGGGAGATCCATTCCTGTTTTATCTGAAACTGACCAGAGAACTCTTAGAAGGTTAAGAAGAGCTGAAAGAGGGAAAAATATTGTTGGAGAGGAAGAATCTGAGGAAGAATATCACGAGATGGAAGGAGATCCATCTAATCCAGGAGGAGGGGTTAACAATAACCCACAACAGAGGAGAGTACTGGCCTCCTATACCTTTGCAAATGCTAGACATTGTGGAAGCAGCATTCTCACCCCCAATGTCAATGCAAACAACTCTGAACTAAAGCTTATAGAGAAAAAAATAATAGTCAAGGACAAAGGAATAATGAGAGGTCATAGCAGTGTGTTGCTTGATGCTTGAAGGAGACTTTCTAAGCCTAAAAGTCAATAAGAAGTGAGTATTTACATATCCACAGAAAACCCCATGAACTACCAATAATACTCTGCTAGCATGAACATCCTCTTCCATTTCATTCTTTCCTCTCAATGATTCTTTTCTTGCTTGGGGACAAGCAAGCTTTAAGTTTGGTGTTGTGATGACAAGTCATCTTAGCCTAGTTTCACTAGCTTTTTTCTTTTGTTTTCGATTGATTTATGCACTTTCTTGAGCCATAAGCGAGCCAATTGGGTAGATTTCCATGTTTCCTTTGATTTAATCAACCATGGATGAATTAATGCAATTTCATGAGATTTTATGCTATAATTGTCATATATTATGAAAGGATAACAAACTCATGATTTTGAGCAAAGCTTTGATGTGTTTGGTTGATTGATGATAGGTGAAAAGAGTTTTGAAGAAGGTTGAAGAAAGAAGGAATGGCTAGGAGCAAGAGAGAACAAAAAGTTTGAGCCAAAGTTTGCCTCAAACTTTAGCTCAAACTTTTAAAAGAGTTGAAAACATACCAGAGGAAAAAAAAGCTTGAGCCAAAGTTTGCCTCAAACTTTAGCTCAAACTTCTGGAAGAATTGAAAACACTCCAGAGGAAAAAAGCTTGAGCAAAAGTTTGCCTCAAACTTTAGCTCAAACTTTTGGGAGAAAAGCTTGAGCCAACGTTTGCCTCAAACTTTTTGGCAAACGTTGGCATCACAAAACCAACACCCTGGAGGAGAAAAGCTTGCGCCAACGTTTGCCTCAAACTTTTTGGCAAACGTTGGCGCCACACTTGCACACCCTGGAGGAGAAAAGTTTGCGCCAACGTTTGCCTCAAGCTTTTTGGCAAACGTTGGCGCCACACACATTTACAAGGGGGCCAACATTTGAGCAAAAGTTTGACCTCAAACTTTGGCTCAAACGTTGGTAGCAGCAAGCTTAAGCCATCTGGTATAAAAAGTTTGAGTAAAAGTTTGCCTCAAACTTTTACTCAAACTTTTATGATTTCAACCCGGTTCACAATGGATCTTTCTCCAACTCCAAGAGCAATCAACCAAGGCCTTTATCAACCCAATTCCATCAAGAACAAAGGCCCAATTCAAGGCTTGAAGACCATTTGAAGAAAGTGTATAAATAGCTTAGGATTTAAGTTTTCAGGGAGTTTTTTTTTCCTTTTAGAGCTTTTCCTTTGAGTTTTGCTGAGTAGTTTTGGAGAGCTTTTCGGTTGAGAGTATTTGGAGATTCTGAGTCTTGGGGAAGGAGAATTGAATTCTCTTCCTCTTAGTTTTCTTGCTTTCAATTTCATTTACAATTTGTCTTGGATCTTGGGTTGGAGAATTGAAGGAATTCTGTTTCAATCTCATCCTGAGATCTCTCTGTTTTATTTACTGCATAATTGAATTTAAATTTCTGTTCATTGTCTCTTCTTCTACTCATTCTGCTATTTACTTATCTCTATTTCTTGCAATTGAATTCTACATCTGGATCTAGGAAGGCATTGAGATCTAGACTCGGTTATCTAGTCTTTTGGGTCCTGAGATCTGGAGTTCGCAATTTTAAATTCTCTGTTTAAAGCTTTTCAAGTTCATTTACATTTCCGTTTTAGATCCGGTTCAATTCAAGTCACCTTCTACTTGTCTGATTAATGCAATTTACTTTTTCTTGTTTAAATTCTGCAAATCCACTTCCCAATTCCCTTTACAATTCAAGCCATTTACATTTCTTGCACTTTAAGATTCTGTAATTTACATTTCTTGTGTTCTAAGTTTCTGCCATTTAATTTCTTGCTCTTTAAGATTCAGCACATTTACCTTCTCTGCTCTTTAATTTACTGCAATTGTCCCTCTCCCTTTTAATTTCATGCAATTTAGCTCCTGTCGAATACAAACCACTCAAATCAACTCTTGATTCGCTTGACTAAATCAACCACTAAACTAAAATTGCTCAATCCCTCAATCCCTGTGGGATCGACCTCACTCCCGTGAGTTTTATTACTTGATGCGACTGGTGCACTTGCCGGTTAGTTTTGTGTGTTTGGGATTCGTTTTTTGTTTTCCGAAAATACACATCAAGTTTTTGGCGCCGTTGCCGGGGATTGAAATAGATTGACAATGATTACGTGAAGTGGAGATCTAGATCAGGCACTTTTTCTTTTCTGTTTCTCTAATTTTTGACTAACACGCTAACTGTTTGAAATTTTGCTTGAACTAGACTTCATTCTAGCAATAGATTGAAGTGTTACTGGTGGTGTTTCTTTTGTTTTGTTTGTATGTCAGGTACAGGGAGATCCATTCCTGTTTTATCTGAAACTGACCAGAGAACTCTTAGAAGGTTAAGAAGAGCTGAAAGAGGGAAAAATATTGTTGGAGAGGAAGAATCTGACGAAGAATATCACGAGATGGAAGGAGATCCATCTAATCCAGGAGGAGGGGTTAACAATAACCCACAACAGAGGAGAGTACTGGCCTCCTATACCTTTGAAAATGCTAGACATTGTGGAAGCAGCATTCTCACCCCCAATGTCAATGCAAACAACTCTGAACTAAAGCTTATAGAGAAAAAAATAATAGTCAAGGACAAAGGAATAATGAGAGGTCATAGCAGTGTGTTGCTTGATGCTTGAAGGAGACTTTCTAAGCCTAAAAGTCAATAAGAAGTGAGTATTTACATATCCACAGAAAACCCCATGAACTACCAATAATACTCTGCTAGCATGAACATCCTCTTCCATTTCATTCTTTCCTCTCAATGATTCTTTTCTTGCTTGGGGACAAGCAAGCTTTAAGTTTGGTGTTGTGATGACAAGTCATCTTAGCCTAGTTTCACTAGCTTTTTTCTTTTGTTTTCGATTGATTTATGCACTTTCTTGAGCCATAAGCGAGCCAATTGGGTAGATTTCCATGTTTCCTTTGATTTAATCAACCATGGATGAATTAATGCAATTTCATGAGATTTTATGCTATAATTGTCATATATTATGAAAGGATAACAAACTCATGATTTTGAGCAAAGCTTTGATGTGTTTGGTTGATTGATGATATGTGAAAAGAGTTTTGAAGAAGGTTGAAGAAAGAAGGAATGGCTAGGAGCAAGAGAGAACAAAAAGTTTGAGCCAAAGTTTGCCTCAAACTTTAGCTCAAACTTTTAAAAGAGTTGAAAACATACCAGAGGAAAAAAAAGCTTGAGCCAAAGTTTGCCTCAAACTTTAGCTCAAACTTCTGGAAGAATTGAAAACACTCCAGAGGAAAAAAGCTTGAGCAAAAGTTTGCCTCAAACTTTAGCTCAAACTTTTGGGAGAAAAGCTTGAGCCAACGTTTGCCTCAAACTTTTTGGCAAACGTTGGCATCACAAAACCAACACCCTGGAGGAGAAAAGCTTGCGCCAACGTTTGCCTCAAACTTTTTGGCAAACGTTGGCGCCACACTTGCACACCCTGGAGGAGAAAAGTTTGCGCCAACGTTTGCCTCAAGCTTTTTGGCAAACGTTGGCGCCACACACATTTACAAGGGGGCCAACATTTGAGCAAAAGTTTGACCTCAAACTTTGGCTCAAACGTTGGTAGCAGCAAGCTTAAGCCATCTGGTATAAAAAGTTTGAGTAAAAGTTTGCCTCAAACTTTTACTCAAACTTTTATGATTTCAACCCGGTTCACAATGGATCTTTCTCCAACTCCAAGAGCAATCAACCAAGGCCTTTATCAACCCAATTCCATCAAGAACAAAGGCCCAATTCAAGGCTTGAAGACCATTTGAAGAAAGTGTATAAATAGCTTAGGATTTAAGTTTTCAGGGAGTTTTTTTTTTTCCTTTTAGAGCTTTTCCTTTGAGTTTTGCTGAGTAGTTTTGGAGAGCTTTTCGGTTAAGAGTATTTGGAGATTCTGAGTCTTGGGGAAGGAGAATTGAATTCTCTTCCTCTTAGTTTTCTTGCTTTCAATTTCATTTACAATTTGTCTTGGATCTTGGGTTGGAGAATTGAAGGAATTCTGTTTCAATCTCATCCTGAGATCTCTCTGTTTTATTTACTGCATAATTGAATTTAAATTTCTGTTCATTGTCTCTTCTTCTACTCATTCTGCTATTTACTTATCTCTATTTCTTGCAATTGAATTCTACATTTGGATCTAGGAAGGCATTGAGATCTAGACTCGGTTATCTAGTCTCTTGGGTCCTGAGATCTGGAGTTCACAATTTTAAATTCTCTGTTTAAAGCTTTTCAAGTTCATTTACATTTCCGTTTTAGATCCGATTCAATTCAAGTCACCTTCTACTTGTCTGATTAATGCAATTTACTTTTCCTTGTTTAAATTCTGCAAATCCACTTCCCAATTCCCTTTACAATTCAAGCCATTTACATTTCTTGCACTTTAAGATTCTGTAATTTACATTTCTTGTGTTCTAAGTTTCTGCCATTTAATTTCTTGCTCTTTAAGATTCAGCACATTTACCTTCTCTGCTCTTTAATTTACTGCAATTGTCCCTCTCCCTTTTAATTTCATGCAATTTAGCTCCTGTCGAATACAAACCACTCAAATCAACTCTTGATTCGCTTGACTAAATCAACCACTAAACTAAAATTGCTCAATCCCTCAATCCCTGTGGGATCGACCTCACTCCCGTGAGTTTTATTATTTGATGCGACCCGGTGCACTTGCCGGTTAGTTTTGTGTGTTTGGGATTCGTTTTTTGTTTTTCGAAAATACACATCAAAAAGCAGAGGTTCAGAAGCAACAAGCATCTCCATACACTTATCTGAAATCCCACCAATGAATTACATAAGTATTTCTATCTTATTTTCTGTTTTAATTATATTTTAATTATCAAAACCCCAAAACCATTTGAATCTGCCTGACTGAGATTTACAAGGATACCATAGCTTGGTTCAAGCTGACAATCTCCGTGGGATCGACCCTTACTCACGTAAGGTATTACTTGGACGACCCAGTGCACTTGCTGGTTAGTTGTGCGGAATTGCAAAAGTGTGATTGTAATTTCGTGCACCAAGTTTTTGGCGCCGTTGCTGGGGATTGTTCGAGTTTGGACAACTGACGATTCATCTTGTTGCTCAGATTAGGTAATTTTATTTTATTTTTAAGCTTTTTATTTCTTATTTTCGAAAAATACAAAAAAAATTCTTCTTTTTCGTTTTTCCCAAAATAATTTTCGAAAAAACCAAAAAATTTATAAAACCATAAAACCAAAAATATTTTGTGTTTCTTGTTTGAGTCTAGTGTCAAATTTTAAGTTTGGTGTCAATTGCATGTTTTTCTTTTTCTTGCATTTTTTGAAATTTTATGCATTATGTTCTTTGTTGATCTTCAAGTTGTTCTTGATGATTTTCTGTGTTCTGATCTTTAAACTCTCCTGTTTGGTGTCTTTTGTTGTTTTTCATATGCATTTTCAAATTGTTATTGTCCCTAATATACAAACTTCTAAGTTTGGTGTCTTGCATGTCTTTGTTTTCTTGAAAATTTTCAAAAATATATTCTTAATGTTCATCATGTTCGTCAAAGTGTTCTTGCATGCATTATTTGTTTTGATCTTGATTTTCCATGTTTAGTTTAATTCTGTTGTTTTTCTCTCTCATCAAAAAAATTTTTAAAAATTCAAAAAATATATCTTTTCAAGTCAATAATACAGAGAATTGAAGATTCAGAACATACATCAGAGGAATTATAGAGAAAAAAGCTGGGTGTTCAAAACGCCCAGTGAGGAAGGAAAACTGGCGTTTAAACGCCTGGCTGGGCGTTAAACGCCCAAAAGGGTAGTATTTTGGGCGTTAAACGCCAGAATGGATACCATTCTGGGCGTTTAACACCAGGACAACACAAGGGAGGTAAGTTAGTTTTTAATTCAATCTTTTTCAAATCTTCATAATTTTTCAAAATTAATGCTAACATTTGATGTGATTGATTCAAAAATCTCAAGTTGTTACTTGCCTATTAAGAAAAGGTTCAAACTTTAAATTTTAAAATCATATCTTTTAGTTTCTTATTAGTCAAGTAATCAACTTTAATTTTCAAAATCAAATCCTTTTTTATTTCCTTTTCAAATCTTTTTCAAAATAAATTTCAATCATATCTTTTTCAAAATCAATTTCAAAATCTTTTCTAACTTCTTATCTTTTCAAAATTGATTTTCAAATCTTTTCAAATTAACTGCTTGACTTTTTGGTTGATTTTAAAAGTTTTCTATTTTGGTCATATCTTTTTTTAACCACCTAACTACTTTTCTCTTTCTAATTTTCGAATTCTAACTACATTTTAAAATAAAAACATAAAAAATATTTTCCTTTTATTTTAATTTAAATTCGAATTCTTTCCCCCTCCTCACTTTCTTCTATATAAGGACTAACACTCCTCCTCAATTAGCAATTCGGACTCTCTTCCTTCTTCATATGTTCGAATTCTATTCTACCTACCTCATCACTCTGTTCCTGTTTTTCTCTGACATCTCAAGAAATCTCTATACTGTGACATAGAGGATTCCATACTTTATTTGTCTCTTCTCTTTCATATGAGCAGGAGCAAGGATAAGAATATTCTTGTTGAAGCTGATCCAGAACCTGAAAGGACTCTAAAGAGGAAGCTAAGAGAAGCTAAAGCACAACACTCTAGAGAGGATCTTACAGAAAATTTTGAAAAAGAAAAAGACATGGCCAAACCCAACAACAATGGTGGAGATGCAAAGAAGATGCTTGGTGACTTTATTTTACCCTCTTCTAACTTCTGTGGAAGGAGCATCTCAATTCCTGTAATTGGAGCAAACAACTTTGAGCTTAAGCCTCAATTAGTTTCTCTAATGCAGCAGAATTGCAAGTATCATGGACTTCCATTGGAAGATTCTCATCAGTTTTTAGTTAAATTCTTGCAAATCTGTGACACTGTTAAGACCCATGGGGTTGACCCTGAGGTCTACAAACTTATGCTTTTCCCTTTTGCTGTAAGAGACAGAGCTAGGACATGGTTGGACTCACAACCTAAGGACAGCCTGAACTCTTGGGAAAAGCTGGTCAATGCTTTCTTGGCCAAATTCTTTCCACCTCAAAATTTGAGTAAGCTTAGAGTGGAAGTCCAGACCTTCAGACAGAAGGAAGGCGAATCCCTCTATGAAGCTTGGGAAAAATACAAGCAATTGATCAGAAGGTGTCCTTCTGGCATGCTTTCAGAATGGAACATCATATGCATATTCTATGATGGTCTGTCTGAACTATCCAAGATGTCATTGGACAACTCTGCTGGTGGATCTCTTCATCTGAAGAAGACGCCTGAAGAAGCTCAGAAACTCATTGAAATGGTTGCAAATAACCAGTTTATGTACACTTCTGAAAGAAATTCTATGAATAATGGGACAACTCAGAAGAAAGGAGTTTTGGAGATTGATGCTCTGAATGCCATATTGGCTCAGAACAAAATATTGACTCAGCAAGTCAATATGATTTCTCAGAGTCTGTCTGGAATGCAAGCCGCAGCAGGCAATACTAAGGAAGCTCCCTCTGAAGAAGAAGCTTATGATCCTGAGAATCCTGGAATGGAAGAAGTGAATTACATGGGAGATTCCTATAGAAACACTTACAATCCTTCATGGAGGAATCATCCTAACCTCTCATGGAAGGATCAACAGAAGCCTAATCAAGGCTTCAATAATAATAATAATGGTGGAAGAAATAGGTTTAGCAATAGCAAACCTTTTCCATCATCTTCTCAGCAACAAACAGAGAACTCTAAGCAAAGTTATTCTGGCCTAGCTACCATAGTCTCTGATCTATCTAAGACCACACTAAGTTTCATGAATGAAACAAGATCCTCCATTAGAAATTTGGAAGCACAAGTGGGTCAGCTGAGTAAGAGAATTACTGAAACTCCTCTTAGCATTCTCCCAAGCAATACAGAAGAAAATCCCAAGAGAGAGTGCAAGGCCATAACCATGACCAACATGGCCGAACCTGGAGAGAGTAAGGAGGACGTGATTCCCAGTGAGAAAAACCTCATGGGATGTCCTCTGAGCGAAAAGAAGTTCCCCTTTGAGGAACCAAGGGAATCTAAGGCTCATACAGAGACCATAGAGATTCCATTGAACCTACTTCTGCCATTCATGAGCTCTGATGAGTATTCTTCCTCTGAAGAGGATGAAGATATTACTGAAGAGCAAGTTGCTAAGTACCTTGGAGCAATCATGAAGCTAAATGCCAAGTTATTTGGTAATGAGACTTGGGAGGATGAACCACCCTTGCTCACCAATGAATTGAATGACTTGATTAGGCAGACATTACCTCAGAAGAAATCGGATCCTGAAAAATTCTTAATACCCTATACCATAGGCACCATGACCTTTGAGAAGGCTCTGTGTGATCTAGGATTAAGTATAAACCTCATGCCCCTCTCTATAATGGAGAAACTAGGAATCCTTGAGGTGCAAGCTGCAAGAATCTCACTAGAGATGGCAGACAATTCAAGGAAACATGCTTATGGACTTGTAGAGGATGTCTTGGTAAAGGTTGAAGGCCTTTACATCCCTGCTGACTTCATAATCCTGGACACTGGGAAGAATAAGGATGAATCCATCATCCTTGGTAGACCCTTCCTAGCCACAGCAAAAGCTGTGATTGATGTTGATAGAGGAGAGTTAGTTCTTCAAGTGAATGAGGACTACCTTGTGTTTAAAGCTAAAGAATCTCCTTCTGTACACATGGAGAAGAAGCATGACAAGCTTCTCTCAATGCAGAGTCAAACAGAGCCCCCACATTCAAACCCTAAGTTGGTGTTGGGAGGCCATCATCATGCTCTGAGTATCTGTGAGGCTCCATGAGAGCCCACTGTCAAGCTATTGACATTAAAGAAGCGCTTGTTGGGAGGCAACCCAATTTTTACTTATCTATGTTAAATTTCTATTGTTATGTTTTCTTTAGGATGATGATCATGTGGAGTCACAAAAACAACTGAAAAATCAAAAACAGAATGAAAAACAGCATTAAAAATAGCACGCCCTGGAGGATAAGCTTACTGGCGTTTAATGCCAGAAAGGGAAAAAAAGCTGGCGTTTAACGCCAGAAAGGGAAGAAAAGTTGGCGTTTAACACTAGAAAAGGGCACCAGATTGGCGTTTAACGCCAGAAAGGGAAGAAAAGCTGGCGTTAAACGCCAGAAATGGGCAGCAACCTAGCGTTTAATGCTAGGATTGGCAATCAAAGGGGCGTTTACACGCCAAAATGGTGCAAGGATGAGAAATTCTTGACACCTCAGGATCTATGGACCCCACAGGATCCCCACCTACCTCAACTCTCTCTCCCTCTTCTTCACACCTTCCCATAACACCTTTCCCCAAATACCCCTCACCAATCACCTCCATTTCTCTTCTCCATCACCTCTTCACCAATCACCACATAATTCAAATTCAAATCCATTCCCTCCCAAACCCAATCCCTAATACACGAATCCTGTCCCTCTCTCCACTCCTATATAAACCATTCATCCCTCCTTCATTTTCACACATCATAAACACTTCTTTCCCCCTTGGCCGAACCACTCACACATCTCCATCTCCTCTATTTTCTTCTTCTTATACTCCCTTCTTTCTTCTTTTGCTCGAGGACGAGCAAACCTTCTAAGTTTGGTGTGGTAAAAGTGTTGCTTTTTGTTTTTCCATAACCATATATGGCACCTAAGGCCAGAGAAACCTCTAGAAAGAGGAAAGAGAAGGCAAAAGCTTCCACCTCTGAGTCATGGGAGATGGAGAGATTCATCTCAAAGGTCCATCAAGACCACTTTTATGAAGTTGTGGCCAAGAAGAAGGTGATCCCTGAGGTCCCTTTCATGCTCCACTAAAAAGAGGATGGAGCAAATAAGAGAGCCCACCTATGGACCTCAACAAGAGCATGAGAAAATTTCTCATCATGAAATCCCTGAGATGCCTCAAGGGATGCACTTTCCTTCACAAAACTATTGGGAGCAAATCAACACCTCCTTAGGAGAATTGAATTCCAACATGGGACAACTAAGGATGGAGCACCAAGAGCACTCCATCCTCCTCCATGAAATTAGAGAAGACCAAAGAGCCATGAGGGAGGAGCAACAAAGGCAAGGAAGAGACATTGAGGAGATAAAGCACTCCATAAGATCTTCAAGAGGAAGAACTAGCCACCATCACTAAGGTGGATCCGTTCTTTAATTTCCTTGATTCTTTATTTTCTGTTTTTCGTTTCTTATGCTTTATGTGCTATCTATGTTTGCATCTTCATTACATGATCATCAGTGTCTAGTGCCTATGCTTTAAAGTTATGAATGTCCTATGAATCCTTCACCTCTCTTAAATAAAAAAAATGTTTTCTGAAAAAGAAAAAGAAGTACATGAATTTCGAATTTTAAAATACTTTAATTATTTTGATGTGGTGGCAATACTTTTTGTTTTTCTGAATGAATGCTTGAACATTGCATATTTTTTATAGTGAAGTTTATGAATGTTAAAATTGTTGGCTCTTGAAAGAATAATGAAAAGGAGAAATGTTATTGATAATCTGAAAAATCATAAAATTGATTGTTGAAGCAAGAAAAAGAAATGAATAGAAAAAAAAGAGGATGATATGCAGAAAAAAAAAGCAAGAAAAAAGCCCATAACCCTTTAAACCAAAAAGCAATGGTAAAAATGATCCAAGGCTTTGAGCATTAATGGATAGGAGGGCCTAAAGGAATAAAATCCTGGCCTAAGCGGCTAAACCAAGCTGTCCCTAACCATGTGCTTGTGGCGTGAAGGTGTCAAGTGAAAAGCTTGAGACTGAGTGGTTAAAGTCGTGGTCCAAAGCAAAAAGAGTGTGCTTAAGAGCTCTGGACACCTTTAATTGGGACTCTAGCAAAGCTGAGTCACAATCTGAAAAGGTTCACCCAGTTATGTGTCTGTGGCATTTATGTATCCGGTGGTAATACTGGAAAACAAAATGCTTAGGGTCACGGCCAAGACTCATAAAGTAACTGTGTTCAAGAATCAACATACTGAACTAGAAGAATCAATAACACTATCTGAATACTGAGTTCCTATAGATGCCAATCATTCTGAACTTCAAAGGATAAAGTGAGATGCCAAAACTGTTCAGAAGCAAAAAGCTAAGAGCCCCGCTCATCTAATTAAGACTGATCTTCATAGATGTTTTCGAAATTTATTGTATATTCTCTTCTTTTTATCCCACTTTGTTTTTATTTGCTTGGGGACAAGCAACAATTTAAGTTTGGTGTTGTGATGAGCGGATAATTTATACGCTTTTTGGCACTATTTTTAGGTAGTTTTTAGTATGATTTAGTTATTTTTTAGTATATAATTATTAGTTTTTAAATAAAAATAACATTTCTGGACTTTACTATGAGTTTGTGTATTTTTCTGTAATTTCAGGTATTTTCTGGCTGAAATTGAGGGACCTGAGCAAAAATCTGATTCAGAGGCTGAAAAAGGACTGCAGATGCTGTTGGATTCTGACCCTGCTGCATTCGAAAAGGATTTTCTGGAGCTAAAGAAGCCCAATTGGCGCGCTCTCAATTGCGTTGGAAAGTAGATATCCTGGGCTTTCCAGAAATATATAATAGTTCATACTTTACCCGAGATTTGATGGCCCAAACTGGCATTCAAAGTCAGCCCAAGGAATTCTGGCGTAAAGCGCCCAAACTGGCACCAGAATTGGAGTTAAACGCCCAAACTAGCACCAAAGCTGGCGTTTAACTCCAGGAACAGCCTAAGCACGAAAAAGCTTCAATGCTCACCCCAAGCACACACCAAGTGGGTCCCGAAAGTGGATTTCTGCATCATTTACTCATTTCTGTAAACCATAGGCTACTAGTTCATTATAAATAGGACCTTTTACTATTGTATTTTCATCTCTGGAACATATTATGTAATTTATATATTCTGAGACCTCCATGGGAGGCTAGCCATTCGGCCATGTCTACCCTATTTTCACTTATGTATTTTCATCGGTGGAGTTTCTACACCCCATAGATTAAGGTGTGGAGCTCTGATGTTCTTCATGAATTAATGCAAAGTACTATTGTTCTTCTATTCAATTCAAGCTTATTCTTATTCTAAGATATTCACTCGCACTTCAACTGGATAAATGTGATGATCCGTGACACTCATCATTATTCTCACTTATGAACGCGTGCCTGACAACCACCTCCGTTCTATCTGCAATAGCTTGAGTGTGTATCTCTTAGCTTCCTGGTCCACGACGCATGGTTGCCTCTCCTGACAACAGATCATTCCATTCCGTGAGATCAGAGTCTTCGTGGTATAAGCTAGAATCAATTGGCAGCATTCTTGAGATTCGAAAAGTCTAAACCTTGTCTGTGAGAACCGACAGATGATTAGCCCTACGTAACCCGTAGCCGGACCATTTTCACTGAGAAGACGGACGGTAGCCATTGACAACGGTGATCCCCCAACATACAGCTTGCCATGGAAGGGAGTACGCATGACTGGATGAAGGCAATAGAAAATCAGAGGTTCAAAAGCAATAAGCATCTCCATACACTTATCTGAAATCCCAACAATGAATTACATAAGTATTTCTATCTTATTTTCTGTTTTAATTATATTTTAATCATCAAAACCCCAAAACTATTTGAATCTGCCTGACTGAGATTTACAAGGATGACCATAGCTTGCTTCAAGCCGACAATTTTTGTGGGATCGACCCTTACTCACGTAAGGTATTACATGGACGACCCAGTGCACTTGCTGGTTAGTTGTGCGGAATTAAAAAAGTATGATTGTAATTTCATGCACCAGCCATCAACGGTGTCCACGCCTATTTCCGTGTATCACGATGGCAACGGAGAATTCTCCGAGGATTCCTCCGGATGGGTCCTTTGCAACGAATCAAGTTTCATCGTCACAAGTTCGATATGTCGGCGAAGCCTCTGAAAAATTTTGTAAAGAATTGTTTAACCAAGAGTTTGAATTCGAAAAAGGTAGCCAGATTCAGAACCGTTGTCTTTTTTTATTTTTTGTCTGTAAAAAATTTATTCTTGTTATTGTTGATAAAGAACAAGATGATGATGATGTTGTGTGGTGAGAAGATAGAGTGATGGCAGAATTGAGATAGGGTGAGAGATAGGTGACGATGGGAGTTGGAGTGAGAGAGAATGAGATTAGGATTTGTGACTAAGGAGTAAATTAGGGATTTTATCAAATTTTTTTTGCCAATTTAGTGTTTTTCGTTAATGAAAATGGAGTTAAGCAACGGATGGTCACTTTTGTCAAAACTAAAAATTGTCTAGGGACTATTTTGTCGATAACATCTATTAGGTACCATTTTGTCATTGTCTAAATCTTTCGGGTACCAAATTAGTATTTACCTTTTGGTCACTTTAATTTAATTGGATTGTTATAATTATTTTTGTTTTGATTCATGCACGTCAAGTGCCTCTATAACACTTTGAATTTTGAATTGCATGTTTACTTGTATATTATTTTTGTATATCTCTTAAGTAACAATTGAGCTAAAAGATTAATGATTCTGTTTAGAAATAATTATAAATCTTAAAGTAATTTTACTTTTCTGCATGTAATTAATGACTTTCTTGACTGACTTAGAGAGTTATTTGCTTATTTATTGAAGAAACAATGCAAGATCATCATGATGATTATATAAAGGAAATATTTGGGTTTCAATTCTAACAACTATTGAAATGTTCGTTTCTTGTTTTGTTGCTTTAAATCAATCATATATAAATGAGTAGTGTAAATTATAATTAATTTTATATGTTATTTTTAATTTTTGTTTTGGTTTACCACATTTTCAGGAGTGTCAAAATAGTGATCATATAGGAGTGTCAAAATGATGACCACAAGACTTAAGGATATTTTTGATCTATTGATGATATTAATCTATATAAAACTTTAATTTATGGTTAAACTTATAGAATTAACTTTTTTGTTATTGTACTTTAAAACAATCTTAGTTAAAATAAAAAATATTTAAATTATTTATGTTATTATGCATTATACAAGTATTGATTTCTTTAGTAAATTAGTTAATATATTAATTAAATAAAAAAATAAATATAATTTGCTAAATTGCGTGTGTAATTTGTATTAAAAGAAATTATTGCAAAATGAATGTTGTGTTTTTGTATCTAATTAATGAAATAGCTTTAGATAGTTGCTTATCCAATTGAAAGACATATAAATAATATTAAGGCATATTTGTATCTGGTTAGCCCACAAAAATTAAACTTAAAATTGTGTATCTTTATCATATATATCATATAAATTAAAAGTATTATTAGACTTGTGTAATGGATCTAGTACTTTCAATTTTTCTACTAATATTAATAATAAAGAAATATCCAAACACAATATTAGTGGATTTGAAGATACACAAGTGATTGAGGTCTCATAATCTTCTCCTTTGTTAATTTATTATTGCTTTGAAAATTCTTTTAAAAAATGGTCAAAATATATGTCTTCCTTTCTTTTTTATTAATCTAATCTATTAATATATCTTCTTCTGTTGTGCTTTAAGGGGCAATAATGAATGAAAAATGGAAAAAAATCATAAAAAAGAGGGAACACAAGTACACAACAACTCCAAATATTCTCTCCCAATTAGTGGTAAAAAAAACTATAGAAAACAAAACAGTGTGACGCTCCGCCAACAGTAAGAGAGGGGAGGATTTTGAAAAAAAAATAAAAAAATAAAAAATCTAGTTAATTTTGCTTCTTTTTAATATGGAAAATCACGGGCCAAAACTGCACATGGCTCGACTTGCTAGGAAGATTCGATTTACCTTCAAACATTTTAAAAGTTAATTTGGTGTAATTTTATCGAGTTTAGACTGGATAAGGTGTCTTAAAAAAAGATTCGGCCATTATTTTGGATCGAATCCGGTCAAGAGGAATCCAGTTTCATTCGACCCATGTGCATCCTTAGAGAACTAAAAATGATATATATATATATATATATATATATATATATTAAATTAATTTTAATATTATGTTATATTAATTATAAGCTTATTGTTTTATTTTTAATCACACTTGTTGAATTTGAAAATAGATAAAAAAAGAATCAAATTAGAATTTATGGACAAATACAAATTCAAATATGGATATCAACTTTTCGGTAATAAGTTTCTTCTTTATAAATAAATTTTTTTATAAATTATTGTTAAAACTTTAAAGACCTTATTTTTACCCGATTTGGACCCAGTATAGTTGTGACCCGAAAATGTTTAGATTTCATCGGGTCTAGGGCCCGGATAGGGTCTAAAAAATAGATCCGGTGTGTATTTAGGGTCGGGTCTGGATCAAGACAAACTCAGTTTCACCCGGCCGATAAACACCCCTATTTCTACCCATGAAATCTGCGAATACTAAAAAGTATTTATTAAACAAAAATATCTAACGTTATATCCATAAAAGATGAGTTTCGTGTGATAAAAGTATTCAAACTCTAATTTTATTCTTAATAACATTTTTAAAATACCTTACATTTTATCTTCTTTTTCAAACTCCAAACTTTTGCAACCTTCACCATTACCCACACCTTCTTGATTATTACTACCTCTCATCCCCCTCTTTCCAGAATTTTCTTTTCTTGTGATCAGTTAGGCATTCTGCTTTAGCTTCCTCACCATCAACAACAAGTACGCCATCACCTAATTCAACTACCCGACCTCTTAACCGCACTCTAGTACCTCATTTCTGCTCTTGGCAACTACCTTCTCAGCAAATTAGGGTTCCTCGACCATGACCCTTTTACTATCAACTCGGCCAAGCACTTTTTCCCTACCGCACTCGTCTTCTTCCTCGCCATCTTCACCAACACCAACCTCCTCCGCCACGCCAATGTCGACACCTTCATCGTCTTTCGATCTCTCACCCCTGTCCTCGTCGCCCTTGTAGACACCGTCTTCCCCACTAATCTTGCCCCCTCTAAACTCACATTTTCTCCCTCACTGGCGTGGGTATGTCGTGATTCTGCTTTATCTCACTGTTTATTCTTTGGATTTTGCTTATTTTGTCACAATCACACTAAGATGGTTTACATCAAGCACATGGTCATGAATCTAGAGTTGAACACTTAGGGTTTTATTTTGTACAATAATTTGTTCTCTCTCATGATTTTGTTCTGGTTCCTTACCTATGAGAATCTTGAGGTTTTTGATGCTCTGAAATTTCAATTTTAGGTGCTTGTTTGATCCTACAAAAAAAGGGATGATGGCGGTAAAGGGTGATGATAGTGGTCCTGGCGGTCGTGAGTCCTGACGGTGGGTAGTGGCACTGGAGAGGGGAGGGGAGGCGGTGATATTTAGGAAATGTGTTGGTGGTGGTGAGGGTTATAAAAGTTTGGAATTCGAGAAAGAAGATAAAGGATGGGGATAATTTAGGAATTTTATTAAAAAGTTAACAAAAAATTAGAGTTTGGATACTTTTGTCACACGAAACTCATCTTTCATAGGTACAACATTAATTTCTTTGTTTGATGGGTACTTTTATTGGTATTTATAAAGTTTATAGATACAAATGGTAGTTTATTCTTAAGTTTAACCAACACTTAAATATTGTTGGCTATAAAGTTTTGTGTGGTCCTGTACGATGCAATAGAAAGAGATAAATACTAATTTGGTACCCGAAAATTCAGGCGTTGACAAAATGGTACCTAATAGATGTTATTGACAAAATGGTCATTGAACAATTTTTAAATTTGACAAAAGTGACCATCCGTCGTTTAACTCTGTTTTCATTGACGAAAAAAACTGAGTTGACAAAAAAATTTGATGAAATTCCTAATTTACCCTTGATTCTACTGTCACTATATCTATCTCTTTCTCTCTCTTTCATCTGCATTCTTTCTTTCTTCTTTTTCTTCACAGATGAAAATGAAAAATCATCATCATCAACCCCGTGGCATCACTATCAACAAGCCAAACTCATTCATTTTTCGGGAGAAAGATTAAAACTTTAGCCACTAAATGATAATAAAAATTTTTGAATGAACTAATTTTTTTTATCCTTAATCACTCACGAAAATTCCGAGAGTAGGGAGGTGAGGAAGAAGAAAAATAGAAGCAAAGACAACATAACCATAAAGAAAAATAGAAACGACAATCAAATATAATCGAAACAAAACACATTAAAGCAACAATCAAAAAGAAGAAGAAAAATAAAAATAGCACCGTAGAGGAGAAGAAGAACACCACCACCACAACGAAGAAGAGAAGAAGAAAATAAATACCAGATCCCAACCTCAGATAATATGCTGAGAAGGAAACAAAGAGAACCCCCAAGAGAAGCATGGAGTTACAACCATTCCCTAACGCTATTCGGAAACTCGCCATCAACGGTGTCCATGCCTATTTCCGTGTATCACGATGGCAACAGAGAATTCTCCGAGGATTCCTCCGGATGGGTCCTTTGCAACGAATCAAGTTTCATCGTGACAAGTTTGATTTGTCGGCGAAGCTGATGAGCGGATAATTTATATGCTTTTTGGCACTGTTTTTAGTATGTTTTTAGTAGAATCTGGTTACATTTAGGGATGTTTTCATTAGTTTTTATGTTAAATTCACATTTCTGGACTTTACTATGAGTTTGTGTATTTTTTTGTGATTTCAGGTATTTTCTGGCTGAAATTGAGGGACTTGAGCAAAAATCAGATTCAGAGGTTGAAAAAGGACTGCTGATGCTGTTGGATTCTGACCTCCCTGCACTCAAAGTGGATTTTCTAGAGCTACAGAACTCAAAATGGTGCGCTTTTAATTGCGTTGGAAAGTAGACATCCAGGGCTTTCCAGCAATAGATAATAGTCTATACTTTGGCCAAGTTTAGATGACGTAAAAGGGCGTTGAACGCCAGTTCTACGCTGCTGTCTAGAGTTAAACGCCAGAAACACGTCACAAGCCAGAGTTGAACGCCAGAAATACGTTACAAACTGGCGTTCAACTCCAAGATTGACCTCTACACGTGTAACATTCAAGCTCAGCCCAAGCACACACCAAGTGGGACCCGGAAGTGGATTTATGTATCAATTACTTACTTCTGTAAACCCTAGTAACTAGTTTAGTATAAATAGGACTTTTTACTATTGTATTAGACATCTTTTGATCATTTTTAGATCTCTAGACCTCCATGGGAGGCTGGCCACTCGGCCATGCCTGGACCATTATCACTTGTGTATTTTCATGCGGTAGAGTTTCTGCACTCCATAGATTAAGGTGTGGAGCTCTGCTGTTCCTCAAAGATTAATGCAAAGTACTACTGTTTTTTTCTATTCAATTCAACTTATTCCGCTTCTAAGATATTCATTCGCACTTCAACCTGAATGTGATGAACGTGACAATCATCATCATTCCCTATGAACGCGTGCCTGACAACCACTTCCGTTCTACCTTAGATTGAATGAGTATCTCTTGGATCTCTTAATGAGAATCTTCGTGGTATAAGCTAGATTGATGGCGGCATTCATGAGGGTCCGGAAAGTCTAAACCTTGTCTGTGGTATTCCGAGTAGGACTCTGGGATTGAATGACTGTGACGAACTTCAAACTCGCGAGTGCTGGGCGTAGTGACAGACGCAAAAGGAGGGTGAATCCTATTCCAGTATGATCGAGAACCTCAGATGATTAGCCGTGCTGTGACAGAGCATTTGGACCATTTTCACAAGAGGATAGGATGCAGCCATTGACCACGGTGATGCCTCCAGACGATTAGCCATGCAGTGACAGCGCATCGGACCATTTTTCAGAGAGGATGAAAAGTAGCCATTGACAATGGTGATGTCCTTACATAAAGCCAGCCATGGAAAGGAGTAGGACTGATTGGATGAAGACAGCAGGAAAGCAGAAGTTCAGAGGGACAAAAGCATCTCTAGACCTTTATCTGAAATTCTCACCAATGATATACATAAGTATTTCTATCATTATTTTCTATCTCTTTATTATTTATTTTCGAAAACTCCATAACTATTTTATATCAGCCTAACTGAGATTTACAAGGTGACCATAGCTTGCTTCATACCAACAATCTCCGTGGGATCGACCCTTACTCACGTAAGGTTTTATTACTTGGACGACCCAGTGCACTTGCTGGTTAGTTGTATCGAAGTTGTGAATGAAAAACGATTTATTAAGACGTGCGTACAGAGTTTTTAGCGCCGTTGCCTGAGATCACAATTTCGTGCACCAGAAGCCTCTGAAAAATTTTGTAAAGAATTGTTTAACCATGAGTTTAAATTCAAAAAATGTAGCCAGATTCAGAACCGTTGTCTTTTTTTATTTTTTGTCTGTAAAAAATTCATTCTTGTTATTGTTGATAAAGAACAAGATGATGATGATGTGTGGTGAGAAGATAGAGTGATGGCAGAATTGAGATAGCGTGAGAGATAGTGACGATGGGAGTTGGAGTGAGAGAGAATGAGATTAGGATTTGTGACTAAGGTGTAAATTAGGGATTTTATCAAATTTTTTTGCCAACTTAGCATTTTTTGTTAATGAAAATGGAGTTAAGCAACGAATGGTCAGTTTTGTCAAAACTAAAAATTGTCGAGGGACTATTTTGTTGATAACATCTATTAAGTACCATTTTGTCATTGTCTAAATCTTTTGGGTACCAAATTAGTATTTACCTTTTGGTCACTTTAATTTAATTGGATTGTTATAATTATTTTTGTTTTGATTCATGCACGTCAAATGCCTCTATAACACTTTGAATTTTGAATTGCATGTTTACTTGTATATTATGTTTGTATATCTCTTAAGTAACAATTGAGCTAAAAGATTATTGATTCTGTTTAGAAATAATTATAAATCTTAAAGTAATTTTACTTTTTTGCATGTAATTAATGACTTTCTTGGCTGACTTAGAGACTTATTTGCTTATTTATTGAAGAAACAATGCAAGATCATCATGATGATTATATAAGGGAAATATTTGGGTTTCAATTTTGACAACTATTGAAATGTTCGTTTTTTGTTTTGTTGCTTTAAATCAATCATATATAAATGAGTAGTGTAAATTATAATTAATTTTATATGTTATTTTTAATTTTTATTTTGGTTTGCCACATTTTCAGGAGTGCCAAAATAATGATCACATAGGAGTGTCAAAATGATGACCACAAGAGTTAAGGATATTTTTGATCTATTGATGATATTAATCTATATAAAACTTTAATTTATGGTTAAACTTATAGAATTAACTTTTTTGTTATGGTACTTTAAAACAATCTTAGTTAAAATAAAAAATATTTAATTTATTTATGTTATTATATAATATACAAATATTGATTTCGTTAGTAAATTAGTTAATATATTAATTAAATAAAAAATGAATATAATTTACTAAATTGCGTGTGTAATTTGTATTAAAAGAAATTATTGCAAAATGAATGTTGTGTTTTTGTATCTAATTAATGAAATAGCTTTAGATAGTTGCTTATCCAATTGAAAGACATATAAATAATATTAAGGCATATTTGTACCTGGTTAGCCCACAAAAATTAAACTTAAAATTGTGTATTTTTATTATATATATCATATAAATTAAAAGTATTATTAGACTTGTGTAATAGATATAGTACTTTCAATTTTCCTACTAATATTAATAATAAAGAAATATCCAAACACAATATTAGTAGATTTGAAGATACACAAGTGATTGAGGTCTCATAATCTTCTCATTTGTTAATTTATTATTGCTTTGAAAATTCTTTTAAAAAAAATGGTCAAAATATATGTCTCCCTTTCTTTTTTATTAATCTAATCTATTAATATATCTTCTTCTCTTGTGCTTTAAGGGGCAATAATGAATGAAAAATGGGAAAAATCATAAAAAAAAGGAACACAAGTACACAACAATTCCAAAAATTCTCTCCCAATTAGAGGGAAAAAAACCTAAAGAAAACAAAACAGTGCGACGCTCCGCCAACAGTAAGAGGGGAGGATTTTGAAAAAAAAATAAAAAAATAAAAAATCTAGTTAATTTTGCTTCTTTTTAACATGGAAAATTACGGGCCAAAACTGCACATGGCCCGACTTGCCTGGAAGATCCGGTTTACCTTCAAATCATTTTAAAAGTTAATTTGGTGTAATTTTATCGAGTTTAGACTGGATAAGGTGTCTTAAAAATAGATTTGGCCATTATTTTGGATCGAATCCGGTCAAGAGAAATCCAGTTTCATTCGACCCATGTGCATCCTAAGAGAACTAAAAATGATATATATATTTTAAATTAATTTTAATATTATGTTATATTAATTATAAGCTTATTGTTTTATTTTTAATCACACTTGTTGAATTAGAAAATAGATCAAAAAAGAATAAAATTAGAATTTATGGACAAATACAAATTCAAATATGGATATCAACTTTTCGGTAACAAATTTCTTCTTTATAAATAAATTTTTTTAAAAATTATTTTTAAAACTTTAAAGACCCGATTTTCACCCAGTTTGGACCCAGTATAGTTGTGACCCGAAAATGTTTAGATTTCATCGGTCTAGGGCCGGGATAGGGTCTAAAAAATAGATCCGATGTATATTTAGGGTCGGGTCTGGATCAAGACAAACTCAGTTTCACCCGGCCGATAAACACCCCTATTTCTACCCATGAAATCTGCGAATACTAAAAAGTATTTATTAAACAAAAATATCTAACGTTATATCCATAAAAGATGAGTTTCGTGTGATAAAAGTATTCAAACTCTAATTTTTTTCTTAATAACATTTTTAAAATACCTTACATTTTATCTTCTTTTTCAAATTCCAAACTTTTGCAACCTTCACCATTACCCACACCTTCTTGATTATTACTACCTCTCATCCCCCTCTTTCCAGAATTTTCTTTTCTTGTGATCAGTTAGGCATTCTGCTTTAGCTTCCTCACCATCATCAACAAGTACTACATCACCTAATTCAACTACCCGACCTCTTAACCGCACTCTAGTACCTCATTTCTGCTCTTGGCAACTACCTTCTCAGCAACTACCTTTGGATTTTGCTTATCTTGTCACAATCATACTAAGATGGTTTACATCAAGCACATGGTCAAGAATCTAGAGTTGAACACTTAGGGTTTTATTTTGTACAATAATTTGTTCTCTCTCATGATTGCGCTCTTTTTCTGGTTTCTTACCTATGAGAATCTTGAGGTTTTTGATGCTCTGAAATTTCAATTTTGGGTGCTTGTTTGATCATACAAAAAAGGGGATGATGGTGGTAAAGGGTGATGATAGTGGTCCTGGCGATCGTGAGTCGTGACGGTGGGTAGTGGCACTGGAGAGGGGAGGGGAGGCGGTGATATTCAGGAAATGCGTTGGTGGTGGTGAGGGTTGTAAAAGTTCGGAAATTTGGGAAAGAAGGTAAAGGATGGGGGTAATTTAGGAATTTTATTAAAAAGTTAACAAAAAATTAGAGTTTGGATACTTTTGTCACACGAAACTCATCTTTCATGTGTACAACATTAATTTCTTTGTTTGATGGGTACTTTTGTAAGAATCACGGCTAATCGACTGATTAATTAAGTGATTAATTGCCCAAATTAGATTCTGATAAAGGTGATTTTTGGACTCAGTGGGTTTTTCTGAGTCTGAAAATGTGCCTTCCACGAAAAATCGTGAAAAATCGTGAACCGATAGTTGAACCGGTTGAACCGGTTTAAGTCTGCCCGGTACCGCATGAAAAAAAGTGAAAACCAGCAAAAATATTAGAAAAATGTTAGAAATGGAAAATCGGGCGTTAATTTAAAGGTTTGGCCCGAAGTTGGGCCAAACGGGCTAAAAATGCTAACGGGTTGGACCGGACCCAAGTTGGGCCCAAGCCCAACATCTAAATACACTTAAATGAACCCATTTTCAGCACAACACATAACCAAACACTACACTTGCATGCTGAAAAGGGGGAAGAAGAGAAACCCCATGGTTTCTGTTCATCCCAAATTTCTAAAGCTCATATCTTGAGCTACGGTGCTCTGATTTGCGTACCGTCAGTGGCTACGCGTTCCTTGTGAAGATCTCTACAAAATCCACTTAAGAAACCCTCAAGGTATTTACGAAATCTTTCCAGTTTCTCTCTTGAAAATTTTGGGTATATAGAGTTTTTGGTTGAATGAGTTTTTGTGATTTTGGATGTTTTGGTTTGCTCTAATTCTTGCTTAGCCTTGGATTGTGACCATCAAATCTGTTGGGAGAGGTAAGAGATACTAAAACCTTGTGAGATTTGATTTATGTTAAGCCCTAGGTTGATTGGTGGTGATTTATATGTATATGGTTTGATTGTTGTGGCTTTGGGAGCTCTTGGAACTTATTTGTGCTTACTGGAGTGGATTTGAAAGCTTGGATTGTGATTGGAAGCTTGTTTGTGCTAAGTTGGAAATTGGGTGCATAAAGAGAATCAGCCAAGGTATGGTTTCGGTTTTCTCTATGTAGTATATAATATTCATGGACACTTAGGCTAGTGACCTATAGGATAGGTTGGAAATTGTATGATGTTGATGATTGTTAGTGTTGATGAGTCATAATGTATTGATGTGTTGTTGTGATTACATGATGAAGTTGAAATATGATAGATTAGATGCTTGAGTTTTGTTGATTATGAATATGAATCTTGGTTGAGTTGATGATGAGACTTGGTAATGAGATGATGATGATTGGTGGATATGTTATATATATGTGATAAATGAAAGGTGAAAGAAATTGTGGTATGATTAGTGTGATATGACCCAAAAAGGTAAATTCTGATGAGAGAAGGGGGTTTGGAATGGTATGGTACGGTTTGGAATGTATATGGTAAGAAATTGTGTAAATTGTGAAGTTGGTAAAATTGGGTTTTTGGTGAACTTTGCACGATCATAACTTTTGCCTTGGTTTTCAAAATTGATTGAAATTTGTTTATAATTAAAGATCTTTGAAAACTCTTTAGATCGATATAAAATTTGTGAAAATTGGAATTTTGTAGAGGAAGTTATGATCCTTCAAAGTTGGTGTGAAAAATCTGAAATTCTGCAAAGTTGCAGAATTTTATGATTTTTTATGTGTGCAGGCGCACACCCTCGTGCGGACGCACACCCTGCAAATATTGTGACCTGTGCGGACGCACACGTCTGTGTGCACGTACAGGCAGGGAAGTGCATTTTTTTCGTAGCGCCAGCACAGCTTGTGCGCACATCTAAGAAAAAACTTCAACCTATGCGGACGCACAGGTCTGTGCGGATGCACACGTCGGGAAGGTCAGTCTGTTGGGGGCGTTGGCACAGGTTGTGCGAGCGCACAGATCTTTGTAAAAATTAACACCTGTGCGTATGCGCACATTTCAAAACTCTCAGGAGTGTCCGCACGCACAGACCCTTGTGCGGCCGCACAAGTCCTGATTCTCAAAATTTTATTTGTTTTCAACTATTCTACCTTTCCAACATGGTTGTAAGCTTCTAAAACACCATTTTAAAACTTATGGGCTTAATTTTTGAGTATTGGAACATGGGATGTAACTTAAGGTTTTTAGAACATGGTTTTATGATAAATTAGAAAATGGAGGTTTAGGTTTCTGGCGTGCTGAGAATGATTTGACGTTGGGTGGAGGATAAGAGATATATGAGATAAGGAATGATGAACTTTTGACCTTGGAAACTGAGTTATGAAAGGGACAGTGGTTGAGATGAGTCGAGGACTCGGATTGAGACGAAGGATCTCTGTATACTGAAATTTTTTTCTGAAAACCACTGAGATATTGTTTTTACTTAGAATATGAGACGCTATGCGCCCGACAGGGACGACGATTGGATCTCGCCTGTCGAGGTAGCGGCAGCGGCGTAAGGGCGGTAGTTCGTCCTGCTTGCGTTGAGATGTGAGGTCTGTGGCAAGAGTATCCCACTCGCATCCCTTCGGACCTATAGAGCGTGCAGGCGCCAGTACCTGGACAGTGATCCGGGCACTATATCTCGGGGGTTCCCATATGAGTAATCCGAAGGGCGACGTCTCCATGGAGATGTGTCGGGTTGGCAGTTGAACCGACAATGTGATATCACAGCCAGTAGGGCAGGCATTCATCATATGCATTTCTACCTGTTTGTTTGCTTTGACGACTTGTAATTGTATGCCTAATTGAATAACATGTCTATTTGCTTACTTGATCTACTTGCCTTGTATGCTGTTACTTGTGAATTACTTGCATTGTTATTAATTGTGCTTTCTACTGGGATTGAGGAGGTTCGGTAGGCGGTGGCGATGGGATCGCATGGAGGATAGGTTGGTGAAGGCCGTGGGACAGCGGTGTATGGTTAGAGTAGAAATCCTTTAAGATAGTTCACCCGGTTTATTTATGATAAGGTTTATATTATGCTTATTTGTTTTATAATGCTTTAAGCTTGAATCTTGTGATGGATATGGAGCTTAGGATTGCCTTTGGCGTCCCGGGGTCTTATATCCTACATCACTGGGCACTGTTACCATACTGAGAACCTCCGGTTCTCATACCATATCTTTGTTGTGTTTTTCAGATGCAAGTCGCAACCCACCTTGGTGAGTTGTTTTGGATGGTGACAGGAGCGGAGGATCTTGGTTTCATTTGGAGTCTTTTTGGTTTATTTTGTTTATATGTCTCTCACTTTTGTATTTTGTTTAGCCTAGAGGCTTGTATTTGAGAGAACAACTTGTATAAGCTATTTTTAAACTGCTAGGTTTTTGTATGGTCTGTATATGGCCAGTCGGCTTAAACTCCGCGAGTCGAGGCTAGTTTCCTATGATATTATATACTTATATTTTGTTGTATCTTATCTGTTTCCTGTGCCTTAAGCTAGTAGCTCGTTAGTACGCTTTGCGCTTTTCAAATCCAATATTTGAGCTATATCTTTCATCGGGCTTCTAGATATTATATTATTCTTCTATATATTATACGTATGAGCTTAGAACTGTCGTAACCTCTGATTAACCTTTGCTTTACGACGCGAGATAAGGCTTAGGCTAATTAGGGTGTTACATTTAGTGGTATCAGAGTTGTTTGTCCTCGTGAGCCTGAGGGATGGACCGATTGTGCTTCATTATATACTCTATGTGTCTTTTCTTTGATGCTATTAGGTTATCTACTTGATATATGCATAGCATGCTTGTTTGTGAGTGCCTGTTTGGGATAATTGAAGCACTAGGCTTTTGATATTGAGACTGATCACCTTGATATCGATTGTTTGGTGTAGACAGGAACCCTACATGGCCACTCGCGGGTGAGGTCGAACACGTACGCGAGAAAGTAAGAATGAGCAGCCAACTGATAACCATGCCAAGTTTCTGGCGGCCATGGCTAACTTAGCAAATACCATGGAGGCGAATGCTGCTGTGACTCTGCAAGCTGTGCAGAGGTTAGGCCAACCGGCAGGGAATGATAATGGGAACGGAGAAGGAAATGCCAATGATAATGTTGAGGGAAACGGCGATAACACGGGAGTAGTTCCGATGACCTTGGCAACGTTCCTCAAGGTTCATCCGCCAACTTTCCGAGGGTTCACAAATCCTACTAAAGCAGACCACTGGTTCCAGGCTATGGAGCGTGCTTTACAGGCGCAACATGTTCCTATTAATCAATATGTAGAGTTTGCCACTTATCAACTAGCGGGAGAGGCCCAGCCCTGGTAGTAAGCTGAGTGGCGTTTGCTACAGCTTCAAAACGCCGACATTCCATGGGAGGTGTTCCAAACGACTTTCTATAAGAAGTATTTCCCTGAGTCTGCAAGGGAAGCAAAGGAGATGGAGCTAATGCAGCTGAAGCAAGGTTCCATGTCTGTGACCGAGTACACTAACAAGTTCGAAGAGCTTTGTAGGTTTTCTCGGGTGTGTCAGGGTGACCTGGAGACTTACGAGAGCTGGAGATGCGTTAAGTATCAGAGGGGGTTGAAGGACAACATTATCACTGCTGTGGCTCCGATGGAGATCCGTGTCTTCTCCGACTTGGTGAATAAGGCTAGAGTAGTGGAGGAGTATGCCAAGACCGTGGCGGCATCTAAGGATACTCATGGAGGAAGCTCTAGTCGTGGGCGTGGCAAGTACCTTCATCCGAGAGGACAAAGCTTCAAGAGAGGAGGATATGCACCTCAAGGTCAAGGAGGCTTCAGAAAGAACACACATGACCAGATTCAGCGTGGCAAAGGGAGAGGAAATCAGAGTAAGGGTTCTTCGGATTTAGCTTGTGATCGTTGTGGACGTTTTCATCCATATGACTCTTGCAAGATTGGTATAGGTGGGTGCTTCAACTGTGGCTTGCCTGGTCATTTTGCGAGGGATTGCACTCGTGGCAGGAATCAGAATGTGGGCCAGAGTCAGCATCAAGGTCGGGTCTTTGCTGTGAATGCCAAGGATGCTTCTAAGGTGGATCCGTTGATGAGAGGTATATATCTAATTGGTGATAAATCCTTAGTTGCATTATATGATACTGGAGCTTCGCATTCGTTTATTTCTTTTGCTAAGGTTGAGGAATTAGGCTTGAAAGTGTCAGAGTTGCCTTTTGATCTGCATGTACATACTCCGTATCAAACAGTTATGACTAGGTCAGGTTGTAGACAAGTAGGTTTCAAGCTTGAGGGGAGAGAGTTTGTGCATGATTTGTTCTGTTTACCAATGGTAGGGCTTGAAATGATTTTGGGGTTTGATTGGTTGTCGAAGAACTGGGTTTTGTTGGATTGTTTTGAACAAACAATTTGGTTTATGCCGGAAGGAGAAAATGGAGCAATGGTAGCTACGGGATATTACCTAAACTCTGTAATGGTGCATTGTAGTGGGGAGGAGTGTCAGGGATTTATTCTATTTGCTGCTAATGCATTGGGGATGCCCAAAGCTTAGATCAGATACCGGTGGTTAGAGATTTTCCAGAAGTATTTCCGAAAGATATCCCTGAGTTCCTACCTCAGAGGGAAATTGAATTTGCGATCGAATTAGTGCCGGGAGCCGGACCAGTATCAATTGTGCCGTATA
The DNA here is from genome assembly GCF_003086295.3 of Arachis hypogaea. NCBI lineage: Eukaryota > Viridiplantae > Streptophyta > Magnoliopsida > Fabales > Fabaceae > Arachis > Arachis hypogaea. The sequence continues at coordinate 32,031,348 of NC_092047.1, read as the reverse complement.
GAATGGCTCCGATAGAGCTGGCAGAGTTAAAGACTCAGTTGGAAGAGCTTCTGAACAAGAGGTTCATTCGACCGAGTGTATCACCGTGGGGAGCGCCAGTTTTATTGGTGAAGAAGAAAGATGGAGGAATGCGCTTGTGCGTGGATTACTGACAGTTGAATAAAGTGACTGTGAAGAATAAGTACCCGCTGCCAAGAATAGATGACTTGATGGATCAATTGCAAGGAGCTGGAGTGTTTTCCAAGATTGATTTGAGATCCGGTTACCATCAGATAAGAGTGAAGGAGGATGATATTCCTAAGACTGCGTTTAGGACACGCTATGGACACTACGAGTTTATGGTAATGTCCTTTGGGTTAACGAATGCACCTGCTATTTTCATGGATTACATGAACAGAGTGTTTCGTCCCTTTTTGGACAAATTCGTGGTGGTTTTCATAGATGACATCTTGGTTTACTCTAAGACGGTAAGAGAGCATGAGGAACACTTGAGGATTGTGTTGCAAATCTTGAAGGAGCGGAAGTTGTATGCTAAGTTGTCAAAGTGCGAGTTCTGGAAGGAGGAAGTAAAGTTTTTAGGCCATGTGGTGAGTAAAGGAGGAATAGCCATAGATCTTTCTAAGGTAGAAGCGGTGATGGAATGGGAAAGACCGACGACTGTGATGGAAGTCAGGAGCTTTTTGGGTTTAGCCGGATATTACCGGAGATTTATTGAAGGATTTTTCCGGATTGCACTACCGATGACGAAATTAACAAGGAAAGAGGTGCCATTCGTGTGGACGTCGGAGTGCAAAGAGAGTTTTTAGACGTTAAACAGAGATTAACTTCAGCACCTGTTTTGATCTTACCGAAACCGCATGAACCGTTTGAAGTGTACTGTGACGCTTCCTTGAAAGGTTTGGGTTGCATGTTGATGCAACATCAGAATGTGGTGGCTTACGCATCGCGTCAGCTGAGACCGCATGAGGTAAATTACCCCACTCATGACTTGGAATTAGCGGCGATCGTGTTTGCATTGAAGATTTGGAGACACCACTTGTACGGAGTAAGGTTTAGCGTCTTTTTTTATTATAAGAGTCTCAAGTATATCTTTGATCAGAAGGAGCTAAATATGCACCAGAGAAGATGGATGGAATTGCTTAAAGATTATGATTTTGAGTTGTGTTATCACCCTGGAAAGGCGAACGTGGTAGCAGACGCTTCGAGTCGGAAATCTCTAACAATAGCTTGGATGAGAATCAAGGAAGAAGAGCTAGTGGATAAGTTTGTAGATCTTAAGCTGGATATTGGTGAAGTTGCCGGAAGAGCTTGTTTGAACCAACTACAAATCTCAAGCACGTTAAAATCAGAAATACAAAGAGCTCAACAAGATGAGCAGAGGCTTCGGCAATTGTTTCAGCCAGTTGGTGATAAGAGGCGCAAAGAATTCACTAAGGATGATGAAGGGTTATGGAGATACAAGGGAAGAATTTGCATACCGGATGTTTGGGAAAGAAGGTAAAGGATGGGGGTAATTTAGGAATTTTATTAAAAAGTTAACAAAAAATTAGAGTTTGGATACTTTTGTCACACGAAACTCATCTTTCATGGGTACAACATTAATTTCTTTGTTTGATGGTACTTTTATTGGTATTTATAAAGTTTATAGATACAAATGGTAGTTTATTCTTAAGTTTAACCAACACTTAAATATTGTTGGCTATAAACTTTTGTGTGGTCCTGTATGATGCAATAGAAAGAGATAAATACTAATTTGGTACCCGAAAAATTCAGGCGCTGACAAAATGGTACCTAATAGATGTTATTGACAAAATGGTCATTGAACAATTTTTAAATTTGACAAAAGTGACTATCCGTCATTTAACTCTGTTTTCATTGACGAAAAAAACTGAGTTGGCAAAAAAATTTGATGAAATTCCAAATTTACCCTTGATTCTACTGTCACTATATCTATCTCTTTCTCTCTCTTTCGTCTGTATTCTTTCTTTCTTCTTTTTCTTCACAGATGAAAATGAAAAATCATCATCATCAACCCCGTGGCATCACTATCAACAAGCCAAACTCATTCATTTTTCGGGAGAAAGATTAAAACTTTAGCAACTAAATGATAATCAAAATTTATGAATGAACTAATTTTTTTTATCCATAATCACTCACGAAAATTCTGATAGCGGGGAGGTGAGGAAGAAGAAAAATAGAAGCAACGATAACATAACCATAAAGAAAAATAGAAACGACAATCAAATATAATCGAAACAAAACACATTAAAGCAACAATCAAAAAGAAGAAGAAAAATAAAAATAGCACCGCAGAGGAGAAGAAGAACACCACCACCACAACGAAGAAGAGAAGAAGAACATAAATACCAGATCCCAACCTCAGATAATATGCTGAGAAGGAAACAAAGAGAACCCCCAAGAGAAGCATGGAGTTACAACCATTCCCTAACGCTGATCGAAAACTCGCCATCAACGGTGTCCACGCCTATTTCCGTGTATCACGATGGCAACGAAGAATTCTCCCAGGATTCCTTCGGATGGGTCCTTTGCAACGAATCAAGTTTCATCATCACAAGGTTCGATTTGTCGGCGAAGCCTTTGAACAATTTTGTAAAGAATTGTTTAACCAAGAGTTTGAATTCAAAAAATGTAGCCAGATTCAGAACCGTTGTCTTTTTTTATTTTTTGTCTGTAAAAAATTCATTCTTATTATTGTTGATAAAGAACAAGATGATGATGATGTTGTGTGGTGAGAAGATAGAGTGATGGAAGAATTGAGATAGGGTGAGAGATAGGTGACGATGGGAGTTGGAGTGAGAGAGAATGAGATTAGGATTTGTGACTAAGGAGTAAATTAGGGATTTTATCAATTTTTTTTTACCAACTTAGCGTTTTTTGTTAATGAAAATGGAGTGAGAGATAGGTGACGATAGGAGTTGGAGTGAGAGAGAATGAGATTAGGATTTGTTATTAAGGGGTAAATTAGGGATTTTATCAAATTTTTTTTGCCAACTTAGCGTTTTTCGTTAATGAAAATGGAGTTAAGCAACGGATGGTCACTTTTGTCAAAATTAAAAATTGTCTAGGGACTATTTTGTCGATAACATCTATTAGGTACCATTTTGTCATTGTCTAAATCTTTCGGGTACCAAATTAACATTTACCTTTTGTTCAAAACTTAAAAAGTGGTGGTGGGTTATGGGCCTCCTATATCTATCTAGAAGTGTGGTAATTGGTAAATAATTAAATATAAATTAAAAGTGTTATCTTTAATTTTTTTTCTTTTTTTAAACTAAAAAAAATATCATTTAGGTTATGTTTATTTACAGAGACAGGGATACAGAGACACAAAATCGTGTTTGACGGAGGAGACATAGACAGAGATAATGTCTCCAGAGACACTAAATTAGTGTTTTTTGTATCCATCTTGATAGGAAGGACACAAAGATACTAATAAGGGATACAACTTATTTTTATTTTTTCTTTCATTATTCTTATTAATTTTTCATAATTATATTTTTTATTATTATATTTTTCTTCTCAAATTCTTTAAATAAAAAAATGAGAATAAATTATATTTTTATAATTTGTTTTAGTTTATCACTAAACAAATACAAAAGCACAAAATTTTATATCTCTATCCTTTATGTCTTATTTTTAATGTCTTTTTTTGTCCTATTCTCAAAAACAAATACAATCTTATGGATGAAATTTAAAAAAAAAATTGTCCAAAAACTGCAAGAATTGCTCCCAACTTATCTAATTTATCAGTTAACTACCGGTTCAGTTAATTTTTTATTGGTTCATTGCAAACAAAATTTACCCAAGAATTGAATAAGTCAAAGAACTAATTTTTGATCAACCCAATCGAATTGATTAATTCGATTTTAGAACTTTACTACCGTCCTCTTTTATTTTTTACTCTTTTTTAAGAACTTTTTTTGGTAAAAACTTTATGGAATTGAGAGCCAAAATTTTTACTAAAATTATATAGAATATGTGCAAGATAATTTTTTTAAGATTTTTCTTTATTAAAAGAAGCAATCTTTGTTCTTCACCAAAAATTCACTCTTTACCACTATATTAATATTTTCTTAAATAAAAAATCAAATTAGTATTATAAAATCTTTTATACTAGTTAAAAAAAAGACAAAGTTGTTATAATTTACTAGAATATTTTATCTATACAAATGCAACGTTATAATAAATAAAATATCTAATATTATATAGGATAACTTATTGAAATTGTCCCTGACAAAATTTATTAATGATAAAAATGTCATCAAAATATTTAACACGACAAAAATCCGTTCACTATATATTTTCAAAAATTTTTTAAAAATGACATTTTAGTGCAATTTTTTATAATTATAATTAAAAAATTAGACATTTTTTACGTTAAGTAGATTTTTTGTGATTTACTCTTTTTTAACGGCCAAGAAAAAATAAAAAAAAGTCTAAAAATCAAATTTTTATCTATTTTTTATGTACTTTTTAAATAATTATTCAAATATTTTTATAAAATTTTAGATCAAATATATAAATAATTTACGAAATACAAAATTTGTTTACTACTTATAAAAAATAATATTTTTTTAGTTATTTTTGTAGCATTTTATATTATTTTAAAGATATTTTTGTTGTTATCACAAAATGGAGAATAATTTTGTTAATGACTTCGAAAATAAGAATGGTTTCAATGGGTATTTATATAGAGTATTTACCTATTTTGGTCTCCAAAAAATTTTAGATTAGACACTTCAGTCTCCAACTAAAATTAATTACTCAATTGATCTCTAATAATGAATTTCGTTAGTCATTTGGGTCCTTTGCTTCGTCAATTCTAATGGAGGACAAAATGATCCTTGACAACTCTAATAATGAGGGACAAAATGGTCCCTGCTGATACAGATTTTACAAACCACAAAACACCGGCAAGTGTACTGGGTTGTATCAAGTAATAACTCACGGTGAGTAAGTGTCGATCCCACGAAAATTAACGGATTAAGTAAACAATAGTCAACCGATTAATCTAGTCATACAATCAAATTAGGGTTTTAGAAAGCTTGAAGCATAAATAGCAATTAAACAAAAGCAAATAGTGAATAGTAAAGAAGAATATAAGTAAAAGAGTTAAGGTTTCGGAGATGTTAAAACTTTCGGATCAATACTTTTCACTTTCCACCTTGATCATGCAAAGATACGACCATGGCAAATCATTAGTAATTAAACCCCAATCCCTTGGTGATTCAATTTCTCTTTAACCTAATTAATCGCTAATCCCTTAGTCAATTACTTAAGAAAAGAGTTGAAGAACATTCACTGATTTATAAAGCCACACAATTCATAAGACTAACCCCCAGTTAATTTTATGTCACTTATCAAGTCTAGTTTCAGAACTTAAGAGTTATGAGAATCGATTTTCAAGCTTAATTCAATTAATCAACTTTTCCAAGAAGTTAAAAAAATTCAAATCAAAGAAGAATTGTTTTCCAACACATTCAAGCCGTTTAGGATAAAGAACAAAAACCTTTTCTTGAAAAGATATTAATGTATAAATCAAAGGTAGAAAAAGCTAATATATTAATCTATGGAGTTAATAGAACTTCTAACCTTAACAAAGGAGAATTAGTTGCTCATATTCTTCAAAGAAATCCTTAATTATCAAAAGTAAAAACTGCTGAAGAAGAAGCCCCCCCTTGGAGTCTCTAACTTCTCTTCTTAAAGACAAACCATAAGGAAATTCAAATTCAAACTAAAACAAAATCAAATTCAAAATAGAATCAAATTTAACTAATTAATGATTGCCTCCAGCAAAACTTTCAATCTTATCTTCTTCCAAATCCTTAATCATTGCTGTCATTAGTGGGCTTGAGTTGAGCCTTGAATTGATAAAAAATTGAAGGTTCATTGGCTTAGTTTAAGGTCCTAGAGGTTGCCCAAGGTCCCACGTCCCATGTGAGGTATCGACGTACAATGTGAAGTCCAATCCTTGTTTGATTTGCTCTCTATAATGCCCACGTACCACGTGAAGGATCCCACGTTGTACGTGGGCTTAAGCTTGTTCAATTGTTGCCTTTCACATTGTACGTGGTGATTTACACGTCCCACGTGAGCATAACTACAGGTACGAGGAGATCGAGATCGAGGATGGAGATCGAGGAGACTTGAGATCGAGGTCGAGGATGGAGATCGAGGTTGGAGGAGATGTTCCGATCGATGCAGAAGATGTTGCAGCACTTCGATTTTTGAATGGATTTGTTCAAAAATCGTGCGCCTAATTGGAACGCGCGTGGCACGGCAAGGCTCCCTTTCTTCATCCTTTGGCTTCCTCTTTGCTTCTCTTTCTTACTTTTCTTGCTTTTTTTTTCTTCAATCTTTGTCAATTCTCTTCCAAATTTTCTAAAATCAATGAATGCACACTAACTCAAAGTATTACTCAATTAATCCTGAAATCACTGCTTTTCTTGCAATAACTCTTAGTTTATTGATTGGAATTCTAAGAGTAAAATACTAAAGATGCGCACGCATCACTTGTCCCTTCTGTTCAGAGATGACGCCGTTCTCCCCCAATTTCTATCGTATCTTGCATAACCTCATTCATACTTTCCTTCTTCACCTTCACAGTCTTTTTCTCTATCTTCTCCTTCCTCCTCTTTAGCTCTAAGATCAAGCCATGGTGTAACTGTTATGTGTGTTGCACCTACCTCAACATGTCATGTGTAAACTCCACAAAATTAATAAATAATTAGTCAATAAATTAATTATTATTCAAAAAAATTAGAAAATTAAATTTATAGTTTAAACGAGTAAAAATATTTAAAATACGAATTTTAATACTATTTTTAAAGATTTTGACCTAAAGTTGGGCCAATGAGCCAAACCAGTTGAATCGGGCCCAAAGTCCAACCCATATAACCCCATTTAGCCTCTTTCAGCCACAACATTTCTGATTTCATTAGGAGAGTTTCACGGTGAGAGGGGAAAGGGAAGAAGAACATTGGTGTTACTATCCACTCCAACGTTCAATTGCTCATAACTTTCGATCCAGAACTCCGATTGACGAGTCATTTGTGGCCACGCACTCGTCTCGGAGTCCTCTTCAATTCTATTCAAACAAAGTGATGAGTATCTTTGAATCTTGTGCCCAATTCTCGAGCCTTCTGTTTTTCACAATTTTGGTTTAATATTGAGTGATTTTGATAATTTTGGTGGTTTAGGTACAATCTAACATTGGATAATTTTTGGGTTTTATCCCAATCATCAATAGGTAAGGTAAGAAAACTCTAAACACTTGTGGTTGGTCCAATTTTGTGGGCCTTAGTACTAATCTTAAGGAATTATATGAATTAGATTGATATTGTATTAAATTGGAGTTGATTTGGCAAAATTGGAGCAATTGGAATCAAATTGGTGGATGTTGGATGCTTGAAGTGAGCCTTGGAAGCTGGAAATTTTATTTGGTGTGGAGTTGGAGACTTGGAACTTGTGGAGGAGAGGACTTTTGAGGCATTTTTGGCTTAGCAAGGAATCGGCCAAGGTATGGTTTTGGTTTCTCATAGTTAATATATAATGTTGCGTGAAAATTTAGGCTAGTTATCTTAGGATAGGTTTGAATGACGTGAATTTAGTTGGTTTGATTGATTAGAAATGGTATATGTATATAACTTAATTGTTGATGATTAATGCAGAAGTGGTTAGAAATTATAAATGGAATTGTTGAATAGATGAAAATTGTGATATGGGTGAGAATTGTGAATGGTGAGATGTGAATTTAATTGAATAATTATGAGTGGTATGATTGATGTATGATAAAAAGGGCTATGGTATTGATTTGGTTGGTGTTGAATTGAGATTTGCTGCTGTTCTGGGTTGTGATTTATGGTTTTTGAATTGAGAATTTGGGAAAATAGAGGTTTGAATTCTTTTGGTATAAAACTGATTTTTAACTAACTTTGGTAGGACATAACTTGGCTTCTAGAGCCTCATATTTTTCAAAACTTGTTTTGAATAAAAATGGGGTCCGTGAAGTTCATACCGTTCGAAGAACAGACTAAAAATGATTTTCTATGAAAAAGTTATGCGCATCCGAAGTTGGGTGTGAAAAACTGATTTTTATGATTTAACAGCTTTTTGAAGTTTTTGATGCAGCTGCGTACGCAAACATGTACGCTACGTGGACCCTGGGCCCACCTAGACGTCCCGCGTATGCGATGTGGGGATGTTTCCCTACCCAAGAGCTCGCGTACATGGACAAGGGCCACGTATGCGAGATTGTCCAATTTCACACTTTCGCGTATACGGACATGGCCTGCATACGCGGGAACCCCTATTTGATGAAAATCTTGTTTTTAAGTTTCAAACCATTCCTCTAACTTTCAAACCTCTGTGACTACTATTTAAGGTCCAATAGCTAGTGCTTAGGATTTAGGATGAGCGAAAGTATATTGGGTTAAAATAAAAGAGGTAGTTTTTGTTCTGTAATTAGAGCCGGAGACTTAGAGTTACAAAGTACTGTGGGTAGATTATCTAAAGTAGTTTCATAAAGTATTTTGATGTTGATTAGAGAGAAGATGATAAAGTATAATGGGGATGAGTTTGAAGAACTGTATGTTAATTATAATTATAATATTGGGCGTAATTTGATTATAAATATGATTGTTTCTCAAAAGTACAACCCCAGTGAGATGGTGGAAGGTGAGGATCCCCTTCTTTGCTCCTCTTGATATTGTAAAATCACCTCCAGCGAGATGGTAGGAGGTTAGGATCCCCTCCTTTGTTCCTCCTGGACATATGAGAATGTACCTCTTGGGTAGACGCAAGGGTTGTGGTTTGCCCTACTTGCTCCAAGTTAGTTAGTTAAGGCTCCCCGAGTAGATGCAAGGGTGTGGTTTGTCCCATTTGCTCCGGGATAAGATGGTTTGAGCTCCGTAGGTAAATGCAAGGGTGTGATGCGCCCCACTTGCTCTAGGTTGAGATGACTGTGATCTTCCTGGGTAGATGCAGTGGTCACCCCACTTGCTCTAGAATGGTATTTATGATTGATCTTAGTCTCCCTAGACAAACGTAGTGACTTGCCCCCCACTGGTTTCAGTTAAGATTTGAGGTCCCTTTGACCCAGCCGCGCGATGGATTATTGATTATTTATATATATGCATATGCTTGAGCTCCGCGTCGCTGGGATTGTCCAGGGTTCGCTACCGGACATGTCAGCTTTGGCTGGATAACCAACAGATGATATCATCGGCCATAGGGCAGACATGCATCATGTGCATTTGTATATTTTGTTTGAGTATGCATATCTTGGTTTGCCTAATTGTTTATATATGTCTATATGTTACATGACTTAACTGCTGTACCTGTTCTTTAATTGTGTAGTACTTGTATGCTTTGTGTGTGTTTGCAACTGAAAGATCCATCATGCTGGCAGAGGTGATGCTGAGGGTAGTTCCACCGGTGATGATGAGGTTTGAGATGACAGGAGGTGAAGAGTTAGATTAGAAATAGAACCTCTTAGATAGATTACCAAAATTTCTGGTTTAGAATAAATCCTAAGTTCGATTTTGAATGTCGGAGTTCTAGGATTGTCTCTGACTTTCCCGCGACCTTATATATTATCTATGTGGGCACCTCTATCATGCTGAGAACCCCCGGTTCTCATTCCATACTATTTGTTGTTTTTCAAATGTAGGACGTGACGCGCATCGATGAGGGTGCTGGATTTGCTTTCCTGGAAGGAAAGACTTATCTTTTGGGCTTTTTATTTTATGTACTTAGTTATATATGTACTCTCTCCGATTTTCTATAAGAACATGTTTTATCCCTCTTAGAGGTTGACTTTGCTGAATTAGGATCTGTATCTTGTCTTTTGGATTTTCTATTGGGTTATATATATATATATATATATCGACCTTTACTTCGCAGGTTAAGTCAAGGACTTGAATATGTAGCTATCCTTTGGAACTCTAGTTATACGTATGTCTCTTTGGTTTTCTATATAAGCCTTCTATCTTAACACTTTTCAAGTGTAACAAATTGTCTGGTCTTGGTTTTTGCATAATATTTTTCTTCAAGGCTTCTAGATATATTATCCTTGCTATATTTATATGTATGTACTTTGTTTTTAGAGGTCGTAGCACCTTACCACCTTTGATTTACGACCTAGGCATAAAGCTCTGTGTAGTAAGGTGTTACATCATGGACTACACACTTCTCTAATCTCTGTGACTGGTTCACCCACCTCCTCCGCACTTCACCCATAAAAAACAACCACCTCCACGTCCTCGATAACAACATCACCTCCAATCCCAACAACGTTCACCACATCCTCAAGACCAAGTTCCACAACTACTCAAGCAATATAGATTGTTGGATATTAGGACATCATGAGAAGATTCTTCTTCGACACCATATGCAAATTCTCATTTGGAATGGACCCTGAGTGTTTCATTCCTTCTCTCCCGGAGTCTAAGCTGGCAAACAGCTTCGACTTTGCATCCGAGCTATTAGTACAACGAGTAATGTCCTTGTCGCCGCTCATATGAAAACTAAACCGATTACTGAACATTGGTTTAGAGAAGAAGCTGAAGGAAGCGATCGGAGTGGTGGGCAATGTGGCCATGGAGATGATAGGGAAGATGGGGAGGGAGATGACGACGACGACGGGTCTTAATAAATCAGACATGTTGTCTAGATTCATGGGATCCATCAAAGATGACAAATACTTAAGAAACATAGTCATTAGTTTCCTGAATATGAATTGGTTGAGAACAACTTGAGGATTTTTCTTCTTGTAAACATTGTAGTTGCAAAGTGTGCATTGTGTAGCTTGAAGTTGCAGTGTTAGACTGTTAGGGTTACGCGATATATGATGGAAATTAGGAGAGAATAGTGTCGTTTCTGAACAGAGGGAGTCATGGACCATTTTGTCTCCCGTTAAAGTTGTCAGGGACCATATTGTCCTCAGTTAGAGTTGATGAAGCAAGGACCTAAGTGATTGATAGAGTTAATTGTTAGAGACCAATCGAATAATTAATTTTAGTTAGAGACTAAAGTGTCTGGTCCGAAATTCTTTGAGGATCAAAATGAGTAAATACTCTTTTATATATATTAATTGAAAAAGATAGAAAAATAGGTTTTTAACTTTTATATCTACATGACATTATTTGCATAGTATAAATTTAATACTACTTTGAATTTTAAAGTACTTTTAATATTTGCATGAACGTACATGCAACATAATTTTTTTTAAATATTAGAAACAATATATTTAATTTTATACACACTACAAGAAAAAGGTCTGTCGTCACGCTTTTTTGTTACGCTTCAAAAGCGTAGCTGAAAGGGTTAATAGCCACGCTTTTATGAGGGTGGCGAATGATTAGAGATTTGGCCACGCTTTTTCTTGCCACGCTTTAAGGATCAATGGCCATGCTTTTATGAAAGTGGTGATTGATTAGTGATTTGGCTTTGTCTTTTCTTGCCACGCTTCAAAAGCGTGCTTGTGCTTTTGAAGCATGCCCAGTGATATTTGTTATGGGCACGTTTTCAAAGCATGCCCAGACGTGTGCCCATTTCCTGTAAATATTTGGGGACTCTAAAAAGCGTAGCAACAAAGTTTCTAACAAAAATTTAGATTTTCCCCATATTTTTTTCTCAGTGCACTTTTGGTCACCAAGAAGTGAGAAGAAACACACTCCAACCTTCTTATGGCGCCTAACACACCAACCCTAACACACTCGAACTGCTCATCATCGCACCGACGCTCCCTCCAACCCTCGTCGGTCAACTTCGCTCCAACTTTCTTACATAATCCCTCCCTCGGCACTCTGATAGAGAGGATTAACGTTGGTTTATAATTTTGCAAAAATACAGAATCTCGTTGCAAGCATAGTCTAGACCAACAATTAACTCTCTATCAAAGTTTACATCAAAGATGTCACAATCAACACAAAATAACCGGGAGTTTTAAATCCCGGGTCGTCTTCCCTAGGAGTTACAATGAAATGCTCAATTATTGGCTATGTGGAATTGAGGGTTGATGGCAAGAGAAGCAAGTAATGTCAATAGCAAGAAAGTAAATAAACATGCAAGAAATTAAATGAAAGCAATTAAATTCAAAGAAAAGGGAAATCCAAATGCTAAGAAACCTCTTGCAAAGGATTGAGAGTCAATGTTACCTATCCTAGCCATTGACCACAAACATATGATGATTATGAAGAGTTAATCCTACTTAGTCAATCCTAACATCGAGGATAAGTCAAATAGGCATAATTGATTTCAATCCACAAGTCCTAGCCAACTCTATTAATGGAAGGCTTAGAGTTAGTGGAAACCAAATCAACTAACTACTCTAATATATCAATCAAGAATGGACATTAATGACATAACGTCACCAAAGTCCTCAATTCCAAACCAAGAGTGAGGAAAAACTAAGTAAAAACTAAGCCAAGCATTCTTATCAAACACTTGGTGTGTATGAAAATAAAAAAAATAAAATCTAAAGCTACCAAGTGCAAGAAAATAATAATAACAACTCAATTAAATAACAATAAGCAAAAAAAATATTAAATTGCATTAATAGAAATTCAAAATAACAAAGGTTCATTACAATGAAATAACCAAATAAAAGAAATAACAAGTAAAACTAAAAGAAATAAGAAGCTAGAAGAAGAAATAGTAAAGAAACTAAATCAAGACAAGAATTAAAGCATCAAACCAAGAGAAAATTAACTAAACCTAATCTAATTCTAGAGAGAAGGGGGAGCTTCTCTCTCTAGAAAACTAAGACAAAAACATGGAAAATTCTAAACCTAATTGCTCCCCCTTGCCTCCTCTTGGATTAGGGTTGAAATAGCTTCAGAAGTGAGTTTGATTGGGTTTTGGAGGCCCAAAATTCACTGCCAGCGAATTGCATTAGTGAGGTCACGTGCTGGGACCTGTGTGTACGTACAGATGTGTGCGTACGCACACTTTCTGATTTTTCCACTTGTGTGTATGCACAAGGGGTTGTGCATATGCTTAACTACACGCTTCCACATGTGCTTACGCACATAAGGTTGTGCGCACGCACACTTGCTGAAAAGCTCCAAACTTTATTTTTTCATGATTTCTCCACTTTGGCATGCTTTTTCTTCACTTCTTCAATCCATATTAGCCTTATAAATCTAAAATCACTCAACAAACACATCAAGGCATCAAATAGAATTAAAGTGAATAAAATTTAGCAAATAAGGGATTAAAAAAGCATGTTTTCACTTTTGAGCACAATTTATGGAGAATTTACAAAACCAAGCTATTTCATTGGATAAGTGTGGGAAAAGTTGATAAAATTCACCCAATTAGAGCAAATAAATTCCATGAAATGTGGATTTATCACACTCACTCACTCTCGCAAGGCTTCACTCGGTGCTTGCAAAATACCCTAATCTCTCTACTTAGTTGTCGCCGCTAGCTTGCCTCTAGGTCGCGAATGTCGCATACCTCAGCCTCGTGCTTCCTCTGCTTGCTAGTGACTTGCCTTCAATTTTCCATTGCCATCTTTCTCTACTCCATGCCTCAGCCTGTTTACTGTTAGTCACTGTTAGCCTCTACTCATTCTTCCTCTGTTTAGGTCTCTCTCTCTCTCTCTCTCTCTCTCTCTCTATTTCTCTCTCCCTTTTCGATCTGTAATTCAACGACTAGGACTTATTTTGTTAATTTTTTCTGTACAGATCTTGAACATTAGTTAGTTTTAGAAACGACCCAATGAAAATGATGTGGTCGCTTTTTAGTTTTGAAGAACGGAGAAGGATGACAAGCTGGCGATGGCAATGGCGATGGCGAACTAACACAATACTCCAATAGCACCGAATAGAGAAGGATTTTTGATCTGGTTCTATGCAGTTTTGGGTGGAAGGTTGGTGTTCTGAATTTAGGAATTTTATTATTCTATTTTCATGAGGGTTCAATGTTTACTTTTTTATTATTGCAATTTGCTTATGATTTTGTATGCTTCTATGTTAGGGTTTATTGATTTTGCATTTTGCTTCATTATGATTCTGCATTTTGCATTTTAGGCATATAAATAAACAAAAGAAAATTCCATTATGCTAGTTTATGATGTTTACCATTTTCTTAGCAAAACTATATTATGATTCATTTGCTTTGTTTTATCTAAGATTATGTTGGAGATTGAGATTTGAAGAAATTTCAAATTGTTTTCTAAATTTATAATATCAATTAGAAAAATGTAAAAATTATTTACGAATCTTCTCTTGTTTTATCGTAGTATTGCTTCCTTCTTCTGTTGGAGGTTGTAATTACACAATCAATGTATGAGTTTCAAATCCTAGGAGTTTTTTCCGTAATTGATTAAGCACAATTCGTAGTCTATTCTGCAATGATTTGATGTTTGAGGTAAGGTTCAGATTCATCTAGCCCAACAAGCAGCTGATCCTGTTACGTTAGGTTCCTAGTCCAAGCTCTCTCATCTATCCAATTGAGCTAGAACCTTGTTTAGATTGTCCAGATCTTCTAATATTTCAAGTGTCATTGTCTGAGTTATCATTATTGATGCTTTTTTGTTAGAATATCTTGTCAACATGTTTAGCTCATGTGCCACTTACCAAACCTCTTTTAGCTGCTTCTTGGTTCTTTTCAAGTGGCCAGTGATTCAAATTCTACCTTTTTTTAGTTTACTGCTTTTTGTTGCAAGAGTCCTTTGCCTAATTCTGTCCATGGTCTTATCATGTGTTGAGTTTTAGGAGTATCTTTAATAAAAAGTAGCCAAGAAAACGTAGATCCATATCACCTCTATTTCTCTCATGGACGACATATACTTTGAATCTCATTCTACTTATAATCCAAATTCTTTGATAATTGATTCAGGTGCCTCCGATAATGTAGCTAATAATCGAATTAGATGTACCCTTTCTACAATAATTGATTCAGGTGCCTCTAGACTATAGTCACATAATTTCCTCTAGACTAGCATATTATTCTGCATTTTGCATTTCGATGTATATTACTTCATTTTGGTTTTGGTAGTGGTTATATCATTGGATGTGTTCTAATATTTGTGGACTATAATGGTTTTAACCTTGAAAAAATTTGGTGGAATTTTGCAGTTAGGGGCATTCAAAATATCTAGGGAAGGTTATGTTCTGCTTCAGTTTGCACCCGCAATTACTTCATGCCAGTATGATTGGACTAGAAAGCAGGTAAGTTTGCCTATTCTGTAATTTGAGGATAATGACATGTTGAGTCTATTTCATAATATCTATCACTTCGGAATTCGGCACATTCATAACTCAATGTACCTTTCTTTCTTCAGAAACTAAAATAAATTATTCTGTTAACTTAGTGAGTTACTCTTGTAGTTCTCATTATTACTGGCTGGATTCTTTTGCTGATTAGTATTATTTTTAAGATGTAATGAGTAAATTGGCATAGATCAAATATTTTGTAAGATCTAACTTAATATATTTTTACAAAATATCTTTTGATTTATTTTGGAACTTATATTGGATTGTCCCAAAATTTTTGGTTATTTCTGTAGGTCCAACACCAAGCTAAAGAAGATTTTTTTTCCTGAGCACTTATCTGACGTATTAGATGATGAACCATTAAAATGCTATTTGTAATATTTTGTAATAACTTGATTTTTTGAATTATTATCTTATAGTTTTTTATTATTTTTAGAGCAGATTGAAGTATACATGAATGCACATTCGACCAGACGGTGAGCCCCTTGCCATCAGTGTTGCATTTTTCCAACCAGCTGGTAAGCAGCAAATTTGACCAGCTGACCCCGGAGGCACTTACTATGTTCGTAGGGCCCTTTCCATTTCTTGAAACCAATTATCGAGCTCCGTTGGATCAGTTGAGCCCTTGAAGATCAGAGGATTAACCTTTAGAAAAGTTGCTAAGGTCATCGGACCTCCTCCAGCATAATGATTTTCGAGTCCATTGCTGTTCCCGTTCATTCTCTCCATAGCCTGGTTAGTAGCCGTAGTATTTACATGCATCACACTCACAAGGGTAGTCATAATGGCCAAGAGCGCAGCTGGGTTATTCCCCGAGGTGCCTTCCTCATTTTCTCTCCACGTACGGGTTCGACCACCCCCACAAGTTGTCATTCGGGTCTTATCCACACCAAACAAGTGATATCAAGGTAATCAATCTCAATATCTCAAGTCAAGTGCTTCAAATTCTCAAAGTATACTCATGAACTTCATGCTAAACATATCACTTAGATATCCTAAATAGCATCGGCGTAATTTAGAGTATGCATTGAAGCATAAACAATCCATCCATCATGCTCACGAGGATGAACTGCTCTGATACCATAATGTAACACCCTAATATTCAAATCCTTATGTTCGAGTCATAAGTCAATGATAATAAGGTGGTACGACTCTCAAGGTGGATTTAAAATACATATAATATATAATTGAAAGGAAGTATTAAACGAGAAGCCTGAAAATGAATAAAATAAAATCGCGATCATAAACACTCTCGTAGCGAAGAAAGGGATAAAACACATACGAAAAGTGGATAAAATTAACTAAAACATTAAAGGATGAATAAAATAAAGGCATATTATATATAATAAGATAAGTATGATAGCCACTAGCCACAACCTGCGGAATTTAGGTCGATTAGGGTTACAAAATTTAAAACAGTTGACAACAATGTTTATCTCTCCTAGAGATACATCACAGCCTCTATAGGCAAGTTCCTGGTGTGGAATTTACAATTCACAAACTAACCGGCAAGTGCACCGGGTCGTACCAAGTAATACCTCAGGTGAGTGAGGGTTGATTCCACGAGGATTGATGGATCAAGCAATAATGATTGAGTGATTGGCTTAGTCAGACAAATAGAAAATGGAGTTTTGAGAGTTCAAAAGCATAAAACAGTGAATTCAGAAAATCAGAAAGCAAGCAGTAAACGGTTTGTGAAATATATGGAGAAAACAGTTAAGGCTTCAGAGATATCTATCTTCCGAATTGACTTTTCTTACTAACTATTTTAATCATGCAAGATTTAATTCATGGTAAACTATATGTGACTAAACCCTAATTCCTTGACCTTTTTAGTCTCCTCTAAAATTCATCAACCGCCAATTCCATGGTCACTTAATTCCAATTAGAGGGTGAAGTTCAATTCTAGTTATATGCCACAAAAACCCTAATTACCCAAATATAAGAGGATTATACGTCACGTATCCCGTTAAGTCCAGATAATTAGAAGTTTATGAGAAATTGTTTTCAAGCTGTTGTTCAAGTAAAGAGCTTTTCCAAGTTATACAAGAACTCAATTAGAACCAAGTTATACTTCCATTCCACCCAGATTCATAAGATAAAGAACGAAAATAATTCTTGAATGATAAATCAGTACATGAATTAAAATAGAAAAGTAATATTATCAATCCATACAATAGACAGAGCTCCTAACCTTAATAGTGGAGGTTTAGTTGCTCATGGTTCAGAGAGAAAACTAGGATTCAAAAAAACTATAAATTGCAGAATGAGGTAGAAGAGAAGGGATGAGCCCGAAGGACTGATTCTTTTTCTTTTTATATCTAATCCTAATTAATGTGAAATATATTTCCTAAAAACTAAATAATATCTTTTTCTAATTAAATTAATAAAAGTTTAATTCAAAAAATCATTGACTGATTCGTGCAGCCTTGTGTGAGTGAATGGGGACCACTCTTGCGTTGAAGGTTGGCGCCGAACTTGGAATAATCCAAGTTCGGTGTGGACTAGGCAGCACGTATTCCCTTGGCTTCCTTTGAGTTGGCGCCGAACTTGAGTGAACTCAAGTTCAGCGTGGAGATGGCAGAGATTTTATTGGGCTTTCCTTCATTGGTGCCGAACTTGAAGAACTTCAAGTTCGGCGTGGAGGAGTACGCATGTCTTCCTTGGGAGGCCTTGTGCTGGCGCCAAACTTGAGCTTCCTCAAGTTTGGTGTGAAGTGGTCCGTACAAAATGGAAAAAAGGGTATACTATTATATATCGTTGGAAAGCTCTGAAAGTTAGATTTCTAATATCACTAGAATTACATCAATTGGACCTTTGTATCTCAAGTTATTTCTGTTTGAGTGCAAAGAGGTTGGGGTTGACAGCATCATTCGCTTTCTTCCTTTTCTGCCACAAAACTCTGTCAAATCCATCCGAATGCTACCTGAAATAAACAGAATTACACACAACTCAAAGTAACATCCATAGTGGCTAAAATATATCAAATCTTGATTAAACTTAGCAATTCAAGTGCAAATTCACTAGAAAAAGATAGAGAAGACGCTTACGCATCAATTACCAAAAAAAATAATTACATACATCATAAAAGGTTTTACAAAATAAGGAAAAGAGAATCTAAGAAAAATGTAAAATAGGAATCAAGTAAACTTCTCCGCCTCCCAGATGAATCATAGCTCACTGCTGAGAACCTGGACCTGCATCTGAAAAATAGAGAATATATACGGAATGAGAATCCTCGACCCATGGGTTCTCAGTACGGTGAAAGTGCCAAATAAATACAATGCACTATAATAAGAACTCACTAAGTATCTTAATCTTTCTTTCATCAATTATTCACCCTAAATTCTCACTAATCCATGAATTAGGAAACTATCCTAGGGAATACTGAGCTTACTTTAATTTCTCTTCTTTTCCACTCTCCGACTTCCACTTTATAACAGAACCATAACCAGAATCAGCACCAGCTCTCAGTGTCAACCAACACTAGCGTGAGGGACCTCTCAATTGAGCAAACACAAGCAATACAGACAAGTAGAACACAAGTCAATTTCAACTATAGCACATAGTATATATGTAACACCCTATCACATAGAGCTTTACGCTTAAGTACTAAAATAGAGTTAGTAAGGTATTATGACCTCTAAGAATAAAATATATATGTAGATATAGTTGAAGAAATTTATAACTAGGAGCCTTAAAGAAAGGTTTAAGCAAAAATTGCGAAAAGAAAAGCGCATTACACTCGTAAACGTAAAACCGGAGAAAAGATAAGAGTAAGACATTAGTATATACAAAGAGTTGAGTGTCAAAATACAGAATATCAAGCTCTGGATGCAACCTGCGAAGTTAAGGCTGGCCAGAGTATAAATACATATATAAGCATAAGTATATATCCCAAGATAACCCAACATGCATAAAGAAAATACCTAGTTCTCCAAAAAGCCTCGATTAAACATCATTTATCTATATATATACATAGGAGAATCTATAAACAGAAAATAAATAACAGACAACCCCAATATATAATTTTCCAACTTTGCTTGCCAGAGAAACCTATAGATGCTCTTCGAGATACATCTCGACCTGCATCTGAAAATAACAACATAGATATGGAATGAGAATTGGAGGTTCTCAGCATGGTAATGGTGCCCACATACATAATATATAAGGTCCCGGAAAAGTCAGAGGTGATCCTAGAACTTCGATACTCAGATTTAAATCTTAAAGTTTATAAATGAAAAACCATAAACATGGTAGGTTATCTAAGGTTCTTATTTCTAATTTCTTTCTAATTTAAGCCCTAATTTCCGCCTTCCTTCAATCCTCCAAAACTCCGGTGCACAGACAAGCAATACAGACAAAGCAAACACAAGTAAGATACAGATACAACAAGTAGCAAATATAGCAGGTAAGCATAGTAATCACATAGGCAAGCCCAATTAATGCACAATCAAGTAAAACACACATATGCATATGATGTATGCTTGCCGTATGGCTGATGAGTCTCATCTGTCGGTTATATAGCCAACTCGACATGTCCGGTAGCTAACCCGGACATCGTCCTCTTGAAAACTGGTCAGCGGTACAGTACCACCATCCTGACCTGGATGGTGGGCGGTAAACCACTTCGATCTCCACCATCTCCGGGCGGTAAACCACCTAGATCCCCACAAACGTTTTCAATTAGAAAACATCACACACATAGGTGGTAAATAACCATGATCCCACAAAATAATTTCTTATCAAACCTGGTGGGCAGAAAATAGCCACGATCCCCTCAAAACAATTTCTTATCAAATTCATCCTCTTCATCATTCAATTCATTTAACAATTATCATCATCACACCTCCCATTTTGTTTATTAATAATTCACACTCAAAACATAATTCTCTTCTGGTGGACGAAATTGTGATTACACTTTGATTATGTAAAATTCACTGCTCTTTCTTTCCCTGGCAATGGCGCCAAAAACATGATGCCAATACCATGGTTCACAACTTCGCACAACTAACCAGCAAGTGCACTGGGTTGTCCAAGTAATACCTTACGTGAGTAAGGGTCGAATCCCACGGAGATTGTTGGTATGAAGCAAGCTATAGTCACCTTGTAAATCTCAGTCAGGCAGATATAAAATAGTAATGGGGTTTTCGAAAATAATACTAAAATAAGGATAGGAATATTTATGTAATTCATTGGTTAGAATTTCAGATAAGCGTGTAGAGATGCTTTCGTTCCTCTAAACCTCTGCTTTCCTGCTGTCTTCATCCAATCAATCTTACTCCTTTTTATGGCTGGCTTTATGTAAGGATGTCACCGGTGCCAATGGCTACTTTCGATCTCTCTCGAGAAAATGATCCAAATGCTCTGTCACATCACGGCTAATCGTCTGGAGGCATCACCTTTGTCGTTGGTTGCATCCTATTCCTCCCTGTGAAAATGGTCCGATGCGCTGTCACTGCATGGCTAATCATCTGGAGGTTCTCGATCATGCTGGAATAGGATTTACTATCCTTTTGCGTCTGTCACTACGCCCAGCACTCGCGAGTTTGAAGCTCGTCATAGTCATTCAATCCCAAAATCCTACTCGGAATACCACGGACAAGGTTTAGACTTTCCGGATTCTCATGAATGCCACCATCAATCTAGCTTATACCACGAAGATCCCAATATCTCGGACTCGGTCCCCTGTATTAGTAATCTAAGAGATACTCGTTCAATCAAAGGTAGAACGGGAGTGGTTGTCTGGCACGCGTTCATAGGGAATGATGATGATTGTCACATTCATCACATTCAGGTTGAAGTGCGAATGAATATCTTAGAAGTGGAATAAGTTGAATTGAATAGAAAACAGTAGTACTTTGCATTAATCTTTGAGGAACAGCAGAGCTCCACACCTTAATCTATGGAGTGTAGAAGCTCTACCGTTGAAAATACATAAGTGAAGGTCCAGGCATGGCCGAGAGGCCAGCCCTCAAAACATGATCAATAGATCAAAAGATAATCCAAAGATGTCTAATACAATAGTAAAAGGTCCTATTTATAATAAACTAGCTACTAGGGTTTACAGAAGTAAGTAATTGATGCATAAATTCACTTCCTGGGCCCACTTGGTGTGTGCTTGGGCTGAGCTTGAGTGTTACACGTGTAGAGGTCATTCCTGGAGTTGAATGCCAGTTTTGGTGCCAGTTTGGGCGTTGAACTCCACTTTGCAACTTGTTTCTGGCGCTGGACGCCAGAATTGGGCAGAGAACTGACGTTGAACGCCAGTTTACGTCGTCTAAACTTGGGCAAAGTATGGACTATTATACATTTCTGGAAAGCCCTGGATGTCTACTTTCCAACGCAATTGGAAGCACACCATTTGAAGTTCTTTAGCTCTAGAAAATCTACTTTGAGTGCTGGGAGGTCAGAATCCAACAGCATCAACAGTCCTTCTTCAACCTCTGAATCTGATTTTTGCTCAAGTCCCTCAATTTCAGCCAGAAAATACCTGAAATCATAGAAAAACACACAAACTCATAGTAAAGTCCAGAAATGTGACTTTAACATAAAAACTAATGAAAACATCCCTAAAAAAGTAACTAGATTCTACTAAAAACATACTAAAAACAATGCCAAAAAGCGTATAAATTATCCGCTCATCACAACACCAAACTTAAATTGTTGCTTGTCCCCAAGCAACTGAAAATCAAATAGGATAAAAAGAGGAGAATATACTATAAATTCCAAACTATCAATGAAACATAGCTCCAATCAAATGAGCGGGACTTATAGCTTTTTGCCTCTTGAATAGTTTTGGCATCTCACTTTATCCATTGAGGTTCAGAATGATTAGCATCTATAGGAACTCAGAATTCAGATAGTGTTATTGATTCTCCTAGTTCAGTATGATGATTCTTGAACACAGCTTCTTTATGAGTCTTGGCCGTGGCCCTAAGCACTTTGTTTTCCAGTATTACCACCGGATACATAAATGCCACAGACACATAATTGGGTGAACCTTCTCAGATTGTGACTCAGCTTTGCTAAAGTCCCCAATTAGAGGTGTCCAGGGTTCTTAAGCATACTATTTTTTTGCTTTGGACCTTGACTTTAACCGCTCAGTCTCAAGTTTTCACTTGACAGCTACACGCCACAAGCACATGGTTAGGAACAGCTTGGTTTAGCCGCTTAGGCCAGGATTTTATTCCTTTAGGCCCTCCTATCCACTGATGCTCAAAGCCTTGGGATCCTTTTTATTTGCCCTTGCCTTTTGGTTTTAAGGGTTATTGGCTTTTTGCTCTTGCCTCTTGGTTTTAAGAGCTTTTGGCTTTTTCTGCTTGTTTTTTCTTTTTCTTTCTATTTTTTTTCGCCTATTTTTTTTTCTGCAAGCTTTGTTCTTTGCTGCTTTTTCTTGCTTCAAGAATCATTTTTATGATTTTTCAGATTATCAAATAACATGTCTCCTTGTCATCATTCTTTTAAGAGCCAACAGTATTTAACATTCTTAAACAACAACTTCAAAAGACATATGCACTGTTCAAGCATTCATTCAGAAAACAAGAAGCATTGTCACCACATCAATATAATTAAGCTAAGTTCAAGGATAAATTCAAAACTCATGTACTTCTTGTTCTTTTGAATTAAAACATTTTTCATTTAAGAGAGGTGATGGATTCATAGGACATTCATAACTTTAAGACAAAGTTACTAACTACTAATGATCATGTAATGAAGACACAAACATAGATAAGCACTTAACATAGAGAAAACGAAAAACAGAGGAAGTAAGAACAAGGAATGAGTCCACTTTAGTGATGGTGGCGTTTCCTTCTTGAGGAACCAATGATGTCCTTGAGCTCTTCTATGTCTCTTCCTTGTCTTTGTTGCTCCTCCCTCATTGCTTTTTGATCTTCTCTTATTTCATGAAGGATGATGGAGTGCTCTTGATGTTCCACCCTTAGTTGTCCCATATTGGAACTCAATTCTCCGAGGGAGGTATTGATTTGCTCCCAATAGTTTTGTGGAGGAGAATGCATTTGAGGCATCTTCGGGATCTCATGGTGATGAGCTTCATACGCCTCTTGAGCTCCATGGATGGGCTCTCTTGCTTGCTCCATCTTTTTCTTAGTGATGGGCTTGTCCTCTTTAATGAGGATATCTCCTTCTATGTTAACCCCAGCCGAATTGCATAGGTGGCAAATGAGGTGAGGAAAGGCTAACCTTGCCATAGTGGAGGACTTGTCAGCCACCTTGTAGAGTTCTTGAGGTATAATCTCATGAACTTCCACCTCTTCTCCAATCATGATGCTATGGATCATGATGGCCCGGTCTATAGTAACTTCAGACCGGTTGCTAGTGGGAATGATTGAGCATTGAATGAACTCCAACCATCCTCTAGCTACAGGCTTAAGGTCCAGTCTTCTTAGTTGAACCGGTTTGCCTTTTGAGTCAATCTTCCATTGAGCTCCTTCTACACATATGTCCATGAGTACTTGGTCCAACCTTTGATCAAAGTTGACTCTCCTTGTGTAGGGGTGTGCGTTCTCTTCCATGTTTGGTAAGTTGAACGCCAACCTCACATTTTCCGGACTAAAATCTAAGTATTTCCCCCGAACCATTGTAACATAATTTTTTGGATCCGGGTTCTTACTTTGATCATGGTTCTTGGTGATCCATGCATTGGCATAGAACTCTTGAACCATTAGGATGCCGACTTGTTGGATGGGATTTGTTAGAACTTTCCAACCTCTTCTTTGAATTTCATGTCGGATCTCCAGATACTCATTTCTTTTGAGTTTGAAAGGGACCTCGGAGATCACCTTCTTCTTGGCCACAACATCATGGAAGTGGTCTTGATGGGCTTTGGAGATGAACCTTTCCATCTCCCATGACTCGGAGGTGGAAGCTTTTGTCTTCCCTTTTCCTTTTCTAGAGGATTCTCCGGTCTTAGGTGTCATCAATGGTAATGGAAAAACAAAAAGCTTATGCTTTTACCACATCAAACTTAGAATTTTGCTCGCCCTCGAGTAAGAGAAGAAAGAATAGATGAAGAAGAAGAAAAAATAGAGGAGAGGGAGAAGGGGTTATGTTTCGGCTAAGAAGAGAAGAGAGGGTTGTGTTGTGTGAAAATGAGGAAGAATGGAGGGTTATATATAGGGATGGGAGGGGGGTGGAGGTTCGGCCATTTAGGGTGGGTTTGGGTGGGAAATTGATTTTGAATTTTGAAGGTAGGTGGAGTTTATGAGGTAGGTTTATGGGGAAGAGTGGATGGATGTGAGTGGTGAGGAGGTGATGGGGAAGAGAGATTGAGGTGATTGGTGAAGGGTTTTGGGGAAGAGTGTTTATGGGATTGTGTGAAAGAGGGGTGAGAAGAAGTGAGTGGAGGTAGGTGGGGATCCTGTGGGGTCCACAGATCCTGAGGTGTTCAAGGATTTACAACCTTGCACCTAATTAGGCATGTAAAATGCCCTTGCACACAACTCTGGGCATTCAGCGCCAGGTTGGTGCCCATTTTGGGCGTTCAACGCCCATTTGTTGCCCATTTTTGGCGTTGAACGCCAGAACCATGCTTGTTCTGGGCGTTCAGCGCCAGCTCCTCTCCAAGGTGCAATTCTGGCGTTCAGCGCCTAGATACTGCCCTTTTTGGGCGTTCAGCGCCCAGATACTGCCCATTTTAGGCGTTCAGCGCCAGAACCATGCTCTGTTCTGGCGTTGAACGCCAGGCAGATGCTTCCTCCAGGGTGTGATTTTTCTTCTGCTGTTTTTGATTCCGTTTTCAATTTTTATATTTATTTTGTGACTCCTCATGATCATGAACCTATAAAGACATATAACTAAGAAAAATATAGTTAGATAAATAAAAATTGGGTTGCCTCCCAACAAGCGCTTCTTTAATGTCAATAGCTTGACAGTGGGCTCTCATGGAGCCTCACAGATGTTCAGAGCATTGTTGAGACTCTCCAACACCAAACTTAGAGTTTGAATATGGGAGTTCAACACCAAACTTAGAGTTTGGTTGTGGCCTCCCAACACCAAACTTAGAGTTTGACTGTGGGGGCTCTGGTTGACTCTGCTTTGAGAGAAACTCTTTATGCTTCCTCTCCATGGATGCAGAGAGAGATCCTTGAGTTGTAAACACAAGGTTGTCCTCATTCAATTGAAGGATCAATTCTCCTCTGTCCACATCAATCACAGCTCTTGCTGTGACTAGGAAAGGTCTTCCTAGGATGATGGATTCATCCTCTTCCTTTCCAGTATCCAGGACTATGAAATCAGCAGGGATGTAAAGGCCTTCAACCTTTACTAACACGTCCTCTACTTGTCCATAAGCCTGTTTTCTTAAATTGTCTGCCATCTCTAATGAGATTTTAGCAGCTTGCACCCCATAGATTCCCAGTTTCTCTATTACAGAGAGGGGCATGAGGTTTATTCCTGAACCAAGGTCACACAGAGCCTTAAAGATCATGGTGCATATGGTACAAGGTATTATGAACTTTCCAGGATCCTGTCTCTTCTGAGGCAATGTTAGTTGATCCAGATCACTTAGTTCATTGGTGAACAAGGGAGGTTCATCTTCCCAAGTCTCAATACCAAATAATTTGGCATTCAGCTTCATGATTACACCAAGGAACATGGCAGCTTGCTCTTCAGTAACATCCTCATTCTCTTCAGAAGAGGAATACTCATCAGATCTCATGAATGGCATAAGGAGGTTCAATGAAATCTCTATGGTCTCTAGATGAGCCTTAGAGTCCTTTGGTTCCTCAGAGGAAAACTCCTTATTGATCACTGGACGTCCCAGGAGGTCTTCCCCCTTGGGATTCACGTCCTCCTCTCCCTCTTTGGGTTCGGCCATGGTAATTAATTCAATGGCCTTGCACTCTCCTTTTAGATTCTCTTCTGTATTGCTTGGGAGAGTACTAGGTGGGATTTCAGTGATCCTTTTACTCAGCTGGCCCACTTGTGCTTCCAAATTTCTAATGGAAGACCTTGTTTCATTCATGAAACTCACAGTGGCCTTAGATAGATCAGAGACTAAATTTGCTAAGCTAGATGGATTCTGCTCAGAATTCTCTGTCTGTTGCTGAGTGGATGATGGAAAAGGCTTGCTATTGCTAAACCTGTTTCTTCCACCATTATTAAAGCCTTGTTGAGGCTTTTGATCCTTCCATGAGAGATTTGGGTGATTTCTCCATGATGGATTGTAGGTGTTTCCATAAGGTTCACCTAAGTAATTCACCTCTGCTATTGCAGGGTTTTTAGGATCATAAGCTTCTTCTTCATAAGAAGCCTCTTGAGTACTGTTGGATGCAGCTTGCACTCCATTCAGACTCTGAGAAATCATATTGACTTGCTGAGTCAATATTTTGTTCTGAGCCAATATGGCATTCAGAGTATCAACTTCAAGAACTCCCTTCTTCATAGGCGTCCCATTACTCACAGGATTCCTCTCAGAAGTGTACATAAACTGGTTATTAGCACCATGTCAATGAGTTCTTGAGCTTCTGCAGGCGTTTTCTTTAGGTGAATGGATCCACCTGCAAAAGTGTCCAATGACATCTTTGATAACTCAGACAGACCATCATAGAATATATCCAGGATGGTCCATTCTGAAAGCATGTCAGAAGGACACTTTTTGGTCAACTGTTTGTATCTTTCCCAAGCTTCATAGAGGGATTCACCTTCTTTTTGTCTGAAGGTTTGAACATCCACTCTAAGCTTGCTCAGCTTTTGAGGAGGAAAGAACTTGGCTAAGAAAGCCGTGACCAGCTTATCCCAAGAGTTCAGGCTGTCTTTGGGTTGAGATTCTATCCACACTCTAGCTCTGTCTCTTACAGCAAAAGGGAAAAGCATGAGCCTGTAGACTTCAGGATCTACTCCATTAGTCTTAACAGTATCACATATCTGCAAGAATTCAGTTAAGAACTAAAAAGGATCTTCAGATGGAAGTCCATGAAACTTGCAGTTCTGCTGCATCAGAGAAACTAGCTGAGGTTTCAGCTCAAAATTGTTTGCTCCAATGGTAGGAATGGAGATGCTTCTTCCATGTAAATTGGAATTAGGTGCAGTAAAGTCACCAAGTATTCTCCTTGCATTATTGTTGTTGGGTTCGGCTGCCATCTCCTTTACTTGTTCAAAATTTTCAATAAGGTTGTCTCTGGATTGTTGTAATTTAGCTTCTCTTAGTTTCCTCTTCAGAGTCCTTTCAGGTTCTGGATCAGATTCAACAAGAATGCCTTTTTCTTTGTCCCTGCTCATAAGAAAGAAAAGAGAAAAAGAAAAGAAGAGGAATCCTCTATGTCACAGTAAAGAGGTTCCTTATTGTTAGTAGAAGAAGAGAAGAAGAAGAAGAAATTCGAACACAGATAGAAGAGGTGGGTTCGAATTTGGTGAGTGATGTGAGGAAGAGGTGTTAGTAGATGAATAAATAAATAGCATAAGATGAGAGAGGGAGAGGATTTTCGAAAATAATTTTTGAAAAAGAGTTAGTAATTTTCGAAAATAGTTTTTGAAAAATGTTAGTAGTTTTCGAAAATTAAGATTTTAAAAATTGAAATAATTAGTTAATTAAAAAGAAATTTTGAAAAAGAGGGAAGATATTTTCGAAAATTAGAGAGAGAGAGAGTTAGTTAGGTGGTTTTGAAAAAGATAAGAAACAAGCAAAAAGTTAGTTAGTTAGTTGAAACAAATTTTGAAAAGATAAGAAGTTAGGAAGTTAGAAAAGATATTTTGAAATCAAATTTTTGAAAAAGATAAGATGAGAAGATATTTTTGAAAAGATATGATAAAAATTAGTTTTTTGAAAAAGATTTGATTTTTTTTAAAATCACAATTAATGACTTGATTCACAAGAAATCACAAGATATGATTCTAGAACTCAAAGTTTGAATCTTTCTTAACAAGCAAGTAACAAACTTGAAATTTTTTAATCAAAACATTAATTGTTATTGTTATTTTCGAAAATTTGATACAAAAATAAGAAAAATATTTTTGAAAAAGATTTTTAAAATTTTCGAAAATAACTAAGAAAAATGAAAAAGATTTGATTTTTGAAAAAGATTTTGAAAAAGATAAGATTTTCAAATTGAAAATTTGATTTGACTCATAAGAAACAACTTGATTTTTTTTAAAAATTTTTGAAAAAGTCAACTTAATTTTCGAATTTGATGAGAGAAAAAGGGAAAGATATTTTTTTTTGAATTTTTTATGATGAGAGAGAAAAACATGAAAATTATGCAATGCATGAAGATTTTTAGATCAAAACAATGAATGCATGCAAGAATGCTATGAATGTCAAGATGAACACGAAGAACACTATGAATGTCAAGATGAACACCAAGAACATATTTTTGAAAAAAATTTTAATGCAAAGAAAACATGTAAGACACCAAACTTAGAATCCTTTAATGCTTAGACACTAAGAATTCAAGAATGCATATGAAAAACAAGAAAAGACACAAAACATGCAAATGCAAAGATCAAACAAGAAGACTTACCAAGAACAACTTGAAGATCATGAAGAACACTATGAATGCATGATTATTTTCGAAAAATGCAAGATGCACATGCAATTGACACCAAACTCATAACATGACTCAAGACTCAAACAAGAATACAAAAATATTTTTTTTTTTTGATTTTTATGATTTCATGATTTTTTTTTGTATTTTCTTCTAATTTTTTTTTCGAAAATCATTTTGAAAAAGAAAAATAAGGATTCCAAAATTTTTAATATGAATTCCAGGAATCTTATGCTCTTTAGTCTAAAGCTCCAATCAAAGGGTCAGGCATGGCTTAATAGCCAACTAAGCTTTAGCATGTAACAGGTAGATCATGAACAGCAGTAGGTGGATTAGCACCAACTAACTTGCTCTTGATAACAAATTGGAAGCCTCAGTCCAAATGAATTTAGACATGGCTTTACAGCCAGCTAGGCTTCACATGCTTCATGAAACACTAGAATTCATTCTAAAAAATTTTGAATAAAATTATAAAATTTTTGAAAAAAATTTTATTTAAAAATTTTTTTTTTCGAAAACAAAGGAGAAAATTTTTGAAAATTTTTTTTGAAAATTTTTTTGAAAAGAAAACGAAAAGAAAGTTACCTAATCTGAGCAACAAGATGAACCGTCAGTTGTCCAAACTCGAACAATCCCCGGCAACGGCGCCAAAAACTTGGTGGACGAAATTGTGGTTACACTTTAATTATGTAAAAATCATTGCTCTTTCTTTCCCTGGCAATGGCGCCAAAAACATGATGCCAATACCATGGTTCACAACTTCGCACAACTAACCAGCAAGTGCACTGGGTCGTCCAAGTAATACCTTACGTGAGTAAGGGTCGAATCCCACGGAGATTGTTGGTATGAAGTAAGCTATAGCCACCTTGTAAATCTCAGTCAGGCAGATATAAAATAGTAATGGGGTTTTTGAAAATAATACTAAAATAAGGATAGGAATACTTATGTAATTCATTGGTTAGAATTTTAGATAAGCGTGTAGAGATGCTTTCGTTCCTCTGAACCTCTGCTTTCCTGCTGTCTTCATCCAATCAATCTTACTCCTTTCTATGGCTGGCTTTATGTAAGGATGTCACCGGTGCCAATGGCTACTTTCGATCTCTCTCGGGAAAATGATCCAAATGCTCTGTCACAGCACGGCTAATCGTCTGGAGGCATCACCTTTGTCGTTGGTTGCATCCTATTCCTCCCTGTGAAAATGGTCCGATGCGCTGTCACTGCATGGCTAATCATCTGGAGGTTCTCGATCATGCTGGAATAGGATTTACTATCCTTTTGCGTCTGTCACTACGCCCAGCACTCGCGAGTTTGAAGCTCGTCACAGTCATTCAATCCCAGAATCCTACTCGGAATACCACGGACAAGGTTTAGACTTTCCGGATTCTCATGAATGCCGCCATCAATCTAGCTTATACCACAAAGATCCCAATATCTCGGACTTGGTCCCCTGTATTAGTAATCTAAGAGATACTCGTTCAATCGAAGGTAGAACGAGAGTGGTTGTCAGGCACGCGTTCATAGGGAATGATGATGATTGTCACGTTCATCACATTCAGGTTGAAGTTCGAATGAATATCTTAGAAGTGGAATAAGTTGAATTGAATAGAAAACAGTAGTACTTTGCATTAATCTTTGAGGAACAGCAGAGCTCCACACCTTAATCTATGGAGTGTAGAAGCTCTACCGTTGAAAATACATAAGTGAAGGTCCAGGCATGGCCGAGAGGCCAGCCCTCAAAACGTGATCAATAGATCAAAAGATAATCCAAAGATGTCTAATACAATAGTAAAAGGTCCTATTTATAATAAACTAGCTACTAGGGTTTACAGAAGTAAGTAATTGATGCATAAATCCACTTCCTGGGCCCACTTGGTGTGTGCTTGGGCTGAGCTTGAGTGTTACACATGTAGAGGTCATTCCTGGAGTTGAACGCCAGTTTTGGTGCCAGTTTGGGCGTTGAACTCCACTTTGCAACTTGTTTCTGGCGCTGGACGCCAGAATTGGGCAGAGAACTGGCGTTGAACGCCAGTTTGCGTCATCTAAACTTGGGCAAAGTATGGACTATTATATATTGCTGGAAATTCCTGGATGTCTACTTTCCAACGCAATTGGAAGCGTGCCATTTCGAGTTCTGTAGCTCCAGAAAATCCACTTTGAGTGCAGGGTGGTCAGAATCCAACAGCATCAACAATCCTTCTTCAACCTCTGAATATGATTTTTGCTCAAGTCCCTCAATTTCAGCCAGAAAATACCTGAAATCACAGAAAAACACACAAACTCATAGTAAAGTCCAGAAATGTGACTTTAACATAAAAACTAATGAAAACATCCCTAAAAGTAACTA
The DNA here is from genome assembly GCF_003086295.3 of Arachis hypogaea. Taxonomy (NCBI): domain Eukaryota; kingdom Viridiplantae; phylum Streptophyta; class Magnoliopsida; order Fabales; family Fabaceae; genus Arachis; species Arachis hypogaea. The sequence continues at coordinate 32,000,254 of NC_092047.1, read as the reverse complement.
GATTATACTAAAAACATACTAAAAACAATGCCAAAAAGCGTATAAATTATCCGCTCATCATCTTCTTAACTAAGTAAAACTCAAAACATAATACTTTTCTTGATAAATTGAAACTCTAACATAATACTTTTCTTAATAAATCAAGTTCCAAAATATAATGCATTTCTTTTCTTTATAAATCAAAGTCAAATTATATAATTCTTTTATCCATACTTTTCTAAATAATACTTCAAACTAAATCTCTAATTTTTATAAAAATTTCAACAGCATCTTCTTTAAAATTCGGACTTTGCCATCTTTCTCGGGTCCCAATCAAACCACCTTTCAAACTCTTTTTCAAATCGTTTCCAATAAGCCAAACCAATTCCAATATCAAAATCATTTCCAACTCTCAATTCATTCATTATTCAACAAACACATATCTATATGTATAACTCAACCAATCCTCAATCTTTAATCATTAATACTCACATTCATCAATAATCAATCATCAACTCCCATCAACAACATTAATTAACACAAGTCCTACAACCAACTCAACAAAATCATCATTCAACTCATTTGCAATACAATTTCACATTTTCATCAAGATTACCAGAATTAACATATTCCCACATTTCCAACCTATCCTATGGTCATCTAGCATATGTTTTCACAAAACATTATATATTATCTATGAGAAACCAAAACCATACTTTGGCCATTTCCTCCTTAAGCTTGGAACACCTCAAAAACCTCTCCTTTCACAAGCTCCAAGCTTCCAAACGTTAATTCCTCAAGCTTAATTACCCAGATTTTGTTCTAAACCTCCCAATTGAACTCCAAATCAACAAGAACACAATCTATTTCATACAATATCACTATAATCAACATAGAGTTCACTAAATTAGAAATTCACCAAGAAATAAGAGTTCCTTACCTTACCCATGGCTCAAATAAACAAAACCCAATAGTTTTCTCAAGCTAACTCAAGCCTAGAATATCAAAATCACATAATCTATCAAACTCAAAACCTTAAATTTCGAAATTAGGAAAAAGTAGCTGAGTAAGAAACTACTAGATTCTTACCAAATTGATATGTGGATTTTATAGAGAATTTTGAGACGAACGCATGATCGCTGACGACTTGTCAATCGGAGCTCCGGATTAAAAGTTATGGACGATTGAAATTGGAAGTGGGTTACGCACGTTCTCTCTTCTTCGACGTGCTTCAACTGAAGTAATGAGGAAGAAAATGGGCAAAGCCATGTTTATATAAATGGGCCTTGGGTCTGGTTTGGGTTCGGTCCAATCGGTTCGGTTCGTTAGCCCGGTTTTGGGGCCAAAATCTTTAAAATTGGTGTCAAAATTCGTATTTTATTTATTTCTTCCATTCTAAATTATAAAATTTAATTTTTTATTTTCTTTAAATAAAATTAATTTATTGGCTAATTATTTATTAATTTCGTGAGTTTTACATCCTACCCACTGGTGCACGAAATTGTGATCTCAGATAACGGCGCCAGAAACTCTGTACGCACGTCTTAATAAATCGTTTTTCATTCACAACTTCAATATAACTAACCAGCAAGTGCACTGGGTCGTCCAAGTAATAAACCTTACATGAGTAAGGGTCGATCCCACGGAGATTGTTGGTATGAAGCAAGCTATGGTCACCTTGTAAATCTCAGTCAGGCGGATATAAAATAGTTATGGAGTTTTCGAACATAAATAATAAATAGAAAATAAGGATAGAAATACTTATGTAATTCATTGGTTAGAATTTCAGATAAGCGTATAGAGATGCATTCGTTCCTCTGAACCTCTGCTTTCCTGCTGTCTTCATCCAATCAATCTTACTCCTTTCCATGGCTGGCTTTATGTAAGGGCATCACCATTGTCAATGGCTACATCCCATCCTCTTGTGAAAATGGTCCAAATGCTCTGTCACAGCACGGCTAATCATCTGAGGTTCTCGATCATGCTGGAATAGGATTCACCCTCCTTTTGCGTCTGTCACTACGCCCAGCAATCGTGAGTTTGAAGTTCGTCACAGTCATTCAATCCCAGAGTCCTACTCGGAATACCACAGACAAGGTTTAGACTTTCCGGACTCTCATGAATGCCGCCATCAATCTAGCTTATACCACGAAGATTCTGATTAAGAGATCCAAGAGATACTCATTCAATCTAAGGTAGAACAGAAGTGGTTGTCAGGCACGCGTTCATAGGGAATGATGATGATTGTCACATTCAGGTTGAAGTGCGAATGAATATCTTAGAAGCGGAATAAGTTGAATTGAATAGAAAAATAGTAGTACTTTGCATTAATCTTTGAGGAACAGCAGAGCTCCACACCTTAATCTATGGAGTGTAGAAACTCTACCGTTGAAAATACATAAGTGATGAAGGTCCAGGCATGGCCGAATGGCCAGCCCCCAAAACGTGATCACAGGATCAAAAATACAATCCAGGATGTCTAATACAATAGTAAAAAGTCCTATTTATAATAAACTAGTTACTAGGGTTTACAGAAGTAAGTAATTGATGCATAAATCCACTTCCGGGGCCCACTTGGTGTGTGCTTGGGCTGAGCTTGAATGTTACACGTGCAGAGGCTCTTTCTGGAGTTGAACGCCATGTTGTAACGTATTTCTGGCGTTCAACTCTGGTTTGTGACTTGTTTCTGGCGTTTAACTCCAGACAGCAGCGTAAAACTGGCGTTCAACGCCCTTTTACGTCATCTAAACTTGGCCAAAGTATGGACTATTATATATTGCTGGAAAGCCCTGGATGTCAACTCAATTGGAAGCGCGCCATTTTGAGTTCTGTAGCTCCAGAAAATTCACTTTGAGTGCAGGGAGGTCAGAATCCAACAGCATCAGCAGTCCTTCTTCTACCTCTGAATCTGATTTTTGCTTAAGTCCCTCAATTTCAGCCAGAAAATACCTGAAATCACAAAAAAACACACAAACTCATAGTAAAGTCCAGAAATGTGAATTTTGGCATAAAAACTAATAAAAACATCCCTAAAAGTAACTAGATTCTACTAAAAACATACTAAAAACAATGCCAAAAAGCGTATAAATTTTTCGCTCATCACAACACCAAACTTAAATTGTTGCTTGTCCCCAAGCAACTAAAAATCAAATAGGATAAAAAGAAGAGAATATACTATAAATTCCAAACTATCAATGAAACATAGCTCCAATTAAATGAGCGGGACTTGTAGCTTTTTGCCTCTTGAATAGTTTTGGCATCTCACTTTATCCATTGAGGTTCAGAATGATTGGCATCTATAGGAACTCAGAGTTCAGATAGTGTTATTGATTCTCCTAGTTCAGTATGATGATTCTTGAACACAGCTATTTTATGAGTCTTGGCCGTGGCCCTAAGCACTTTGTTTTCCAGTATTACCACCGGATACATAAATGCCACAGACACATAATTAGGTGAACCTTTTCAGATTGTGACTCAGCTTTGCTAAAGTCCCCAATTAGAGGTGTCCAGGGTTCTTAAGCACACTCTTCTTTTGCTTTGGACCTTGACTTTAACCGCTCAGTCTCAAGTTTTCACTTGACACCTTCACGCCACAAGCACATGGTTAGGGACAGCTTGGTTTAGCCGCTTAGGCCAGGATTTTATTCCTTTAGGCCCTCCTATCCACTGATGCTCAAAGCCTTGGGATTCTTTTTATTACCCTTGCCTTTTGGTTTTAAGGGTTACTGGCTTTTTGCTCTTGCCTCTTGGTTTTAAGAGCTTTTGGCTTTTTCTGCTTGCCTTTTCTTTTTCTATCTATTTTTTTCGCCTATTTTTTTTTCTGCAAGCTTTGTTCTTTGCTGCTTTTTCTTGCTTCAAGAATCATTTTTATGATTTTTTATATTATCAAATAACATGTCTCCTTGTCATCATTCTTTCAAGAGCCAACATATTTAACATTCTTAAACAACAACTTCAAAAGACATATGCACTGTTCAAGCATTCATTCAGAAAACAAGAAGCATTGTCACCACAGCAATATAATTAAACTAGTTTCAAGGATATATTCGAAACTCATGTACTTCTTGTTCTTTTGAATTAAAACAGTTTTCATTTAAGAGAGGTGATGGATTCATAGGACATTCATAACTTTAAGACATAGTTACTAACTACTAATGATCATGTAATAAGACACAAACATAGATAAGCACTTAACATAAGAAACGAAAAACAGAGAAAGTAAGAACAAGGAATGAGTCCACCTTAGTAATGGTGGCGTTTCCTTCTTGAGGAACCAGTGATGTCCTTGAGCTCTTCTATGTCTCTTCCTTGTCTTTGTTGCTCCTCTCTCATTGCTTTTTGATCTTCTCTTATTTCATGAAGGATGATGGAGTGCTCTTGATGTTCCACCTTTAATTGTCCCATGTTGGAACTTAATTCTCCTAGGGAGGTGTTGATTTGCTTCCAATAGTTTTGTGGAGGGAAATGCATTTGAGGCATCTCCGGAATCTCATGGTGATGAGCTTCATGCGTCTCTTGAGATCCATGAATGGGCTTTCTTGCTTGCTCCATCCTTTTCTTAGTGATGGGCTTCTCTTCCTCAATGGGAATGTCTCCTTCTATGAAAGCTCCAGCTGAGTAACATAGATGGGAAATAAGATGAGAAAAAGCTAGCCTTGCCATGGGGGAGGACTTTTCGGCTATTTTGTAGAGTTCAAGGGAGATGACTTCATGAACTTCTACTTCCTCTCCAATCATGATGCTATGAATCATGATGGCCCGATCCACAGTAACTTCAGATCGGTTGCTAGTGGGGATGATGGAGCGTTGGATGAACTCCAACCATCCTCTAGCCACAGGCTTGAGGTCCAGTCTTCTTAGTTGAACCGGCTTGCCTTTGGAGTCAATCTTCCATTGAGCTCCTTCCATACATATGTCCATGAGGACTTGGTCCAACCTTTGATTAAAGTTAACCCTTCTAGTGTAGGGGCGTGCATCTCCTTGCATTATAGGCAAGTTAAATGCCAATCTCACATTTTCCGGACTAAAATCTAAGTATTTCCCCCGAACCATGGTGAGATAATTCTTTGGGTTCGGGTTCTTACTTTGATCATGGTTCCTAGTGATCCATGCATTGGCATAGAACTCTTGAACCATTAGAATTCCGACTTGTTGGATGGGTTTTGTTAGAACTTCCCAACCTCTTCTTTGGATTTCATGTCGGATCTCCGGATACTCATTCTTCTTGAGCTTGAAAGGGGCCTCGGGGATCACCTTCTTCTTGGCCACAACATCATAGAAGTGGTCTTGATGAGCTTTGGAGATGAATCTTTCCATCTCTCATGACTCGGAGGTGGAAGCTTTTGTCTTCCCTTTCCCTTTTCTAGAGGATTCTCCGGTCTTAGGTGCCATCAATGGTAATGGAAAAACAAAAAGCTTATGCTTTTACCATACCAAACTTAGAATTTTGCTCGCCCTCGAGCAAGAAAAGAAAGAATAGATGAAGAAGAAGAAGAAAATATGGAGGAGAGGGGGGAGTGGTGTATTCGGCCAAGAAGGGGAAGAGAGGGTTGTGTTGTGTGAAAAGGAGGAAGAATGGAGGGCTATATATAGGGAAGGGAGGGGGGGTAAGGTTTCGGCCATATAGAGTGGGTTTGGGTGGGAAATTGATTTTGAATTTTGGAGGTAGGTGGAGTTTATGGATGTGAGTGGTAAAGTAGTGATAGGGAAGAGAGATTGAGGTGGTTGGTGAAGAGTTTTAGGGAAGAGTGTTTATGGGATTGTGTGAAAGAGGGGTGAGAAGAAGTGAGTGGAGGTAGGTGGGGATCCTGTGGGGTCCACAGATCCTGAGGTGATCCTGTGGGGTCCACAGATCCTGAGGTGTCAAGGATTTACATCCTTGCACCCATTAGGCATGTAAAATGCCCTTGCACACAACTCTGGGCATTCAGCGCCAGATTGGTGCTTGTTCTGGGCATTCAGCGCCAGCTCTTCTCCAGGGTGCAATTCTGGCGTTCAAACACCCAGATGCTGCCCATTTTGGGCGTTCAGCGCCAGAACCATGCTCTGTTCTGGCGTTGAACGCCAGCCAGATGCTTCTTACTGGCGTTTAAACGCCAGTAAGGTCTTCCTCCAGGGTGTGATTTTTCTTCTACTATTTTTGATTCCGTTTTCGATTTTTATATTTATTTTGTGACTCCACATGATCATGAACCTAATAAAACATGAAAGAACAAGAAAAATAGAATTAGATAAAAATTGGGTTGCCTCCCAACAAGCGCTTCTTTAATGTCAATAGCTTGACAGTGGGCTCTCATGGAGCCTCACAGATGTTCAGAGCATTGTTGAGACTCCCCAACACCAAACTTAGAGTTTGGATATGGGAATTCAACACCAAACTTAGAGTTTGGTTGTGACCTCCCAACACCAAACATAGAGTTTGACTGTGGGGACTCTGGTTGACTATGTTTTGAAAGAAGCTTACTGTGCCTCTTTTCCATGTTTACAGAAGGATAACCTTGAGTTGTAAACACAAGGGAGTCCCCATTCAATTGAAGGACTAATTCACCTCTGTCAACATCAATCACAGCTCTTGCTGTGGCTAGGAAGGGTCTTCCAAGGATGATGAATTCATCCTCATTCTTCCCAGTATCCAAGACTATGAAATCAGCAGGGATGTAAAGGCCTTCAACCTTTACTAACACGTCCTCTACTTGTCCATAAGCCTGTTTTCTTGAATTGTCTGCCATCTCTAATGAGATTTTAGCAGCTTGCACCCCATAGATTCCCAGTTTCTCTATTACAGAGAGGGGCATGAGGTTTATCCCTGAACCAAGGTCACACAGAGCCTTTTCAAAGATCATGTTGCCTATGGTACAAGGTATTACGAACTTTCCAGGATCCTGTTTCTTCTGAGGCAATGTCACTTGATCCAGATCACTTAGTTCATTGGTGAACAAGGGAGGTTCATCTTCCCAAGTCTCAATACCAAATAATTTGGCATTTAGCTTCATGATTGCACCAAGGTACTTGGCAACTTGCTCTTCAGTAACATCCTCATTCTCTTTAGAAGAGGAATACTCATCAGAGCTCATGAATGGCATAAGGAGGTTTAATGGAATCTCTATGGTCTCTAGATGAGTCTCAGATTCCTTTGGTTCCTCAAAGGAAAGCTCCTTATTGATCACTGGACGTCCCAGGAGGTCTTCCTCCTTGGTATTCACGTCCTCTCCTTCCTTCACAGGTTCGGCCATGGTGATTAATTCAATGGCCTTGCACTCTCCTTTTGGATTTTCTTCTGTATTGCTTGGGAGAGTACTAGGAGGGATTTCAGTGATCCTTTTACTCAGCTGGCCCACTTGTGCCTCCAAATTTCTAATGGATGACCTTGTTTTATTCATGAAACTCACAGTGGCCTTAGATAGATCAGAGACTAAGTTTGCTAAATTAGAGGTATTTTGTTCAGAGTTCTCTATCTGTTGCTGAGTGGATGATGGAAAAGGTTTACTATTGTTAAAACTATTTCTTCCACCATTATTAAAGCCTTGTTGAGGCTTTTGTTGATCCTTCCATGAGAAATTTGGATGATTTCTCCATGATGAGTTATAGGTGTTTCCATAAGGTTCACCTAAGTAATTTACCTCTGCTATTGCAGGGTTCTCAGGATCATAAGCTTCTTCTTCAGAAGATGCCTCTTGAGTACTGTTGGATGCAGCTTGCATTCCATTCAGACTCTGAGAAATCATATTGACTTGCTGAGTCAATATTTTATTTTGAGCCAATATAGCATTCAGAGTATCAATTTCAAGAACTCCCTTCTTCATAGGCATCCCATTATTCGTAGGATTCCTTTCAGAAGTGTACATGAACTAGTTATTAGTAACCATGTCAATGAGTTCTTGAGCTTCTGCAGGCATTTTCTTTAGGTGAATGGATCCACCTGCAGAAGTATCCAATGACATCTTAGCTAATTCAGACAGACCATCATAGAATATATCCAGGATGGTCCATTCTGAAAGCATGTCAGAAGGACACTTTTTGGTCAGTCCTTTGTATCTCTCCCAAGCTTCATAGAGGGATTCACCTTCTTTCTGTCTGAAGGTCTGAACATCCACTCTAAGCTTACTCAGCTTTTGAGGAGGAAAGAACTTGGCTAAGAAAGCCTTGACCAGCTTATCCCAAGAGTTCAGGCTATCCTTAGGTTGAGAGTCCAACCACACTCTAGCTCTGTCTCTTACAGCAAAAGGAAAAAGCATGAGCCTGTAGACTTCAGGATCTACTCCATTAGTCTTAACAGTATCACATATCTGTAAGAATTCAGTTAAGAACTGAAAAGGATCTTCAGATGGAAGTCCATGAAACTTGCAGTTCTGCTGCATCAGAGAAACTAATTGAGGTTTCAGCTTAAAGTTGTTTGCTCCAATTGCAGGAATGGAGATGCTTCTTCCATGTAAATTGGAATTAGGTGCAGTAAAGTCACTAAGCATTCTCCTTGCATTATTGTTGTTGGGTTCGGCTGCCATCTCCTTTACTTGTTCGAAATTTTCAATAAGGTTGTCTCTGGATTGTTGTAATTTAGCTTCTCTTAGTTTTTTCTTCAGAGTCCTTTCAGGTTCTGGATCAGCTTCAACAAGAATGCCTTTTTCCTTGTTCCTGCTCATAAGAAAGAGGAGAGAACAAGAAAAGAAGAGGAATCCTCTATGTCACAGTAAAGAGGTTCCTTATTGTTAGTAGAAGAAGAAAAGGAATAGGGGTGAAGAAGAATGAAGAATCCAAACACAAGGGTAAGGATAGGAGCAGTGATGTGAGATGAAGAGAAGTGTTAGTAGATGAATAAATAATTAGAAGGAGATGAGGGAGAAGGATTTTCGAAAATTATTTTTGAAAAAGGGTTAGTGATTTTCGAAAATAGTTTTTGAAAAAGGTTAGTTTTTGAAAATTAAAATAAAAAATTAAAATAATTAGTTAAATAAAAAAGAAATTTTGAAAAAAGGGGAAGATATTTTCAAAAATTAGAGAGAGAGGGAGTTAGTTAGGTAGTTTTGAAAAAGATAAGAAACAAACAAAAAGTTAGTTAGTTAGTTGAAACAAATTTGAAAATCAATTTTGAAAAGATAAGAAGATAAGAAGTTAGAAAGGATATTTTAAGATCAAATTTTTGAAAAAGATATGATTTTGAAAAAGGTAAGATAGAAAGATATTTTTGAAAAGATATGATTGAAATTAGTTTTGAAAAAGATTTGATTTTTAAAATCACAATTAATGACTTGATTCACAAGAAATCACAAGATATGATTCTAGAACTTAAAGTTTGAATCTTTCTTAACAAGTAAGTAACAAACTTGAAATTTTTGAATCAAAACATTAATTGATGATGTTATTTTCGAAAATTAGGAGGTAAAGATAAGAAAAAGATTTTTGAAAAATATTTTTAAAATTTTCGAAAATAACTAAGAAAATTGAAAAAGATTTGATTTTTGAAGAAGATTTTGAAAAAGATAAGATTTTCAAATTGAAAATTTGATTTGACTCATGAAAACAACTAGATTTTTAAAATTTTTGAAAAAGTCAAATCTAATTTTCGAAATTTTAAGAGAAGAAAAAGGAGAAGATATTTTTTTTGAATTTTGAATTTTTAATGATGAAAGAGAAAAACATGAAAAGATGCAATGCATGAAAGTTATGGATCAAAGTATGTGATGAATGCAAGAACACTATGAATGTCAAGATGAACACCAAGAATACTTTTAATGTCATGATGAACATCAAGACTTATTTTTGAAAATTTTTATATGCAAAGAAAACATGCAAGACACCAAACTTAGAAATCTTTCATGTTTAGACACTATGAATGCAAAAATGCATATGAAAAACAAGAAAAGACACAAAACATGAAAACATCAAGATCAAACAAGAAGACTTACCAAGAACAACTTGAAGATCATGAAGAACACTATGAATGCATGAATTTTTCGAAAAATGCAAGATGAATATGCAATTGACACCAAATTTTCAACTTGACTCAAGACTCAAACAAGAAACATGAAATAGTTTTTTGATTTTTATGATTTTATGATTTTTTTTTGTATTTTCTTTTAATTTTTTAGAAAATCATTTTGAAAAAGAAAAATAAGGATTCCAAAATTTTTAATATGAATTCCAGGAATCTTATGCTCTTTAGTTTAAAGCTCCAATCAAAGGGTCAGGCATGGCTTAATAGCCAGCCAAGCTTTAGTATGTAATTACACGCACTGAAGTGATTAGTTGAATCCTCAGTCCAAAGGAATTTGGACATGGCTTCACAGCCAGCCAGGGTTCAACAAAGCATCATGAAACACTAGAATTCATTCTTAAAAATTCTGAAGAAATATATTTTTTGAAAACATTTTTTTTTTCAAAACACAGGAGAAAATTTTTGAAAGATTTTTGAAAAAATTTTTGAAAACAAAACAAAAAGAAAATTACCTAATCTGAGCAACAAGATGAACCGTCAGTTGTCCAAACTCAAACAATCCCCGGCAACGGCGCCAAAAACTTGGTGCACGAAATTGTGATCCCCGGCAACGGCGCCAAAAACTTGGTGCACGAAATTGTGATCTCAGATAACGGCGCTAGAAACTCTGTACGCACGTCTTAATAAATCGTTTTTCATTCACAACTTTGATACAACTAACCAGCAAGTGCACTGGGTCGTCCAAGTAATAAACCTTACGTGAGTAAGGGTCGATCCCACGGAGATTGTTGGTATGAAGCAAGCTATGGTCACCTTGTAAATCTCAGTCAGGCGGATATAAAATAGTTATGGAGTTTTCGAACATAAATAATAAATAGAAAATAAGGATTGAAATACTTATGTAATTCATTGGTTAGAATTTCAGATAAGCGTATAGAGATGCATTCGTTCCTCTGAACCTCTGCTTTCCTGCTGTCTTCATCCAATCAATCTTACTCCTTTCCATGGCTGGCTTTATGTAAGGGCATCACCGTTGTCAATGGCTACATCCCATCCTCTTGTGAAAATGGTCCAAATGCTCTGTCACAGCACGGCTAATCATCTGAGGTTCTCGATCATGCTGGAATAGGATTCACCCTCCTTTTGCGTCTGTCACTACGCCCAGCAATCGCGAGTTTGAAGTTCGTCACAGTCATTCAATCCCAGAGTCCTACTCGGAATACCACAGACAAGGTTTAGACTTTCCGGACTCTCATGAATGCCGCCATCAATCTAGCTTATACCACGAAGATTCTGATTAAGAGATCCAAGAGATACTCATTCAATCTAAGGTAGAACGGAAGTGGTTGTCAGGCACGCGTTCATAGGGAATGATGATGATTGTCACGTTCATCACATTCAGGTTGAAGTGCGAATGAATATCTTAGAAGCGGAATAAGTTGAATTGAATAGAAAAACAGTAGTACTTTGCATTAATCTTTGAGGAACAGCAGAGCTCCACACCTTAATCTATGGAGTGTAGAAACTCTACCGTTGAAAATACATAAGTGATGAAGGTCCAGGCATGGCCGAATGGCCAGCCCCCAAAACGTGATCACAGGATCAAAAATACAATCCAGGATGTCTAATACAATAGTAAAAAGTCCTATTTATAATAAACTAGTTACTAGGGTTTACAGAAGTAAGTAATTGATGCATAAATCCACTTCCGGGGCCCACTTTGTGTGTGCATGGGCTGAGCTTGAATGTTACACGTGCAGAGGCTCTTTCTGGAGTTGAACGCCAGGTTGTAACGTATTTCTGGCGTTCAACTCTGGTTTGTGACTTGTTTCTGGCGTTTAACTCCAGACAGCAGCGTAGAACTGGCGTTCAAAGCCCTTTTACGTCGTCTAAACTCGCCCAAAGTATGAACTATTATATATTGCTGGAAAGCCCTGGATGTCTACTTTCCAACGCAATTAGAAGCGCGCCATTTTGAGTTCGGTAGCTCCAGAAAATCCACTTTGAGTGCAGGGAGGTCAGAATCCAACAGCATCAGCAGTCCTTCTTCTACCTCTGAATCTGATTTTTGCTCAAGTCCCTCAATTTCAGCCAGAAAATACCTGAAATCACCGAAAAACACACAAACTCATAGTAAAGTCCAGAAATATGAATTTAGCATAAAAACTAATAAAAACATCCCTAAAAGTAACTAGATTCTACTAAAAACATACTAAAAACAATGCCAAAAAGCGTATAAATTATCCGCTCATCACCCACCCAATTGAGAATTTTGTCCCCAAAATTCAAGTTCAGTTACCTAATAATAGGTGTGGGAATCACTTCCCATTTCGGATTTGAAGCTCTCAAGTGTGTTCTTCAATTCCAGCTCGACTCTAAGAAACCTTTACTAACGGTACTACTCTTCCGTGTAGTCGCTCAACACTGGTATCGTCCATTCTAACCGGAAGGACTTGAAACGTTAAATCTTCTTCTAATTGAACTGATACGGTAGCAAAACTATTTGATACGTTGCCGGCCACCAATTCATCTTAGTACTTCAAACGGCTCAATATACCTCGGTTTCATCCCCTTAGTCTTGATTACCCCTCGATTCCAGCCTATTGAGGCAACCTCGAAAAATGCGTAACTTCTTTCCTTAAATTATCTAGGTTTTCTCTCCCGATCCGCATTTTCCTATCGGCTTTGCTCAGTCAAAATCTCAACTTGAATTTGCTTAGTTTTTTTTCGTTGTCTTGCCTTTTGATTTGGGACCTAATACGCTTGGGCTTCCAAGGAATAATAGGCTTCCCTATAACCTGTCAAATGTTGAGTTATATGCATCGGTACTTCATCCTTCATGACACATCTTAGTAATTTTAAGGTGAATCGAAGGTTCGCTCGTGTGCTTCGGACAATAGTTCACGTGTCAACTTTCGACATTCGGCACACTAAGTCTTTTCTTATACATTTAAATTCCATTCCTGTTTTTCATTGATCTCTTCTTGATTCCCTTGCCCAACAAGCTTCGATATTCTTGGTAGCTCCTTATCCTCTTACTACGCTCTTCAAATCCCAACTTCTCAATTGTTTAACATTTGCAGTTGATCCAGTCTGACACCTCCATCCACTTTCTCATTTTCCAACCTAATATTTTGAACATACTTAATGGTTCATTCTCCTTAATTGTCCTATAAACAATTCTCAGAGACTTCCTGCTCAAGGCATCCACTAATAGATCATAACATTGCATCAGCACGTCTCCTAATCCCTTTAGTAATGTATCGTAGTAAGTCTTAAATGGTTCGTCAGGTTCAGGTAATCGTGAGTACTGGCGTTGTAGTTAATTCCTTTCTCTCAAGGTTCGAAAGCTTTGTTCGCATTCAGGCATCCATAGAAATGGTGTATCCTTACGATTCAATCTGCAAAAATTAAACTTCACAACTCCCCATGATCCTGCACACGCTCAAGCTTCATGTTCTACGTCCACCAATCATGTTTTAAGGAACTAACGCTCCGAGGATTATATCTAAGAATTGTGCACAATACAAAATCAAGCTCGAATTGATTTTCGAAAAGATTCTAAACTCAAAGGATGAATGAACAACTTAAATGGTGTTCACAAGAAATCAGAAGGATGTCTGGTGTTCTGATTAAAAAAAGTTGTAGAAAATTTCACGAAATACACAGGATAAGAATTAAGATGTACCTCACGGAGGGAAGCCAAACCAAACACTCTGTTTAAAAAGAAGCAAGGCATAGTGAATTAAGTAAGTCTCCGTCGATCTTTTGCAGAAACACAAGTTCACAGAGAAAAGCAATTTGAGTGCTAGTTTTCAAATATTCAAGAATCGCTTGGTTGTATCAAAACAAAATTAGGCTCGCCTTGGAGAGTACAAAGTTCATGCACAATTACGTGCAAGTAAGAAATAGAATTGGGGAGACAATTAAATTTTTTGCAAACAAAGAATCCGAGAAAAAACCTCGAGCAAGTTATAAGGGAAAAATAATCAATCGATTCATGAAGGTCCATAAATACTAAGTCTATCGGCCAATCAATCTTCCTCCATATAGCTCGCCGTCACAGAATTCAAACACTACCCTCACGACCATCAGCTTTTTCAGACCCTTCGGACATCAATCGAATTGTATATTCAAAGCAATCCAGCAACACGCGGTGCATTGATAACCAGTCCAATTCTATCAGCGATAAGCAAGAAGGAACCTCGAGTCTAAGCATTATAAGTTGAGAAGTTGGAATATGCACACTCGAGTCACAACTAAGTCTTTGCACTTTCAGCTCTAAATCTTCACCTCTGTCATATACTATGTCTAAACGCAGCACTCCCAATATCATATAATGCAATTAGAATTCTATTAACATTTTTCAGGATTACCTCCACCTTGTGGTCACGATTGATAAGCATCATGAGCCTTTCTGCGGGAGCAATTTATGGAGATATGACATGGCACCCCGCATCTATAACACAAACCTAAACCCTTTCGGCACGGCCTAATCAGATGAAAACTTTTGCACCTTTAGCACCTCACATCCTCTGGGTAAGGCGTCACTTGCTTCCCTTTATCACTCCCCTGGTGACTGGCATTCATCTTGAACTCTTGGCCCCTCGGTGTGAAATTTTGGTTGTGGTCTGATAAACCCATATTTTATGATATATTTTGTGCTTAATCTGAGTGATTTAATCAATTCTTCACCCACTCATTCATATTAATTGCATGGTTTTACTTTCCCTTCCTCATTATGTGATGTATGTGAAAAACATGTTTCCTAGGCTTTAAAATTAATTATTTTAATTACCTTTATTTCCATTCGATGCCGTGATTAGTGTGTTGAGTAGTTTCAGAACTTCTAAGGCAGGAATGACTTAAAGGATGGAAAGGAAACATACAAAAATGGAAGGAAAGCATAAAACGGAGTTTGTGAAGAAACTGGCATCCACGCGATCGCATGGGCGACGCAGACGCATGCCAAGCGCGAAGAAGCAGCGACGCGGCCGCATGACTGACGCGACCGCGCGCCTTGAGCAGAACACCTATGACGCGGCCGCATGACTGACGCGACCGCGTGACAAGGAAAACTCCGAATGACCCACGCGGACACGTGACAGAGGCCACGCACCAGAAATTGCAGAAAACGCTCCCAGCAAATTCTGAAGCCCTTTTTGGCCCAAATCCAAGTCCAAAAGGCATAGACCAGAGGTTATGAAGTGGGAGAATGCATCCATTCGAAAGAGTCTCCACTTTAGTTAGTTTTCATGATTTAGATTTAGTTTCGAGAGGGAGATTCTCTCCTCTCTCTTAGGATTAGGATTTAGGATTTCTCTTAGTTTTAGGAGTGATTCTCGATCCCAGGTTCAACGTTCTTTTACTTTATATTTATCTCTTACTTTCAGATACTTTAATGCTTATATTAGTTATGTTGCCTATTTGGCTTACGCTACATTCATGTTATAGATTACTCTTTTGAATTAATGCTATTTGAGGTATTTCAGTTTAATATTGCTTTCTCTTATTTACATTATTGTTATTCCCATCTGAAGACATTTTTATTCCAGTAGATTTACTTTTCTCCTTTTGGTCTTGGTTAAGAAATCAGTAACTCAGGAGTTATCAAACTCAAACATGAATGATAATTGTTATCTTTGTTAATTAAACTGAACTTCAATAATCCCAATCTTTTCTTAGGAAATAAATAAGATTCGAAGATCAAACCAATTAATCCCTTGACCTTCCTTTATCTTAGTAAAGGTTAACAAAGTGGAATTAAGATTCAATTCTCATCATCATTGATAAGGATAGCTAGGATAGGACCTCTAATTTCTCATACCTTGCCAAAAGTTTATTTACAGTCATTTATTTATTTTACTTGCCATTTAAATTACTTGTTCTTCATTTACTTTAATTGCTAATTAAACCATTCGCTCCTCATTCTCAAAACCCCAATTTACAATCTCCATAACCAATAATAAGAACATACTTCCCTGTAGTTCCTTGAGAAGACGACCCGAGGTTTGAATACTTCGGTTATCAATTTATTTAGGGGTTTGTTACTTGTGACAACCAAAACGTTTGTACGAAGGGATTTCTGTTGGTTTAGAGACTATATCTACAACGCGACTATTTTTATGAAATTCTTTACCAGCAAAAATCCTAACATCAAAATGGCGCCGTAGCCGGGGAAATGCAATCGTGTGCCTTATTTTTGGTTATTGTAAATATTTTTCTTTTACTTGTTTATTTGTCTTTATTTTTCCCCTCTTTATTTCTTTTAGCTACTATGAATTCTCACCCCTTTCGCTTTGAGTTTGGTTCTAATGTTATTGAAAGGTATGAAAGTTATAACAGGAATATGCATCAAGGTCAGAGCAATCAAAGATGGATGGAGCCAAGAGGATCTGATCAACCCTTTAGGCAACAACACCCTCCAGGATATCATGGACAAAGACCATTCTACAATGCATACCAAGCAAATAGACATGGTGGACAACCTTGTAATTACCAACAAGCCCCACCCTGTGCTTATAGACCATCCTCTCAACGTAACTTTGAACCACCACACTCACAAGCTCCTTTTCACCATTCGCCACCACATGATCCTCATTTACCCCAGTTCCAATCCAATCACTCCCAAACACCACCACTTCCCCATGTGCCATATCCAAATCTATCACCCCGAGAATCAGAGGTTCGCCTCAAGGAAACAGTAAATCGACTTCAAACAACCCTTCATCAACTGGAGCAAGCAGTAAGTCAATTATCTTCTAGACGTTCGAACATTCAAGGACCTCCCACAGCCCCATGTGGACAATCTAACGAAGAGCGTAGTATGAAGGAGATACTAGAAACTCCAGTAGACAAGACAGAGCATGGTTTCGTACTGGAACAAGTAAAGGAATCTGTCATTATTGAAGAAGAAGAGTTGGTTGAAGACTTAGGAAACGCTGAACCTCCATGGGAATCCAAAGTTGTGGAGCATTCTGTCAAGGATGTTACAGTTGATGCTAAGGAGGATTGTGCACAATCCTCAGAGCAAGTCTTTCATGAAGAACTAGACAGAATAACCCAAGAAGCAGATTTCCTTGATGATGATAGTCACAAGTCAAGTTCTCCAAGTAATGAACTTGTATCCACAAGCGAATTCTCTGAGATCGAAGAATCTTCCCCAAGTGAATACGAAGATGATACGGAGGTAGATTTCTCTCAACCTCCAGTCTATGACTTAAGTGATGAGGAAGACATAAATGGCTTTGATCAGTACATGGATACATTTGAAGAATCTTGCAAGGAAGTGGAGAATTTCACAGAAGAACACAAGGGAGTAGAACTCACAGAACCACTGGAACCACCTATCCCAAGGCCATTACCACCCAATACAAGCTTCAAGTGGGTACAATCCTTAACCTTTAACTATATTTTTCCACTTGAATATGGTTTGCTTGAAACAGATGGCCAACTTAGAGCTCTCTGCGGCTTTAAGAGTAAGTGGGAAACGGCTCGTACTCAGAGCTGGTGAACAAGGTTCAATAAGGTTCCACGCTTCAACTTAAAGTGCACGGATTGGCATCATAATCAATCGGATGGATCTCAGAAAACGTTTGATTATCCTGGTGAGAATCTAATCTCTAAACTGCCCAGATGGAAAAGTGTAGATCAAGACGAAGGCGGATTCAAAAGCAAAGTTTGGGATCCTGGAATCTATGCTGACAATCATCACCCCGGGAGCCTGACAATCTGTTTGAAGCCTGACAATCAACACACATTCCACGCGACAGCGTGAGCGACGCGATCGCGTCGCATAGGATTGCACAACACCCTAAAAGGAGACAGAGAGTTGCGCTGAAACGACGCTGGAACTGTGCGTTTAGCACAAATTCCAGCGACGCGATCGCATGCCCCAGGCGATCGCGTCATTCACTCTTTTCCCATTCCATGCGATCGCGTCCCCCACGCGATCGCGTCAACCACCATTTCAGCCCAACCACACGACCGCGTGCCCCATGCGATCGCGTGGATTCAAATTTATAACCCCCCCAGTCACGCGAACCCTATCAGTCGCGCCCCCCCAAACCCTTCCACTCCCTTTCTTCTTCTCCAACCCCTAACCACCACCCAGCCACCACCCACTGCCACCGCCAGACGCCGCCGACCACCCAGACACCGCCGCCACCCAACCCCCCTTCCTCCTTCCCCCTTCTCTCTTCTTCTTTCTTCCTCTCCCCCCCTAACCGCCACTGCCTCCGCGACCACCACCCACTGCCGCCGCCTCGTCACCACTACCCAGCGCCACCCACACGCCCCCTTCCTTCCCCTATTACCCCCTACCCCCATTACACCCCCTTTCCCTCCCTTCCTCCGAACAGCAACCACCGCCGCCACGCCACCCTCTTTTGCCGCGCCGGACGCCACCGCCGTCATCCCCAGCCACCTTTCTGCCCACTCTCCTCAATTCACCTACCAGGTTCCGACGAACGCCACCCTTCTATCCTTCGTCGTTAATTCATAATTTTTTTTCTATTTCTGTTCATATTTAGGCTAGTTAGATATGCATGTTGTAATGGATTTTAGGTTGTTAGGTAGCCTAGGATGTGGTTAGTGGATTTAGGTCTGTTTAATTGCGCTGTTCGTGTTTCTTATTTTATTCTGCTGTTGTTGTGATGATTGTAATGTTCATATGCTGTACTTTCTTGTTTTCTGCTGTTCTGTACACTGAATTTTCATGTTTATATTCCTTATATGTAATTGCAGCTTTAATTTTGATTCCTATGAACTATTCTGTTGCTGTTTATTTTCCGGGACAATCCAATTTTAGCCGGAATGTTGCCCAAATTTCTGTAAAATGTTTCCATTCATGTCTTGATTTTGGCATTTTCAACTGTGCTTTCCTTAGATCTAACCAAAACAATTCATGAATGCCAGGGCTGGCTTTCTTATTCTCTTTGATTTCCTGGTTCATAATTTGTATTTTTGATATTTGATTCCAATTTTTGCTATTTCTATATCTATTTGAATCATCATCAACCTGTTTTCCTTATTTGGATATGAGTTACTTATAGCTTCTAACTGTGAATACTTGTTACTTGGAATATTTCCATTATGCCACTTACATTAACCTATTTTTTACTAACTCACTAATTCTAAGTTAAACTCTTTTTCAATTCTAACCAACCTAACCTTTCAAAACTTCTCTTCTAATTTTCTTTCACTTTCTTTTAACATTCTAACCATGGCATGATGTCAATTTTTCTATTTAACATGATTTCTAATACATTTTGGATTGTTAATTTTACTTCTCAAACTTTTAACTCCTATTCAATCCTTAATGCACATTTACTTAGCTCATATTCCTTACTCTCCTGCTCCTTTGCCACTATGTGCTTCTTTTGTTAATTGCCTCCTTGTTTTCCTGTTTTTATTATATCCTTGAATTCTGTTTTCCAGGATGTCGGACTCACACAGAAAAAGGAAAGGAAAGGCAACAACTGGAAAACGGAAAAGAGGAGAAGCTTCTATGTCTATCATAGATCTCATGCATGATGCCTCCTTGCGGGAGAAAAATTTTACCCAGTAGGAGAAGGCCGACCAGCTAATCCCTGCTACTAATCCAGTAAAGTTTGCAAACCGATACTATGAGCTGAGGTATCCGGTGTTTACAACCTTCAGGAACCTATACCTAGAGAGGACTCTGAAGATCCCAGAAGAACTCCAGCAATACACTTCTGAGCAAATCAAACAAAGAGGCTGGTTCTTCCTGGAAAGACCCCTGACTGAGGTCAATGCATCTTGGGTTAGAGAATTCTACTACAATTACTTCAAAACCTCCCTAGATGCAGTGAACTTCAGAGGGAAGCAGATTCTGGTTACTGAAGAGGCAATTAAAGATGTTTTGAAGCTTCTGCCTAAAACTGATCAGCTGGATGATTATCAGAAAGCTGAGGAAGATATGGGCTTCATGCGATTTGATTGGGATGCAGTCAAGGCTCGGATAGCCCTTGACCCTACAGTTCCTTGGATTATGGGTCAGAACACCACCATACCAAAGGAAATTAAGCGGATTTACCTGAATGATGAGGCTCGACTATGGCATCAGATACTTAGCAACTTCATTATGCCGAGTACTCACGAGACTAAGATACCAGCCGCTATGATCACCCTCCTTTGGTGTGTGATGGAGGGTAAGGACCTGTACCTGCCACGCTTTATCCGGTACTATATGGCCAGGGTCCACGTCCGAGGCACTCTTCCCTTTTCTTATCTGATTACGCAGCTAGGCCGTCGAGCTGACGTGCCTTGGGAGGATGCTGATGAAAAGCCACCTGCTGCAGAATGCAAGAAGATTATCCATCACAACAGGAACTTTCTGGCTTTGGGCTACAAACCTCCATTCCTCACTGCTACTGCTGACACAGCCACACCATCTACCGGCCCCTCTTCTTCCACAGCTACCCCTGCCACCACCACTGCACCTCCACCTGCCCTAGAGCCCATCTATCATCTAGTGCACCGCCTGTTTCGACGGCTTGACCAGATGGAGCGTCACAACAAGCGACGCTATGAGCACCTGAAGCTGATGATACGCTCTGGCGACATCCCCTCCGAGCCTGACACACCATCTGAGGCATCTAAGGAGGAGGCGGATGCTCACGAAGTAGAGACCCATCCACAGAGCGAGGCAGAGCAGGCAGGCACCCAGCAGGCAGCATCACATCAGGAGGCTCCGCCTCAGATTCAGGCTGTAGACCACGAGATCCCTATTCAGACAGCACCTCCTCTGCAGCAGGCAGCTCCTCAGACCACCACCACAGAGACTCCAGCTACCCACCCTTCCAGTGATGACCCCCCTTCACACCCTGCTTAAGTGAGCATCAGGGACGATGCTACATTTTAAGT
The DNA here is from genome assembly GCF_003086295.3 of Arachis hypogaea. Taxonomy (NCBI): domain Eukaryota; kingdom Viridiplantae; phylum Streptophyta; class Magnoliopsida; order Fabales; family Fabaceae; genus Arachis; species Arachis hypogaea. The sequence continues at coordinate 31,979,457 of NC_092047.1, read as the reverse complement.
GTGGGGAGGTCGCCATCTCTGGCGTTCTTTTTTGGTGAACCACTACATACTCTTTTTATTTATTTTGCTACTTTTCTGTATTTTTCTCTTTATTTTTATTTTTATTTTCTCAGTACTTATATATATTACTATTTTTATGTATTTATTCTATGTTGCACTTTAGTTCATATTCTAGCCATTTAGTTTAGTAGCAATTCTAACTTATTAGTTATAGAAATTGTGGATTAATTAGTATAGTTTACCCTTTTTAGCATAAGATAGCTTAGTTTAAATTGAAAAATACAAAAAGAAAGTAAACTAGGAACTTGAATGTAATAGAAATAATCCACACAACTTGTATATATAGCATTACATGTTAGTTAGTTAACAACATTTCATCAAGGAGAAACACTAGAACTTTAAAGCCATTCAATATAAGTTTTACTTTGAGAATAATGGGAATTTTTAACTAAACCTGCATGACATACATAAGTGATAAATGATTTTTGAGCTAGAGAACACACAGCCTGTGAGTTTTGAGCTTAATTGTATGGTTACATTCAAACCATAATATTTTATTCCTGTGTGTTCCGTCCTTCTTTTTTTATTCTGATGTTCTTTACTTTGTTTTAATCTATATGTCCGATTATAGAATAGAAATACATACCAAGAGAGTGATTGAGGCCATTGTTTGATTTTTAGCTCACTTATCCCAAAATAACCTACCTTTCACATCACCCTTGTTAGCCCCCTTGAGCCTTTAAATCCCTTTTTTTCTATAAACCACATTACTAGCCTTAAGCAGCAAAACAAAATAAAAATCACAAGTTGAATCCTTGGTTAGCTTAAGATAGGAAGTATGTATGGTTTAAATGTGGGAAAACCTATTGGGAACATGGATGATAAAAACAAAAGGGTAGAAAAGAATAAAATAATTCAAAATAAAGAGTTTTGGGAAGCATGCTCATGTAAAATCAAATTAATTGAATTACCATGTGCATTAAAAAAAACTTCAGTATTTAAATAAAGGGGACACAAAAGAATTCCCCAAATGAGAAATAAAGCAATGCACATGAGATAAAAATAATAAACATTGAAACATGAGCATGTAACATCAAAAGTGGGAAAATATGGGAAAATAGGTAAAGAAGCTTTGCTTTAGAAAGTATGTATGTTAGGTGAGATCTTAGACTAATTAAGGATTCACTTATTAGCTCACTTAGCCCTATACATATACCCTTACCTTTACCTTGGCCCCATTACAACCTTAACTAAAGACCTCATGATTTTTGGTATGTCTATATTCTATAATTGTTGATTGGTTAGATGAAGAACAAAGTTATAGAAAGTAAGGATAAAAAGAAGAATAGAGTGATTAACCCAATAAACACTAAGTGACTAGAGAGTAAACACAAAATCCAGTAAGGGTTCAATAGCTCATTAACATATATCTCAGCTAAATTATTAATTGTCTTGCAAGTTTATAAAATGTTTTTTCTCCCCCATCTCAATTGTAAAGGCACTTTATCATTATCTAAGGTTTGGCTATATATATATATATATATATATATATATATATATATACGACTCCTTGAGAATGTGAATTAATTCAACTAAATGCAAGCTTTATATACAAGTGAATAAAAATTAAAATTGCATGATGCATCATTCATCTAGGTAGTTGCATTTAGATTAGATTGCATTGCATGAAATTCCACCACTTCAACCTAACATTACTCTTGGACTTAGCATGAGGACATGCTATTGTTTAAGTGTGGGGAGGTTGATAAACCCATATTTTATGATATATTTTGTGCTTAATCTGAGTGATTTATTCAATCCTTCACCCACTCATTCATATTAATTGCATGGTTTTACTTTCCCTTCCTCATTATGTGATGTATGTGAAAAACATGTTTCCTAGGCTTTAAAATTAATTATTTTAATTACCTTTATTTCCATTTGATGCCGTGATTAGTGTGTTGAGTAGTTTCAGATCTTCTAAGGCAGGAATGACTTAAAAGATGGAAAGGAAACATACAAAAATAGAAGGAAAGCATAAAACGGAGTTTCTGAAGAAACTGGCATCCACGCGATCGCATGGGCGACGCGGACGCATGCCAAGCGCGAAGAAGCAGCGACGCGGCCGCATGACTGACGCGACCGCGTGACAAGGAAAACTCCGAATGACGCGACCGCGTGACCCACGCACCAGAAATTGCAGAAAATGCTCCCAGCGAATTCTGAAGCCCTTTTTGGCCCAAATCCCAGTCCAGAAGGCATAGACCAGAGGTTATGAAGTGGGAGAATGCATCCATTCGAAAGAGTCTCCACTTTAGTTAGTTTTCATGATTTAGATTTAGTTTCGAGAGGGAGATTCTCTCCTCTCTCTTAGGATTAGGATTTAAGATTTCTCTTAGTTTTAGGAGTGACTCTCGATCCCAGGTTCAACGTTCTTTTACTTTATATTTATCTCTTACTTTCAGATACTTTAATGCTTATATTAGTTATGTTGCCTATTGATGAGCGGATATTTTATACGCTTTTTGGGGATAATTTCATATAGTTTTGAGTATGTTTTAGTTAGTTTTTAGTCTATTTTTATTAGTTTTTAGAAAAAATTCATATTTCTGGACTTCACTATGAGTTGTGTGTTTTTCTGTAATTTCAGATATTTTTCTGGCTGAAATTGAAGGAGCTGAGCAAAAATCTGATTTAGGCTGAAAAAGGACTGCTGATGCTGTTGGATTCTGACCTCCCTGCACTCAAAGTGGATTTTCTAGAGCTACAGAACTCGAAATGACATGCTTCCAATTGCGTTGGAAAGTAGACATCCAGGGCTTTCCAGCAATATATAATAGTTCATACTTTGCACAAGGATAGACGACGTAAACTGGCGTTCAACGCCAGTTCTCTGCAATTCTGGCGTCCAACGCCAGAAAAGGATCAAAAGCTGGAGTTGAACGCCCAAACTGGCATAAAAACTGGCGTTCAACTCCACAAATGGCCTCTGCACGTGAATTGCTTAAGTCTCAGCCCAGCACACACCAAGTGGGCCCCTGAAGTGGATCTCTGCATCATCCATCATAGTCTACTCATATTTTGTAACCCTAGGCTACTAATTTAGTATTTAAACAACTTTTAGAGACCTATTTTGTACCTCATGACATTTTAGATCAAAACTTTGTATTCTCTGACGGCATGAGTCTCTAAACCCCATTGTTGGGGGTGAGGAGCTCTGTTGTGTCTCGATGAATTAATGCAAGTATTTCTGTTTTCCATTCAAACACGCTTGTTTCTCTCTAAGATGTTCATTCGCGCTTAACTGTGATGGAAGTGATGATCTGTGACACTCATCACCCTCCTCAAATCACGAACATGTGCCTGACGACCACCTCCGTTCTATATACGATTGAATGAGTATCTCTTAGATTCCTTAATCAGAATCTCCGTGGTATAAGCTAGAACTGATGGCGGCATTCATGAGAATCCGGAAAGTCTAAACCTTGTCTGTGGTATTCCGAGTAGGATTCAAGGATTGAATGACTGTGACGAGCTTCAAACTCCTGAAGGCTGGGCGTTAGTGACAGACGCAAAAGGATAGTAAATTCTATTCCAACCGGATCGAGAACCAACCGGTGATTAGCCGTGCTATGACAGAGCGCGTGAGCGTAGTTTTCACTGGAAGGATGGAAGGTAGCCATTGACAACGGTGATCCACCAACACACAGCTTGCCATAGGAGGACGTGCGTGCGTGAACAAGAAGATAGAGGAAAGCAGAGATTCAGAAGATAAAGCATCTCCAAAACTCCAACATATTCTCCATTACTACATAACAAGTAACCTTTAATCCATGCTTTATTGTTTATTTGCAATTCAACTGATAAACATAATTGACTTCCTGACTAAGATTTACAAGATAACCATAGATTGCTTCAAACCAACAATCTCCGTGGGATTCGACCCTTACTCACGTGAGGTATTACTTGGACGACCCAGTGCACTTGCTGGTCAGTGGTACGAGTTGTGAAAAGTGTGATTCACAATTCGTGCACCAAGTTTTTGGCGCCGTTGCCGGGGATTGTTCGTGTTTGAACAACTGACGGATTATTTTGTTGCTTAGATTAGGAAAAATTTCTTTTTTTTGTTTAGAGTCTCTTATTATTGTCGTGTTAAAATTTTAGAATCCGTATTTTCTTTTTAAAAATAGTTTTCAAAAAATAATTTCTCTATTAGATCCTGTGCCAACTTTAAGTTTGGTGTTTTCTTGATTGATTTCCCTTAAAATTTTCGAAAATAGGGAACATTAGATCTAAAAATTTTAAATCTTGTGCTATCTTATTGTTTTTCTCTCTCCTCTTTAAATTCAAAAATATCTTTTCTCTCTATTTTAAAAATAATTTTCGAAATATATTTATAAAATTCAGATTTTTTTTTATTTCAAAATTTAAAAATTTTTTTTTTAATCATCATATCCTTTTCAAAACTTCCTAAACACTTTCTCTCTCCTTACTTTTTCGAAAATCATAGTTTTTGTTATTTTTACTTTTGGTTAAGTTGTCCTCTGTCTATAAAATAAAATAATTAAAAATGTAAATCAATCCAAGTTATATCCCTTTGTCCATCATGGACATAAGTGGAAATGAACAGTCCAGGAGGACTCTGGGGTCATATTCTAACCCCTCTACTGCTTCATATGGGAGTAGCATATGCATACCCTCCATTGGAGTTAGTAGCTTTGAGTTGAATCCTCAGCTCATTATCATGGTGCAGCAAAGTTGCCAGTATTCCAGTCTTCCACAGGAAGAACCTACAGAGTTTCTGGCACAATTTCTACAAATTGCTGACACAGTACATGATAAGGAAATAGATCAGGATGTCTACAGACTATTACTGTTTCCATTTGCTGTAAAAGATCAAGCTAAGAGGTGGTTAAATAACCAACCTAAGGCCAGCATAAGAACATGGAAACAGCTGACAGAAAAATTCCTGAATCAGTATTTTCCTCCGAAAAGGATGACACAGCTAAGGCTGGACATCCAAGGCTTTAAACAAGGAGATAACGAATCTCTTTATGATGCCTGGGAGAGATACAGAGAGATGCTATGAAAATGCCCCTCTGAAATGTTTTCAGAGTGGGTTCAGTTAGACATCTTCTACTATGGGCTTGCAGAAGGAGCTCAGAGGTCTCTAGATTACTCAGCTGGTGGATCTATCCATATGAGAAAGACAATTGAAGAGGCTCAAGAGCTCATTGATACAGTTGCCAGGAATCAGCATCTGTATCTAAGCAGCAACCCTTCCATGTAAAACAAGCTGCTGAATTCAATCAGCAATTGGATTTTCTAACAAAGCAGCTAACTGAATTCAAGGACAGGCTACAGGAGACAAGGATAGCTAATATACATATGGACGAACAGTTTAAGCAAACAAAGCAGCAGCTATCAAGGCAAATAGCAGAAGAATGCCAAGCAGTTCAATTAAGAAGTGGGAAAACATTAAATACCCCACCTCAAGGCATCAAAAATTCAAGAAATGAGCAACCCACCAAAGATTCACCTGAGGACAGTAAGAGCCCAGGAAAAAATAATTCTGGCACTAAAACGCCAGAAAATGGGTGGAAGGCTGGCGCTGAACGCCCAGACCATGCCCAAAACTGGCGTTCAGCGCCAGAAACAAGGCAGGATTGGCGTTCAACGCCAGAAATAGGCAAGAATCTGGCGTTGAACGCCCAAATGGGGCAAAATCCAGCGTTGAACGCCCAAAATGGGTACACTTCTGGCGTTCAGGCGCCAGGAACAGACAGTGAGCTGGCGTCTAACGTCACTCCAGCTTCTGACTCTGGCACTCAATTGCCAGTGAGGGATCAGACACACACAAGTGCTGACAACAACCCCTCTAAAAAGGCTTCTTTAACCACTAAGGTTGAAGAATATAAAGCCAAGATACCTTATCCTCAAAAACTCCGGAAAGAGGAGCAGGATAAGCAATTTGCTCGCTTTGCAGATTATCTAAGGACTCTTGAAATAAAGATTCCATTTGCAGAGGCACTTGAGCAAATACCTTCTTATGCCAAGTCCATGAAAGAAATCTTGAGTCATAAAAAGGAGTGGAGAGAAACAGAAAGAGTTCTCCTCACTGAAGAATGCAGTGCAGTCATTCTGAAAAGCTTTCCTGAAAAGCTTAAAGACCCTGGGAGTTTTCTGATACCATGCATATTAGAAGGTGATTGCACCAAGACAGCCTTATGCGATCTTGGGGCAAGCATCAACCTAATACCTGCATCCACTATCAGGAAGCTTGGCTTAACTGAAGAAGTTAAACCAACCCGGATATGTCTCCAACTTGCTGATGGTTCCACTAAATACCCATCAGGAGTGATTGAAGACATGATTGTCAGAGTTGGGCCATTCGCCTTTCCCACTGACTTTGTTGTGCTGGACATGGAGGAGCACAAGAGTGCTACTCTCATTCTAGGAAGACCCTTCCTAGCAACTGGACGATCCCTCATTGACGTCCAACAGGGGGAAATAACCCTGAGAGTCAATGATGATGAGTTTAAGTTGAACGCTGTCAAAGCCATGCAGAATCCAGACACATCAACAGACTGCATGAAAGTTGATCTCATTGACTCTTTGGTAGAAGAGATCAACATGGCTGAGAGTCTCGAATCAGAGTTGGAAGACATCTTTAAAGATGTTCAGCCTGATTTGGAGGATTCAGGGGACATGAAAGAGCCTCTGAATTTTCTTCTGAAAGAGGAAAAACCCCCTAAACCCGAGCTCAAGCCACTACCACCATCCCTGAAATATGCATTTCTGGGAGAAGGTGACACTTTTCCAGTGATCATAAGCTCTGCTTTAAATTCACAGGAAGAGGAAGCACTTATTCAAGTGCTAAGGACACACAAGACAGCTCTTGGGTGGTCCATAGGTGACCTTAAGGGCATAAGCCCAGCTAGATGCATGCACAAAATCCTATTGGAGGACAATGCCAAACCAGTGGTTCAACCACAGAGGCGGCTAAATCCAGCCATGAAGGAAGTGGTGCAGAAAGAGGTCACCAAATTACTAGAGGCTGGGATTATTTATCCCATTTCTGATAGCCCCTGGGTGAGCCCTGTTCAAGTCGTCCCAAAAAAGGGAGGCATGACAGTGATTTATAATGAAAAAAATGAACTGGTTCCTACAAGAACAGTTACAGAGTGGCGCATGTGTATTGACTACAGAAGGCTTAATACAGCCACCAGAAAGGATCATTTTCCTTTACCATTCATAGACCAGATGCTAGAGAGACTAGTAGGTCATGATTATTACTGCTTTTTGGATGGCTATTCAGGCTACAACCAGATTGCAGTGGATCCCCAGGATCAAGAGAAAACAGCATTCACATGTCCATCTGGAGTGTTTGCTTATAGAAGGATGCCCTTTGGGCTATGTAATGCGCCTGCAACCTTCCAGAGATGCATGCTCTCTATTTTCTCTGACATGGTGGAAAAATTTCTGGAAGTCTTCATGGATGACTTCTCAGTATATGGAGACTCATTCAGCTCCTGTCTTGATCACCTAAAACTTGTTCTGAAAAGATGCCAAGAAACCAACCTAGTTTTAAACTGGGAAAAGTGTCACTTCATGGTGACTGAAGGAATTGTTCTTGGGCATAAAATCTCAAACAAGGGAATAGAGGTGGATCAAGCAAAGATAGAGGTAATTGAGAAATTACCACCACCTGCCAATGTTAAGGCAATCAGAAGCTTTCTAGGACATGCAGGATTCTATAGGAGGTTTATAAAGGATTTTTCAAAAATTGCAAAACCTCTAAGCAATCTGCTAGCTGCTGACACACCATTTGTGTTTGACACAGCATGCCTGCAGGCGTTTGAAACACTGAAAGCAAAGCTGGTCACAGCACCAGTTATTTCTGCACCAGACTGGACATTACCATTTGAGCTAATGTGTGATGCCAGTGATCATGCCATTGGTGCAGTATTGGGACAGAGGCATGACAAGCTTCTGCATGTCATTTATTATGCCAGTCGCGTTTTAAATGATGCCCAGAAAAATTACACAACCACAGAAAAGGAATTACTTGCAGTGGTTTACGCCATTGACAAGTTCAGATCCTACTTAGTGGGATCAAAGGTGATTGTGTACACTGACCATGCTGCTCTTAAGTATCTACTCACAAAGCAGGATTCAAAACCCAGGCTCATCAGATGGGTATTGCTTCTGCAAGAGTTTGATATAGAAATAAGAGACAGAAAAGGGACAGAGAACTAAGTAGCTGATCATCTGTCCCGGATAGAGCCAGTGGAAGGGACGTCCCTCCCCTTTCTTGAGATCTCTGAGACGCTCCCTGATGAGCATCTATTTGCCATTCAGGAAGCACCATGGTTTGCCAATATTGCAAACTATAAAGCTGCAAGGTTCATACCCAAGGAGTACAATAGAATACAAAAGAAAAAATTAGTTACTGATGCAAAGTACTACTTGTGGGATGAGCCCTATCTCTTTAAGAGATGTGCAGACGGAATTATCCGTAGGTGTGTCCCCAGAGAGGAAGCACAGAGAATCCTATGGCATTGCCATGGATCTCAATATGGAGGCCATTTCGGAGGTGAGCGAACAGCCACCAAGGTCCTCCAATGTGGCTTCTATTGGCCCACACTCTATAAAGATTCCCGAGAATTTGTACGTAATTGTGACAGTTGCCAAAGAGCTGGTAATCTGCCTCATGGTTACGCCATGCCTCAACAAGGAATCTTGGAAATAGAGTTGTTTGATGTATGGGGAATTGATTTCATGGGACCTTTCCCACCATCATACTCAAACACTTATATTCTGGTGGCAGTTGACTATGTATCAAAATGGGTTGAGGCTATTGCCACACCGAACAATGATACTAAAACAGTGCTGAAGTTCCTCCAGAAATATATCTTTAGCAGGTTTGGTGTCCCTAGAGTACTAATCAGTGATGGGGGCACTCACTTCTGCAATAAACAGCTTTACTCTGCCATGGTTCAGTATGGAATTCGCCACAAGATAGCCACCCCATATCATCCACAAACCAATGGGCAAGCTGAAGTCTCTAATAGAGAATTAAAGAGAATCCTGGAACGGACAGTAAGTACCCGTAGAAAGGATTGGGCACGGAGCTTGGATGATGCTCTGTGGGCTTACAGAACAGCATTCAAGACCCCTATAGGGACCTCTCCATACCAACTTGTTTATGGTAAGGCATGTCACCTGCCCGTGGAACTGGAACATAAAGCCTATTGGGCAACCAGGTTCCTAAACTTTGATGCCAAATTAGCAGGAGAAAAACGATTGCTCCAGCTAAATGAGCTAGAGGAATTCAGATTCACAGCTTTCGAAAATGCCAAGCTTTATAAAGAAAAATAAAAAAAATGGCATGACAGAAAGCTGTCATCTAGAATCTTTGAACCAGGACAGAAGGTCCTGTTGTTTAACTCTAGACTCAGGCTATTCCCCGGGAAACTGAAATCCCGGTGGAGGGGACCATACGTGATTACAAGTGTGTCACCATATGGTTACGTGGAGCTTCAAGATATTGATTCTGATAAGAAGTTCATTGTCAATGGACAGAGAATCAAGCATTATCTTGAAGGCAACATTGAGCAAGAATGCTCAAGGCTGAAGCTAGATTAAAAGCTCAGCAAGGTCCAGCTAAAGACAATAAAGAAGCGCTTGCTGGGAGGCAACCCAGCCATGGGGCATCAATCCTCTAAACATTTTTGCCCTATTTTTATTTTTATTTTTATTTGTTTATATAAAGTTCACTGACACTAAGGTACAGAATCATTTGTATAAGTTTACAGGGTTACAGAAGGAATCCGCACACAAAACAGAGATAGGGAGCTCAATGGCAAGAAAACGCCAGTAAAGGGGCATTTTGGGCGTTCAGCGCCCAAAATGGGCATCCACTGGGCGCTGAACGCCAGTAAGGGCAGCAATCTGGGCGTTCAACGCCAGAAACAGGCACCCAATGGGCGTTGAACGCCAGTAATGGCAGCAACGGGGCGCTGAACGCCCAGGAGATCAGCATTTGGGCGTTGAATGCCCAAAACAAGCAGCGTTTGGGCGTTCAAACGCCAGGAAGACAGGGAGGAGCCAAATCCATTTATCCCACACGTATTTCCATTCTAATTTCAAATTTTATGCTTCAATGCATGATTTTTACATGAACATATCAAGAACCCTGATTTCTAAAATCCTTAATTTCTAAAAATCCATCTTTCCAAATTCAATCCAACTCTTTTCAAAATCTTTTCTGAAAATAAATCTATCTTTTTCACTCAAAAATCTTTTCAACTAATCCATATCTTTTTCAAATATCCATATGATCTTTTTCAAAATTCAGAGTTATCTTTTTCAAAAATCTATCATATCTTTTCAAAATTAAACTCTATCTTCTATCTTATCTTTTTCAACTCAATCTTTTTATCTTATCTCTTCCAATTTTTCGAAAAGCCACCCCCCACCCCTTTAAAATTGGGTTCGGCCTCCCCCCTCCTCTATCAACAAGTGCACCTCGATCTCCTTCTATCCCTCTCCTTTCTTTTCTTTTGCTTGAGGACAAGCAAACCTCTAAGTTTGGTGTGTTTTTCCGAGATCACTAAGATCATGGCTCCCAAAGGAAAACAATCCACTCCAAGAGGCAAGAAAGAGAGCGTTCCAAAACCACTTTGGAATCAAGGGAAGTTCTTATCTAAAGAACATTCAGACCATTATCTTAAAGTAATGGGTCTGAGATCAGTGATCCCGGAAGTTAGATTCGATCTGAAAGAAGACGAATATCCGGAGATCCAGGAGCAAATTCGAATCAGGAACTAGGAAGTTCTAGCTAATCCTGAAACGAAAGTAGGAAGGAACATGGTCCAGGAGTTCTATGCTAATATGTGGCAGACTGACAAGCAAAGACTATCGGGAACTGCCTGCTACAAATTTCGGACCATGGTCAGGGGAAAGATTGTTCATACCACCCCTGACAAGATCAGAGAGATATTAAAGCTACCTCAGCTAAAGGATGATCCAAACTCCTTCAACAGGAGGATGATGAGAGCAGACATTGGCCTGGATAAGATTCTAGAGGACATATGTATCCCTGGAGCCAGGTGGACCACCAACACAAAGGACGTCCCAAATCAACTCAAGAGAGAGGATCTCAAACCAGTTGCCAGAGGATGGCTGGACTTCATTGGGCGTTCTCTGTTGCCCACTAGCAACCGTTCTGAAGTCACAATTAAAAGAGCAGTGATGATTCATTACATCATGACGGGGAAGGAAGTGGAGGTTCATCAGCTGATTTCCACTGAACTCTACAAGATAGCTAATAAAAATTCAAAAGAGGCCAGGTTGGCTTATCCAAGCGTGATTTCTCTGCTCTGCAAGGATGCTGGAGTCAAGATGGGAATAACTGAATATATCCTAATTGAAAAGTCAATCACCAAAGCATCAATGGAGAGACAACAAGCACAGGAGGATCCTAACAAGAAGAGAGCACAGGAATTCCTCCCAGAGATTCCTCAAGCAGAATATTGGGAATATCTTGAGACGTCTGTCACCAAGATACAGGAAGCTATGGAGCAATTAATAAAACAACAGAAGGAACACAGTCAAATGTTGACCTATATGTTTAAAGAACAAGAGGAGCAGGGGCGTGACTTAAGGGAACTGAAGCGCCAAAAGTCTTCTCTTGTAGTACCAAGCATCCCAAGGATCAGAGGAACCCCCGTGCCCCCAGAATAAAGGTTGTTAACTTCCAATTTCTGCCTTAACTCTGTGACAGTGCCCTTATAAAAGTCTACCTTAGAAGTCATATAATAGTAATTAGTATTTATTTGATTTTATCTCCAATAAAGCTATAGTTTATTTTTCTCATCATCATTAAACATGAATAAAATAGTAGATCTTTTGAATAAGAAGCAATAAAATTTTGAGTTTAATAAAAGAAATTCTAATTGGTTAAATGTGGTGGCAATGCTTTCTGTCTTCTGAATGAATGCTTGAACAGTGCATATGTCTTTTGAATTTGTTGTTTAAGACTGTTAAATATGTTGGCTCTTGAAAGAATGATGAACATGAGACATGTTATTGATAATCTGAAAAATCATAAAAATGATTCTTGAAGCAAGAAAAAGCAGCAAAGAACAAAGCTTGCAAAAAAAAAAAAAAGCAAGCAGAAAAAGCCAAAAGCTCTTAAAACCAAAAGGCAAGGGCAAATAAAAAGGATCCCAAGGCTTTGAGCATCAGTGGATAGGAGGGCCTAAAGGACTAAAATCCTGGTCTAAGCGGCTAAACCAAGCTGTCCCTAACCATGTGCTTGTGGCGTGCAGGTGTCAAGTGAAAACTTGAGACTGAGCGGTTAAAGTCAAGGTCCAAAGCAAAAAAGAAGAGTGTGCTTAAGAACTCTGGACACCTCTAATTGGGGACTTTAGCAAAGCTGAGTCACAATCTGAAAAGGTTCACCCAGTTATGTGTCTGTGGCATTTATGTATCCGGTAGTAATACTGGAAAACAAAGTGCTTAGGGCCACGGCCAAGACTCATAAAGAAGCTGTGTTCAAGAATCATCACACTGAACTAGGAGAATCAATAACACTATCTGAGTTCTAAGTTCCTATAGATGCCAATCACTCTGAGCTTCAATGGATAAAGTGAGATGCCAAAACTGTTCAGAAGCAAAAAGCTACTAGTCCCGCTCATCTAAGTAGAATCTGAGCTTCACTCAAAAACTCTGAGATATTATTGCTTCTCAACTTATTAGTCTTCTATTTTATTTGTCTAGTTGCTTGAGGACAAGCAACAGTTTAAGTTTGGTGTTGTGATGAGCGGATATTTTATACGCTTTTTGGGGATAATTTCATATAGTTTAGAGTATATTTTAGTTAGTTTTTAGTCTATTTTTATTAGTTTTTAGGAAAAATTCATATTTCTGGACTTTACTATGAGTTGTGTGTTTTTCTGTAATTTTAGGTATTTTTCTGGCTGAAATTGAAGGAGTTGAGCAAAAATCTGATTCAAGCTGAAAAAGGACTGCTGATGCTGTTGGATTCTGACCTCCCTGCACTCAAAGTGGATTTTCTGGAGCTACAGAACTCGAAATGGCGTGCTTCCAATTGCGTTGGAAAGTAGACATCCAGGGCTTTCCCTCAATATATAATAGTCCATACTTTGCACAAGGATAGACGACGTAAACTGGTGTTCAACGCCAGTCCTCTGCCCAATTCTGGCGTCCAGCGCCAGAAAAGGATCAAAAGCTGGAGTTAAACGCCCAAACTGGCATAAAAACTGGCGTTCAACTCCACAAATAGCCTCTGCACGTGAATTGCTTAAGTCTCAGCCCCAGCACACACCAAGTGGGCCCCAGCACACACCAAGTGGGCCCCAGAAGTGGATCTCTGCATCATCCATCATAGTTTATCCAATTTTTGTAAACCTAGGCTACTAGTTTAGTATTTAAACAACTTTTAGAGACTTATTTTATATCTCATGACATTTCAGATCTAAACTTTGTATTCTCTGACGGCATGAGTCTCTAAACCCCATTGTTGGGGGTGAGGAGCTCTGCTGTGTCTCGACGAATTAATGCAAGTATTTCTGTTTTTCTATTCAAACACGCTTGTTCCTATCTAAGATGTTCATTCGCGCTTAACTGTGATGAAGGTGATGATCAGTGACATTCATCACCTTCCTCAAACCAAGAACGTGTGCCTGACAACCACCTCCGTTCTACATCCGACTGAATGAGTATCTCTGAGATCTCTTAATCAGAATCTCCGTGGTATAAGCTAGACTTGATGGCGGCATTCATGAGAATCCGGAAAGTCTAAACCTTGTCTGTGGTATTCCGAGTAGGATTCAAGGATTGAATGACTGTGACGAGCTTCAAACTCCTGAAGGCTGGGCGTTAGTGACAGATGCAAAAGGATAGTAAATCCTATTCCAACCGGATCGAGAACCAACCGGTGATTAGCCGTGCTGTGACAGAGCGCGTGAGCGTAGTTTTCACTGGAAGGATGGAAGGTAGCCATTGACAACGGTGATCCACCAACACACAGCTTGCCATAGGAGGACGTGCGTGCGTGAATCAGAAGACAGAGGAAAGCAGAGATTCAGAAGACAAAGCATCTCCAAAACTCCAACATATTCTCCATTATTGCACAACAAGTAACCTTTAATTTATGCTCTCTTGGTTATTCACAATTCAACTGATAAACATAATTGACTTCCTGACTAAGATTTACAAGATAGCCATAGATTGCTTCAAACCAACAATCTCCGTGGGATTCGACCCTTACTCACGTGAGGTATTACTTGGACGACCCAGTGCACTTGCTGGTTAGTGGTACGCGTTGTGAAAAGTGTGATTCACAATTCGTGCACCAAGGTGTCAAGTGAAAACTTGAGACTGAGCGGTTAAAGTCAAGGTCCAAAGCAAAAAGAAGAGTGTGCTTAAGAACTCTGGACACCTCTAATTGGGGACTTTAGCAAAGCTGAGTCACAATCTGAAAAGGTTCACCCAGTTATGTGTCTGTGGCATTTATGTATCCGGTGGTAATACTGGAAAACAAAGTGCTTAGGGCCACAGCCAAGACTCATAAAAAAGCTGTGTTCAAGAATCATCACACTGAACTAAGAGAATCAATAACACTATCTGAATTCTAAGTTCCTATAGATGCCAATCACTCTGAGCTTCAATGGATAAAGTGAGATGCCAAAACTGTTCAGGAGCAAAAAGCTACTAGTCCCGCTCATCTAATTAGAATCTGAGCTTCAATCAAAAACTCTGAGATATTATTGTCTCCCAACCTATTAGTCTTCTATTTTATTCATCTAGTTGCTTGAGGACAAGCAACAGTTTAAGTTTGGTGTTGTGATGAGCGGATATTTTATACGCTTTTTGGGGATAATTTCATATAGTTTTGAGTATGTTTTAGTTATTTTTTAGTCTATTTTTATTAGTTTTTAGGAAAAATACATATTTCTGGACTTCACTATGAGTTGTGTGTTTTTCTGTAATTTCAGGTATTTTTCTGGCTGAAATTGAAGGAGCTGGGCAAAAATCTGATTTAGGCTGAAAAAGGACTGCTGATGCTGTTGGATTCTGACCTCCCTGCACTCAAAGTGGATTTTCTGGAGCTACAGAACTCGAAATGGAATACTTCCAATTGCGTTGGAAAGTAGACATCTAGGGCTTTCCAGAAATATATAATAGTCCATACTTTGCACAAGGATAGACGACATAAACTGGCGTTCAACGCCAGTTCTCTGCCCAATTCTGGCGTCCAGCGCCAGAAAAGGATCAAAAGCTGGAGTTGAACGCCCAAACTGGCATAAAAACTGGCGTTCAACTCCACAAATGGCCTCTGCACGTGAATTGCTTAAGTCTCAGCCCAGCACACACCAAGTGGGCCCCAGAAGTGGATCTCTGCATCATCCATCATAGTCTACTCATATTTTGTAACCCTAGGCTACTAATTTAGTATTTAAACAACTTTTAGAGACCTATTTTGTACCTCATAACATTTTAGATCAAAACTTTATATTCTCTGACGGCATGAGTCTCTAAACCCCATTGTTGGGGGTGAGGAGCTCTGCTGTGTCTCGATGAATTAATGCAAGTATTTCTGTTTTCCATTCAAACACGCTTGTTTCTCTCTAAGATGTTCATTCGCGCTTAACTGTGATGGAGGTGATGATCTGTGACACTCATCACCCTCCTCAAATCACGAACGTGTGCCTGACGACCACCTCCGTTCTATATACGATTGAATGAGTATCTCTTAGATTCCTTAATTAGAATCTCCGTGGTATAAGCTAGAACTGATGGCGGCATTCATGAGAATCCGGAAAGTCTAAACCTTGTCTGTGGTATTCCGAGTAGGATTCAAGGATTGAATGACTGTGACGAGCTTCAAACTCCTGAAGGCTGGGCGTTAGTGACAGACGCAAAAGGATAGTAAATTCTATTCCAACTGGATCGAGAACCAACCGGTGATTAGCCGTGCTGTGACAGAGCGCGTGAGCGTAGTTTTCACTGGAAGGATGGAAGGTAGCCATTGACAACGGTGATCCACCAACACACAGCTTGCCATAGGAGGACGTGCGTGCGTGAACAAGAAGACAGAGGAAAGCAGAGATTCAGAAGACAAAGCATCTCCAAAACTCCAACATATTCTCCATTACTACATAACAAGTAACCTTTAATCCATGCTTTATTGTCTATTTGCAATTCAACTGATAAACATAATTGACTTCCTGACTAAGATTTACAAGATAACCATAGATTGCTTCAAACCAACAATCTCCGTGGGATTCGACCCTTACTCACGTGAGGTATTACTTGGACGACCCAGTGCACTTGCTGGTCAGTGGTACGAGTTGTGAAAAGTGTGATTCACAATTCGTGCACCACCTATTTGGCTTACGCTACATTCATGTTACAGATTACTCTTTTGAATTAATGCTATTTGAGGTATTTCAGTTTAATATTGCTTTCTCTTATTTACATTATTGTTATTCCCATCTGAAGACATTTTTATTCCAGTAGATTTACTTTTCTCCTTTTGGTCTTGGTTAAGAAATCAGTAACTCAGGAGTTATCAAACTCAAACATGAATGATAATTGTTATCTTTGTTAATTAAACTGAACTTCAATAATCCCAATCTTTTCTTAGGAAATAAATAAGATTCGAAGATCAAACCAATTAATCCCTTGACCTTCCTTTATCTTAGTAAAGGTTAACAAAGTGGAATTAAGATTCAATTCTCATCATCATTGATAAGGATAGCTAGGATAGGACCTCTAATTTCTCATACCTTGCCAAAAGTTTATTTACAGTCATTTATTTATTTTACTTGCCATTTAAATTACTTGTTCTTCATTTACTTTAATTGCTAATTAAACCATTCGCTCCTCATTCTCAAAACCCCAATTTACAATCTCCATAACCAATAATAAGAACATACTTCCCTGTAGTTCCTTGAGAAGACGACCCGAGGTTTGAATACTTCGGTTATCAATTTATTTAGGGGTTTGTTACTTGTGACAACCAAAACGTTTGTACGAAGGAATTTCTGTTGGTTTAGAGACTATATCTACAACGCGACTGTTTTTATGAAATTCTTTACCAGCAAAAATCCTAACGTCAAAATGGCGCCGTAGCCGGGGAAATGCAATCGTGTGCCTTATTATTGGTTATTGTAAATATTTTTCTTTTACTTGTTTATTTGTCTTTATTTTTCCCCTCTTTATTTCTTTTAGCTACTATGAATTCTCACCCCTTTCGCTTTGAGTTTGGTTCTAATGTTATTGAAAGGTATGAAAGTTATAACAGGAATATGCATCAAGGTCAGAGTAATCAAAGATGGATGGAGCCAAGAGGATCTGATCAACCCTTTAGGCAACAACACCCTCTAGGATATCATGGACAAAGACCATTCTACAATGCATACCAAGCAAATAGACATGGTGGACAACCTTGTAATTACCAACAAGCCCCACCCTGTGCTTATAGACCATCCTCTCAACGTAACTTTGAACCACCACACTCACAAGCTCCTTTTCACCATTCGCCACCACATGATCCTCATTTACCCCAGTTCCAATCCAATCACTCCCAAACACCACCACTTCCCCCTGTGCCATATCCAAATCTATCACCCCGAGAATCAGAGGTTCGCCTTAAGGAAACAGTAAATCAACTTCAAACAACCCTTCATCAACTGGAGCAAGCAGTAAGTCAATTATCTTCTAGACGTTCGAACATTCAAGGACCTCCCACAGCCCCATGTGGACAATCTAACGAAGAGCGTAGTATGAAAGAGATACTAGAAACTCCAGTAGACAAGACAGAGCATGGTTTCGTACTGGAACAAGTAAAGGAAGCTGTCATTATTGAAGAAGAAGAGTTGGTTGAAGACTTAGGAGACGCTGAACCTCCATGGGAATCCAAAGTTGTGGAGCATTCTGTCAAGGATATTACAGTTAATGCTAAAGAGGATTGTGCGCAATCCCCAGAGCAAGTCTTTCATGAAGAACTAGACAGAATAACCCAAGAAGCAGATTTCCTTGATGATGATAGTCACAAGTCAAGTTCTCCTAGTAATGAACTTGCATCCGCAAGCGAATTCTCTGAGATCGAAGAATCTTCCCCAAGTGAATACGAAGATGATACGGAGGTAGATTTCTCTCAACCTCCAGTCTATGACTTAAGTGATGAGGAAGACATAGATGGATTTGATCAGTACATGGATACATTTGAAGAATCTTGCAAGAAAGTGGAGAATTTCACAGAAGAACACAAGGGAGTAGAACTCACAAAACCACTGGAACCACCTATCCCAAGGCCATTACCACCCAATACAAGCTTCAAGTGGGTACAATTCTTAACCTTTAACTGTATTTTTCCACTTGAATATGGTTTGCTTGAAACAGATGGCCAACTTAGAGCTCTCTGCGGCTTTAAGAGTAAGCAGGAAATGGCTCGTACTCAGAGCTGGTGAACAAGGTTCAATAAGGTTCCACGCTTCAACTTAAAGTGCACGGATTGGCATCATAATCAATCGGATGGATCTCAGAAAACGTTTGGTTATCCTGGTGAGAATCTAATCTCTAAACCGCCCGGATGGAAAAGTGTAGATCAAGACGAAGGCAGATTCAAAAGCAAAGTTTGGGATCCTGGAATCTATGCTGACAATCATCACCCCGGGAGCCTGACAATCTGTTTGAAGCTGCTCAGAAGCTTCACATGCCTAGTTTGGGACCCCGGAGGCCATTGGCATTCCAAACATTGGTGGAGATTTATGGATGAATTTAAGCATAAGCCGCCATAACAGGAAGCTCATCCAACGTCCAACTTAAGGACTTTAACTAAAAGTGCTAGGTGGGAGACAACCCACCATGGTATGATCGTTCCTTTTTCAATATTCTTTTTTATTTATTTTTATTTGTTTTCAAGTTTTATTTTATTTTATTATATTGAACCTGGAAGCTTTGCATCTCATTCATATTAATCACTGCATTCTGCATACTGCATGAAAAAAAAGGAGTGCGCGACGCAACCGCGTCATTCACACGGCCGCGTGACCTGGAGATCGGCGTAAACATCCAACGTCCAGAAAGTTAGGCTGGAATCGTGCAGCCATTGTGCGTTTAGCACAAAATATCCACGCGATCGCATCCCTGACGCGATCGCGTCACTTGCACAACACACATTCCACGCCTCGCGTGAGCGACACGATCACGTCGCATAGGATTGCACAACACCCCAAAAGGAGACAGAGAGTTGCGCTGAAACGACGCTGGAACTGTGCGTTTAGCACAAATTCCAGCGACGCGATCGCATGCCCCAGGCGATCGCGTCATTCACTCTTTTCCCATTCCATGCGATCGCGTCCCCCACGCGATCGCGTCAACCACCATTTCAGCCCAACCACACGACCGCGTGCCCCATGCGATCGCGTGGATTCAAATTTATAACCCCCCCAGTCACGCGAACCCTATCAGTCGCGCCCCCCAAACCCTTCCACTCCCTTTTTTCTTCTCCAACCCCTAACCATCACCCAGACGCCGCCGCCACCCAACCCCCCTTCCTCCTTCCCCCTTCTCTCTTCTTCTTTCTTCCTCTCCCCCCCTAACCGCCACTGCCCTCCGCGACCACCACCCACCGCCGCCGCCTCATCACCACTACCCAGCGCCACCCACACGCCCCCCTTCCTTCCCCTATTACCCCCTACCCCCATTACACCTCCTTTCCCTCCCTTCCTCCGAACAGCAACCACTGCCGCTGCGCCACCCTCTTCCGCCGCGCCGGACGCCACCGCCGTCATCCCCAGCCACCTTTCTGCCCACTCTCCTCAATTCGCCTACCAGGTTCCGACAAACGCCACCCTTCTATCCTTCGTCGTTAATTCATAATTTTTTTTCTATTTCTGTTCATATTTAGGCTAGTTAGATATGCATGTTGTAATGGATTTTAGGTTGTTAGGTAGCCTAGGATGTGGTTAGTGGATTTAGGTCTGTTTAATTGCGCTGTTCGTGTTTCTTGTTTTATTCTGCTGTTGCTATGATGATTGTAATGTTCATATGCTGTACTTTCTTGTTTCCTGCTGTTCTGTACACTGAATTTTCATGTTTATATTCCTTATATGTAATTGCAGCTTTAATTTTGATCCCTATGAACTATTCTGTTGCTGTTTATTTTCTGGGACAATCCAATTTTAGCCGGAATGTTGTCCAAATTTCTGTAAAATGTTTCCATTCATGTCTTGATTTTGACATTTTCAACTGTGCTTTCCTTAGATCTAATCAAAACAATTCATGAATGCCAGGGCAGGCTTTTTTATTCTCTTTGATTTCCTGGTTCATAATTTGCATTTTTGATGTTTGATTCCAATTTTTGCTATTTCTATATCTATTTGAATCATCATCAACCTGTTTTCCTTATTTGGATATGAGTTACTTATAGCTTCTAACTGTGAATACTTGTTACTTGGAATATTTCCATTATGCCACTTACATTAACCTATTTTTTACTAACTCACTAATTCTAAGTTAAACTCTTTTTCAATTCTAACCAACCTAACCTTTCAAAACTTCTCTTCTAATTTTCTTTCACTTTCTTTTAACATTCTAACCATGGCATGATGTCAATTTTTCTATTTAACATGATTTCTAATACATTTTGGATTGTTAATTTTACTTCTCAAACTTTTAACTCCTATTCAATCCTTAATGCATATTTACTTAGCTCATATTCCTTACTCTCCTACTCCTTTGCCACTATGTGCTTCTTTTGTTAATTGCCTCCTTGTTTTCCTGTTTTTATTATATCCTTGAATTCTGTTTTCCAGGATGTCGAACTCACACAGAAAAAGGAAAGGAAAGGCAACAACTGGAAAACGGAAAAGAGGAGAAGCTTCTATGTCTATCATAGATCTCATGCATGATGCCTCCTTGCGGGAGAAAAATTTTACCCAGTAGGAGAAGGCCGACCAGCTAATCCCTGCTACTAATCCAGTAAAGTTTGCAAACCGATACTATGAGCTGAGGTATCCGGTGTTTACAACCTTCAGGAAACTATACCTAGAGAGGACTCTGAAGATCCCAGAAGAACTCCAGCAATACACCTCTGAGCAAATCATACAAAGAGGCTGGTTCTTCCTGGAAAGACCCCTGACTGAGGTCAATGCATCTTGGGTTAGAGAATTCTACTACAATTACTTCAAAACCTCCCTAGATGCAGTGAACTTCAGAGGGAAGCAGATTCTGGTTACTGAAGAGGCAATTAAAGATGTTTTGAAGCTTCTGCCTAAAACTGATCAGCTGGATGATTATCAGAAAGCTGAGGAAGATATGGGCTTCATGTGATTTGATTGGGATGCAGTCAAGGCCCGGATAGCCCTTGACCCTACAGTTCCTTGGATTATGGGTCAGAACACCACCATACCAAAGGGAATCAAGCGGATTTACCTGAATGATGAGGCTCGACTATGGCATCAGATACTTAGCAACTTCATTATGCCGAGTACTCACGAGACTAAGATACCAGCCGCTATGATCACCCTCCTTTGGTGTGTGATGGAGGGTA
Source organism: Arachis hypogaea (assembly GCF_003086295.3). Lineage (NCBI taxonomy): Eukaryota > Viridiplantae > Streptophyta > Magnoliopsida > Fabales > Fabaceae > Arachis > Arachis hypogaea. The sequence goes on along the minus strand of NC_092047.1, from coordinate 31,957,865 downwards.
AGGACCTGTACCTGCCACGCTTTATCCGGTACTATATGGCCAGGGTCCACGTCCGAGGCACTCTTCCCTTTTCTTATCTGATTACGCAGCTAGGCCGTCGAGCTGACGTGCCTTGGGAGGATGCTGATGAAAAGCCACCTGCTGTAGAATGCAAGAAGATTATCCCTCACAACAGGAACTTTCTGGCTTTGGGCTACAGACCTCCATTCCTCACTGCTACTGCTGACACAGCCACACCATCTACCGGCCCCTCTTCTTCCACAGCTACCCCTGCCACCACCACTGCACCTCCACCTGCCCCAGAGCCCATCTATCATCTAGTGCACCGCCTGTTTCGACGGCTTGACCAGATGGAGCGTCACAACAAGCGACGCTATGAGCACCTGAAGCTGATGATACGCTCTGGCGACATCCCCTCCGAGCATGACACACCATCCGAGGCATCTAAGGAGGAGGCGGATGCTCACGAGGTAGAGACCCATCCACAGAGCGAGGCAGAGCAGGCAGGCACCCAGCAGGCAGCATCACATCAGGAGGCTCTGCCTCAGATTTAGGCTGTAGACCACGAGATCCCTATTCAGACAGCACCTCCTCTGCAGCAGGCAGCTCCTCAGACCACCACCACAGAGACTCCAGCTACCCACCCTTCCAGTGATGACCCCCCTTCACACCCTGCTTAAGTGAGCATCAGGGACGATGCTACATTTTAAGTGTGGGGAGGTCGCCATCTCTGGCGTTCTTTTTTGGTGAACCACTACATACTCTTTTTATTTATTTTGCTACTTTTCTGTATTTTTCTCTTTATTTTTATTTTTATTTTCTCAGTACTTATATATATTACTATTTTTATGTATTTATTCTATGTTGCACTTTAGTTCATATTCTAGCCATTTAGTTTAGTAGCAATTCTAACTTATTAGTTATAGAAATTGTGGATTAATTAGTATAGTTTACCCTTTTTAGCATAAGATAGCTTTGTTTAAATTGAAAAATACAAAAAGGAAGTAAACTAGGAACTTGAACATAATAGAAATAATCCACACAACTTGTATATATAGCATTACATGTTAGTTAGTTAACAACATTTCATCAAGGAGAAACACTAGAACTTTAAAGCCATTCAATATAAGTTTTACTTTGAGAATAATGGGAATTTTTAACTAAACCTGCATGACATACATAAGTGATAAATGATTTTTGAGCTAGAGAACACACAGCCTGTGAGTTTTGAGCTTAATTGTATGGTTACATTCAAACCATAATATTTTATTCCTGTGTGTTCTGTCCTTCTTTTTTTATTCTGATGTTCTTTACTTTGTTTTAATCTATATGTCCGATTATAGAATAGAAATACATACCAAGAGAGTGATTGAGGCCATTGTTTGATTTTTAGCTCACTTATCCCAAAATAACCTACCTTTCACATCACCCTTGTTAGCCCCCTTGAGCTTTTAAATCCCTTTTTTTCTATAAACCACATTACTAGCCTTAAGCAGCAAAACAAAATAAAAATCACAAGTTGAATCCTTGGTTAGCTTAAGATAGGAAGTATGTATGGTTTAAATGTGGGAAAACCTATTGGGAACATGGATGATAAAAATAAAAGGGTAGAAAAGTTGAAAAGAATAAAATAATTCAAAATAAAGAGTTTTGGGAAGCATGCTCATGTAAAATCAAATTAATTGAATTACCATGTGCATTAAAAAAAATTTCAGTATTTAAATAAAGGGGACACAAAAGAATTCCCCAAATGAGAAATAAAGCAATGCACATGAGATAAAAATAATAAACATTGAAACATGAGTATGTAACATCAAAAGTGGGAAAAAATGGGAAAATAGGTAAAGAAGCTTTGCTTTAGAAAGTATGTATGTTAGGTGAGATCTTAGACTAATTAAGGATTCACTTATTAGCTCACTTAGCCCTATACATATACCCTTACCTTTACCTTGGCCCCATTACAACCTTAACTAAAGACCTCATGATTTTTGGTATGTCTATATTCTATAATTGTTGATTGGTTAGATGAAGAACAAAGTTATAGAAAGTAAGGATAAAAAGAAGAATAGAGTGATTAACCCAATAAACACTAAGTGACTAGAGAGTAAACACAAAATCCAGTAAGGGTTCAATAACTCATTAACATATATCTCTGCTAAGTTATTAATTGTCTTGCAAGTTTATAAAATGTTTTTTCTCCCCCATCTCAATTGTAAAGGCACTTTATCATTATCTAAGGTTTGGCTATATATATATATATATATATACGACTCCTTGAGAATGTGAATTAATTCAACTAAATGCAAGCTTTATATACAAGTGAATAAAAATTAGAATTGCATGATGCATCATTCATCTAGGTAGTTGCATTTAGATTAGATTGCATTGCATGAAATTCCACCACTTCAACCTAACATTACTCTTGGACTTAGCATGAGGACATGCTATTGTTTAAGTGTGGGGAGGTTGATAAACCCATATTTTATGATATATTTTGTGCTTAATCTGAGTGATTTATTCAATCCTTCACCCACTCATTCATATTAATTGCATGGTTTTACTTTCCCTTTCTCATTATGTGATGTATGTGAAAAACATGTTTCCTAGGCTTTAAAATTAATTATTTTAATTACCTTTATTTCCATTCGATGCCGTGATTAGTGTGTTGAGTAGCTTCAGATCTTCTAAGGCAGGAATGACTTAAAAGATGGAAAGAAAACATACAAAAATAGAAGGAAAGCATAAAACGAAGTTTGTGAAGAAACTGGCATCCACGCGATCGCATGGGCGACGCGGACGCATGCCAAGCGCGAAGAAGCAGCGATGCGGCTGCATGACTGACGCGACCGCGTGACAAGGAAAACTCCGAATGACGCGACCGCGTGACCCACGCGGACGCGTGACAGAAGCCACGCACCAGAAATTGCAGAAAACGCTCCCAGCGAATTCTGAAGCCCTTTTTGGCCCAAATCCAAGTCCAGAAGGCATAGACCAGAGGTTATGAAGTGGGAGAATGCATCCATTCGAAAGAGTCTCCACTTTAGTTAGTTTTCATGATTTAGATTTAGTTTCGAGAGGGAGATTCTCTCCTCTCTCTTAGGATTAGGATTTAGGATTTCTCTTAGTTTTAGGAGTGACTCTCGATCCCAGGTTCAACGTTCTTTTACTTTATATTTATCTCTTACTTTCAGATACTTTAATGCTTATATTAGTTATGTTGCCTATTTGGCTTACGCTACATTCATGTTACAGATTACTCTTTTGAATTAATACTATTTGAGGTATTTCAGTTTAATATTGCTTTCTCTTATTTACATTATTGTTATTCCCATCTGAAGACATTTTTATTCCAGTAGATTTACTTTTCTCCTTTTGGTCTTGGTTAAGAAATCAGTAACTCAGGAGTTATCAAACTCAAACATGAATGATAATTGTTATCTTTGTTAATTAAACTGAACTTCAATAATCCTAATCTTTTCTTAGGAAATAAATAAGATTCAAAGATCAAACCAATTAATCCCTTGACCTTCCTTTATCTTAGTAAAGGTTAACAAAGTGGAATTAAGATTCAATTCTCATCATCATTGATAAGGATAGCTAGGATAGGACCTCTAATTTCTCATACCTTGCCAAAAGTTTATTTACAGTCATTTATTTATTTTACTTGCCATTTGAATTACTTGTTCTTCATTTACTTTAATTGCTAATTAAACCATTCGCTCCTCATTCTCAAAACCCCAATTTACAATCTCCATAACCAATAATAAGAACATACTTCCCTGCAGTTCCTTGAGAAGACGACCCGAGGTTTGAATACTTCGGTTATCAATTTATTTAGGGGTTTGTTACTTGTGACAACCAAAACGTTTGTACGAAGGGATTTCTGTTGGTTTAGAGACTATATCTACAACGCGACTGTTTTTATGAAATTTTTTACTGGCAAAAATTCTGACGTCATGGTCCCTTCGGTGGAACTCTCACCCCCTGCCACGGCAGCCTTCTTTAAACATTCTTCTATGACCCTACTCTTGTTTACCAATTCTTCAAACTTGTTCGTGTATTCAGCAACCGACATCTGACCCTGTTTCAATTGCAGCAGTTCAAGCTCCTTAGCCGTTCTGACTAAATTAGGGAAGTATTTCTTGTAAAACTCAGTTCGAAATGCATCCTAGGGTATAGCAGCATCACCATGCTGCAGAAGGCGTCGTGTCCCTTGCCACCAATACTGGACTTCACCCGCTATCTGATAAGTTGTAAACTCAACACGTTGATCTTCAGGGACTTGTTGTGCTTGTAAAGCCCACTCGATTGCTTGAAACCAATTGTCGACCTCAGTGGGGTTCGTGGTTCCTCCAAAGATAGGTGGATGTATCTTAAGAAAAGTTGCGGCCGTCATTGGCCCGTTATCCCCATTAGCGCCGTTCCCATTTCCAGCTTGATTCCCTAGCGCTTCGACTGTCGCTTGCATAGTCGCAGCCATATTTTCCAGGGCAGCCATAAAGTTCACATGGTCGTTTCTCGTCGTTTCAGGGTCTGCAGTACCTATTCTACCTCTGCCTCGCCCGCGACCGCGTCCACGAGTCGCCATCTGGTTCCTGTTCACACCAAACAAGTGATATCAAGGTGATTAGTCTCAATATCGCAAGTCTAGTGCTTTAAAGTCCCAAATGCATGCTCATGAACATTCATACCACATTTATCAGTTAGATAACCTAGTTTGGCATGTACAGACACCTAGAGTATGCACAGAAGCATAGTCGATCCGTCCCTTCGGCTCTACAAGAACGAACTGCTCTGATGTCATAATATAACATCCTACCACATAGAGCTTTATGCTTAAGTCGTAAAATAGAGGTGGTGATGTATTACGACCTCTAAGAATAAAATATATACGTAGATATAGTTGAAGAAATTTGTAACTAGGAGCCTGAAAGAAAGGTTTAAGCAAAAACTGTGAAAAGAAAAGCACATTACACTCATAAACGTAAAACCGGAGAAAAGTTAAGAGTAAGATGTGAGTATATACAAAGAGTTGAGTGCCAAAATACAGAATATTAAGCTCTGGATGCAACCTGCGAAGCTAAAGCTAGAAGGAGTACAAATACATATATAAGCATAAGTATATATCCCAAGATAACCCAACATGCATAAAGAAAACACCTAGTTCTCCAAAAAGTCTCGATTAAACATCTATATGTATATACATAGGAGAATTTATAAACAGAAAATACATAACAGACAACCCAAAATATAACTTTCCAACTTCGCTTGCCAGAGAAACTTCCAGATGCTTTCTAAGGCCATCTCGGCCTGCATATGAAAACAACAACATAGATATGGAATGAGAACTTGAGGTTCTCAGCATGGTAATGGTGCCCACATACATAATATATAAGGTCCTGGGAAAGCTAGAGGCAATCCTAGAACTTCGACACTCAGATTTAAATCTTAAAGTTTATAAATGGAAAACCATAAATAGGGTAGGTTATCTAAGGTTCTTTTTTCTAATTCCTTTCTAACTTAAGCCCTAATTTTCGCCTTCCTCCAATCCTCCAAAACTTTGGTGCACAGACAAGCAATACAGACAAAAAAAAAACACAAGTAGGATACAGATACAACAGGTAGCAAATATAGTAGGTAAGTATAGTAATCAGATAGGCAAGCCCAATTAATGCACAATCAAGTAAAACACACATATGCATATGATGTATGCCTGTCCTATGGCTGATGAGTCTCATCTATCGGTGAGCGGTACAGTACCACGATCCTCACCTAGTGGCAGTAAACCGCCTTAATTCCCACCATCTGCGGGCGGTAAACCACCTCGATCCCCACAATCATTTTCAATTGGAAAATAGCACACACGCGGGCGGTAAATAACCACGATCCCCACAAAATAATTTCTTATCAAACCTGGTGGGTGGCAGATAACCACGATCCCCACAAAATAATTTCTTATCAAATTCATCCTCTTCATCATTAAATTCATTCAACAATTATTATCATCATACCTCCCACTCCGTTCATCAGTAATTCACACTTAAAACATAATTCTCTTCTTAACTAAGTAAAACTCAAAACATACTACTTTTCTTGATAAGTTGAAACTCTAATATAATACTTTTCTTAATAAATCAAGTTCCAAAAGATAATGCATTTCTTTTCTTTATAAATCAAAGTCAAATAATATAATTCTTTTATCCATACTTGTCTAAATACTTCAAACTAAATCTCCAATTTTTATAAAAATTTTGACAGCATCTCCTTTAAAATTTGGACTTTGTCACCTTTTTCGGGTGATTATATATAAACGGGCCTTGGGTCCGGTTTAGATTCGGTCCAACCGGTTCGGTTTGTTAGCCTGTTTTTGGGCCCAAATCTTTAAAATTGGTGTGAAACTTTGTATTTTAATTATTTCTTTCATTCTAAATTATAAAATTTAATTTTCTAATTTCTTTAAATAAAATTAATTTATTAACTAATTATTTATTAATATCACGGGTTTTACAATATAGACATTTAATTATATACAAATAGACAAGTCAAAACAAGAAGGGCAAACCCAAACATTTCAAACAATTACAAATGATGCATGCCTGCCCTATGGCGAATGAGCTCATCTATTGGTTATACAGCCAAACTCGACATGTCCGGTAGCTAATTCTAGACAGTCCCAACGTGCGCGCATCTATCAAGAGAAATTTTACATCTTCAACCAGGAACATCCGAAAAGGTATAAGTGTCCGGCCACAACTTACAACACAGGGTCAGCAGAGTTTCCACCACATCACTTAGCAAGTAAAATCACTCAACTACATTTATCGAAGCAGGTGTATTCGAAACTTAGATCAAACATCATTATCAAAGTATCACATCCTGGAGCAAGCGAAATCACTCCACTGCATCTACCTAAGAGATTACATTTCACTACATCCCAAAGTAAGCGAAATCACTCCACTGAATCTACCCGGACAAGGACATTTCAATCTCAATCTTAATCATATTCAACATTAATTCTATTATCAACTCATCATTTTCATCACCAATCTCATTTACAACTGATGCGGGTCAAACGTCGATTCCGAATTTTTCTCAATAAAAAGAATCGCTTCGTTGCAAGTATAGTTCCAAACCAACAATTGACCCTAATCAAAATTTAATTTGTTTTTCACAACACAAACTAATAAAAATCGAGAATATTAGATTTCGAATCGTCTCTCAAAGGAATTGTAGTGAGGTATATGTGTTATCGATTATGAGAGTCAGCGGGTGAAATAGCAATAAACTGGATTTAAAAGACAAGAAAGTAAAGCAAACAACTAAATGAATATAAATGCAAAAAGACCTCTTGACAAGGGTTAAGAGTCAAGGTTTTCTATCCTAGTCATTGACCACAAACATGACAATTATAAAGAGTTAATCCCACTTAGTCAACCCTAAAATTGAGGATAAGTCAAATAGACATAATTAATCTCAATCCACAAATCCTAGTCATCTCACTAATTAGTTTAGTGAAAGACTAGCATTAGTAGAAACTAAATCAACTAACAATACTAAATCACCAATCAATATTGAACACCAATGACTCAAGGTCATCTAAATCCTCAATCCCAAGCCAAGAGTGTAAAAGCTACTCTAAAATCAAGAGAAGCATTTTATCGAACACTTGGAAGGCATAAAAGAAAAGCATATCAAATTGCAAGAATTATTAAAATCTAAAGCTACCAATTGCAAAAAAATAATAATAATAACTCAAGCAAACATCAATAAACATGAAAAACTAAATTGCGTTAAAGAAAATTAAAATTGACAATAGAGTGCATAATCCAAAATTGACAAAATAAAGGAACTAAGAAATAAAACTAAGAGAATTAAGTCAATTAAATATGGAAATATAAATGAAATTACACCAAAACAAGAATTAAAGACTAAAACTAAAGAGAAATTGGCCTAAGAACCCTAAATTCTAGAGAGAAAAAGGAGCTTTTCTCTTTAGAAAATTACCCTAAAACATGTTTCTAAGCTATCTTAATTGCTCCTCCCTTAATTTTTGAATTTGGCTTCAAATACTTCAGAAATGAGTTAGATTAGGCTTGAGAATGCCTGAAATCGCGACTCACGTGTTCACTTAAGTGAAATCACATGCCTTCAGTCATGCGTACGCGCGAGTTTGCGAATTTCCAAAACATGCGTATGCATGCCTCATGCGTACGCGCAACATGAAATCCATGCGTATGCATGACCATGAAATGCCCCAAACTTTATTTCTTCATGAATTTTCCACTTTTGTGTGCTTTTTCTTCACTTCTTCAATCTATCCTTACCTTGTAAGTCTGAAATCACTCAACAAACATATCAAGGCATCGAATGAGATTAAAGTGAATTAAATTTAACAAATTAAGAGCCTAAAAAGCATGTTTTTAATCTTAAGCACAATTTAAGAGAAATTCACAAAACCATGCTATTTCAGTGAATAAATACAAGATAAGTTGATAAAATTCACTCATTTCAATACAAGATATATCATAAAATTGTGATTTATCAACCTTCCCACACTTAAACAAAGCATGTCCTTATGCTAAGCATAAAAAAAGATACAAAAAATGGGTATCAACATTTATTCCATACAAACTATCCATATGCAATCTATCTAAATGCATGTAACTATTCTAACACTATCTAATTATCTATATGTATCTATTTAGTCAAAATAAATCAATTTTCAAGTATGCATAAATAATCAAAAGGGCCAAAATAATAGCAACTAAGTCAAATTCACAATTGAATTGAGTCATGAAAAAGAATTTACAAACTTGTAAAATAAGAGATAATACTAGGTGAAAACATGGAATTGAGCAATCAAACCCCTCACCAGATGTGTATACGCTCTAATCGCTCAAGTGTATAGGGTTGATTCGCTCAATTCTTCTCTAATCATGCTTTCTAAGGTTTTTTCTTCATCAACAATCAACAATTATTCAATGCATGTATGCAAGTATCATGAGGACTTTTCAAGCTTGTAATGGGACTAAGGATAAAGGTAAGGATACATATATGGCTAGTGAGCTAGAATTTGAATCTTTGATTAATCTAAACTCTCACCTAACATATAACATCCTATACAATTCTAATATCAAACTTAGCTACCCATTATCTCACTTTTCACAGACACTCATGCATCCAATTCAATTCACATCACATCCATATTCATTGTTCTTGTTACTTTCTTTTGGGGCCTTTGTCCCCTTTTTATTGCGTTCTTTTTTCTTTTTTTTTCTTTTTTTTTAAAAGAAACATATATACACAATCAATGCATATGGTTTACAAAAATAATACATGAGCATGTATCCAATTCCTAATATTTTCAATAAAAATACAAAACACACATTTATTAACCAATGTTCCCAATTTTTTAACACTTAGATATTACACACTCTCACTAGCCTAAGCTAATCAAAGATTCAAATTATGGACATTTATTGTTTTTCACTTAAAGCTAATGTGCTAAAATTTAGAACAAAAAGGAATTAATAAAGCTCAAAGTGGGCTAACAAAGGTAAATAGAAAGGATAAAGTTATATGGGTAAGTGAGCTAATTGAAATGATAGCCTCAATCACATAAATGCATATATACAGAGAATAATGGACATAAAGAATCAAACAAATCAAATATTGCAATCATAAAAAAGAATAACACACAAGAATAAAAATAGTGGTTAATATAATATAACCACACAGTGAGGCTCAAAACTCACTAAGATGTGTGTTCTTAGCTCAAAAACCATATTCCACAATGTATAATTCAAACAAGTTTCCAAGAAAAATATCAACTCAAATTAATCGGAATGTTTATGCCCTATATAAAAAGAAGTTTTCTTAAAATTTCAATAATTTAACTAAAGCTTATTCTGTATATATAATGTGATTGGATAAAAATAATTAGAAATCCTAAGTTCATTTCCTAATTTTCAATCAAACCAATTCATCATGTATATAGAAAATTCGACTAGCTTCAATTATGCAAATTTGTCCAATCACTACTAATTAAGGGCAATTTATCTAAATGAAATAGAAGGAGGAAATGTTTACTCAAATACAACAATTGAGAATTCTTTACTTTCGTGTCCTATTAGTGTTTTATATAATCCGTGGTAACATACCACATTTTAGAGATTTACACATACCACAATTTATGAAGAGAGCTTTGTAAACATAAACCTTGGTAACTTATCACGGTTTATGAGGAGAAAAATTCTATATATACACACGGTGAAAATCATTGTGTTGAAGAGGAGCATTTTCACAATGGCAAGTGAGGATGAGAGTTTCCTAGTGTTAGTACATTGCTATGGAAAAATTCAAAGAAGTAAGAAATACGGTGTGAAGTTCACTGACAGAGAACCCTTGAGTATATTTATCAGTTCATCAAGTACCTTGTCAGATCCAAAGAACAGCATATTGCAGAAGCTTGGGGTATTTGGGAGCAAGTGGGTAAAGAAGTTATTCTATAAGATTCCCATCGCAGTTGTGTTAACCGGTGTGAAGTATGATACATTTGTGATATCGGCTGATGAAGATATTCGGGTTCTGTTTCATTGTCTTAGAAGTTTTCTAGAGGTCAGAATACACGAGCTGTATGCGAAGTTGGAGGTCGGTGTCGATAGTTCTGGGGCATCAGCTCCGGTTCCTAGCTCGACTGCCATGAGCGGTGCGTCTAGTTCGATGGCTGCGGCCGCACCAAATGTTTCATACGTTGCATCTCCTTCCTTTGCGGTTGATTTAAACCGTACGGAGGCAGTTGGTTCTGTACCATTCGAGAATCGTGGGGTCCGACATCAGACATATGAGGTGGACAATGGTCCTGGCATTATTCCCGATGTTCAAGGGTTCAGAGAACCTGATGGAGTTGAGAATGCAATGCGGGACGATGACTCGGACCAGGAGCCTGTTGATATAATTGGGGACAGCGATGATGATACAGGTGCCAACCCACAAACACAGCATGGCCCTTCAAGTTCCGGCACACAGCAGTACCTTCCGCACTTCTCCACTGTAAACTTGGAGGCTATGGGGCAACAGGCAACCGGAGATGCTGCTGTTGGGCATTCTTCTACAGAATTTTAGATTGGATAATCATTCCAGAATAAAGATGAAGCTATTTTGAGTGTGAAGGATTATAGCATCCGTCGAGGTGTTAAGTACAGGGTCTTAGAGTCGGATCACCTGAAGTATCATGGGAAATGCAAGGAGTTCGGCAAGGGTTGTAGTTAGTTGATTCGCATATCGCTTCGTGCACGAAAGGGCACTTGGGAGGTTAGGAGGTACAACGGTCCGCATACTTGCTTGGACACCTCCATTTCCAGTGACCATCGGCAGCTTGATTACCATGTTATCTGTGCGAGGATCTATCTGTTGGTTAGGGCGGATGCTGTGGTAACGAAAAAGGTCTTGTAGGAAGCAACGGAAGCCGATTATGGATTCAAGTCTAGTTACAGGAAGGTTTGGATAGCAAAGCAGAAGGCAATAGCACAAATAAACGGAGATTGGGAAGATTCGTATGCCGAGTTGCCACCTTGGATGCTAGGGGTTCAGTCCATCATGGCCAGGATGGTTACAGTGTTGAAGACTTCTCCAGTTAGGCTTGGGGATCAGGTCGATGAATCTACAGTCTACTTTTATAATCTTTTCTGGACATTTTCACCCTGCATTGAGGCCTTTCGACATTGCAAGTCCCTCGTGAGCATCGACAGTACCCACTTGTATGGCAAGTATGGAGGTACCTTACTGCTGGCGATAGCGCAAGATGGGAACTCGAACATCTTGCCGATAGTGTTCGCACTTGTAGAGGGAGAAAATGCGGAGTTATGGTACTTTTTCTTGTCCAACCTACGACAGCATGTGACGCCGCAGGAAGGTATTCTTTATCTACGACAGGCATAACGGCATCAAGGCTGCCCTTGAGGCCCCCGATGGTGGTTGGCTACCTCCACGTGCTTTTCGAGCGTTCTGTATTCATCATGTGGCGGCAAATTTTAGCCTCAGCTTCAAAGGTCAAGACACGAAGAGGATGTTGGTGAATGCTGCCTATGCAAAGACCGAAGCAGAGTTTGATTACTGGTTTGACATTATGTGGACTAAGAATCCGGTTATTTGTGATTGGGCCAATCGGATGGAATATGACAAGTGGACCAAGCATCAGGATAGCGGGAGACGGTTTGGTCACATAACAACCAACATTAGTGAATGTGTGAATTCTGTGTTGAAGGGTACTCGAAACCTCCCGATAACTTCGTTGGTTAAGTCCACATACGGAAGGCTTGCTGAGCTATTCGTGGTCCGAGGACAAATGGCGGAGGCACAAATGGGGACTGGGCATGAATTTTGTCCGGCGTTGGTGAAAGTAATAAAGCGGAACATGAAAGACTTAAGATGCTTTACCGTCACTTTATACAGCAGGCACCAGTCTGAGTATACGGTGGCTGAGACGACGCCCACTGGTAACTTCTCACTTGGTAGCTATCGAGTTTCGCTTGGGGATCACACTTGCGACTATGGCTACTTTTAGGCGCTGCATTACCCATGTTGTCACGCCATTGCATGTTGCGTCCACTCACGTCTGAATTGGACGTCATACGTTCATGATGTGTATCGTATGACTAAGGTGTTCAACGACCCTAATATGAGGCGTGCAAGAGATGGACGTCTAAAGTCAACCAGAATCCGGGGTAGCATAAATTAGACTGCTCCAAACCACCCGAAGCGTTGTGGACTCTGCCGTCAGCCCGGCCATACGCGGAGGAACTGTGACCAGCGAGGACATACTGCTGCCAGGGATGCTTAGATGTTACAAGCTTTTTTTGTTGTTGATGTTGAGTTCATTATATTACGAATGCTTAAGTTGTTTAATATTAGATGTTGAGTTCATGGTTGTTGTTGTTGAGTTCATTGTTTTACGTATGTTGAGTTCATGTTAAGTTGTTTAATATTGTTGCATCTTTGAATTTTTCCAGAACAATGTACTAACACTAGTAAACTCTCATCCTCACTCGCCATTGTGAAAATGCTCCTCTTCAACACAATAATTTTTATCGTGTATACATAGAATTTTTCTCCTCATAAACCGTGGTAAGTGATAAGCCACTATTTTATGGTTTATCTTGTGCTCAATTGAGTAGATTTTATCAACTCTTTACCCACTTATTCATAATATTTGCATGGTTTTATATTTCCTTCCTAATTTTATTCTATAATTGGAAACTTGCTTCCCGAGCCTTTTAATTACCAAAAATTAATTTCTCCTTATCACCATTAGATGCCTTGATATGTGTGTTAAGTGATTTCAGAGATTACAGGGCAGGAATGGCTCAGAGGATGGAAAGGAAGCATGCAAAAGTGGAAGGAATACAAGAAGTTGGAGAAATTGCTAAGCTGTCCAGCCTGACCTCTTCACACTCAAACGGCTATAACTTTAGCTACAGAGGTCCAAACGATGCGGATCCAGTTGCGTTGGAAAGCTAACGTCTGGGGCTTCGATTTGATATATAATATGCCATAGTGTCCCTGACGCTAGGCGATGCGAACGCGTGCTCTACGCGGACGCATTGTAGTGACGAAAAACCAGCGTGGCAGATTTCGCAACCAGCGATTTCTGGGCTGTTTCTGACCCAGTTTTCGGCCCAAAAAGCACAGATTGGAGACTATAGAGTGGGAGAATGCATCCATTCATGAACAAGCTTTCATATTCACAATTATTAGGATTTAGATGTAGTTTTTAGAGAGAGAGGTTCTCTCCTCTCTCTTAGGATTTAGGATTTAGGATTTCTCTTAGTTTTAGGAGTGCCTCTCAATCCCAGGTTCAATGTTCCTTTTATTTACTTTTCCAATTTAATTTATGAATATCCATGTTAAGATTTGAATATTTTATTTAATATAATTCAAGCTATTTCAGACTTATGATTGCTCTCTTTAATTATTAATGCTCTCTGTTTATCCAAATTCTTCATTCAGGTAAACTTTCTTCCCTTTTGGCTTTGGTTAAATAATTGGTGACTCTTGAGTTATCAAACTCATTGTTGATTGAAAATTAGAATTCTTCAAGAATTAATTCGAGTTTCAATAACTCTAACTTTTCCCAAGGAAAGACTAGGATCTGAGGAATATAAATTAATTCATCCACTTAACTTACCTTCATAGTTAGAGGTTAACAAAGTGGGAGAAAAATCCAATTCTCATTACAGTTGATAATGATAACCAGGATAGGACTTCCAGTTATAATACCTTGCCAAGAGTTTATTTTATTATTATTATTTTATTTTTCTTATTATTTAACATACTGCTTCGTTACTTTCTAAAACTCCTAATTTACAAGACTCATAACCAATAATAAGAATATACCTCCCTGCAATTCCTTGAGAAGACGACCTGAGGTTTAAATACTCGGTTATCAATTTTAAAAGGGGTTTGTTACTTGTGACAACCAAAACGTTTGTAAGAAAGGACTTTTGTTGGTTTATAAGCTATACCTGCAACGAGGATTTATCTGCAAATTTCTAGACCACGCAAAAGTTCTCTCTTCAAAATGGCGCTGTTGCCGGGGAATTGCAAACGTGTGCCTTATTATTGGTTATTGTAAATATTTTTACTTTTTGCTTGTTTATTTATTTTTATTTTTGTTTTTATTTTTGCTTTTTCGTAAATTAAGAGGTTATTGGTTTTTATTTAGTTATTAAAAATTTTAAAAAAAAAAAATTTCTTGGTGTTCATCTTGATCTTCAAGTTGTTCTTCGTGTTCATCTTGACCTTCAAGTTGTTATTAGTTGTTTTCTTCATTTTGATCTAAAAATTTTAAGTTTGGTGTCATTTTATTGTTTTTCTCTTTCCTCATTAAATTCAAAAATTCAATTTTAAAACTCGAATTTCAAATTTCAAATTTCAATTTTCAAAATTCAAATTTCAAAAATTTAATTTTCAAATTCAAAATTTAAATAACCTCTTAATTTAAATTTGTTTTTATTTTTATTTGCTATCATGAGTTCTCACCCCCATCGCTATGAGTCTGGTTACAATTATGTTGCAGGAAGAAGAAATTACAATGAGAACAGGCATCAAGGTTGGAACAATTAAAGATGGGAGGAGCCACAAGGATTTGATCAACCCTCTTGGCGACAACCACCTCCAATGGACTATCAACAACCACCACCATATGCCTATGAACTCTTTCCTCAACATGACTTTGGACCAACATACTCACAAGCCCCTTTCCGCCAATCACCTCCATATGACCCTAACCCGTATCTACCATACCAACCACCTTATGAGCCAAATGAACCATACACAGAACCACCACCATTCCAACACAACTACTCTCATGAACCACTACCTCAATATTCACCATCTCCATATCATTATCAAGATGAACCACCTTCCTATTATGAACCCTCTCTCCCAACCAATGAACCCTCATATCCACCCCAACCTCCAATGGATGACAGACTTTGTGTTATTCTTCGAAGGCAAGAAAGGATGAATAAGAGTGTGCTAAATTTCGCAGCCGCCTTAGGCGAGTTAGTAAATATAATAGCTTCCCAATATCTGAGCACTCAAAGAACTCCCATGGCTACATGTGTAGAATCAAAAGAAGAGCAAAGAATGAAGGAGACACTAGAAACTTCGGTGGACAATGAGGAACATGGCTTTGTATTGGAACAAGTAGAGGAAGCCATAATAGTTGCAGAGGAAGAAGTGGTTGAAGACTTAGGAGATGCTGAACCTCCATGGGAAAGTCAAGACATAGAGCCTCCTTCCAAGACAGTTGCATTTGATGTTGAGGAGGGTGTACAACCCCCAAGGCATATCATAGTTGAAGACTTGGAAGAGGTTGGACAAGAAATGGAGATTAAAGAAGAAGAAGCACAGCCTCCCATGCCCTTGGTGAGCAATGAAGAAGAGATCAAATTGGAAGAAAGCTACCAAGAGGAAGAGGTTGAAATTGAAGAAGCTTGCAAAGAGGTGGAAGTTGTCAGAGAAGAGCACAAGGGAGTGGAGCTTGCAAATTCATTAGAAATACCTCCCCCTAAGTTGCCATCATCCTTCACAACATTCAAGTGGGTAAAATTCATATCCCTTAGTTTTCTAGTTCCACTTGAATATGGGCTACTGGAGACGGATGGTCAACTTAGAGCTCTTTGTGGCATAAAGAGTAAGAGGAAGATGGCCAGTGGTAAGAATTGTCCTGCAAGGTTCATTATGGTTGGAAGCTTTAAGTTTAAACGCAAGGGTTGGTGTAAAGCTCAACTGAATGGGTCTAGGAAGTTGGTTGGCCGCTTTAGTGAGAATTCAGATTGCTTGCCACCCGGAAGGAATCATGATGATCAACACAAAGACGGATGTAAAAGCAAAGCTTGGGATCCTGGAGTCTGTTC
Organism: Arachis hypogaea; assembly: GCF_003086295.3. Classification (NCBI taxonomy): domain Eukaryota; kingdom Viridiplantae; phylum Streptophyta; class Magnoliopsida; order Fabales; family Fabaceae; genus Arachis; species Arachis hypogaea. The sequence goes on along the minus strand of NC_092047.1, from coordinate 31,941,444 downwards.
TGACATTCAGCACACTGGAAGTCTGAGAACCTGTTTAAAACTGCTCAAGGGCTTTACATGCCTTGTTTGGGATCCCGGAGGTTACTGGAAGTACAAACATTGATGGAGATTCCTGGATGAGTTCAAGCACAAGCCACCATAACAGGGAGTTCACCATATGTCCAACTTAAGGACTTTAACTAAAAGTGCTAGGTGGGAGACAACCCACCATGGTATGATCGTTTCTTTTTTATTTTTATTTAGTTTTATTTGTTTTTGAGTTTTATTTTATTTTATTATATTGAACCTGGAGTTTTGCATCACATTCATATTAACACTGCATTCTGCATTTTTTTCAGATTTAAAAAAAAAAAGAGCACCCACGCGACGCGGCAGCATCGCTGACGCGTCCGCGTCACCAGTGCAATGGGAAGAAAAGAAAACGAACAGAAAGTCACGCGAGAGCGTGGTTGGAGGCGCGCCTTTAGCATAATTTGACCCCACGCGACCGCGTCGCTGACGCGTTTGCGTCAGGTGGGAACATTGGCCTCCCACGCGACCGCGTCACCTACGCGGCCGCGTGACCTGAAAATCGACATCAAAAGGGTGCATGGCCAAGAGATGAGCTGGAGTGATGCTGGACTGGCGCTAGACGCACAGACCATACCACGCAAACGAGTGCCCCACGCGTCCGCGTCATATCCCAATATTGGTCCACCACGCGATCGCGTCCCCCACGCGACCGCGTCACCCTAACATTTGGCAATATGAGCTTCAAACAGAAAGTTACGCGACCGCGCGGCTGCCCTCGCGCTAATGGCACAGATCAATCCACGCGACCGCGTGAATGACGCGTCTGCGTCATTTCATAGAAGCGCTATCCGAGCGACCGCGTCACTCACGCGTCAGCGTCACAAGCGGCGCACAGAATATCCAGATCAGCCAATTTTCTTATCTTTTCTTCTTTCTTCTTTCTTTCTTACTTTATTTCTTTCCCTTCTCATTCTTCTTATCTTTTATTTTATTTTATTTATTTGCATACTTTCATTCATTGCATTTTAATTTTGTATATTTTTTATTTTTCTTTTCTAAATTTATTATTTTACTATTGGTGTTCAAATGTTCTTATTCACCTGCTATATCATTTCTGGTATTATCTTAGTGCTTATGACTTGTTTTATTCTGATTGGATAACATTATTTAAATCAATGCTAATCTTTTATGATACTTGTACTTCTCGTGCATTGATATGAACTTATACTATCTTGCATTACCCACATTTTCCTCTCCTTGGTTGTAAATTTTGCACCACTAGTATGCCATGTGCTTATATTTTTTTCTCACGTACATGTTGAAGCTTCCATGTAAATGAGACCCTTATCATTTGGCATTAACCCAACCATATTTCATTTATTTTCTTATCTCTATTATTGGGTTACTTTTCTTCCCTTTTTCTTTCAAGATGGCCACCCGGAAGGGAACCGGAAGACGTTTACATGAGGAGACAAACAAGTCCATCTGCACAATCCTTGAAGAAAAGCATCAGTTGGAACAGCCCGTCCACCTGCACATCTCAGCATGCACCGAGGACGGTGCAATCTTTAAGTGTGGAGAGGTCGATACCGACTTCCACGGGTTAGTTACCTTCTTTTCAACACCAATACTCTTATTTTTTTTATTTATTCATTGTTGCATCTACATATTTGATTGCATGTTTATTTGATTTTGTGCATTTAGTTACTACTTGGTTAAAGTAATAAATTCCTTTTTAGGACTCTATTTTTGGAAAATTTCACTAATTTAAATTGAAAAAAAAATTTATGTTAAAACTTGTTTGAAATTGTATTTGGAACATGGTTTTTGAGCTAAAGAGCACACAACCTGTGAGATTTTGAGCTTATTTACATAGTTACATTATTTAACCATAAATTTTTATTCTTGTGTCTTTTCTTCACTATGATTGCAATCTTTGCTTTGTTCCATTCTATATGTCCAATATTTAGTGTATTTACATGTTTGCATGATTGAGGCCATTGTTTGATTTTAGCTCACTTATCCCAAATAAGCCTACCCTTTAAATCACCCTTGTCAGCCACTTTGAGCCTTTTAATCCCCATTTGTTCTGTATTTTACCACATCATTAGCCTTAAGCAGAAAAATAATTAAATATCCCAATTGAATCTTTGGTTAGCTTAAAATAGGGATTGTGCAACAATTAAGTGTGGGAAAACTGTGGGAACTTGGGTTAATAAGGGAATGTATCATGTTTTTAATTTTGAATATTGAAAAATTTGGGCATCTACTCATGTAAAACAGAAAATTAAAAATTCCATATGCATTGATATGTTATTCTAGTTTTTATGTCTCTCTATAAAAAAAAAAAAGAGAAAAAAAAAGAAAAAAAGAAAAAGAGAAAAAATATATAATATAAATAAATAAATAAGGGGACAAAATTACCCCAATGTTAAGTTAATAAAAGATCAATGCATATGTGATAAAATTAAAGAAAAATTGATACATGAGTATGTAATGCAAAAGTGAAGACTATGGGTAGCTAGGCATGATTCTAGAGTTATATAGAGTATATGTATGTTAGGTGAAAGATTAGGTTAATTAAAGATTCAATTTATAAAGCTCACTTAGCCATATACATATACCCTTATCCTTACCTTAGCCCCATTACAACCTTGAAAAGACCTCATGATGTTTGCATTGGTATATTAAATATTGTTGATTGGTTGGGTGAAGAACAAATTTTAGAAAGCATGACTAGAGAAGAGTAGAGTGAATTACCGTATACACTTGAGAGACTAGAGTGATATACACTACCAGTGAGGGTTCAGTGCTTAATTCTATGTTCCCTGCTTTCATGAGCTATCTTCTTACAAGTTTACTTGCTTTTTATTGTATGATTTGAATTAGTGGAATTTGAATTACTTTTGTCTTGAAGAACTTATTTACTCTTAACCAAGTAAGTAAAAGCATTTAGCATGTAGTTGCATTCATAGGTTGCATTTCATATATTTTACCATTCCTCTTCATCTTTATAGCTTCTCTTGAGTTTAGCATGAGGACATGCTAGTGTTTAAGTGTGGGGAGGTTGATAAACCACTATTTTATGATTTATCTTGTACTCAATTGAGTGGATTTTATCAACTCTTTACCCACTTATTCATAATATTTGCATAGTTTTATATTTCCTTCCTAATTTTATTCTATAATTGGAAACTTGCTTCCCGAGCCTTTTAATTACCAAAAATTAATTTTCCCTTATCACCATTAGATGCCTTGATATATGTGTTAAGTGATTTCAGAGATTACAGGGCAGGAATGGCTCAGAGGATGGAAAGGAAGCATGCAAAAGTGGAAGGAATACAAGAAGTTGGAGAAATTGCTAAGTTGTCCAGCCTGACCTCTTCACACTCAAACGACTATAACTTTAGCTACAGAGGTCCAAACGATGCGGTTCCAGTTGCGTTGGAAAGCTAACGTCCGGTGCTTCGATTTGATTATAATATGCCATAGTTTCCTTGACACTAGACGACGCGAACGCGTGCTCTACGCGGACGCGTCGCAGTGACGAAAAACCAGCGTGGCAGATTTCGCAACCAGCGATTTCTGGGCTGTTTCTGACCCAGTTTTCGGCCCAGAAAGCACAGATTGGAGGCTATAAAGTGGGGGAATGCATCCATTCATGAACAAGCTTTCATATTCACAATTATTAGGATTTAGATGTAGTTTTTAGAGAGAGAGGTTCTCTCCTCTCTCTTAGGATTTAGGATTTCTCTTAGTTTTATGAGTGCCTCTCAATCTCAGGTTCAATGTTCCTTTTATTTACTTTTCCAATTTAATTTATGAATATCCATGTTAAGATTTGAATATTTTATTTAATATAATTCAAGCTATTTCAGACTTATGATTGCTCTCTTTAATTTATTAATGCTCACTGTTTATCCAAATTATTTTCATTCAAGTAGACTTTCTTCTCTTTTGGCTTTGGTTAAATAATTGGTGACTCTTGAGTTATCAAACTCATTGTTGATTGAAAATTGGAATTCTTCAAGAATTAATTCGAGTTCCAATAACTCTAACTTTTCCCAAGGAAAGACTAGGATCTGAGGAATAAAAATTAATTCATCCACTTAACTTACCTTCATAGTTAGAGGTTAAAAAAGTGGGAGAAAAATCCAATTCTCATTACAGTTGATAAGGATAACCAGGATATGACTTCTAGTTATAATACCTTGCCAAGAGTTTATTTTATTATTATTATTTTATTTTTCTTATCATTTAACATACTGCTTCCTTACTTTCTAAAACCCCTAATTTACAAGACTCATAACCAACAATAAAAACATACCTCCCTGCAATTCCTTGAGAAGACGACCCGAGGTTTAAATACTCGGTTATCAATTTTAAAAGGGGTTTGTTACTTGTGACAACCAAAACGTTTGTAAGAAAGGACTTTTGTTGGTTTAGAAGCTATACTTGCAACGAGGATTTATCTGCAAATTTCTAGACCACGCAAAAATTCTCTCTTCAATAAGTTACCAAGGTTTATGTTTACAAAGCTCTCTTCATAAACCGTTGTATGTTACCACGGTTTATGTGTAATTCACTAAAACGTGATAAGTTACCACAAATTATATAAAAAAGTAATAGGACACGAATGCATTTAAGTAAAATTTTCTTCCATTCATTTTATATAGGTAAATTGCCCACTAATTAACTACAACTAAACCATATATATACAATACACTAGCCAACATAAAAGAAGATAAAAAGTATGTAAAACTAAAATAGAAATCTAGATTATGTACAAGCAAAAAGTAGAAAGTGCTAAAAAGGTTTTCAAAATATCAAAATATATACAACAGCCCAAAAGCATACTAAAATTGACTGAAATTATAAAGACCTTCAAAGTAATAAAACCAAAATATAATATGAAACGCGAGGCAAACCAGCTAATCTGGAAATTTCAATTTATGCCATCTTTAACCTTTAATGTTTTGAAATATATGTTATGTACAATATTTTGGTAGATAATTTTTGAGAAATGTTAGGTGCTCAACAGTTTTTCTTTATTTTTGCCTTACACCTATTGACCAGACATAATCCCTCTCCACCTGCTGAACTTCCTTTAATTCAACCCCAACTACAAACTAGCTTTCCCACTCAAACTGAGTAATAAATCCGTGGGCTCTTTCATTCTCCTCAATCAACAGCTTGACCCTGGAAAAAGAAGTGATATGAAGAACGTGGAGTCGTAATCATGGATATAGGTACAGTATGGAACTTACAAATACTGCAGCATGCAATCAGCAAATTAATGATATGTTGCTCACTTCATATTAGAAATTTCATTCAAAGCTCAAATGGTGCTGGTTGGCATAAGACATAAAGTAATGGCAAAGATAAGCTATGTGATCGATCACCTAGAAACCTAAATGAAATAGATTACTTTTTAAGGGGAAAAAAATCCTCCATCTTTGTAGTACTAAATAAACCAAGACTTGCATAACATTGATGCTTGTTACTCAGACAAACAGAGATAAAACAAATATTGAGCATTGATCATTTCTATTAACACAATCATTACATAAAATGTGTGATATCTAAACTACCATTTGTGCCCATGGACTTTGCGAACACTGGCAAAAGTACCCATCAAACAAAGAAACTAACATTGTACCATGAAAGATGGGTTCCGTGTGACAAAAGTATCAAAACCCCTAATTTTTTGTTATTTTTTAATAAAATTCCCAAATTACCCCCACCTTTTATCTTCTTCCCCAAATTCCAAACTTTCGCAACCCTCACCACCACCAACACATTCCTGATTACTACTGCCTCCCCTCCCCCTCTCCACAGAACCCCCTTTCCTTGTGGTCGGTTACGCACTCTGCTCCAGTCTCCACGCCATCATCAACAAGTACGCCATCACCCAATTCAACTACCCCGGCCTCTTAACCGCACTCCAGTACCTCACTTCCGCTCTCGAAGTCTACCTTCTCGGCAAATTAGGGTTCCTCCACCACTATCCTTTCACTATCGACACCGCCAAGCATTTCTTCTCGTCTTCTTCCTTGCCATCGTCACCAACACCAACCTCCTCCGCCACGCCAATGTCGACACCTTCATCGTCTTCCGATCTCTCACCCTCTCCTCGTCGCCCTTGTGGACACCGTCTTCCGCCAGTAGCCTTGCCCTTCCAAGCTCACATTTTTCTCCATATCCTCGTCGGTGCCGGGGTATGTCGCCACTTATTCTACTTTTACATGCTTATTCTTTGGCTTTTGCTTATCTTGTCACAATCACCACTGAGATGGTTTACATCAAGCACATAGTCATGAATTTAGGGTTGAACACTTGGAGTTTTGTTTTGTACAACAATTTGTTGTCTCTCATGATTGCGCCCTTGTTCTGGTTTCTTACCTGTGAGAATCTTTGAGGTTTTCGATGCTCCGAGATCAGGTTCTGGGTGCTTGTTTGATCCCACAAAAAAAGAGATGATGGTGGTAAAAGGTGATGATGGCGGTGCTGGTGGTGGTGATGGTGGGTGGTGACAGTGGAGAGGGGGTAGGGGAAGCAGTGATAATCAGAGAAGGTGTTGGTGTTGGTGGTGGTGAAAGTTGAGAAAGTTTGGAATTTGAGGAAGAAGATAAAAGATGAGGGTAATTTAGGAATTTTATTAAAAGGTCAACAAAAAATTAGAGCTTTGGTACTTTTATCACACGAAATCCATCTTTCATGGGTACAACGTTAGTTTCTTTGTTTGATGGGTACTTTTGTCCGCGTTTGCAAAGTTCATGGGTACAAATGGTAGTTTATTCAAAAAAAAAAAAAAAAAAAACCAGCATGTCCTAACTTAAATGTCATATGATTCAAACAAGGGTTTGGATATACATGTAGGTCCAATTTATAACAACATTTCTTTATCCAATGAAAAACAATTAATGGTTTTTGTGTAAAAATCAATACAACTTGCCAACCACTAAAACAATTAAGATTAAGGTAATTGAATGAGCTCAGACCTTTCTATAAGCCAAGAACGTGAACTTTGAACTCCTGATGATGAAGAATCTGAGTCAAGAAAAAAGGAAATCAGCTAGCAAGAAAATCAAATGCCAAACCACAGAAAAATTTATCAGTTAACCTCAATTGCCTATATAAGATCAGTCATATGCTGGTCAAACTTACCATTGTCATCCAAAACAAAGGCATTGCACAATCTATCGCATTTCAGTTTAAAGTGGGCCTCTACCTGAGAGGGACATGCGATATTCTGTCATATCCTAAAAAGTGTTTCATGTGTCAACAAGGAAAACATGACCAACTGAATCGCTTCAAAATATAAGCTATCATAGCAGGTCCTTTCTTAGAAGCTGAGGTTCACATTTTGCTAAATAGCATACTACATATAATGCCATATGTTGATGTTGCGTTTGCCACAAATAAGCAGGTGTAATTCCAAGAAAACGATTAGGTACACCACCAACTCCAGGTTCCACTGAATCCATAGCAGCTTGGAAGAATTAACCCCAGTAACTGAACTGTTTGGAGTGGTATAATTAATCGAAGTTGTGCTTGAGTTGATCGTGGCGCTGGTGCTGGTACTCTCAAGGGAGCTTGTCATGTTCTAGAGAGCTAAAACTACATCAGAAAGGAATATAGATGATATAGATATGTAGCGAACAGAAAATGCACTTGGATCTTGACAAATTCATTATCTTAATAACCAAGATTGGTAGAGGTTCGAGTAACAGTGGTGTGAGTAATTTGTTAATAGTATACAACATACATCTCAGTATCTACTAATGAAATTTAACACCGGTTGTACTTTCCCCATATGAAAGGAATTTTACTTCATGATTAACGAATTAAGTTCACCAATAATCCCCACATGAACATGAACCATTCTCAAAGTGGTGGAAACGATTCCGGTCCCTCATTACAATTTTACGCCCAGTGATCTTAGACATCATCTTCATCACAGCATGACAATCCAAACACACCCTAAGGTTCTTCACAATCTTGATTGGGGTTCCTGGACGAGTACTAATTAGTCCAAATGCCAAAGCTAGTTTCTCACTATGAACTTCCAGGGACTGCTCCTTTTGTTCCTCCGCTAGATCATGCAAAATGATATCTGTCTTTGGTGTATAACCCTTGGCCTTGAGGCAACAATTCATCTCCTCCAACATCAAGTATATCTCCTTGCTCTTTGGGTGTCTTAAATCGCCAGCAAGAAACTCATGTACCCTGTTGTTAACCTCAATTGAGCTACAACCAGGTTCCTTCTCAACTCCATACTGTTTCATCAGTAACCTTATATTTGCAACACCTTCCCAGTTCCCAGCAGCAGCGTACATGTTGGAAAGGAGTACATAAGTCGCCGAATTTGCCAAGTCGTGGCTCACAAGGAACTCCACAACTTCCTCTCCTAGTGAAGCATTGTTATGAAGCCTACAAGCCCAAAGAAGAGTTCCCCACAAAACAGGATCAGGATCAATCTTCATGCCCCTTACAAGGTCAAAGGCCTCTTGAAGGTGCCCAGCTCGGCCAAGAAGATTCACCATACACCCATAATGTTCAATCTTCGGTTCAATCCCATATCTGTTCTTCATCAAATCGAAAACCTCCCATCCTTTGGCAACCAAACCAGAATGCCCACAAGCACTCAAAACCGCAATGAAGGTAATATCAGTTGGCAAAACTCCCATTCCTCGCATCTCATCAAACAACCGAAAAGCCTCTTCGCAAAACCCATGAATGGCATACCCCATAATCATGGAGTTCCAAGCCACCACATCCTTACAAGAAATCCCATCAAAAACCTTGCACGCATCCTCTAAGCTACCACATTTACAATACATATCAACCAAAGCAGTACCCACTTGAACATTAACCCCAATCCCATTGTTCTCAATGTAAGAATGCACCCACCTACCAGACTCAAGTGCACCAAGTTGCCCACAAGAAGATAACACCGCCAACACAGTAACCTCATTAGGCCTAACCTTACTGTTCCTTTTCTTCTTCTCATCCAGCATCTTCCTAAACAGCAACAAAGCCTCATTGGGTAACCCATGCTGAGTGTACCCATCAATCATAACATTCCAACAAATCACATCTCTTTCCTCCTCCATTTCATCAAACACCTTCCGTGCCTTAGCGAGCTTCCCGTGCTTTGCGTAGCAAGTGATCATAGCTGTGAGAGACACCAAGCTTCTCTCAGGCATTTCGTCGAACAGCTTCTGCGCGGAAACAATATCACCCCCGCGAGCGTAAGCGTCAACCAGGCACGTTGTGATATACAAGTCGTCGCAGAAACCGAACTTGACGACGTGGCAGTGGAGGGCCATGGCGGGTTCGAGGGGTAACCCTTTGAGTAGTGAAGAGAGGGTGAAGTTGTTGGGTTGCACGGAGGTTTGGAGCATTTGGGAGTAGAGGATGAGGGAATGGTGGAAGAGACCACGGTGGGCGTGAGCGTAGATAATCGCGGTCCATGAGAAGACGGTGGGGTTTGGAGTGAGGTTGAAGACGGAGAGGGAGTGGTGGAGGTGGCCGAGGGAGGAGTACGATCGCTGGAGCTTGAAGGGGAGAATGGGGAGATGGCGCTCCAGGCCACGGCGGAGGACGGCAGCGTGAATTTCCAGGAGGTGGTGGACCGACTTGACGTTGTCGATTAGGAGTGCGAACTTGTCTGCGTTCGGTAAGTGAGTGGTCGGTGGCGCGACGGCGGAGGCGGCGGTGGTGGTGGTTGGAAGTTTGGCTGTGGAGTGTTGTGGTGGTGGTTGTGGTGTGCTGAAAAGGAAGGTTGAGGGCATCCTTTGTAAGATAAGATTGATGTTTGCAGAAAATTAAAAAAAAAATTAATATAAAAAATATAGATTCTTATTTTTATTTATTAGTAGTATATTGAACTTTTGTCTCTCCCTCTCTTCCTCCCAAAATCCGAGATGCTTCCTACTCTGACAAGCTTTCCTTCTTAGTTTCAATAATACCTCTATATTGGATTATTGTTTTCCTAAACTTCTTTGTTGATCCAGTATTAGTACATTAATCATTTTCAGTTAGACTTATAATCGAATTATCTATATTTAATGATCTCTAGTGTAACTCCTGCTTGAGTTCAATCATCTTTTTCAAATAATCTTCAAAATTATTTTGATAACTCTTTTAATTTATTTATTTTCTTTATCTGATTTGATGATATCAAAATATACCTCACCAAGACTCCAACTTATTTAAAGAAAAAGTGAATCCATGTATTTTCCGATTTCTTTTATAATTTTGCATGATACACAACATTTTGAAGCCACTCATAAGCTAGCCAACACTAGTCTCTATACACACAAACACAAATTAGCCACCAAACTTTATGCAGCAGAGCAAACGCCTATATTTTACATAAGGAGTTAAGAAAATTATGATACATTATGATACAAATCATACAAATAGGATCACCGTAGCATCATATAAGCTTTCTCTTCTTTCCAATTAACATATGATTATTGTGGAAAATACTTGAATCCTTATGATCCACCCATGAAATTGGCTCATTCTTCACTAGTAGCTCAAACTCTGATGATGCATTATTATGCAAAGAAGCTCCACTGTAATTCCCAGGAAATGCCAAACTCAAAGAGGTTGGAATAACACTTACACTTTGATCACCAACACTGTTATTATCCTTATCATCATTTACAATGCAAGATGGAGGATAAGAAGAAGAAGAAGGAGGAGAAGGAGGAGGGTTTTGCCACTTCGGAAGAGGAGCAATAAGAAGTGTCTGAAGCAAAGGTCCAGCTTCTGCTACACTTCTTAGCAACCTACCCTTTTGAGGCAAAGGCTTCCCCAAAACAAGTTCATCAATCACAAGTGAAGCACTATGATCAAAATCACATTTTGAAACACCCTTTTCTATAGTAGTGGTTCTGTTTTCATGGTTTGGAAATAATGCCAACTTGCTTGGTTCTTTTTTTGTTCTAGCATGATGTGAAGAATCACAAGTAGAAGGAAGCTTCTCATTTGAACAATATGAGAATAATGCTTTGTTGCTCAAATATGGTTTTTTAGTAATTTCCATTGATGATTGTGAAAAGTGATGGCTTGTGTAAGAGGTGTTACATGGTTGGGAACTTTTTAGTATTGATTGAAGTTGGTATCTTGCTTCATCTCTTTCTTGGCAAACTTTGTTTAAAAGCTTGAATAAATGTTTGATGGTCTCCTCATATTTGCTTAGCTCTTCAATGGCTTCCATATTCTTGGTGAAAGCTGTGCTTGATAATCTCTTCAATGCCCTGTCAACAGTGGATTCATCTTTTGGTAACCAATTTTGAAACCTATTGTTGCTGTTATTCAAAGTTTGAAAAATAAAATTTCAGTTTTAGATATTATTCATTTTACATTTTCATTTTTTTTTGTTTATGATTCTGTGGTCTCTAGGAGAAAGAAATTTTTTCCTTTCTCAATCTCTTGATTTATTTATCTAATTTTTTTAGACAATAAATAAACTATAAAAATTAAGAAGTATTACAATCACACCTTAATAAATGAACAAATGATATGCACACCATTGAGAGAATGTGTATATAAAAAATGTGCTATGAGTGTTGAAGAACCAAGAACCTTTAGTTGATATATAAAGTCTTTAACCACCAAATCAAGATTTTCAATTAAAATTTTAAAACTTTTGTTTATAAAAAAATTAAATCTATTTAGTGATATATAAATACTAAATTATAACCTTCAAATCTCATCAGATTATTGAATATTGCATTTTTTTATGATCCGTAAGTAGGGTCGGATACTCGAAGATTGACGATGAATAGGGTTATGGTTAACATGTTATAAACCCGCGAATAATGTAAAGTTGAGTTTTAGAGACCATGTTTATCTTACAAGGCACATAAGACAACGTAACAAAACCAGAATTTCAAAAACAATTTCATTCATTTTGCATATTTGGAGGAGGAAGGAATTGCTGGTTAAAGAACACATTCTTGTCCATTTAGACAATGGGTAGGGTAGGGTAGGGTTTGGATCCTATCTTAACTTTACTCACGGGTTGAGAATCTCTCAACCCTAATCTTACCTGCCCGACTGCACCCTAAAGTTCTAAACCCTATCCTATCCTACCCTACCTGCAAAAATATCAAATTTTTTCAAAACAAATGTAAAATTCAATCATTTCAAATTTCATACATATTACTAAAATAAAAAATAAAAAACTAATAATCTAAGTTACTAAATTAACTAAATAATTTAGAGGTTGCTCACTTATTGCAAGTCATTATATGAGGGAGGTTGTGGGTTCAATTCTCATCTTCTAATATACATAATTTTTATAAAATATGTGTTATATATAGAATGCGAATAGGGTAGAATAGGGTACACCCTAAACTCATATCCTACCCTAAAAGAATAATGATATATGTACATATTTTATATATTCCATTGGGCTGGGATGTCTACATTATAGGATTGAGCAAGTGGCATCACAGTAAAACTAACGAAAGATGCAAAATAAATTGCTACAACTTTAAAATTGTACAGCTTTATTAAAAAGGTAACATGGTTAAAAGTTCTTACTTCTTTTCCCTAAGTACAACTTGTAGAGATCATTAAATTCTGTTATTTCAAAACATAAATTAAAACTAGATCCAATATCACATTTCACATAACATCTAGTATTGTTCTCTCCATACCAAGATCAAGCCTCAAATTATAGAGAAATATTTATGACCAGTAATTAATTGAAGAAAACTCCTAGCATGCATAGAGAACAAGGTGTCTGTGAAACATTCATTGCAAACCAACTAGATGAAGCTATATTTATTTTGAAAAAAAATAAATTAATTAAGGGTGAATAAAAAAGATCTCTGAGAAAGAGAAACAGATGAACCATTCACCTTGTAATTAGAACACAAATAAGGCTTGGTATCTATCTGTTAATGCATTCCTTGAGATTTGAGGTTGAATGATAAATATGAAATGATATGGTTGGTTGTACTTTAATATATGTAATTTGGAGCTACTAGTTGGTTCTAAAACAAGCTTCTGGGAACTTATATAGAGACAACCTCAAATATATTTCCATTGTTAATTGTCAATTGTTAAAGTTGCTTTCAATGCAAAAGTAAAAATAGTAAGATTCATGCAATCAAGAGTTTATAATTTTATATTATAATTCAGCGGCAGTTCATTGTATCATCGAAGCCCCTCCCCTGATTATAGGGATAATGTTCCCCATTTATCATTGATTTGTAATTTCATTCTTAAACTTTGGTTTTGGTTTATATGTAGAGCCTTTTAAGACTTTAAAGCATGTAAGTTGATTCTTTAATTAAAGTTACTAAATCTATTTTAAAATAATCGATTTCAGTTGGTCTAATAATTAGTTTATTAATCTACTTAACTAAGTGTTGAGAATTCGAATTTTGCCTTGTGTATATAACAATTTATTAGCTAACAACAAACCCTTAAATAGAACTCCTATCTACCGGACTAAGGAATATCGTAGACAACCTAAAATCTATTTAAAATTATCTTTTATTAAAAAAACTTTGTCAATAAAATATCAAAATGCTATATTTACACTAAAATTCAATCATCAAATTAATTACTATATATATGTTTGTATATAAATATATATATTATTTAACTCATTTTTAATGTGTATTTTTATATTTTAATATGTATTTTATATAAATAGTTATTTTGGTGAGTAATTTTTTATATATACATTGATACGAGAATAATTTTTACAAATAATTAAATTTAAAATATTTTTACCCCATTTTTTAATATAAAAATAAAGTTTCAAATTTTAACAATTTTGATGCTGTACACCCAAATTCAGTATTGTTTATTATTGTTCCATAAACATTTCACTTGTCAATATACAACGGCTTGTGGCCTACTTTTAGGAGCTATGGATTTATTATACAATCGGACAATCATCATGTTACCAAGTTCTTAATTTTGTAGACACATGTAAGCACTAAGGCCAAGTCAAGTGTATATATACTACGGTCTACAGGAAGTAGAACCAGCATGCCCTCAAAAAATTTAACCAACATTTTGTTTGTGTGCAAAAATTTCAACGATTTCGGTTCCAAAATGACAAATCCGTAATGTCACCTAAATCAGCATGTTGACCTTTTGGTTTGGTTATGAGACCATAGTTTTCTTTTATTTTCTTTTTTGGTCATCATACCATAAGGTTCTCGTTACCACTTGTCTTCCTAAGTTCTTATATGGGCTTGTTATTGTGGCTCCCTTCAGCTGAATTGCTTAGCGAGGGATTGGTTTGCGAAAATATTTTTGTTTTTTGTTTTTATTTTTTAAAAATAATTTTTATTTTTAATTTTTTTAAAAAAATGTAATCAGTTTGTAAAAAGAAGATTTATTTTTAAGTATCGAAAATAATAAAAATATATTTGATTGATTTATTTTTAAAATGTATTTTTAATAGTTTAAAATTACAAAGTTGTATTTTTATTAAATGTCAATTTTAGTTATTTAATTTTTTATTGAATTAATAATTAATTTTTGTACAGTATCAATATAAAATAAATTATTATCTTATTATACTATTTTAAAAAAAACTTGGTATCTCTTATATACATAGTTGGTTTTATATTTTCTATAGCCCTATATAACAATAAAAAATATCAATTGAAACAAAAAATCGAAACTAAAATTAGTTTTATACCAAATGAATCAATTAATTAATATCAAAAATTTATTGATGTAAACAATTTTTTAACAAATAATTTATTAATAAAATAATGAATAAATAAATATTAAAGTTAAAAAAATTTAAAACAAAAAGCCAACTTTTTTGTTCATATTTTTAAGTTTTTTATGTACTCTTTTAATTTTTATAGCGTGAGCAAAAAACATGTAAAAACAATAGAAAAAATTCGAACCTTTATTCCAAAATAAAAAACACCATATTTTAATTTGAAAACGTTTTCAAAAGTTAAAACTGAAAAGATTAAAAACATGAAAACGGCGTTTTTAATTTTGTTCTATTTTTTTTAAAATATTTTTGTTAAAATTTTTTTTAAAATATTTAATTAATTATATTTTTATGTCTTATTTTCATTTTCATTTGAAAATGAAAATGAAAACGATTAAACCAACCGGGCCCTTAGACTTCATGGAATTGTAACTTTCAATTTGAACAAGGCAAAGTATTCGATGGAATTCCATTCAATAGAACTGTCTAGAATATTTATAAATTTATCCCAACTCATTGTTTTGTATTTATCTATTATGAACAAAATTTTGTTAAGATATGCATGATGATATAGATGTCCATTTATGAGATTGGGCGGCTAATTTTTTTCTATAGTGAAAGGATAGCTTTTCAAGATAAATTGAAAGTAAATGAAGGTTGAAAATAAAGGCTTGTCACCTGTATAAATAGGTGAAGCCTCGCTTGTTTTTATATAGCAACAATCAATAAGAATTCTCTCTCTCTATTTATATTGTCTATATACAAAACTCTTTCTCTCTTTTCCTTCATACGTTAATACATATATATATATATATAAGTATCATCTCTTTTATATTGAGATAGTAACTGTGGTTAATATTGTTATCTAATTATATTTCCATATTTTATATTTGTTACTTCTTCCTTATTTATTTAGTTATTTTACAACACGTTATCAGCACGAAGCTCTAACGATATTTTAAGAAGACTCCAGGTAACAAATTTTCATTATGTCGAAACTCTTTCATCTTGAATTTGATGTTCTTAATATATCTGGAAATAATTATTTATCATGGATATAGATGTTGAAATCCATCTTGATACAATGGATCTTGAAGATACCATTGAGGCTAAAAATAATACATCTCAAAAAGGATAAAAGTCAAGGCCATGATTTTCCTTTGTCGTTATCTTGACGTATGATTGAAAAAATGAATATCCCACGTTAAAAGATCCTGCAGATCTGTGGAAAGACCTTGAAGAAAGATACAATCATGTGATACTTCCTCAAACCCGATATGTTAGGGAAAACTTTCTTGACCTTCCATGTCTCGAATGTGCTCCTGTAGCAGCAGTATCGAGAAAAAGAATTTGAAAATATTCTGAGTTAATTTCTTGCTTTCTTGTTGCTGAACGCAACAATGAGTTACTTTTGAGGAATCATGAAGCACGCCCAGTTGGTGATGCCCCATTTCCTGAAGTAAATGCGGCGATTAACCCCAGAAGAGGTAAATGGCAAGATTTTGATAACAAGAAAAATTATGGAAGGAAAAGAAATTATGTTCACAAGAAAGATCTCACCAGAAGTGGGATAAAGAAAGAAATAATGGGGAAAGTATAAATGCTTCCGTTGTGGTGGAAAAGGCCATTGGTCACGTACCTGTCGTACCCCAATGCACCTAGTTGATCTTTATCAAACATCCTTGAAAAGGGATGACAAAGAAAAGGAAACAAATTTTGTTTCAAATGATAAAAATTCCACCACTCATTATGATGTATCTAATTTTTTTAAGGATTCTGAAGGTAATATTGGCTATTTGATCAATGATGGAATAGTTTGATATATGTATGTATTTGTTAAGTATTCATGTGAATAATTTTACTGTACATGTACTTCTACTCATTTTATTATTATTATCATTTGTTTTTGAGGAAAAATGGCAAGGACATATTCTGAAGATATTTGCCTTGCGGATAGTGCAAGTTCGCACACTATTCTTAAAAGTGATATATATTTTACCCATCTTGTGCCAAAAGAGGAATATGTTAATACTATTATTGGCTCAGGCAATGTGATAGAAGGCTCCGGAAGAGCTATAGTTTTGTTTCCTGGAGGAACAAAATTTATAATAAATAATGCACTATTATCTACCAAGTCCCTGAGGAACTTGTTGAGTTTCAAAAATATTCGCCGAAATAGATATCATGTTGAGACAATGAATGAGGGAAATCATGAGTATTTATGTATCACAACTCATGATTCAAATAAGAAAGTTATATTAGAAAAATTACCCTCACTTTCATCTGGGTTATATTATACCAAGATTTGTGCAATTGAATCACATGCCATTGTAAACCAGAAGTTTACTAGCACAAATTAATCCATAACTTGGCATGATAGATTGGGTCATCCGGAAACAACCATGATGAGGAGAATTATTGAAAACTCTCATGGACATTCACTAAAAAACCAGAAGATTCTTAAAACTAGTGAATTTTGTTGTGCTTCATGTTCTCAGGAAAAGTTAATTTTTAAGGCCATCACCAGTAAAGATTGGATTTGAGTCCCCTGAATTCCTAGAAAGGATTCAAGGTAATATATGTGGACCTATTCATCCACCATGTGAATCTTTCAGATATTTTATGGTCCTAATAGACGCATCTTCGAGATGGTCACATGTGTGCTTATTGTCTTCTCGCAACCTGGTGTTTGCGAGATTACTGGCTCAAATTATTCGATTAAAAGCACAATTTCTAGAAAATCCAATCAAAGCAATTCGCCTTGATAATGCTGGTGAATTTACTTTCCAAGATTTTGATGCTTATTGTATGGCTAATGGAATAAGTGTTGAACATCCAGTAGCTTATGTTCACACACAAAATGAATTAGTAGAATCACTTATTAAATGCCTCCAATTGATTGCTAGACCCTTGCTTATGAGAACAAATCTCCCAACCTCGGTTTGGGGGCATGCTATTTTATATGCCGCAGCACTTATTCATTTGAGGCCAATGAGTTACCATCAGTTCTCTCCTATGCAATTAGCTTTTGGCCAGCAGCCAAATGTCTCCCATTTAAGAATATTTGGGTTTGCGATATATGTTCCCATTGCACCACCTAATCGCACCAAAATGGGACCCCAAAGAAAATTGGGGATATATGTTGGATATGATTCTCTCTCTATAGTGAGGTATCTTGAGATACAAACGGGAGATGTATTTAAAGCCCGGTTTGCAGATTGTCATTTTGATGAATCAAAATTTCCAACATTAGGGGGAGAGAATAAGCTTCCTGAAAAGGAACTTAATTGGAATGCATCATCGTTGATGCATTTAGATCCTCGATCAGGGTAATGTGAACTAGAAATTCAAAAGATTATACATTTGCAAAGAATAGCAAATGAATTGCCTGATGCATTTTTTGATACAAAGAGGATAACCAAATCTTATATACCAGCGGAAAATGCCCCAATTCGAATTGATGTCCCAGTAGGACAAGTAGCCACTGAAGCAAATTCACGCCAGAAGCGTGGCAGGACGGAAAATGCCCCAATTCGAATTGATGTCCCAGTAGGACAAATAGCCACTGAAGCAAATACACGCCAGAAGCGTGGCAGGCCTGTCGGTTCCAAAGATAAAAATCCTCGAAAGAAAAAAGAGGTAAATACTATTCCTATTGAAAAAGACATAGTAAAGACACCTGCAGTTGTCCAAAATTTTGATATAATGCCAGAAGACGTTCAGGTACCTAAAAATTGTGAAAATGACGAAATCTCGATAAATTATGTCTTTATAGGAGAGAAATAGGACCGAAATAAGACAATTATCAATGAAATATTTGCATATAATGTGGCATTAAATATCATGCATGAAAGTAAGGATCTTGAGCCAAGATCAGTCGAAGAATGTCGACAAAGGAATGATTGACCAAAATGGAAAGAAGCCATGAAGGTTGAATTAGACTCACTTGCAAAACGTGAAGTCTTGGGACCTGTAGTCCGTACATCTGATGATGTAAAACCTGTTGGATACCGATGGGTATTTGTGAGAAAACGAAATGAGAAAAATGAAGTTGTGCGCTACAAAGTCCGACTTGTGGCACAAGGTTTTTCACAAAGGCCCGATATAGATTATGAAGAAACGTATTCCCCAGTAGTGGATGCGATAACATTGCGTAATTTGGTCAGTTTATCTGCATATCATAAACTGCATATGCATTTAATGGATGTGGTAACAGCCTATTTATATGGCTCATTAGATCGGGATATCTATATGAAAGTCCCTGAAAGACTAAAGATGTCTAAACCATCCAATGAATATTCGCAAAGGTTATACTCAGTTAAATCGCAAAGATCTTTATATGGTCTAAAGCAATCTGGACGAATGTGGTATAATCGTCTTACTGAGTATCTGACCAAAAACGGATTTAAGAATGATGATATCTGCCCGTGTGTTTTCATAAAGAAAATTGCATCTGGATTCATTATTATTACTGTGTACGTTGATGATTTAAATATCATTGGAACTCCAGAAGAAATTCCAACAATTATAAAAACTCTAAAGGAAGAGTTTGAGATAAAAGATCTTGGAAGGACTAAATTTTGTCTCGGTCTGCAGATCGAGCATATGAAAAATGGGATCTTTATTCATCAAACAGCATACACAGAGAAGATCTTGAAAAGATTTTATATGGATAAGTCACATCCCTTGAGTACCCCAATGATCGTAAGATCTTTGGATGTGAAAAAGGATCAATTCCGTCCTAAAGAAAAGAATGAAGATATCCTTGGTCCTGAAGTACCATATCTTAGTGCTATTGGAGCATTAATGTATCTTGCTAATAATACGTGACCCGATATATCATTTGCTGTGAATTTACTAGCAAGATATAGTTCCTCTCCAACCAGAAGACATTGGAGTGGAGTCAAACAAATCTTTTGATATCTTCATGGAACGGTTGATATGGGATTGTTTTATCCCTATGGATCCAAGTTACAATTAGTTGGCTATGCAGATTCTGGATACTTGTCTGATCCACATAAAGGGAGATCTCAAACAGGATACCTGTTCACATATGGTGGTACAGCTATATCATGGAGGTCCACGAAACAGATGATTGCTGCAACATCCTCTAATCATGCTGAAATACTAGCGATTCATGAAGCTAGTCGCGAGTGTTTTTGGCTCAGGAGTTTGATCCAATATATTCTGTCATCATGTGGACTGATTGATCATAAGATAGCTCCAATTGTCCTGTTTGAAGATAATACAGCATGCATTGCTCAACTTAAAGGCGGATACATCAAAGGTGATAGAACAAAGCATATTTCTCCTAAATTCTTCTTCACTCATGATCTTCAAAATCAAGGGACAATTGATGTCCAACAGATCCGCTCAAGTGACAATCTAGCAGATTTATTTACAAAGTCACTCCCAAAATCCTCCTTTGAAAAATTGGTACATGAGATTGGGATGCGCCGATTTCGAGACATCAACTGATGTCGACAAAAGGGGGAGACTGTAGTCTTTTTTCCTTGGTCAGATTTTTTCCCATTGGGTTTTTCTTGACAAGGTTTTTAATGAGGCAGTCCCATCACAAAGGATATTGTACTCTTTTTCCTTCACTAAAGTTTTTCCCATTGGGTTTTCTTTAGTAAGATTTTAATGAGGCATATTCCTAAATGGTCATCCAAGGGGGAGTGTTAAGATATGCATGATGATGTGGATGCCCATTTATGAGATTGGGCGGCTAACCTTTTCCTATAGTGAAAGGATAGCTTTTCAAGATAAATTGAAAGTAAATGAAGGTTGAAAATAAAGGCTTGTCACCTGTATAAATAGGTGAAACCTCGCTTGTTTTTATACATCAACAATCAATAAGAATTCACTCTCTCTATTTATATTGTCTATATACAAAACTCTTTATCTCTTTTCCTTCATACGTTAATACATATATATATATATATATATATATAAATATATAAGTATCATCTCTTTTATATTGAGATAGTAACTGTGGTTAATATTGTTATCTAATTATATTTCCATATTTTATATTTGTTACTTCTTCCTTATTTATTTAGTTATTTTACAACAAATTTCACATATTTAACATTTTTTATATATCATAACAACATTCTTCTTATGAGCGACGTAAATAAGAGGAATGAAGATAACGAACGTGCTAAGTATTTGAGAATGGAGAGGGCAGTTGACAAATTCATGCGCAAATTTGTGTTCTCTAAAAATAATTATTAATTATAATCGTTTAAAATTGGCCGGTTAAAAATTGTTTACATATATTTTTTCTTAAGATTAAGATTGGTTGAGCTTTATGCCAATTATCTTCCATTTTTAGAGGCATTTTAAATAACTACCTATGATCAACATCATCATTATCTTTGTGTCACTTTTTTTTTTATTTCCTTTTAGGTTCTCTCACTGCCTTTTGGTTGTGATTAGTACTATGATTATTTGATCTGATCATTTTATAAAATGTTTGTTAATGTATATGCTTGTTCAATCTTTTCAGGAAGAAGTCTTTGCCACCACACTAGACTCTTTTATCTCCGGCGATGGTGATCCCTCGTTAACAGAGAGATTTATTGTTGTTAGAATAGTGGTTGATTCCATGAAAAAAAGTATCAGTTGAACAATCTGTCGTAGTACGTACATCTTCAGGGTGACTCTAATAACAAAGACACTGTCGTCTCCGTCGACGATGTTGCTTGATAAATGCTAAATACCGATTTAAAAATTTTCAAATTAAAAAGCTCAATATTCGTTTTAGGTTTAAACCGAAATTTAACATTATCAAAGTTTAGCTAAAAATATTACAAAGTTTAAATCAATAACCAAAAATTTAATTCTGGGTCATTCTCTCTTAGAATCATAATCGAGTGCATTTTCATTGGTTATGGAAATATCATAGGTTTGATTCCAATTATAAAATTTTTAAATGGTAATTAATTAAAGGAGCAAGCAATAACTAAATATTGAAAGAAATCAAACTATAAGCAATTAAGGAAATTAACCAGAAAAAAAAGAAAGTTAAAATTTGTCAACTAACCACAACATGATAATTATAAAGAGCAAACTCAATTCGTCAACCTCTGCAAATTGAAGAAAGTCGATTAGGTTTAATTAGTCTTAATTCCTAAGTCATAACCAACTTACAAATTGAAATTAATACAAGATTAATATTAGTAGAAACAAAATTAATTAACAACTCTAAATTATCAATCAATTTGGACATTAGTAACTCAAGTTCACCTAAGTTCCAACCCAAGTAAAGAATCAAAATCTACTATATGACTAAGTGAGACATTTCATCAAACGTTAGAATGCATAAATATAAAGCATTATAAATTACAAGAATTAATAAAAACTACAACTATCCACTACAAGAATTCAGTAATATCAACTCAAGTAAGTATCAATAAAGTAAAACACATCAAATTCATTCATGAAAAATATAAGTTCAACAAGAGTTCTTAAACTAAACTGACATAACATGAAATTAACAAGAAAGTGCTAATGAAATAAGATAGTAGAACAAGAAAATGTAAATAAAACTAAACTAAAACAAGACTAAAAATTAAAATTAGAGGAAAAATTGACAAAAAATTAACTAAATCTACCCTAAATTCTCCTCCATTTTATTCTTCATATTTTCTCTTTAAATACTAAAAAATATAAAGTTTGAGGCCTTTTAGAGGTCCACAATGTGAGCCAGATGCTTCATTAATGGTGTCATGTGAGGCTTGATTCGCGGCGCAAAAAATGGTGGCGTGCGCGGTCCATATTCACTGTCCACTATAGATACATGCATATCATTTTGAAGCTCCATATGTTAGCTTTCTAGTGCCACTGGAACCACCTTATTCAGAACTCTAAAGCTCAAGTTATAGTCAAATTAGTAAAAAAAGGTCAAAATTGATAACATCCAAAACATTCTTGGCACAAATCTTTGGTTGTGAATTACACCACTACAATATTTTAATCTTTAGGCTACGGTGTTTTTGGCCACGTTTGAAAACTAGTCACAGTTTTTGGCTATGACCTAAAATAAAACCTTTAGTCACTATTTTTTTAAAAACTGTGACCATATATATCTAGGGTCACGATTTTATAGGGTGACTTTTTTTCAATAAAATTATTCTAGATTTTAGGTCACGCTTTCTCTTGTCATGGTTAAAAAACGTGACAAAAAATACCTATGGTCACGATTTTTAAAAAATGGTGACCTAAAAGGGTCTATTCTCACGGTTTTAAGTAGTAACCTAAAGAGATATATGGTCACGGTTTTAACGAGTGACCTAAAAGGGTCTATAGTTACGGTTTAATAATACGGTGACCTAAAAGGGGTCTATGATCATGACTTTAATGCGTGACCTAAAGGAATATATGGTCATGCACTACGGGACATGCGGAGGATAGCGGTTATAAAACCGCCGGTAAACAGCTTGCCAGCGACACATTATCCGCAGCGCATAAAGGCGCGGCATCACATTTTGCGGTGGTTTCCAGCAACCGCTGGCATAACCGCCGCAAATCAGGTATTTTGCGTCGATCAGTTTAGCGGCGGTTTATATAAACCGTCGCTATATTATCCAAGAGTGATTTCCCTCACGTGGTTGCGACAATCCTCAACCACCGCAATTTGCACCAGCGTTTTTTATGAAATTTACTTGAAACCGCCGCTATTCGTAGCATTTTTTTATATAAAATTTTATTTTGATTTATTTTACAATCCTGGAGATTTTTTTCTTTTTTTTATTTAAAGAATCTTATCGTTATTTAATTTTATCAATTTTTTTAATTATATTTTATTTTGTTTTTATCTTTTCTTTTTTATTTAAAGAATCTTATATTTTTTTCTCTCTAAAATTCTGCATTATGAAAAAAAAACTCATGAATATTTAACTGCGAAACAAACTAACATGTTTATTTTAATATCAATAAAGTAATTCAATAGTCACCCAAAAAGGTAAAGTACTTGGCTAATAATTAAAAATGCATAGTTAATATAAAAAAAAAAAACATATACTGAAAAACAAACTATCACATATATCCTAATTTCTAATTTCCGCCATGTTCATCCAAAGAATTCATCCGTGCAGCGATGTCTGGTGGCAGCTCCCCACCTTGCTGTTGGACCAGATAACTTAGCACACTCTCTATTGCCTGCCTCTTCGTTTTCTCTTGTGCTAATTCATCCTCCATTGCTTTCTTTTCCAATTTTTCGGTTGTCACCTCCGTCAGTAGTTCACACAGCATCTTTTGAGCCTCTTCTACTTGAGCTCTATCCACCAGCGGCTGCGAACTCGGACGGAAGAGTTGACTTGGTGTCGGCCCGTGTCCTATGCCACGCACTCTACCCGGGTGCTCTTTACCGAGAGCTTGGGCAAGGAAATCATTTTCTGACAATATTCTTGTAGATTCATCCAGCTGCTCAATCTCGGATATTTTTTTCTGCAGGCATAAATAAAATTACACAATCACACTAGAAATATAGCATAATCTAGACATTTTAATAACTAAACCCAACATGTTACAACATAAATGATTAAGTGTACTTACACCAATCCTCTGAGCTTCTTCGTGTATATAGCTGCCATCAAGTCGTTTTTGCTTTAGGATCCATACTTCTCTCCTACCAACTCTCCTCCCTTGTTTTTGTGACTGTGACATTACAATTTATACCATGAATTCCACTTCTTTAAATTTTTCAATAATTCTTTGTTGTTATACTCTATAGATAAATCAAAACTAAATGCCAACTAATTTATTTTGCCTCAATCGATAAGGTATCTAATGATTGCTCCATTTATTCTTCAAGGATTGAGTAATTGATTATACTTAAATAGTAAAATTATTTTAATAGCTCCAGCATTACTTCTTTGAAAAATAGCATCACTTGTCAATACCTTATAAGTCAAAACTGAAGAATGATTTGTCTAAAAAAAGAGAATTATTCGAGCCAATGATAGGCACCTATACTTGATTTCAAATATATATTACCTCTTCTTCCCTTACCCTAGCCAAGCTTTTAGAACCGCCAGTGTGCGTGTAAAGTTGCTTCTTTCGATTCAGCGCGTTTTGCTTGCACTTCACCTATTAAAAATCAATAGTAAGCTTGAATTCAATAAAGTAATCTTTATAACTTTATATATATAATATCTCTAATTACATACTTATTATATTTAATATTTATTAAATTTTTTAACAATAATTAGGAAATATAAATAAGATAAAAATTAATATAATTAAAAAACAATAAATAAAATTATTTTAGCTTGTTTTGAACCGATTTATTATTATTGTCTAAATATTTTTACATATTTTTACGATGACAGACAAAAAATAAGGTTAACGCTGCACATATAATTATAAATAGTTAAGGGTATTTTAGATAATTAACAAAATAAAACTATATTCCTAATAATATGTAGTATATTTTTTATCACCATGTTGTGTAAATATTCTCTAGCTATTGTTTCAGATCACACCATTCGTGTCCCTAATAAGGGGCCAGATGATATTCTGTACAATATTGAAGGTTGGTGTACATCAATCTCATCACCATGCATGTACATATTATGAATTTTATCAAACATTCCTTTTGGCCTGTGACTTATGCTGAGAATTGATATATTATATTTAACTAATCATATATATTAATTAACAGGGTTCAAATTCAAATCAATCGAAATAAAAACTATTTATCTATCTCAAATCATATCAAAAAATGATCAAAATTGCATTTTTAGATTTGATTGGATTTCATTTCTTAAAAAATTATATGTATTAGATCAGATTTTGAATCCATAGTTATTAGAAGTGAACCGGTTAAATTACTGAATCATTAGGTTATTGATTTAATCGGTGGGTTACACATTGAATTGGCCTGGTCATAATTAAATAAATGGGGTACCTTTGTTGCAGGATCATTACGATAATCAATGAACCACCTCCAATGCTCTCTAGGAATTTTCGCCGGGCAGTTGTCAAGATTCTGCTCAAGTGTCATGGTTGTTTTGTAATGCTTATCATACAGCCTCCCCCTTGTATCCTTCCAGGACCTCCCCATTTGTCGCAAAAATATTTTCTTGATTCTACCACCGCTATCTTGCTGAAAGTGGAACATCTCCTACGATGAATAATGTCCAACTGTAAGTAATTGTAAGTTGAATGTTTGATATGATTCAACAATGCCAAAAGTCATTTTACCTTTGTGCAATCATTATAAACCGTGTCTTTGCCCTGCACCTTTGCCCAACTCTTCTCACAGATAGGAAACTTGCTGTAATCAGAGCCCATCACTCCTAGAATGCCACTCAACATTCCAGCTCTATCTCCGATTGCTTGCAACTCGTCGTTGAACCTCAGTATGACCTTGCTTCCATTAAGAAACTGCTCCATATCCTCCTTCACACTCATTTTAGCTTGCTTGACTATTCCATCAGAATCTAGAAATAGAAAAAAAATCAAATTCATGTCTACAATGTGCACAACATGTGAGAAACATACAAATATCATTAGCTAATCAATTAAAAAGTTGTATGGTTCAACACTTGTTACCAATGAGTTCAACATCCCAAAACTCAGTAGTCTTTCGTCTTTTGCGCTTTTTAGCATCAGAAGCAGCAAACATCCTGTCAATGTGTTCTTCAAACGAATCTACCTTGTTCGCCTCCGGGTCAACGTCCTCATTGCATGGTTCCGTCACCTGTACACTGGCGTTAGCGGTCTGTGGCTCAGGTCTTGGTTCGGTCCGAGGTGGACGAAAGGGTCGGAGAGGAGCTGTTGCGGAGACACCACCGTTAATAGGGGGCGGGGGATGAGCCAGTCATCGTCAGCAGATGGTAAGGACGCAGGAGGTGCAACTGGAGGCTGCTGACGTGGTGGCTCCACGCTTGTGACTTTCGTGTACTTAGCTTTCCTTGGCATCTTAAAATCCTTGCATAAACACATGTAGCATGACAGATAACATTAATTAATCTTAGACTAACAAGTGATATAATTAACGTAATTGGATAATAGAAATAACATACACGCACAAAGACAAACAAATATAGAATTGGATATATTTCAATATAAGTTTGATAATTAACCAAATTCTGGGCAAATATTTCATTGGTGATTAATATATATTTAGCTGAAAATAAGATTCCATAAATTTCTTCTTTTCTTTTTTTCAGAAACATTAATTCATGTACCTAACTAAAACTGAAGGTTGAACAAATAACTTTAAAGATATGATTGAACAGAACATAGCGTGAAGATGCACCAATAATGGAGAAGCATGCATATGTATACAAGTTGGTTGGTTAGGCAGTGTTTAATTGCTTTTGTGGTCCAAACTTGTAATTAAACCATATACACTACTTTTGTGATGAGTCTCAGGATATATGCATATGCAAGACTACTAGTACTCATATAGCTCCAATAAGTACTCTTTAGAGTTCAGAAATCACATACAAAAGTTATAGGCAAAAGAGCAGTTATATACTGTATACAATAGAAACAATTGAACCATCAAAAGAATTTAAAATATTTTAATAATATTATACACACTATAATTGAACAAGAACTCTGTACTTTTTAACTTTTACTACTCCTATCCACACATATATGTGTATAAATATTTGTTTCTTTCTTTTCAGCCGATCCATAATCAATGGCAGTGTAAACTGTTTATATCATCTTTAGCACTGCACATAGATTTTTTTCACTCATTAATAACCTAAGGTGATTAATTAATTCTTTCAACTTGCATTTGTGAAGTAGGTAAATATTATTACTTGGATAAACGGTATTAAATGACGCATCATGCTAGCAATGAAAATAGAAAATAACATTAGTTATATGTACGTATATCAATTACATAAATGGAATCTCTTTAAATCAGAAAATAATTCAATGAATCAAAGCTCATATTTTAAAATTTTTTTTCTTAGTTAATAGTTATAATGAAGATATGAACATGCAACCCCCAAACCCATCAAATCTTAGCTGGGATTATTCCTACCCACTTATAAATTTTTTACGTAGATAAGGTGAATAAATTAAAAAGGCAGAAAGGAATGCATGTGATTATATATGGTCAGCAATTAAAAAACGCAAGAAACTGAATCAAGAGAAGGAAGATAAGGAGCAACATGAAGATGGAAACTAGTTACCTCAACGAGCACGACGAAGGTGTGGAAGAGAACTTGACTGCTGACGGTGTGGAAGAGAACTTGACTGCCGACGACTTTCCACAGCAAGACGATGTGTGTAGCAAAAATAAGGATTCGACAAGGGAAGAGTCGGGGTGTACGTGTGAATAGACCAATACTAGGAGGTATAATTACTTAATTAGTTAGTTAGTGATGTGGACCATGATATTTTAAAATAATACTAATAATTCAATTTTTTTAAATAAAATAAAATAAAATCGTGCGGTGAAGCCGAAATCTTTGCATGCTCAAAGGCGTCTCCCAGTAGCTCTAGTATCATTCCGAAGGCCTTGTCACTCACTCCGCACATGCACTTTATATGGTATAGCCTCACCAAGAACCCCAGCTTCGAGAATTTTGAGCATCTTGGATACAATTCCTGCTCTCCATCTTCAAGTAGCTCATCAAAATCATGGGCCACGTGACTAGGTTCATTGTACAAATACGACAACTCTTTGGCACCCCCCCAAAATGTTCGTTGCTTGACTCTTCTTCATTGACAATGAAACCTTGAAAGTTGAATGCCTTATTAACCATGTCGCGCATTGGATCTCAACGGATGCTACACGGTTCACCTTCTTGTCTCTCACTTGAGCACTCTCCTACGCCTCTCTCACCGTGATGCAACCAAAAGGTATAGTTGGTAGGAAAAGGTTTCAGCAGCAGATGATCATAGGCATCATCTCTAGTTTGGAAAAGCCGAAACCTACCCGAAGGACATGGACAATGTATCATCCCATTGGACGATGCATTGGCAAATGCGAAGTCCAAAAATGTGTTCAAGCTGGCCTTGTATTCATCACTGCCTCTTGGCTTTGAGATCTAACTCTTATCTATGTCTACTTTAATGAAATCATGTAATCAGATGAATAAATATTTAACGAGGCAATACAAATAGAAAATCTTTAAAAAAAATTCGGGCAAAGTGTCAAAAGAAATATCTTAAATTTATCACGATTATGTAATGGGAGAGTACTAATATATTTTAATTCAATAAGTAATGCCAGAGAGAGAACGGGAGGATAACTTAGAAATGAAAGAGAGACAAAGGTACTTGTATCAAGGATAATAAATAGCATGCGAATGGTATTAGGAAGGATGCTTAGTCATAGTAAAATTCTGCACTTTTAAAAAATTACTGGAAGAAAGAAACTCTGGTCCAATGCCAAAGAATGAACTGGAAAAGATATACTTCCTTAAAAAATAAAAAAAAGGAAGGACGAATAGAAGTTAGAGTTTAAAATCATAACAACCAAAGAGGTAAATAACAAATCATATTGAATCAAGTTAAAATCTGAGATCAAATTGAATCAGTAACCTTGATGATCTAAAGAAGTTGCAAATAACAATTTCTTCAATACTACCCTCATGGAATAATAAATGCTTGTTGTTTCAAACATAATTGAGAAAATGGATCATCATTTTTTCATGCAGCTCAGAGAATATGATAAACAAGCTCATACTATGTACTTTTAGGTTCCATGTATGTTCATCGATTAAATGTACGGTGGCGAATGAAGGCTAACTAATGAAAATGAAAATCTCAATAAAATAGACAACCATAAACTAGGAAGCATAACTCATTAACAGCATTAAAAGTTCTGTTGGATAAGAATAGTCACCAGCCAAGAAAATATAAGTACATGTACACTAACGCCAAATTACCAAGAATAAGATTTTAAGAGAGTTGGTCATTGACATGAAGCAAACACATATTGATAAGATTTCTAATCATTCCCAATAGGAAAACCAAGTTATAGTACAACCTAAAAAGTACAAATCCTAGAGCCAATTTATTGTCAGATGAAGCAAGAAGTATCAGGCATAGACAGAAAAAAGGAGTAATTTAGACTAATGAAATAAACAGTGTGTATTAGATTATATCTAAAAGTATTATTGTATACATTCATACAAAATACAATGTATATGTGTATATATATATATATAACAAACAAATAATATTATCAAAAATAGATTTAACATTAAAGGAGGCATACTGCAGGCCACGACCCATTGCCCTCAGATCAAAGAGCACATTTTTTGGGATCTCTGTTGAATTTCACAAGAACGATGGAACAGCACCTGATCTCATCATCTAAAATTTACAACAATTTCAGTACACTATGTATTTTGCTCTGCATGGAAGATTGAAAAATTCTCATAGCACAATATAATACAATACAGTCACTGACATCACCTCCATACAAGTCCCCTCTTCTATATTTCCATCTTTTTTGAGGTTGAAATCTGAGTTTAGACTCTTCAGTGTTTCACTGAATTACTATTAGGCACTGTATTCTTTTAAATTATTTTTTAATATTAAATGATAAAATTGTTAATGGATTTCCATTACAAAATAGAGACATGGAAATAACTGCTCACTTAACAAGCAAAGCAACATTCATTGCCTGTGCCTTTCATTTTTTCTCAATTCATCGATTTTCTTCTTTCTTTTTTTTCTTTTTTGACATAGTTAATTCTCTAAATTCTGTACTATTCTAACTCATTTAAGACTATAAGTAATTCTATACTATTTTCTAAATATAAGGAATAATCACTCTTAAATCAGTAAATTTTAGAGAAGACAGGTCGGGTGATAGGTCTCACTAAATAATTCAAGGGTCTAGATATTTTTTTTCAAAGAAAAATAAGAGAGGGATTTAGATTTCAAGACCCAGACACAATTTCCAGTTGTATTACTCTGAGGCAAATTACATCAACAAACTACAATGGGAAAAAATTCTAAATTTAGGACTTGTTTTGCCCTAAATCTCATATAACAAACTTAAATTTCAACTTTAAGCTTTTTCAAGTCTCAAGACATGATATATTCAGTCAGCATAATCAACCCATTAACCCTTCTCTATTAAAAAATAAAAAAAAGAAGCAATTATGGCAAGAAAAAGAATAATTGTATTTGATTCAATCAATTTACTTCCTCTTTCCATGGAAGCATAGAGAACTGTTAAGAAAGGTAAATCAGGCAACAGAAAGTTATGTAAACCAAACCATATACAAGAAAGTTCTTCAATCTTTATTTATTTATATAAATTCTCATATATTTAATAACTGGATTAGAGCTTTTATGTTCAGTTTGCATGCTCTTTTACAAGTGTTCAACTTTAATCTTTGTGATAGATTTCTAAAAATTGTGTTTTATCCTGTTCAGATACTAGTTAATTTAAAAAAAAAATGAAAAAAAAGCATATTGTAGAAAGAGATAACAAACCAAGAACAAGGAGGAACCTTGCAATTGAAGAGGGGTTTTGGTACATACCTTAAGGCAAATCGACGAAGCTGATCTACAAATCGACCGCAGTTTTGTTAGCCAAGCTGCATGAACAAAAATTCATAGTCACAAATCCATCACATAAGAAACGCACTACAACAAATACAACTAGAATTACTATCTTAATCACCCCACGCAACCACCCTCAAAAAACCAAACAGAATAAACTCCAAAGAAACAGACAACAAAATCAGTTTGAGATGGAATTATAACCATGACAATGAAAGCTGGTTGAATTAGTTAGCTAACTAAAAATGAAAGCTTATTGTTGTTCATATATATTGAAAACTCTACTAGAGCTGTATATATGTATATTGGTATCTTATATAAGAGTTAACTAACTTTTTGCTAACTAAATTGAAATCTTAATTCTCTTCATGTAGTTATATTATGAAGGAGCTAACTAACTATATGCTTTTCCTTCTTGTTGATGACTTAACATTGTATATGATTGTTTAACAAAAAAGATAAGAATAATGAAATAAAGAGTGTGTGTTCTTATTAATAAATGAGAATAACAGTAATAACTTGAAGGGAAGATGAAAATTCCAATTCAATTATGAATCCCTAAACTTGCTGAATGTGAAAGCCAAACGTAGAAAAACAGAAGAGAAATATTAAGTTAAAGGCCCAAACAAAGAAGCTTTAAAAACCAGTAGCGGTTATACTTTAAATACTACCATACTCCAGATTGAACCCCAGATCCTGCCAAACATAAGACACTGAATCGTAGAATAATGGAAGAGATAATGGTGAAAATCCACAAACAACAAAATTTAATAACCAGTTAAAAGTCATCAGATATACTTGCATCTCTTAACACACAAAGTCCAATTACAAATCCCTAAACCTGCAAGATGAAAGAGATAAATTTTGAAAATCCAAACTAAGCAGCAGTAGCTTTTAAAAACCAGTACCAATTATACTTAAATCCAAATGCAAATCCTAGATCCTGCCAAACATAAGACACTGAATCGTAGAAAAAGGGAAGAGATTAAGGTGAAGATCCAGAAAAAACCAGTCACCACCAGTTATGCTTAGGTCCTTCAATACCCAAGTCCAAATACTTACATTTATAAAAGAAAATGACCAATGTGTTTCATAACCAAGAAAATGATCCCTGCATTTATACTACCCTTATTGGATTCAATCAATTTTCTTCCTCCTTCCATGGAGGCACAGAGAACAGTTAAGAAAGGTGAACTAGGCAACAAAAACCTGGGTAAACTAAACCATATACAAGAAAGTTCTGCTATCTTTATTTAGTTACATAAATTCTCAAATATTTAATAACTGGATTACAAGCATTGATGTTCAGTTTGCATACTCTTTAGAGCTTTTATGGTTAGTTTGCATGCCCCTCTACAAGTGTTTAGCTTTAATTTTTGGGAGAGATTTCTAAAAACTATGTTCTAACCTGTTCAGATGCTAGTTAATTTTAACAAATTAAAACGACAAAAAGGCATATGGTGGAAAGATCTAACAAACGAAGAACAAGCAGGAAGCTTGCAATCAAAGAGGGGTTTTGAACATACCAGAAGACAAGTCGATGAAGCTGATAGGCGAAGGACCCTCCGGCAACGGGAAGCGCGATGTAGCTGGTACTGGGACCGGAGGGGAATGGCGGCAAGGATTCGCGCGCAGAAGGGCCGATGGATCTTATTCTGGGAATGGTCGACAGTAGGGGGAGAAGGATGGATCGGCAGCCACGCGAGTCAACGGTGACAGAGTGGGGCAGGGTGGAGCAGGGAAGAGGTTCGCGTGCTCTACACTCTCCTTTGGCGGGTTCTTCGAATTCTCAATTGTGGGTATTCTGAAGTGAATTAGGGTAAAATCATCTGCAGCTGGAAAGGGGTTAGCGGCGGCCATTCTGAGTTCGACACTAAATCAAAGAGATTTGGCGTCGGTAGGATGATTTGGGATGGGACCACAGCTATCTACCATGAATTGCTGCATTTGGGGATTCTGCAGTTTGCCGCAGGCATCCCCACATCCGTTGTAATGTGGAGATCCATTACCATCCCTAATTTGTAGTCACAATTTTATAAAATGGTGACCTAAAAAGATTTATGGTCATAGTTTTAATGCATGACCTAAAGAAACTTATGGTCACGATTTATGAAGTGTGACCTAAAAGAATTTATAGTCACTTTTTTAAAGCATGGCCTAGATTAGCTCTCTCTTAGTGTTATGTGCTCTCACTCTCTAGATTACATTATTTTTGTGGGTCGTCAGAGCTTTATCTGTGTCTGGATATCCCGATGTGATAGGAATGTTGTGCAGTTGGGTTAGTGTTTTCGGAGATGAACTCCAATTTGTGATAGTGGGTTGTGAGAGAAGAGAACGAATCTCTAGTTCTCTGAGAAACCCTAGCTACTCAACTCCGGTTTTCACATTTTGGTTTGTATTTTTTTTCAATAATTACTACTTCTTCTTGATTTTCATTGTTTTATTCAATTTGACACTAAGAAAACTAACCTAATTTTGTTGGTTGCAGCTTTTGTCGTGTAAGTTGTAGATTAAAAAGGCGATTTCAAAAGAACTGATTCGGATAAGTAGTGTTGATTGTTGTTTTGTTGTAGGTTACTCGTGCTTATTTTTTTAACTGACTAGTATCCTAGGGTAAATGGATGAAATAATTAGGGATTAGGGTTTTTCAGATCTGATTTGTATGGTAAGGACAACGAGTTGATCTGAAATTTAAGGCGTTATATATTTGGATTTAGGTATAGTTATTTCTAAAGTCATTTTTTCTTGCTATATATTTGGGGTTAAATTTTTGTTGGAACTCAAATTTAGGGCTAATTTTTGTTAGAACTTAAATTTTTTTTGTTTAATTCAATGTTTATTCAATTGTTGGTTGTAAGAACCATGGCTAATTAACCGCTTAATTAAATTAAATTAATTATCCAAAATAGGATCCAAAAATTTAGAATGTTAATTAAAAATTTAAATACGATATTTGGACTCAGTAGATTTTTCTGAGTTGGAAAATGTAATTTTCTACGAAAAATTACGTAAAAATGCGTACTGATAAATTAAACGGTAGTACCGGCTTAAATTTGTCTGGTACTGAGCGAGAATGATAAAAACAGTAGAAAAGATTAACAAAATAATTATAATTGAAAACCGGACACTAATTTTAAAGGTTTGGCCCAAAGTTATGCCAAACGGGCCAAAAATTTTAACGGGTTGGACCGGGCCCAAGCCCAACATATATAAAGCCACTTAAGTGGCAAATTCAGCCATCTTCACCACGTTCCAGCAGCAGAAAATGTGAATTGAGAGAGAGGAGAGCAAGGGTTCCAAAAACACTATTCACTTTCAACTTCATTCAACCATAACTTGAGCTACGGAGCTCCAGTTCGCGTGCCATTTGTGGCTACACGAAGCTCTCGCCGAGTCCGTCATTTCTACCTAAGTATTACTGGTAAGAAATCACGTTTCACACTCTCTTTCCCAGTCCTAACAGTTTTCACATTTTTAGGTTTGAGTTTTGAAGGAGTTTTGTGATTTTGATTGTTTAGGGGTAATCTAGCATTGGAGTATTGTTGTGTTTTGTCCCTATTTCCTTTGGGTAAGGTGAGTTACTTCAAAACCCTTGTGGTTTGATATTTTGTGGACCCTAGATATTCATTTTTGGGTATATTGCTTATGTATCGCTTGAAATTGTTATTGTTGGTGTTGATTTGGAGCATTGGATTTGAGTTGGTGAATTGTGGTGATTGGAGGCTTGCTTTGGACTCAAATTTGGTGATTGGGTGCCTATTGGGAATCGCCCAAGGTATGATTTTGGTTTTCTCTATGTAATATATAATATTTCTGGACACTTAGGCTAGTGAACCATAGGATAGGTTTGGATTGAATTGGTCGTTAAACTTGTTGAATGATAATTGTGATGTAAGATGATTTTGATGATTGTGATGATTATGGTAAATGATGGTGTTGATGTATGATATGGTATTGGAACATGATGATTTTAAGAATTGTTAATGAATGATAAGGTAAATTGTTGAGATTTGAGTTTACAAGTAGAATTTAGTGTATGGAATGGGTGATTTGATGTGTTGCAAAGTTATGGAATGAATAAAAGGTATATGAATATGATTTAGGTACATTAGGACTATTTTGAATGGGGAATAAGTGATTGTTGATTGAGAGTTTGGTAAAATTGAGGTTGAGATTTTTGGTAAAAATGGGTTTTGGGTGAACTTCGACAGATCATATCTTGAGCTACGGTTTTTGAAATTGCTTGAATTTTATGTCAAATTAAAGATAATTTAAAGAGATTTAAAACGGTATAGATTTTGTAGAAATATGAATTATGTAGAGAAAGATATGATCGTTAGAAGTTGGTGTTAAAAATCTAAGTTCTGTGATGCTGAATTTGTGATTTCTGGTTTGTGTGTGCACGCACACTGCTGTGTGCGTGCTCTAAACAGTGGCTATGTTTTGACTTGTACATACGCACAGCCTTGTGCGCATGCACACCTTGTAAAATTTTGAAAATGTGCGTACGCTAATGAGCGGATATTTTATACGCTTTTTGTCATCATTTTCATATAGTTTTTAGTATGTTTTATTTAGGTTTTATTAATTTTTTATAGGTTTTAGTGTTAAATTCACATTTTTGGATTCTACTATGAGTTTTTGTATTTTTGTGCAATTTCATGTATTTTTTGGCTGAAATTGAGGAGTTGGAGCAGAAGTCTGATTTAGAGACAGAGAAAGCACTACAGATGCTGTCTGGATCTGACCTCCTTGCATTCGAAAGATGTTTTCTGGAGCTATAGAAGTTCAAATGGAGCACTTTCAACGGCTATGGAAAGCAGACTTCCAGAGCTTTTCAGCAATATATAATAGTTCATACTTTGCTTCGGATTAGAAGGCCCAAAACTGGTGTCTAACGCCAGCTACCTGCCCCCTTCCTGGCGTCTAGCGCCCACAGAGCAGAGTCCAGCGTCCAAATGCCTAGAGAGGACCCTCTAGCCAGCGTTCAATGTGTAACACCCTAATTAGCCTATGCTTTACCTCGCGTGGTAAAGCAAAAGTTAACCAGAGATTATGACAGTTCTAACGCTCATACGTATAATATATAGAAAGAATAATATAATCTAGAAGCCCGATGAAAGATATAGCTCAAATTTTTAGATTTGAAAAGCGCAAAACATACTAACGAAGCTACTAGCTTAAGGTACAAGAAACAGATAAGATATAACAAAAGATAGGTATATAATATCATAGGAAACTAGCCACGGCTCGTGGAGTTTAAGTCGGCTAGCCATATACAATTATACAAAACCATATAGAAACCTGACAGTTTAAAAACAGCTTATACAAGTTCTTCTCTCAATACAAGCCTCTAGGCAAAGACAAAATACAAAAAGAGAGATGTATAAACACGATAAACCAAAAAGACTCCAAAAGAATCCAAGATCATCCGCTTCTGTCACCATCCAAAGCAACTCACCGAGGTGGGTTGCGACCTGCATTTGAAAAATACAATAGAAATATGGTATGAGAACCGGAGGTTCTCAGTATGGTAACAGTGCCCAGTGATGTAGGATATAAGACCCCGGGATGCCAAAGGCAATCCTAGCTCCATATCCATCAAAAGATTCAACTTAAAGCATTCTAAAACAAATAAGCATAATTATATGAAACCTTAACATAACTAAACAGGGTACTCTATCTTAGGGGAATACTATTCTAACCAAACACCACTGTCCCACAGCCTTCACCAACCTATCCTTCATGCGATCCCATCGCCACCACCTTCCGAACCTCCTCAATCCCAGTAGAAAGCACAATTAATAACAATGCGAGTAATTCACAAGTAAAAGCATACGAGGCAAGTAGATCAAGTAAACAAATAGGCATGTTATTCAATTAAGCATACAATTACAAGTCGGCAAAGCAAACAAACAGATAGAAGATGCATATGATGAATGCCTGCCCTATTGGCTGTGATATCACATTGTCGGTTCAACTGCCAACCCGACACATCTCCATGGAGATGTCACCCTTCGGATTTTCTCATATGGGAACCCCCAATATATAGTGCCCACATCACTGTCCAGGTACCGGCACCTGCACGCTCTATTGATCCGAAGGGATGCGAGCGTGATGCTCTTGCCACAGACCTCACATCACAACGCAAGCGGGATGAACCACCGCCCTTACGCCCCGTCGCTACCTCGACAGGCGGGATCCCACTGCCCTCCCTGCCGGGCGCATAGCGTCTCATAATCTCAGTAAAAATAATATTTCAGTGGTTTTCAGTATACATGGATCCATCATCTCATTCAGAGTCCGCGACTCATCTCAACCACTGTCCATTCATAACTCAGTTTCCAAATATCAAAAGTTCATCATTTCTCATATCATATATCAATCATCCTTCACCTAACGTCAAACCATTCTCAGCACGCCAGAAACCTAGGCCTTCGTTTTCTAATTTATCAAAAAATCATGTACTAGAACCCTTAAGTTATATCCCATGTTCTAATACTCAAAACTAGGCCCAAAAATCTTAAAATGGTGTTATAGAAGTGGTGCACGAAATTGTGATCTCCAGGCTCGAACAAATCCTGGTAATGGCTCCAAAGCTTGGTGCTTTGATCTTAATTCATAATTGTCACAACTTCGATACAACTAACCAGCAAGTGCACTGGGTCGTCCAAGTAATACCTTACGTGAGTAAGGGTCGAATCCCACGGAGATTGTTGGTATGAAGCAAGCTATGGTCACCTTGCAAATCTCAGTCAGGCGGATTTAAACATGATACTTTATTAGATTAAAATAAACAATAAAAGGGATAGAGATACTTATGTAGATTCATTGGCAGGGATTTCAGATAAGCGAATGGAGATGCTTTTCGTTCCTCTGAACCTCTGCTTTCCTGCTATCTTCATCCAATCAGTCTTACTCCTTTCCATGGCTGGCTGTATGCAAGGGCATCACCGTTGTCAGTGGCTACATCCCCTCCTCTCAGTGAATCATATGCTCACGCACCCTGTCACGGCACGGCTATTCATCTGTCGGTTCTCGATCATGCTAGAATAGGATTCACCCTCCTTTTGCGTCTGTCACTAACGCCCAGCACTCGCGAGTTTGAAGCTCGTCACAGTCATTCAATCATTGAATCCTACTCAGAATACCACAGACAAGGTTTAGACCTTCCGGATTCTCTTGAATGCCGCCATCATTCTAGCTTACGCCACAAAGATTCCTGTTAGGAGATCTAAGAGATACTCATTCTAGCTTAATTCATGTAGAACAGAAGTGTTTGTCAGGCACGCGTTCATAAGGGGGAAGGATGATGAGCGTCACACATAATCATCACCTTCATCACGTTCTTGGGTGCGAATGGATATCTTAGAAGAGAAATAAGAAGAATTGAATAGAAAACAGTAGTACTTTGCATTAATCTTTGAGGAACAGCAGAGCTCCACACCTTAATCTATGGAGTGTAGAAACTCTACCGTATGAAAATACATAAGTGAAGGTCCAGGCATGGCCAAGATGGCCAGCCCCCTAAACGAGATCAATAGTCTCCTAAGATGAACAATGGATTAAAACTGAGACCAAAGATTGTCAAAAAGACTAGTAAAAGGTCCTATTTATAATAAACTAGTCACTAGGGTTTACATGAGTAAGTAATTGATGCATAAATTCACTTCCGGGGCCCACTTGGTGTGTGTTTGGGCTGAGCTTAAGTGTTGCACGTGCAGAGGCCATTTGTGGAGTTGAACGCCAGTTTCTGTGCCAGTTTGGGCGTTCAACTCTGGTTTTGGATCCTTTTCTGGCGCTGGACGCCAGATTTGGGCAGAAGGCTGGCGTTGAACGCCAGTTTACGTCGTCAATTCTTGGCCAAAGTATGGACTATTATACATTGCTGGAAAGCCCTGGATGTCTACTTTCCAACGCAATTGGAAGCGCGCCATTTTGAGTTCTGTAGCTCCAGAAAATCCACTTTGAGTGCAGGGAGGTCAGAATCCAACAGCATCAGCAGTCCTTTTTCAACCTCTGAATCTGATTTCTGCTCAAGTCCCTCAATTTCAGCCAGAAAATACCTGAAATCACAGAAAAACACACAAACTCATAGTAAAGTCCAGAAATGTGAATTTAACATAAAAACTAATGAAAACATCCCTAAAAGTAACTAGATCCTACTAAAAACATACTAAAAACAGTGTCAAAAAGCGTATAAATTATCCGCTCATCAAGAAGCTTACAACCTTGTTAAGAAGGTAGAATAGTTGAAAAACAAGTAAAATTTGAGAAACATGACGTGTGCAGCCGCACAGGGGTCTGTGCGTGCACACGCCCAGGAAATTTTAAAATGTGTGCGTACGCACAGGTGGCAAAACTTACAGAATCTGGGAATGAAAATAAAAAGGAATTTATATTATTCAAATTAAAAAGCCTTGACTGGGGGAATGATTAATTGGAAGTTCTGTCCTTGTTGGAATTCTCTCAAATGTAGTATAAAGAGGTTGTTATTTTCACTTAGTTAACCCTTACTAAATAAAGGAAAGTCAAGTGATTGAGCTAACTCTTATTCGCAAATCCTAGTCCTCTCCTTTGGGAAGGTCTAGCGTTAGTAAATACATAATTAGCCAACAACTTCCAATTTAACTAACCACTTGAGCATTCCAACTCAAGTGTCTCCTCTTAATCAACCCCCATGTCAAGTATGGAATCTACTCTATTGACATGGATACCATCTTCGTTATTGGGAGTTTGGAATAGAAAAGAGACATAATAATTTAAATAAAATATAGATTCAAAATTAATTAAAAGTAAAAGTAATCTTTTGCATTAACAATCCATGAAAATAATCCAATTACCACTCTAAACAAGAATTAAGAATATGGAATAAATAAAAGAGCAAGTAGGAAAATAAACTAGAATAATATCTTCAACGGAGGTGATGACTCTTCAAAATTCAAAAGCAAAAGCAATAAACTAATAAACTATGAATGTAAAGAAAACCTAGAGGAAGAGTAATTTCTCTCTAGATTCAAATCTAAAATCCTAAAACTATCCTAATGAGAATGCGTGAGTGTGTATTGAGTCTCTGCATGTTCCCTGGCTTTATTCTGTGTTTCTGGGCCGAAAACTGGGTCAAAACGCGGCCTAAAATCGCCCCCAACATTTTCTGTTAATTCTGCAGATCGCGCAGGTCACGCGTATGCGTCAGTCACGCGTGCGCGTCATTTGGCGAATTTTCTTGTCACGCGTACGCGTCGTCCACGCGTGCGCGTCTTTTGTGTAGACTCCGATCCGCGCGTACGCATCAGGCACGCGCACGCGTCGCTGCAATTTTTTCCATGTCGCGCGCACGCGTGAGCCATGCGTGCGCGTTGATGCTCGCTGGTCATCTCCTCAGTTTCTTGTGTTCCTTCCATTTTTGCAAGCTTCCTCTCTAATTTCTAAGCCATTCTTGCCCTATGAAGCCTGAAGCACTTAACACACGGATCACGGCATCGAATGGTATAAAGGAGGATTAAAATATACAAATTAAAGATCTCTAGGAAGCAAGTTTTTAACCATAGAGTGAAACTAAAAAGGGAAATATAAAACCATGCAATTAGTATGAATAAGTGGGTGAAGACTTGATGAAACCACTCAATTAAACACAAGATAAACCATAAAATAGTGGTTTATCAGTCCGCACAGGCCTGTGCGTCCGAACAGGTTGAAATTCTTCCTTAGATATGTGCGCACATAAGCTATGCTAGCGCTACAAACAGAACGCATTTCCCTGCCTGTGCGTGCGTACAGGTCAAAATTTTTGCAGGGTGTGCGTCTGCACAAGGGTGTGCGCTCGCACATATCAGAAATCATGAAATTCTGCAACCTTGCAGAATTTCAGAGGTTTGTGCGTGCACACGCCCAGGAAATTTTAAAATGTGTGCGTACGCACAGGTGGCAAAACTTATAGAATCTGTTTACTCGCACAACCTGTGCCAGCGCCCCTAACAGACTGGCCTTCCCAACGTGTGCGTCCACACAGGTTGAAATTCTTCCTTAGATATGTGCGCACACAAGCTTTGCTAGCGCTGCAAGCAGAATGCATTTCCCTGCCTCTGCGTGCGCATAGGTCAAAATTTTCGCAGGGTGTGCGTCCGCACAAGGGTGTGCGCTCACACATATCAGAAATCATGAAATTCTGCATCCTTGCAGAATTTTAGATTTTTAACACAACCTTTGAATGATCATAACTTCTACAAAATTCCAATTTTTACAAACTTTATATCGATTTAAAGGGTTTTTAAAGATCTTTAATTCTAACAAATTTCAATCAATTTCAAAAACCGAGGCAAAAGTTATGATCGAACAAAGTTCACCAAAATTCCTTTTTTACCCAATTTTCACATGTACCCAAATTTACCAAATTCACAAGCCACACCCAACTAGATCAATACCAAACTTCCATTTCCAGCACAATCTACCCTTTTAAATCACATTGCACCATTCTCAATCATCAAACACAAAATATGTGACACTAAGCTCAATTGTTCCACCAACACGTTTACCAACCATCAATTTATTCCTATCGATTCTCATTATCAATTTCATTCATACGTATATCAATATCCCACCACATACAATCATTCAAATCATCAAACATCTCAACTCAACATCGTCATTTCCCAACGAAACAACATCAATTTAGCATACAACTTCAACCAACTATCATCAACAACCATATAAATCCAACCTATCCTATAGGTCACTAGCCTAAGTGTCCATGAATATTATATACTACATAGAAGAAACCAAAACCATACCTTGACCGATTCTCTATATGCACCAAAAACTCCAATTAGCACAAACAAGCTCCCAACCACAATCCAAGCTTTCAATTCCACTCCAATAAGCACAATTAAGTTCCAATAGCTCCCAAAGCCACAACAATCAAACTATATGCATATAAATCACCTCAAATAAACCTAGGGTTCCAATTAAACATAAATTCACAAGGGTTTAGTGGCTCTTACCTTTTCCAACCGATTTGGATGTCAAAACCCAAAGCTAAGCAAAGATTATAATGAACCTAAACATCCAAAATTACAAAAACTCACTTAATCACAAACCCTATGAGCCGAAATTTTGGAGAGAAGAATAGAAAATATTTCGTGGTTACCTCTCCAGTTTCTTATATGGGTTTTGAGGAGCTCTTCATGAGGAATGCGTAGCCTCAAACGGTGCGGCGATCGGAGCTCTATAGCTCAAGATATGAGCTTGTGAAGATGGTAATGAATAGTAACCATGTGGTTTCTCCCTTCTTCTCTTTTCAGCATGTATGAGTGTGTTTGTATGTGTGTTATGATGAAATCGGTTCACTTATGAACCCCTTTATATGTTGGGCTTGGGCTCAACTTGGGCCCGGTCCAACCCGTTAGCGTTTTTACCCCGTTTGGCCCAACTTCGAGCCAAACCTTTAAAATTAACGCCCAGTTTTCTA
Source organism: Arachis hypogaea (assembly GCF_003086295.3). Classification (NCBI taxonomy): domain Eukaryota; kingdom Viridiplantae; phylum Streptophyta; class Magnoliopsida; order Fabales; family Fabaceae; genus Arachis; species Arachis hypogaea. The sequence continues at coordinate 31,898,746 of NC_092047.1, read as the reverse complement.
TTTCTAACATTTTTCTAAGGTTTTTGATGGTTTTCACTTTTTCTCGTGCGGTACCGGGCAGACTTGAACCGGTTCAACTGGTTCAATTGCCAGTTCGCAGTTTTTCATGGTTTTTCGCAGAAGGCACATTCTCTAACTCAGAAAAATTCACTGAGTCCAAAAATCACCTTTAAATCCTCAAATTCTCTCTCTAACTTTTTGGAATCTAATTTGGGCAATATTAATTACTTAATTAACCGGTTGATTAGTTGCGGTTCTTACACAACGCCCTAGGAGCCTCATAGCACGTGGATCTCATCAAATCTCAGCCTGAACACTCATCAAGTGGGCCCAGAAGTGGATTTTAGCACTAAATAGACTGTTTTACCCTTACTGGTTATCTGTTTAGTATTTAAAGTGTATTTTACATGATCATTAGACATGACGCATACTATTCAGCATATTTTTGAGTTTTACTTTGTATGTCACATCAGTATGAGTTTCTAAACCTCCTAGGTTGAGGGGAGGAACCCTGCTGAGTTCTATGAATTAATAAAAGTATTACTGTTTCTTCTTTGATCCATGTTTGATTTATTTCTAAGATGTATATTCGATCTTTATCGTGGTGGATAGGATGATCAGTGGCAATCAGCTTTGTTCATCACATTAAGACGAACGTGCCTGACAAACACCCGTGTCTACTTGGGTTTGTGTGAATACGTGACTGGAAAGTATGAGCCAGTAACTATGTTTATACATCTTTCAGACGGTTAATCCACGACTTCGTTGGGGACTTCTTGAGACACCAGTTTAACCGATTTTCGGGGAGATTAGGGTCTCTGTGGTATAGACTAGAATCCTAAGAAGCAGCATCCTCTGATCCAGAAGATTCGACCTTGTCTGTGGCGTTTTGAGAAGGATCGCCAAGAGAATGAACTGCTAGAGCTTCACCCTTCGTCAGATTGGATGACCACGACCAATGGCATTCAATCTGTAGCAGAGGAGATCAATAACCACGGCCCATGGCGTTGATCACATACAGCCTGCCATAAAAGAAGATCATTCACAAGCAAAGAAGACAGTAATGCCAAAGTTAATTCAGAAAGGCAAAGCAACTCCAACTTTTAACTCTATCCTTAAAGTATTAGCACCCTATTATAATAATCCCATAAATATTTATCTATCAACAACCTTCTGATCTGTCTGAATAAGACCTGCAAGATAACCATAGCTTGCTTCAAACCACAATTCTCGTGGGATCGACTCTGACTCGCTCAGGTATTACTTGGACGACCCAGTACACTTGCTGGTACAACAGTACAAAGGTGTGGGGATTCGTGCTACCATACGCACACACAAGTGCGCAGACACACACAAGAAGATCCTTACTGTTGGGAGCGCTAGCACACTCTGGTGCGCATACACACCCTGCAAAATTTGCAAGTTGTGTATACGCACAACATCGTGCGCACGCACACGCTGGGAAGTGCATTCTGTTGAGGGCGTTTGCATGAATCTGTGCGTGCATTTAAAATGAAAAATTTTATCTTCAGTGCGTACGCACACCTCTATGCGTACGCACACTACCCTGTTTTTCAATGAAAACCTTGTTTTTAACTGTTTTACCTTCTCGGCAAGCTTGTAAACTTCCGTAATGCTTATCTAGGGTGTCTTAACTTGTTTTTAGGCCTTGAAACATAGAGAATACCCTAAGTGATTTTAACTAGATATTTTCCGGTAAAAATTTTAAAAGACGAAACTTTAGGTTTCTGGAGTACTGAAGGTGGATTAGTCGAGTGAGGTGGTAGAGTATCGTAAAGACAATTGGCATGAGGAATTGAGGAGTTATAGATTTGGTGATGGCTTTACTGAGTACTAAAAAATATTTTTTGAAAACTCCTGATATATTATTTTCTACTGAGATTGTTGAGACACTATGCGCCTGGCAGGGACGGTGGTTAATCCCGCCTGTCGATGTCGCGGCGGCGGCGCAAGGGCGGTGGTTCGTCCCGCTTATGTTGAGATGTGAGGTCTGTGGGAAGAGTATCCCGTTCGCATCCCTTCAGAATCACTAGAGTATGCAGGCACTATATCTTAGACCGTGTTCCGGGCACGATATCTCGAGGGTTCCCATTCTGAGACCGAAGGGCAACATCTCCATGGAGATGTGTTAGGTTGGCAGTTGAACTGACAATGTGAGATCACAGCCAATAGGGCAAGAATTCATCATGTGCATCTTCTATATGGTTGTTTGCTTTGTTTACTTGTATTGCTTGCCTATTTGTATAACATGCTTAATTGCTTCTTGAATTACTGTTATAATTGATAATTACTTGTGTTTTACTTGTATGATATTACTTTTGTTTTCTACTGGGATTGAGGAGGCTCGGTAGGCGGTGGCGATGGGATTGTATGGCGGTTAGGCTGGCGAAGGCTGTGGGACAGTGGTGTGGATGTTAGTTTAGAAATTCTCTATGTTAGATTACCCCATTATATTATGGTATTTAAAGTTGCGGTTTAAATTTGCTTATGTTTTAAGCTTGAATCTAATGATGGATATGAAGCTCTAGGATTGCCTCTGGCATCCAGGAGTCTTATATCTTACATCACTGGGCACTGTTACCAGACTGAGAACCTCCGGTTCTCATTCCATACTTTGTTGTTGTTTTCCATATGCAGGTTGCAACCCACCTCGGTGAGTTGCTTGATGGTGATAGTGCGGAGGACCTTTATTATGTATTTGGAGTCTTTTGGTTATTTTGATTTAGTTCTTTCACCTTTGTATTTACACTGCCTTAGAGGCTTACTTTGAGAGAGATATTTTGTACAAGCTATTTTACTTTCAAAACTCTATATGTTTGTATATAACTAGTTGGCCTAAACTCCGCGGGCTGAGGCTAGTTCCTTATGATTATTATACTTTCTTATATATTTATATCTTGTTATCTTGTATCTTTATATTGTGCCTTAAGTTTGTAGCTTTGTGTGAATGTTTCGTACTTTGTAATTTCGTATTTGAGCTTAATTCTTCATCGGGCTTTTAAAATTATTATTCCTTTCTATATATATTTATGTATAAGCCTTAGAAATATCGTAACCTTTGATTAACCTTTGCTTTACGGCATGAGGTAAGGCTCAGGGTAATTAGGGTGTTATATTTAGTGGTATCAGAGTGGTTCATCATCGTGTGCCTGAAGTATGGACCAATTGTGCTTCATTGCATACTCCGAGTCATTTTTCTTTCATGCTATTTAGGTTATCTACTTGATATTTCATAGCATGCTTGTTTATGAGTGCCGTTTTGGGATAATTCAAGCACTAGGCTTTTGATATTGAGACTGATCACCTTGATATCGATTGTTTAGTGTGGACAGAACCCTGAATGGCTACTCATAAACGAGGTCGGACACGTACTCATAGTGAGGATGAGGGTAACCCGTTGACGAACAATCATATTGAATTCGTGGTTTGAGACTATAGGACCATGGCTCCTGGTGATTTTCTTAGGAGTGATCCACCTCCATTTACCGAAAATGTCGACATGTTGGAGGCTAACAGGTGGTTTCGAAACGTAGAGAAGTTTTTGCACACTCATCGTGTTCTCGAAGTATAGTCTGTAGAAATAGTAACCTGTATATTAAAGGGAAGCACTCATCTTTGGTGGCAGGAGATGTGTGATGCCTCACAACTGGAATTAACCAATATACTTTGGGATAAGTTCAAGACAGAGTTTTACGAAAAGTATTTCTTGCAAGTGATTTGCACCGCGAAGGAGTTGGAGCTAATGTAGCTGAAACAGGAGGGTATGTCTATTGCCGAGTATACATGAGACTTTAATAACTTGTGCCGCTTCTCAAGGACTTGTCAAGGAGATCTAGCCGATTTTGAAGAATGGGCCTGTACCCAGTATAAAAGGGGACTCAAGAAAGAGATATTCAACTATGTGAACCCACAGAAGATAGGGAGTTTGGCCAAGTTAGTTAGCAAGAGTCAACTTGCAGAAGATTGTTCCATGGAATGGGCTTTGAGATTAGAAGGTCAGGATGAAATTACTCTAGATGTGCCGCAAAGACTTGGGTTAGGCCTATGTCACCGATGTGGTGGACCGGGACATATGTCCAGGGATTGTCCGCATGGGAGGATTTCAGATTCAGAACGATGGCAACAACAAGATAGAGGTAAGCATATAAAAAATTGGTATAGAATATTTTAGGATGAACGTTTAGCTTAGTTTTATCTTATGGGACGTTGCCATTAGGGTTGGCCAAATTTAGTGTCGGAGGAACCAATGGGAGAAGATAAGTTTGGTATATGTAGCCAAGTGATTCGGGTTCTTAGTCACAACTAATTAGAGTGACACAACGGAAAGCGTGAGGGAGCATTGACACGGTAGAATTATGAAAGATTGGTGTGCGAAATTGAACTCCGCACAACTGAACCGGCAAGTGCACCGGGTCGTCCAAGTAATACCTCAGGTGAGCGAGGGTCGAATCCCACGGAGATTGTCAGATTGTGCAAACAATGGCTATCTTGTAAATCTTAGTTAGGCAATTAGAAAAGATGATTGTTTATTAAGAAGCATAAACGAAAAGTAAAGAACGAAATACCATATTAGTATAAAAGCAACGATGGATATTTAGTTAAGGTTTTGGAAATGCGTATTCTTTCCGGATTAACTTTTCTTACTGTCTATTTCAACAATGAATGACTTATTCAATGCAGCCGTAATTGACTAACTCATGTAGCATCCTCATCAAGTTAGTCTCTTCTTGATAGAGAGAGATTTGCTCGATGGTCTAGAATTTCTCTTATAAAAATAAGAACTTCATTGTAAGCATAGCTCCAAACCAACAAACAATTCTCACATAAAAAATTTGAGTTGTCACAAGTACAAACCCCAATAAAAATTAACCGAAGTATTTAAACCTCGGGTCGTCTCACAAGGAATTGCAATAAAGTGATCAATTATTGGCTATGAAGGAACAAGGGGGTTTGATTTGTAATTGACAAGGAAATATAAAATTAAGAAAGTAAACAATAAGAACTAATAAAATAAAGGAAAGAACTCTTGGCTATACATAGGTAATTGAGATCACCATCCTTGTCTACAAACCATACATTGATAATTATAAGGGACCAACCCATTAAGTCTACTTCTAAAAGCTTTAAGTACGTTTAATGTCTACTCCTAAGCTTGAAGTACGTCAAATAGGCTTGATCAACATCACCTATAAGTCCTAACCTACCTACCAATTAGCTTAGTAGTGGGTTAGCGTCAATGGGTATCAAATTGACCACATAGGATTCTCAAATTACCAATTCATTAAGACCCAATGACTCAAGGTCACTCAATCCCCTTAGCCTAGGCCAAGAGTAAAGGAAACTACTAAAAAACTAGAGGAAACATTCTATCAAACACTTAGTGTGCAATAAAAGTAAACATCACAAAATGCATGACTACCACAAGCAAGAAATCAACAATAGCAATTAAGATGAACATAAAAAGGACATAGAAACATAAAATTGCATTAGAAGAAATTAAGATCCAGCAATGGTTCATCAACATAAAAGAGAGCAAAATAAGAAATTAACAAGGAAAACTAAGAAGATTGAAACAATAGAACACTAAAATATAAAGAGAATTGAAATCAAAACAAGGATTGAAATATAAATTTGAGAGAGATTAACCAAACTTTACCCTAATTTCTATCCTAAATCTAGAGAGAGGAAAGAGCCTCTCTCTAGAATTCTACCCTAAAACATGATGAAAACTAAACTATGACTACTTGGTTCTTTCCCCCTTTAATCCTTGGATTCAATAGCATCAGAAATGAGTTGGATTAGGCCCAAAATGCTTCAGAAATCGCTGGCCACGAGTTGCTCAAGATGGCCCACGCTGATCCTGCGACGCGTGCGAGTGGGGGATGTGTGCGCGTTGCCTAACTGCAAGGCAACTATGAAAAAATTTATATCATTTTGAATCCCCGGATGTTAGCTTTCCAACGCAACTAGAACTGCCTCATTTGAACCTTTGTAGCTCAAGTTATGATTGATTTAGTACGAAGAGGTCAGGATTGACAACTTTACAGTTCCTTCATTTCTTCATGAGTTCTCCCACTTTGCATGCTTTTCCTTCATTCCTTCAATCCAATCTTTGCCTTCTAAACCTGAAATCACTTAACAAACATATCAAGGCATCGAATGGAATTAAAGTGAATTAAATTTAGCTATTATAAGGCCTAAAAATCATGTTTTTATACTTAAGCACAAATTAAGGGAGAATTACAAAACCATGCTATTTCATTGAATAAATGTGAGAAAAGTTGATAAAATTCCCTAAATTAAGCACAAGATAAATCACAAAATTGGGGTTTATCACTTCTATACCATAGCAGTCCACCATATCCGAGCAACTCATGTAGCATCCTCATCAAGTTAACTCATGGATTTCCACTATAGTCGAAGGTGAAGACCTAAAAACGCCACAGACAAGGTCGGATCTTTCGGATCAGGGAATGCTGCTTCTCATACTCTAGCCATGATACCACAGAAACCTCAGTAACCCACGATCAACAAGATTATATGTCACATATCCAAAGTCGCCCAGGCACGCTCTTGGAATCCACAGTGCATTCTCTAGCTGTGGTTTAATGCTATCCGGGTTAGGACTCGTACGGAACCCAAGGATGATTGTCACGGGTCATCCTCAATTCATGAGATGAAGAATGAAATTGCACAAGAGAATGGAATCAAACGTGTATTGAAATAGATCAGTAATATTATTAATCCATGAGAATCAGCAGAGCTCCTAACCCTAACTTAGGAGGTTTAGTTGCTCATGCTTTACAGAAAGTAATGTAAAACATGAAAGGCATAAAGATAAGGCAGAAGATCCTAAACATGGATGATCTTCTCCTTTAAATACTAATCTAATAACTAAGAAGTACAAAAAGTATGACATACTAGACTAGAGGTGCGAAAATCCATCTTTGGGCCCACTTTGGATGAGTACTTGGGCTGAGCTTGGCGTCCAACTTGAGGAATGGGCGTTTAACGCCCATTAGCAGGTGATTGGCGCTGCCTTGCTTCTTGGTGGGCGTTGAACGTCCCAAAGGGGGTGGTTATTGGGCGTTCAATGCTGGCTTGTCTCCTTGGGGCATTGAACGCCGAGGGTAGCTCCTTGGTGTTCAACGCCCAGTATGGGTAGACTCCTTCAAAAAAAGTATAAACCATTATATATTTCTGGAAAGCTCTGGAAGTTAGCTTCCTAACACTGTTGAGAACGTGTCATTTGGACCTTTGTAGCTCTGAAAATGTTCATTTGAATGCACGGATGTCAGATTCTGACAGCATCTGCTATGCTCTCCTTGCCTCTGAATCAGACTTTGCCAAAGCTCCTCAATTTCAGCCAGAAATTACCTGAAATCACCATAAAACACAACAACTCAAAGTAGAATCCAAAAATGTGAATTTTTCACTAAAATCTATGAAAACATAGCAAAACATAAACAAAATATAACTAAAATAATATGAAAATGATGCCCAAAAGCGTATACAATATCCGCTCATCAGAACACCAAACTTAAACTGTTGCTTGTCCCCAAGCAACCAGAAACAAAATAGGATCAGGAAGAAGAGAAGGATACAATGGATCTCAGTGTTTTTCAATGAAGCTCAGTTCCAATTGATGAGTGGGGCTAGTAACTATTTACTTCTGAACAGTTTTGGCATCTCATTATCCCTTGAAGCTCAAAAGTGTTGGTGTCTTTAGAAATTCAGAATCTGGATGATGTCATTGACTTTCTTAGTTCAGTTCTTTTTTATTCTTGAACACAGCTTCTTTTAGAGCCTGGTCATGACCCTAAGCGTTTTGTTTTTCCGTATTACCACCAGATACATAAACGCCACAGATACTTAACTGGGTGAACCCTATTGGATTGTGATTCAGCTTTGCTAGAATCCCCAGCCAGTGGTGTCTAGAGTTCTTAGGCATACTCTTTTGCTTTTGGAATCACGATTTTAACTGCTCAGTCTCAAGTTTTTTACTTGACACCTTCACACCACAAGCATTTAGTTAGGGGAGGAGCTCAATTGAACTTTATAGGCCAAGATTTTGTTTCTTTTAGGCCCTCCTAACCATTGATGCTCAAAGCCTTAGATCCCTGCTCTTGCCTTTTGGTTTAAAGAGCTACTGGCTTTTTCTCTTTCTTTCTTTTTCTCTTTTTTTTTCCGTTTCTTTCTCTTTTTCTTTCTTTTTGCTGCTCTTTCTTGCTTCAAGAGTCAATAACTGGATTTTTCAGATTACCAATAATACTTCACCTTTTCCATCATTCTTTCAAGAACCAACATTTTTTACTCCAACATCAAATATGCATTGTTGATTCATGCATTCAGAAGGTAAAAGTAATGCCACCACATCAAATAATTGGACCATTCTTAATTTGTAACTCGAAATTGTGTGCCTTACTGCTAAGAAAAATTCAAAATTTTATTCGAGTTCAATGGAATGATAAGAGGAATATTCTATACCTAATTGATAGAAGGGAAATAACTAAAAAAAATTAAATCCTAATAGTGATCATGCAATTCTTAAATTAAAAGACAGAAAAATTAAAATACTAAAATAAGACTTAGATAGGATAAAACTCAACCACCTTAGTCATGGTGGTCATTATTCTCTTCAGGGGATAACTTCTGACGCTTCAGCTCTTCTAGTTCACGTCCCTGCTTCTGTTGTTCCTTAACCAGTTTGCAAAGCATGCAAGTTTTGTCCTTTTGCTCCTCTCTCAATTGATCCAGAGTGGATTATAATTGTGCAACAGATGCCTCTAGCTTAGTCTAATATTCAATTGGGGGATTATTCTATTCTTGCTGAGGCTCCGGTATCTTCCTCTTGGGATGATCGTCTGGTATTCTGGAGCTTTCCATCACTTCCTTGGTAATTGGGTTGTCTGTGGGAATACATGAGTCTCTGTTAATCAGGACTCCAGTCTCGTTACATAGGCGAGAGATAAGGTTTGGGAAGGCCAATCTGGCTTGAGTTGACATCTTGTTTGCAAACTTGTACATTTCAATGGGAATCAATTGGTGAACTTCCGTCTCATTCCCCATCATGATGCAGTGAATCATCACAGCCTTTTTAATAGTAATCTCAGATCGATTGTTAGTAGGGAGTATGGAGCGCCCAATGAAGTCTAGCCAACCCCTAGCAACTGGTTTGAGGTCCACTCTTCTCAGTTGGTTTGGTTGCCTTTTGTGTCATTGATCCATTGAGCTCCAGGCAGACATATATCCTCTAAGATTTGATCCAGCTTTGGATTAGCTTGTTGATGATCGAACTTTCGTGTGGTCTAGAATTTCCTCAAATGAATGAATTCTCGTTGTGAAGTATAGTTTCCAAACCAATCAAGAATCTTTTCATACAAAAATTTTGGTTGTCATAATTAACAAACCCCAAATGAAAATTAACCGGAGTATTTAGACTCCGGGTCATCTCACAAGGAATTGCAATGAAGTGGTCAATTATTGGCTATGAAGGGTAAAGGGGGTTTTGATTGATGAGAGGGCAATAAAATTAAATGACAATAAAGTAAAATGAGCAAGTAACTAAAGAAAGCAAGTAATAAAAAGAGACATTCATGGCAAAGATTGAGATCATAGGCTTTCTATCCTAGTCATGCAATGATTAATTCATCTTATTTAGTTAACTCCAACAAATAGGGAGAATGTCAAACAAGACTAATCAATCATACCACAATAATAACAAGAATTTATCTTATTACATCATCTCCAACATTAGAAGAAGGTATCATATTATCTTCCATGAGAGAAAGTCTAACAAGACTAGCTAATCTCAATCCAAAAGTCCTAATCAACTCACTAATTTAATTAGCAAAAGATTAGCGTCAATGGAAATAATATTCCAAAAGTCCTAATCAACTTACTAATTTAATTAGCAAAAGATTAGTGTCAATGGAAACAATATTAGCTAACAACTCTAGATCACCAACATAAGTTGGGTTTTCATGACTCAAGATTGCCCAATTACTCTTTCCAAGCAAAGAATGCTCAAAATCTACTCTAACATCCTTCCAAGCATTTTATCAAACACTTGGAAGGCATACAAGGAAAGCATAGTAAAATGTGCAAGAAATATAAATCTACCAACTATCAATTGCAAGAAAAGTAAATCAACAACTCAATTTATCAAAAAAAAGAACATCAACATCAAATTTACATTAAATGTAAACCAAATCCATCATGAGTGCATGAACATAAAAGAGAGCAAAAAGGGAAATTAACATTACAAATTAAAAGAATGAAAGAGTAGAAGCAAGAATTCATAAAAGAAACAAGATGAAAGCATGTAATTGAACCTAAATCTAAGAGAGATTAACCTAACCTAATTCTAGAGAGAAGAGGGAGCTTCTCTCTCTAGAAATTAACCTACATGATGCTAATGCTACAAACAATTGCTCCCCCCTTACCCAAGCTTGAATTCTGTATGAAATAGCATTAGAAATGAGTTAGGTTGGGCCCAAAGTGCTTCAGAAATCGCTGGGGGCGATTTCACCTTAGTGGGCCACGGCAGAATCGGCGCGCACGCGTACATGGCACGTGCGCGCCCCTGATCGCAAAGCAACATATGGCAAAATTTATATCATTTCGAAGCCCCGGATGTTAGCTTTCCAACGCAACTGAAACCGCCTCATTTGGACCTCTGTAGCTCAAGTTATGGTCGATTGAGTGCGAAGAGGTCAGGCTTGACAACTTTACGGTTCCTTCATTTCTTCATGAGTTCTCCCACTTTGCATGCTTTTCTCCTCACTTCTTCCATCCAATACTTGCCTTATGAACCTGAAATTACTCAACAAACATATCAAGGCATCGAATGGAATTAAAGTGAATTAAAATCACCAATTTTAGGGCCTAAAAAGCATGTTTTCACATTTAAGCACAAATCAAGGGAGAATTGCAAAACCATGCTATTTCATTGATTAAATGTGAGAAAAGTTGATAAAATCCCTCAAAATAAGCACAAGATAAACCACAAAATCGGGGTTTATCAAATCTCCCCACACTTAAACCAAGCATGTCCTCATGCTAAGAATAAAGAAGGACAAGAAAAGGGTATGAACATTTATTCAATGCAAATAAACTATATGCACCTATCTATATGAATGCAACTAAATGCAAGATGCTTCTACCTACTTGGCTAAAAGTAAATCAATCTCCAAGAACATATATAAGCAAGTAGGGCAAAGGTCATATGACGACTCACAGACTCTACCGATTCAAATATTAAAATGAAGTTCAAATAGACTTGCAAGAAAAATGCTCATGAAAGCCGGGAACAAGGAATTGAGCATCGAACCCTCACCGGAAGTGTATCCGCTCTAGTCGCTCAAGTGTATAGGGTCGATTCACTCAATTCTCTTCTACTCATGCTTTCCAAGATTTGTTTTTCATCTAACAATCAACAATTATTCAATGCATGCATACATTCATCATGAGGACTGGTGCACGAAATTGTGATCTCCAGGCTCGAACAAATCCTGGTAATGGCTCCAAAGCTTGGTGCTCTGATCTTAATTCATAATTGTCACAACTTCGATACAACTAACCAGCAAGTGCACTGGGTCGTCCAAGTAATACCTTACGTGAGTAAGGGTCGAATCCCACGGAGATTGTTGGTATGAAGCAAGCTATGGTCACCTTGTAAATCTCAGTCAGGTAGATATAAAGTGATAATGGTGTTTTCGAATATTATATAATAAAATAGGGATAGAGGTACTTATGTAAATCATAGGAAGGAATTTCAGATAAGCGAATGGAGATGCTTTTCGTTCCTCTGAACCTCTGCTTTCCTGCTATCTTCATCCAATCAGTCTTACTCCTTTCCATGGCTGGCTTTATGTGATACATCACCACTGTCAATGGCTACTTTCGGTCATCTCTCGGGAAAATGATCCAATGCCCTGTCACGGCACGGCTAATCGTCTGGAGGCATCACCCTTGTCAATGGCTTCATCTTATCCTCTCAGTGAATAATATGCTCACGCACCCTGTCACGGCACGGCTATTCATCTGTCGGTTCTCGATCATGCTGGAATAGGATTTACTATCCTTTTGCGTCTGTCACTAACGCCCTGCAATCGCGAGTTAGGAGCTCGTCACAGTCATTCAATCATTGAATCCTACTCGGAATACCACGGACAAGGTTTAGACTTTCCGGATTCTCTTGAATGCCGCCATCATTCTAGCTTACGCCACGAAGATTCTGGTTAGGAGATCTAAGAGATATTCATTCTAGCTTATTTCATGTAGAACGGAAGTGTTTGTCAGGCACGCATTCATAAGGGAGAAGGATGATGAGCGTCACACATAATCATCACCTTCATCACGTTCTTGGGTGCGAATGGATATCTTAGAAGCGAAATAAGAAGAATTGAATAGAAAACAGTAGTACTTTGCATTAATCTTTGAGGAACAGCAGAGCTCCACACCTTAATCTATGGAGTGTAGAAACTCTACCGTATGAAAATACATAAGTGAAGGTCCAGGCATGGCCGAGATGGCCAGCCCCTAAAACGTGATCAAAGGATCATAAGGTAATCCAAAGATGCCTAATACAATAGTAAGAGGTCCTATTTATAATAAACTAGTCACTAGGGTTTACATGAGTAAGTAATTGATGAATAAATCCACTTCCGGGGCCCACTTGGTGTGTGTTTGGGCTGAGCCTAAGTGTTGCACGTGCAGAGGCCATTTGTGGAGTTGAACGCCAGTTTCTGTGCCAGTTTGGGCGTTCAACTCTGGTTTTGGATCCTTTTCTGGCGCTGGACGCCAGATTTGGGCAGAAGGCTGGCGTTGAACGCCAGTTTACGTCGTCAATTCTTGGCTAAAGTATGAACTATTATATATTTCTGGAAAGCCCTGGATGTCTACTTTCCAACGCAATTGAAAACGCACCATTTCGAGTTCTGTAGCTCCAGAAAATCCACTTTGAGTGCAGGGAGGTCAGAATCCAACAGCATCAGCAGTCCTTTTTCAACCTCTGAATCTGATTTCTGCTCAAGTCCCTCAATTTCAGCCAGAAAATACCTGAAATCACAGAAAAACACACAAACTCATAGTAAAGTCCAGAAATGTGAATTTAACACAAAATCTATTAAAAACATCCCTAAAAGTAACTAGATCCTACTAAAAATATACTAAAAACAATGTCAAAAAGCGTATAAATTATCCGCTCATCAAGGACTTATTCATAGGTTGTAATGGGGCTAGGGTCAAGGTGGGATGCATATGGTCAAGTGAGCTTGAAATTTGTATCTTTGATTAGCCTAAGATCTCACTAAACACATACAACAACCTATAAAATTCTAATATAGTACCTAGCTACCCATGATTCTCACTTTTTCATATACTCATGCATTCTCTTTAATTCACATTCCATATGCATTAATTTTTATTGAACTTTACTTTGGGAAATTTTTGTCTCCTTTTTATTGTATTCTTTTTTTTTCTTTTATATATATATATATATATATATATATATATATATATATATATGTTTTTTTTTGTAAGTATATACAAACGTATCAATGCATATGATTTTACATATTTAATGCATAAGCATGTACCCAATCCCATGATTTTCAACAAAAATAAAAAAATACACTTTTACTTCAACCAATGTCCCAAGGTTCCCATACCTAAATGATACACACTCTCACTAGCCTAAGCTAATCAAAGATCCAAATTAAGGACATTTATTGTTTTTCACTTAAGGGTAGTGATGTGCTAACATTAAGAACAAAAGGGATTAAATAGGCTCAAATTTGGCTAACAATGGTTGATAAAAGGTAGGCTATTTGGGTAAGTGAGCTAAATGAAATGATGGCCTCAATCATATAAATGCATGTATACATGGAATAATGGACATAAAGAATCAAACAAATCAAGATTACAATCATAGAAAGAGAATAATGCATACAAGAATGGAAATAAGTGGTTATAAGATGTAACCACACAATTAGGCTCAAAACTCACATGCTTGTGTTCTTAGCTCAAAAACTATGTTCCAAAATAAATTCTTCAAGCAAGTTCAACAAGAAATTTTTTTTTTCAAATTGGTAGGGTACCCTAAAAACAGTTTCTTGGAAAAGAAATCATCACCCTAACCAAGTAGTACTAACATAAAAAGGAAGTGGTAAAAATATATACAAATTCTAACTAACAAGCAATCTATCATGCAATGCAACAACTAATCTAACAAAGACAAAAATTAAAAATTGGTGTTGAAAAAGGAAGTTGTAACCCATGGAGGTCGGTCGGACGACCTCCCTACACTTAAAAAAAGGTGGATGGGTTACTACAATTGATGAGCTCCTTCAAAAGGTTGTGCGGATGAACTTGTTTGTTACCCCATTTGAAGCTTTTCCATTCCTTTCCTTCTTGGTGGCCAACCTCAAAGGAGAGAAAAAGAAAGAAAATTAAGCCTACAACAAAGATATCAAAACAAATAGAACGTAGGCGGGGGCTAATGCCAAATAAGAGTAAGGTTCTCACTACATGTTAGCTACGCATATAAGTAAAAAGACAATATAGGCTAAGGCATATTAGCTAACACTTGATGCAAGAGTAAAGTCAAGGCATGAAGAGCACTTAAAAGCATCAAGTTCGACTAGAAAGAGTGGGTCATGAAAGACATGCAAGCTCATATCAATGCACAAAGAATATAAGAGTCATACAAGATTAAGCATTGATTTAAAAGTTTCATCACCCAACAATATCAAACAAGTCAAGAAGCACCAAGATTAACCAAGAAATTCTCAACAATTGAGTAAGAGAATTCAACACCATTATTAAAATAAGAAACTTAGAAAAGAAGATAAGAACGAGCTATAAAAATAAAATTAAAATGCAATGAATGATAATATACAAATGCAATAAAAGAAAGTGGAAGAAAAGAAAATTTGTTTTTTTTTTTACCGGCGCGGACGCGTCATGCACGCTTCCGCGCCGATGCACAGTTTGGCTAAAGGACACGTACGCGCCAGGTGCGCGCACGCGTGGGTTGCAGGCACATGATAGGCACAAACTGGGCATAACTCTTTGGGACATGTACCAGGAGGGTAGGTGACGCTATCGGTGCGCACGCGTACAGCGTGCGTGCACGCGCATTATGCAATTAGCTTCAAGGGTGCGTACGTGCCAGGTGCGTGCATGCGCGGGTGGTTTTGTGCCTCAGGCATGGTGCTGGCACAGTGTAGGCGCAACTCTCGGGTCAATGTTTGGAGGGGTGAGATTTTTGCATCCACGCGTCCGCGTACATGGCGCATCCGCGTGGATGGTCGAAAATGCTTGAGGCGCGCGTACGCGTCAGGTGCGCGCACGCGCGGGTTGGTGCTCTGTTTTTCAAAATTTTTCCAAGTTCTTGCACCAAACCAAGCATTCCAAACCTCCAAACAGCTACCCAAACACCTTAAAACCTTATTTAACATATTATACTACCAAATAAACTCAACAAACAAAACAAAACATGAAATCAAACCTATTCTACCAATATTTACAAAAGATAAAATTAAAAAGAGTTTACCATAGTGGGGTGTCTCCCACCTAGCACTTTTGTTTATTGTCCTTAAGTTGGACTTATGGGGAGCTCCTCTTAAGGTGGCTTGTGCTTGAAGCTATCCTTGAACATCCACCAATGCTTGAGTCTCCAATAAGCTCCATTCTTCAATGTTAATATCTTCAAGCTTTGATGGAGTTCTTCACAAACCATGAGCTCCCAAAGTTGATTTTCCTTGTGTGATCTAGGATCCCACACTTTGTTTTGACACCCATCTTCAAATTGATCATCATGATTTCAATTGGGTGGTTTAGCCTTCGAATTCTCAAAGAAACCTCCAAACAACTTCCTAGATCCATGAAATTTGGTTCTACACCAACCATTGCCATTCAACTTTGAGCATGCAACCATTATGAACTTAGAGTAATGTTTCCAACCACTACACAACTCTCTCTTACTCTTAACTCCACAAAGAGCTCTAAGTTGACCATCATTTTCAATCAAACCATATTCAAGTGAGAAAGTGAAGTTTAGGGATAAGAATTTTACCCACTTGAATGTTGTATTGGATGGTGACTTAGGAAGGGATGTCTCCAATGATCTTGCAAGCTCCACTCCCTTGTATTCTTCCTTGATTACCTCCACCTCTTTACAACTTTTCTTAACTTCAACGTCTTCCTCTTGGTGGCTTGCTTCCAATTCAATTTCTTCTTCATTTCTCACCAAGGGCATGAGAGGTTGTGCATCTTCTTCTTTGATCTCCATGTCAAGCCCAATGGGAGAGGATTCAATTGTACATAGGAATTCCTCAATGATTAAATCCATCTCTTGGTCAACCTCTTCAAAGTTTTCCACCATGATATGCCTTGGAGGTTGTACCCCCTCCTCAACATCAAGATCAAGCTTCTTAGAAGAGGGCTCTATGACTTCACATTCCCACGGACTTCCAACATCTCCTAGGTCTTCAACCACTTCTTCCGACTCAATTATCTTAACTTCCTCCCCTTGTGACAATTCTTGCTTCAACTCTTCTTCTTCACCTTGAAGCTCTAAACTCACTCCCTCACTATGCTCCTTGGTTTCTTCTCCACATTCGTCAATGGGAGTGCCTTGGTCGCTTAGGCTTAGTCGGGAGGAGGCCATATTGCTAACGGCTTCCACTAGGATAGCCATCTTGGCTCCTAGCTCTTTAAACTTCTTTTCATCCTCCTCGTGTCGCCTTAAGATATGAGATTCAAGATCTCTCAATTCCTGCGTGGGGGCTTCATCGAGAGGTGATGGTGAAAGAGAAGGTTCATTGTTTGGGAGGAAGGTATCATGTTTGGAAGTTGGTTCATCTTGGTAAGGGTATGGAGTTGGTGTATATGGAGGTGGTTCTTGAGAGTAGTTGTGTTGGGATTGTGGTGGTTCTATGTATGGTTCATATGGTTCATAAGGTGGTTGATATGGTGGATAAGGATTAAGGTCATATGGGGGTGTTTGGTGGTATGGGGCTTGTGAGTAAGGTGGTTCAAAGTCATGTTGAGGGGGTGGTTCATAGGCATATGGTGGTGGTTGTTGACAATCACAATAAGGGTCACCACATCCATTAGATTGATATGCATTAGGATGAGAGTTATACCCATAAGAATTCGGAGGTTGTGGTTGCCATGAAGGGTGATCAATCCCTTGAGGCTCCTCCCATCTTTGATTGTTCCATCCTTGATGCATATTGTCATTGTAGCTCCCATTTCCTACAACATAATTTGAGCCAAACTCATAGCCAAAGTGATGAGAATTCATAATAGCAAATAAAAATAAAAGCTACAAAAATAAGCAATAAAGTACTAAGGCTAACAAAAACTAACAAATAAGCAAAAGGCAAACATATTGACAATATTCACAATAGCCAATAACATAACACCATTGCAACTCCCCGGCAACGGTGCCATTTTGATGATCGAACTTTCATGTGGTCTAGAATTTCCTCAAATGAATGAATTCTCGTTGTGAAGTATAGTTTCCAAACCAATCAAGAATCCTTTCATACAAAAATTTTGGTTGTCACAATTAACAAACCCAAAATGAAAATTAACCGGAGTATTTAGACTCCGGATCGTCTCACAAGGAATTGCAATGAAGTGGTCAATTATTGGCTATGAAGGGGTAAAGGGGGTTTTGATTGATGAGAGGGCAATAAAATTAAATGACAATAAAGTAAAATGAGCAAGTAACTAAAGAAAGCAAGTAATAAAAAGAGACATTCATGGCACAGATTGAGATCATATGCTTTCTATCCTAGTCATGCAATGATTAATTCATCTTATTTAGTTAACTCCAACAAATAGGGAGAATGTCAAACAAGACTAATCAATCATACCACAATAATAACAAGAATTTATCTTATTACATCATCTCCAACATTGGAAGAAGGTATCATATTATCTTCCATGAGAGAAAGTCTAACAAGACTAGCTAATCTCAATCCAAAAGTCCTAATCAACTCACTAATTTAATTAGCAAAAGATTAGCGTCAATGGAAACAATATTCCAAAAGTCCTAATCAATTTACTAATTTAATTAGCAAAAGATTAGCGTCAATGGAAACAATATTAGCTAACAACTCTAGATCACCAACATAAGTTGGATTTTCATGACTCAAGATTGCCCAATTACTCTTTCCAAGCCAAGAATGCTCAAAATCTACTCTAACATCCTTCCAAGAATTTTATCAAACACTTGGAAGGCATACAAGGAAAGCATAGTAAAATGTGCAAGAAATATAAATCTACCAACTATCAATTGCAAGAAAAGTAAATCAACAACTCAATTTATCAAAAAAAAGAACATCAACATCAAATTTGCATTAAATGTAAACCAAATCCATCATGAGTGCATGAACATAAAAGAGAGCAAAAAGGGAAATTAACATTACAAATCAAAAGAATGAAAGAGTAGAAGCAAGAATTCATAAAAGAAACAAGATGAAAGCATGTAATTGAACCTAAATCTAAGAGAGATTAACCTAACCTAATTCTAGAGAGAAGAGGGAGCTTCTCTCTCTAGAAACTAACCTACATGATGCTAATGCTACAAACAATTACTCCCCTCCTTGCCCAAGCTTGATTCTGCATGAAATAGCATTAGAAATGAGTTGGGTTGGGCCCAAAGTGCTTCAGAAATCGCTGGGGGTGATTTCACCTTAGTGGGCCACGGCAGAATCGGTGTGCACGCGTACATGGCGCGTGCGCGCCCCTGAGCGCAAAGCAACATATGGCAAAATTTATATAATTTCGAAGCCTCGGATGTTAGCTTTCCAACGCAACTGAAACCGCTTCATTTGGACCTCTGTATCTCAAGTTATGGTCGATTGAGTGCGAAGAGGTCAGGCTTGACAAATTTACGGTTCCTTCATTTCTTCATAAGTTCTCCCACTTTGCATGCTTTTCTCCTCACTTCTTCCATCCAATACTTGCCTTATGAACTTGAAATTACTCAACAAACATATCAAGGCATCGAATGGAATTAAAGTGAATTAAAATCACCAATTTTAGGGCCTAAAAAGCATGTTTTTACATTTAAGCACAAATCAAGGGAGAATTGCAAAACCATGCTATTTTATTGAATAAATATGAGAAAAGTTGATAAAATCCCCCAAAATAAGCACAAGATAAACCACAAAATCGGGGTTTATCACTTGTATCCTCCTATTAAAGGATTTTAGATCATTCTTTTGTGAGGGAAATCTAAAGATCTCTCTCACCTTGTCAAGATGAAAATAGAGAGTCTTCCCTCGGACCATGGTCCGAAAAGTATGGAACCATTGTCCTTCTTTCTTTTGCTTATCTGTCATCCACAGATTTGCATAGAATTCATGGATCATTACTATTCCTACATTGGTCACAGGATTACTATCCTAAAATGTGAAAGGCATAAAGATAAGGCAGAAGATCCTAAACATGGGTGATTGGTGCATGAAATCACAATCACAGTTTTGTAATTCTGCACTACTAACCGGAAAGTGCACTGGGTTGTCCAAGTAATACCTTACGTGAGTAAGGGTCGATCCCACGAAGATTGTCGGCTTGAAGCAAGCTATGGTTATTTTGTAATTCTTAGTCAGGAAATTAATAATAAAAATGATTAGGTTTATGAAGAGTAAATAGCATAAATTAAATAATACTTGTTATGCAGTAATGGAAAATAGATTGAGGATTTGGAGATGCTCTGTCTTCCGAATCTCTGCTTTCCTACTGTCTTCTTCTTCACGCACGCAAGGCTCCTTCCATGGCAAGCTGTATGTTGGTGGATCGCCGTTGTCAATGGCTACCATCCGTCCTCTCAGTTAAAATGGTCCAAATGCGCTGTCACCGCACGGCTAATCATCTGTCGGTTCTCACTCATGTTGGAATAGGATCCATTGATCCTTTTGCGTCTGTCACTACGCCCAACACTCGTGAGTTTGAAGCTCGTTACAGTCATCCCATCACAGATCCTACTCAGAATACCACAGACAAGGTTTAGACTTTCCGGATCTCAGGAATGGCCGCCAATAATTTTAGCCTATACCACGAAGACTCTGATCTCACGGATTCGAATGCTCTGTTGTCAGGAGATGCAATCAAACACGTGAACCAGGAATCAAAGAGATGCACACTCAATCTAAGGTAGAACGGAAGTAGTTGTCAGATACGCGTTCATAGGTTGAGAATGGTGATGAGTGTCACGGATCATCACATTCATCATGGTTAAGTACGAGCGAGTATCTTAGATCAGAAACAAGCGTGATTGAATAGAAAACAGAAGTAATTGCATTAATCCATTGAGACACAGCAGAGCTCCTCACCCCAACCATGGAATTTAGAGACTCATGCTGTAGAGGATACAAAATTCAGATGTGAAATGTCATGAGGTACAAAATAAATCTCTAAAAGTAGTTTTTATACTAAACTAGTAGCTAGGGTTACAGAAAAATAAGTAACTAAGTGCAGATAGTGCAGAAATCCACTTCTAGGGCCCACTTGGTGTGTGCTTGGGCTGAGCATTGAGCTTTACATGTATAGAGGCTTCTCTTGGAGTTAAACGCCAGGTTGCAGCCTGTTTCTGGCATTTAACTCTGGTTTGTAACCTGTTTCTGGCGTTTAACTTCAGAATAGGGCAGGAAGTTGGCGTTTGAACACCAGTTTGCATCATCAAAACTCGGGTAAAGTATGGACTATTATATATTTTTGGAAAGCCCTGAATGTCTACTTTCCAATGCAATTAAGAGCCCGCCATTTGGATTTTTGTAGCTCCAGAAAATCCACTTCGAGTGCAGGGAGGTCAGAATCCAATAGCATCTGCAGTCCTTTTTCAGCCTCTGAATCAGATTTTTGCTCAGGTCCCTCAATTTTAGCCAGAAAATACCTGAAATCACAGAAAAACACACAAACTCATAGTAAAGTTCAGAAATTTGAATTTTGAATAAAAACTAATAAAAATATACTAAAAATTAACTAAAACATACTGAAAACTATGTAAAAACAGTGCCAAAAAGTGTATAAATTATCCACTCATTAGTGATCTCCTCCTTTAAATACTAATCTAATAACTAAGAAGTACAAAAAGTATGACAGACTAGACTAGAGGTGCGAAAATCCATCCTTGGGCCCACTTTAGTTGAGTACTTGGGCTGAGCTTGGCGTCCAACTTGAGGAATGGGCGTTGAACGCCCATTAGGGGGTGATTGGCACTGCCTTGCTTCTTGGTGGGCATTGAACGCCCCAAAGGGGGTGGTTATTGGGCGTTCAATGCTGGCTTGTCACCTTGGGGCGTTGAACGCCAGCCAGGGGGTAGCTCCTTGGCGTTCAACGCCCAGTATGGGCAGACTCCTTAAAAAAAAGTATAGACCATTATACATTTCTGGAAAGATCTAGATGTTAGCTTTCCATAGCCATTAAAAACATTCCATTTGGACTTCTGTAGCTCTGAAGAAGCTCTTCCGAATGTTAGGAGGTCAGATTCAAACAGCATCTGCTGTGCTTTCTTTGTCTCTGAATCAAACTTTTGCTCCAGCTCCTCAATTTCAACCAGAAAATACCTGAAATTGCATAAAAACACACAAACTCAAAGTAGAATCCAAAAATGTAAATTTTGCACTGAAACCTATGAAAACTTAACAAAACTTAAACAAACATACTAAAAACTATATGAAAATGATGGCAAAAAGCGTATAAAATATCCGCTCATCAGAACACCAAACTTAAACTGTTGCTTGTCCCCAAGCAACCAAAAACAAGTAGGATAAAAAGAAGAGTAAGATGCAATAAATCTTTGAGTTTTCAATAAAGCTCAGTTTCAATTAGATGAGCGGGACTTAGTAGCTTTTTGCTTCCTAATGATTTTGGCATCTCACTATCCATTGAAACTCAGAAGTGTTGGTCTCTTTGGAAAATTAGAATCCAGATGATATTATTGACTCTCCTATTTCAGTTCTTTTTTATTCTTGAACACAACTTTTAGAGTCTTGGTCTTGGCCCTAAGCACTTTGTTTTCCAGTATTACCACCGGATACATAAATGCCACAGACACTTAACTGGGTGAACCCTTTCGGATTGTGATTTAGCATTGCTAGAATCCCCAGATAGAGGTGTCCAGAGTTCTTAAGCACACTCTTTTTTCTTTGGATCACGACTTTAACTGCTCAGTCTCAAGCTTTTTACTTGACACCTTCACACCACAAGCATATAGTTAGGGACACTTTTCATTTGAAGTGCTTAGGCCAAGATTTTATTTCTTGTAGGTCCTCCTAACTATTGATGCTCAAAGCCTTGGATCCTTTTGCCCTTGCCTTTTGGTTTAAAGGGTTATTTGCTTTTTGCTCTTGCCTTTTGGTTTTAAGAGCTATTAGCTTTTTCTGCTTTTAATATATATATATATATATATATATATATATATATATATATATATATATATATATATATAGTCGCATGCTTATATATATCTTTCTTTTTTCTTTTATTGCAACATGCTTTTTCTTTTTTCTTTTTGCTGTGTTTTCTTGCTTCAAGAATCAATTTTTGAGATTTTTGAGATTACCAATAACACTTCTCCTTTTTCATCATTCTTTTAAGAGCGAACATTCCTAAATTCCAACTTAAAATATGCACGGTTCATTCATACATTCAGAAAATAAAAGCAATGTCACCACATCAAAATAATTGACTATTCTTATTATATAACTCAAAATTCATGTATCTCTCAATTCTTTTAAAATAAAATTTTTTTAAGTAAGGTGAGAGATATATGGAACATTTTATAGCCTTAAGACATACATAGAAATGATCATGCAATAAGAACACGAGAACAGATAATAAAACATAACAGAAAACAGAAAAATAACATAAGAAAAGGGAATTAAGAGAACGAATCCACCTTAGTGATGGCGGCTACTACTCCTCCTTGAGGATCCATTGTAGTGCTTGATCTCTTCAATGTCACGCCCTTGTCTTTGTTGTTCTTTCCTCATAGCCCTTTGATCTTCTCTATTTCATGGAGGATGGTGGAGTCTCTTGATGTTCCAACCTTAGTTACTCCACGTTTGAGCTCCACTTTCCCTGAGAGGTATTCAGTTGATCCTAAAAAATTTTTTTTGGGGAGGAAAATACACCCCTTGAGGCATCTCAGGGATTTCTATTGAGGCTACTCCACATACTCTTGCTGTGGTCCATGTGCCGGCTCTCTAACATGCTCCATCCTTCTTTTAGTGATGGGCTTGTCCTCTTCTATGACAATTCTAGCTGAATTGCATAGGTGACAAATAAGGTGAGGGATGTGGGGGCATGTGCCTTTCCTTTCTTCTTCCTTGAGGTTTCACCAGTCTTTGGTGCCATAGTTAGGAGTGGTAGAAGTCAAAAAGCAAAGATTTTGCAACACCAAACTTAAGAGTTTTGCTCGTCCTCAAGCAAATATGAACAATGGGAAAGAATAGGGTAGAAGAAGGTAGGGTAGGTGGAGATTATTTGAGACCTACTGGTCCTAAGAGGCTAGGGAATTCAAATTCCCTACCCTCCATATGGGCGTTGAACGCCCAGCTTGTGTACCATAACTGGCCTTCAACGCCAGCTTGCCTCCCATTTGTGGCGTTGAACGCCCAAGAGGAACCTCCTTCCTGGCGTTCAATTCCAGGTCTTCTTCCTTTTTGGGCATTGAACGCCCAGCCTAGCTCTCTGGACGCCAGCTTGTTGCTCCCCAAAGGGCGTTGAATGCCCACTCTGGCTCCTTGTTTGGCGTTCAACGCCAGCAAAGTTTCTGCTCCAACGTGTTCTATTTCCAGCTCTGACTGTTTCTATTTTTGTTTTAACTATTGCACATAATCACAAACATTAAAAAGCAAGAGAAAACTCTAAAAATAAACTAAAATAAACTCAAATGAAAATAAATAAAAGAAATAAGAACAGAAATACTCTACTCATGGTTGGGTTGCCTCCCAACAAGCGCTTCTTTAATGTCATTAGCTTGACGGGCAGCTCCTTTCAAGGAGGAAAATAGTCATAGAGGAATAAATCTTTACTCCTTACTGGGAGCATCCTTCCTGTGCTCTCATGGATTAGCGTAAGACACTCAAGAGATAGGATCTTGTTCATTGCCTGAGGCAGGGTTGGGCTTGCAGCAATATGCTGGTGTACCTTAGAACCATTTTCCTCTTCCATGGTGAATACCATGATGAGATAAGTGAACATTACCATTTTCCATGGTGAAAAGCCTTCAGTAGGAATATTTTTATTTTTCTAGCCCCTAAGTATCTTCCTTTTGGGGCCTTCTTGCTTGGTGGATAGTGTACATCCAACACCAAACTTACGTTTGGTCTTAGGAGGGATTGAATTGGTTCTATCCAAGGGAGGAAGCTTGAATGTTGAATCCTTTATACAAGTGCCTCCCTTGTCAGGGGGTAATGGAGGGTCAAGAGCCTTGAACACCATCCAGTCCTCATGCAAGGTAATCCTTGTTTTTTGTGCCTCTTGGATTCCCAGCTTCTTCATCACAGATGAAGGTATCAGATTTAAACTTAAGCCATGATCACACAGGGCTTTGTCAAAAGTGATCTTTCCAGTAGTCCATAGGATCTGAAAGCTCCCTGGATCTAGCATCTTCCTAGGCAGCTCATTCTGAATTAGGATACTGTACTTCTCAATAAGTACCTCTATTTCATCCCCCTTAGGTCCTTCTTTTCAAAAAGAATGACTTTTAGATAGGCCGTATAGGGGGTCTTTTTTTCCAATACCTTTGCAACAGAGATATTGACTTGCAGCTCCTTAATGGCTGCTGGGAAATGAGCCAACTTCTCATTTGCCAGTTTTTTCTGCACGCTAAGGAAAGATAGCTCTTGAGGCTCTTTTACCTCTGCAAGGGGGTGTTCTGTGGTAATCACAGGCTCCTCTTGCACACCCAGAGAAGATTTTACTCGAGGTTCCTTCTCATCTGTAGGGGCGTGCTCAATGGCATTCTCAAGATCCTCCTGGTCCTTGATTTCCTTAAGTCCTTCAGTAGCATGCTCTTGAGGTTTGGCCTCCTTGGTAAAGATTACTATTCTACCTTCTTTTAAGGTCTCCTTCCCAGAGAGCATCAGACTTTCTCTGAGGGCCCTATAGGGATGCACTTCCTCAAACAACTCAGTAAGAGGAATATTAACCTGCTCAGGTGTCCACCGATCATGGGTGAGAGTGTTTTCTTGAGGGTAGTTACAACTATTATCACCAGGAGTATTATAAACCTCAGCAGGCAGTGCGGCTACAGTCTCCATGTCTAGAACTTCTGTCCTAACTGGAGTCTCCTCACAGGAGTATAAGTGCTGGTTATTGGCAGCTATCTCAATGAGCTCATCTTCCTCTTCATGTGTCTCTATAAAGTACAGAAGACTGTTTGCAAAATGATCTACTGTCTTACTGGCTATCTCAGGGATTGCTTCATAGAAGATCATTGTCTTGCCCCATCCTGAGAAGATATGGGGAGGACAATTCCTGAACATCAGCTTGTACCTCTCCCAAGCATCATGGAGAGACTCGCTCTCCTTCTTCCTAAAGGTATGAACATCTGTCACCAGCTTAGTTAATCTCTGTGAGGGAGAGAACCTATTCAAGAATTTGTTAAGAACCTTATCCCAAGTGTTCACAATTCCTCTAAGTTCCATATGCCACCATTCATTTGCTTGATCACTCAGAGCAAATGGGAAGAGTTTTAGTCTGGGGACTTCAAAGTCCACTCCATTGGCCTTTACAGTGTCACAGAACTACAGGAAGTCGGAGATGAACTTACTGGGGTCTTCCTGTGGGTGTCCATAAAATTGGCATTTTTGCCGTAACAGCAGGACCTGGTCTAGGTTGACCTTAAAGTCGTCTAGGTCAATAGGAGTGTCAAATATATAGGAGCCCAGAGGTCTCCAAATTCCTGCATTCCTCTTTGGATCCATAGTGACTCCGGTGTCTCTGCATACATAAATAAGAGACAAAGAAAAATGGGAGTCACTATGTCACAGCATAGGGAGCTCCCGGTGAGATATCCAAAAGAAGAAAGAAGAATGAAGATAGAGAAATGAGAAGAAGAATTCAGCTAGAAGAGAGGAAGAATTAAAAAATTAGAAGCAAAATTAGAAACTAGAATTGAAATATTTTTGTTTTTATTTTATTTATTAATCAGATAAAGGTTAATAAACTAAAAAGATTTGAAAATTTAATGATGATTTTCGAAAAAGAAGAGGGAGAAATAAAGAAGATATTTTCAAAAATAGAAGAGAGGGGAGTTAGTTAGGAAGTTTTCAAAAAGAAGAAAGAGAAAGCAACTAACTAATTAAGAAAGATTTGAAAACAAGATAGAAGATTATAAAAGATTTTATTTTAAAATTCTTTTTGAAAAAGTCAACAAGATAAGATAAGAATTGAAAAGATTTGAAAAAGATTTTGAAACTAAAATTTAAAAGAAGAGAAGATAGAAAAGGTTTTGAATTGAAAAGAAGATAAGTTAGGTAAGAAAGATAAGATAAGGAAGTTAAGAAAAGATAAGTTTTAGATAAAAATGATTTGAAATCAAAATCAAAAAGTTTGTTTCTAATTTAAAAAGATTTGAAATTTGATTTTTGAAAAAGATTTGATTTTAAATTTTGAAATTGAATTTTAAAATTTGAATTTGAAATAAGATAAGATAAGATTTTGAAAATTGAATTTTAAATTTTGAATTTTGAATTTTGAATTTGAAACAAGATAAGATAAAGATTTGATTTTTTTTGAAAAGATTTGATTTTGAAATTCAAATTTAAGATAAGATAAGATAATGATTTGAAATTTAATGAAAGATAACAAAAGATAAGATAAAGATTTGAATTTTAAAATTTAAAAGAAAGATAAGATAAGAAAGAATCAAATTAAAAGAAAGATATGATAAGATATGAAAAGATAAGATTTGAAATTTGATTTTTAAAATTAAGATAAGATAAGATAATAATTTTGAAATTAAAATTTGAAATTTTTGTTAATATTTTCGAAAATAATTTTGAAATAAAGATAGAAAATATATTTTTTTTATTTTTCAAATTAATGAAGAAAGAGAAAAACAACCAAAAGAAACCAAACTTAAAATTTTTAGATCTAAGACTCTAAAATTTCGAAAATTCAAAGAGAAAAACACCAAAAGACACCAAATTAAAAAATTTAAAGATCAAAACAAGAAGAAAAACAAGAACACTTTGAAGATCAAGAAGAACCCCAAGAATAAAACTCAAAGGATTAAAATAAAACAAGAACATGCAAAGGACACCAAACTTAAAAATTTTGAAAACCAAAGACATACATTTCGAAAACTTTAAAAGAAAAGACACAAGAAGACACCAAACTTAAAGATTGACACAAGATTCAAACAAAAGACACTATTTTTGAAAATTTAAAAAAAAAAGACTCAAGAAATTCGAAAATTCAACAAGAACAAGAACAAATACTCAAACCAAAAACAAAGATTAAATAAAGACAAGAAAAGGTTCTTGAATTTTTTTTTGATTTTTCGAAAAAAAGAAGAAAATAAAAGACTCAATCAAAAATTAAAGAAAATACCTAATCTAATAAACAAGATAATTCGTTAGTTGTTCAAACTCGAACAATCTCCGGCAACGGCACCAAAAACTTGGTGGCACGAATTCCCACACTTCGTACAACTGAACCAGCAAGTGCACTGGGTCGTGCAAGTAATACCTGAGCGAGTCAGGGTCGATCCCATGAGGATTATGGTTTGAGGCAAGATATGGTTATGTTGTAGATCTTAGTCAGGTGGATAGAAGAAGTAGATATGTTGTTTAAAGCGCATAAAATTGGAATAAGATGGAATTACAATGTTTGATTATAACCAGTGATAAGAAGATGGTTAAGGCTTGGAGATGCTTTGTTCTTCTGGATAACTCTGGTTTTACTGTCTTCTTCAACTGTGAATGATTTCTTCTATGGCAGGCTGTATGTGATCAACGCCGGTTGAGAGGTTGCCAATGCTCCTCCAGATCTGAACCCCAGGGTTAGTGTGGATCCATTCTGATTAAGGGTGAAGCTCCTACAGTCCATTCTCCTTAATCATCCTACTCAAAATGCCACAGAAAAGGTCGAATCTTTTGAATCAAAGAATGTTGCGCCTTTGGGTTCTAGCCTCTACCACAAAGACTCTAATCTCCCCGTACCTCGGCTAAACTGATGTTTCGAGAAGTCCCCAACGAAGTCGTGGATTAGCCGTCTAAGAGATGTATAATCAAGCTAGTGGTTCATCATTGTCCGATGAAAGATGCACTCTGAACCCATGTAGAATGAGATAACCTTGTTCCAGTTCAACGCATTCATAATGATGAAGAACGAAGATACATCTTAGAATCGAGAATCAAACACGGATTGGAAAGAAACAGTAATACTTTTATTGATCCATAAAACTCAGCAGAGCTCCTCCTCTCAACCTAGGAGGTTTAGAAACTCATACTGATAGAAGATACAATATGAAAAATGTGTAAAGTGTCTAAGTCCTTAGATGATGCCCAAATAGTATAAATTTAATCCTTTAAATATTGAACGAATGACTAAGGATTACATAAAAAAGGGTAAAACAATCTTTTAGTGCTAAAATCCACTTCTGAGGCCCACTTGGTGAGTGTTTGGGCTGAGCTTTGATGAGATTCATGTGTTAGGAGGCCTCTAGGGCATTGAACGCTGGCTAGGGGGTCCTTTATGGGCGTTGGATGCTGGTCTCTTCTCCTTTGAGCGCTGGACGCCAGAATAGGGCAGGAGGCTGGCATTGGACGCCAGTTTTAGGCCTTCAATTCTGAACCAAAGTATAGACTATTATACATTTCTGGAAAGCTCTGAATGTTAGCTTTCCATAGCCATTAAGAACGCTCCATTTGGACTTCTGTAGCTCTAGAAAAGCTCTTTCGAATGCAAAGAGGTCAAATCCAAACAACATCTGCAGTGCTTTCTATGTCTCTGAATCAGACTTTTGCTCCAACTCCTCTATTTCAGCCAGAAAATACTTGAAATTGCATAAAAACACACAAAATCAAAGTAGAATCCAAAAATGTGAATTTTGTATTGAAACCTATGAAAACTTAATAAAACTTAAACAAACATACTAAAAACTATATGAAAATGATGGCAAAAAGCGTATAAAATATCTGCTCATCAGTCTGTAAAGCGGGCAAACTGTTTATCTTTTTCTACTTGACGGGGCTTCTGTGGAAATGGCATCTTGGTTTTGTACTCATCAATCTTAGTTGATATAGGTTAAGTGCCTACAGTACTGGAAAGGGGGTTATTGGCTTGCTTAGGAGAGGTGTTATCAGCACTTGCATGTGTCTGATCACCCCTGCTTGGGCGTTCAACTCCCTTGCTGTCCCCTTCTTGGCGTTTAATGCCAAGAGTACTGCCCCCTCCTTGGCGTTCAATGCCAGAAGTACCCCATTCTGGGCGTTGAACGCCAATGGCATTCCTCCTTGGGCGTTCAACTCCCTCAGAGGTGCCTTGGACTACCGTCAGCTTATCTTCTATCAGCCTTTCTTCCTCTTGTCTACTGTTGTTCTGAGGCTGGGTGTTTAAGGTTTTCCGCTCCTCAATTGAATAGCCTGACATT
This sequence comes from Arachis hypogaea, assembly GCF_003086295.3. Taxonomy (NCBI): domain Eukaryota; kingdom Viridiplantae; phylum Streptophyta; class Magnoliopsida; order Fabales; family Fabaceae; genus Arachis; species Arachis hypogaea. The sequence goes on along the minus strand of NC_092047.1, from coordinate 31,869,093 downwards.
CTTGTTTTATCTGTTTAGATAATTGCTGCCTAGTTTGACTCAGCTGTTTTTCTATATTCTTGTTGGAAGCCTGAGTTTCTTGTGACGCCTCTTGCAATTCCAACAACTACTGTGCAAGGGTGTGTAGTTGCTGAGTCAATGGGCCATTTTGTTCTGGAGGGTTAGATTCCGTATATACTGCTTTTACCTCTCCTTTCATAGAGTCTTATCAACTGAGTACAGATGCTGGTTAGTGGCAAATGTCTCAATGAGTTTGTGAGCCTCTTCAATTGTTTTTCTCATGTGTATAGAACCACCAGCAGAGTAGTCTAGCGACATCCTAGCCATGTCTGTGAGTCCGTAATAGAAGATGTCTAATTACACCCATTCTGAAAATATTTCAGTGGGGCATTTCCATAACATCATTCTGTACATCCCTCAGGCATCATCCAGAGATTCATTATTCTCTTGTCTAAAGCCTTGGATGTCCAGCCGTAGCTGGGTTAACTTCCTTGGAAGGAAGTATTGATTCAAAAACTTGTCTACTAGTTGCCTCCAAGTTTTCAAACTAGATTTGGATTGGTTGTCCAACCACCTCTTTGCTTGGCCTCTCACAGCAAAGGAAAAGAGCAACAATCTATAGACATCCTGATCCATTCCTTCAGTGTGCACTGTGTTAGCAATCTGTAAGAAATTCGCTAGGAATTCAGTAGGTTCTTCCTGTGAAAGTCCAGAATACTGGCAGTTTTGCTGCACCAGAGTGATTAACTGAGGGTTTAGCTCAAAATTGCTCGCTCTGATGGAGGCTATACTGATACTTCTTCCATAGAAGTCAGGAGTAGGGGCCGTATAGGATCCCAAAGTTCTTTTGAACTGTTCATTTTCATTTGGGTCCATGGTGAACTCTTCCTATTCTTGTACACTTAGGCAAGAAATAAGGGAATGGGAACATAGGTGTCTCTATGTTAGGGTATAGAGCACTTATAGTGAGATGTCTTGAGAAGGCAAAAAGAATAGAGGTAGAGAGAGATGGAATTCGAAATTTAGAAGTAAAAAGGGAAACTAGAATTAAAATATTTTTGTTTTTATTTATTTAAATAATTTCGAAAGAAGGAAAGAAATTAGAAGCTAAGATAACTAATTAACTATGAAGATTTGAAAATTAATTGTGGTTTTCGAAAACAGGTGAGAGAAAAAGTAGTTAGGAAGTTTTTGAAAAAAAAGAAGAGAGAGAAAGAAGAATTAGAGAGATACTAAACTTTCAAAATTAAAATTAGATAAAACAAGTAACTAACCAACTAACAAGAATTGAAAACAAATTAAAAGATTTAATTTTGAAATTTGAAATTTGAAATTGAAATTAAATAAGATAGGATTTTTGAAATTTAAAGAAAGATAAAAAGATAAGATAAAGAGTTGAAAAAGATAAGATTTGAAATTCAAAATTTAAACTTTACTAACAAGAAAACACCAAACTTAAAATTTTTAAATCAAGATAGGGAAAGTTAGTTGAAAAATGGAAGATTGACGGTTTAGAATTCAGAATAAATTCTCGTTGCAAGTATAGTTTCTAAACCAAGCAATCAACCTTTCTTACAAAAGTTTTGGTTGTCACAAGTAACAAACCCCTTTAAAATTGATAACCGAAGTCTTTAAACCTCGGGTCGTCTTCTCAAGGAACTGCAGGGAGGTATGTTCTTATTATTGGTTATGAGTTTTGTAAATTGGGGGTTTTGAAAGTAAGGAACAAGTAATTTAAATGACAAGTAAAATAAATAAATAACTGTAAAATAAACTCTTGGCAAGGTATGAAAATTAGAAGTCCTATCCTAGTTATCTTTATCAATTGTGATGAGAATTGGATTTTTCTTCCACTTTGTTAACCTCTAACTATGAAGGTAAGTTAAGTGGATGAATTAATTTTGATTCCTTAGGTCCTAGTCTTTCCTTGGAAAAGGCTAGAGTTAGTGGAACTCGAATTAATTCTTGAAGAATTCCAATTTTCAGTCAACAATGAGTTTGATAACTCAAGTGTCTCCAATGATTCAACCAAAGCCAAAAGGGAAAAATCCAAATTATTTATATCATAAATAAAAGAGAGCAATCATAAATCTGAAATACCTCAAATTGCATTAAGTAAAGAAAATCAATCTAAACATAAAGAGTTCATAAACTAAATTGATAAAATAAATAAAAGGAACATTGAACCTGAGAAGAAGTTGAAATCCTAAATCCTTTAAGAGGAATCCTAATCCTAAATCCTAAGAGAGAGGAGAGAACCTCTCTCTCTGAAAACTACATCTAAATCCTAAAATTGTGTATTATGAGCTGATGATTATGAATGGATGCATTTCCCCGCTTTATAGTCTCTAATATGTGTTTTCTAGGCCGAAAACTGGGTCGAAAACAGCCCAGAAATCGCTGGAGAAGAAATCTGCCACGCTGATTTTCGTCACTGCGATGCGTCTGCGTGGAGCGTACGTTTGCATCACCTAGCGTCAGAGAAACTATGGTATATTATATATCAAATCGAAGCCCCAGACGTTAGCTTTCTAACGCAACTGGAACCGCGTTGTTTGGATCTCTGTAGCTCAAGTTATGACAGTTTTAGTGCGAGAGGGTAAGGCTGACAGCTTTGCAGTTCCTTCAACTTCTTGTATTCCTTCCACTTTTGCATGCTTCCTTTCCATCCTCTAAGTCATTCCTGCCCTGTAATCTCTGAAATCACTTAACACACATATTATGACATCGAATGATAATAAGAGAGGATTAAAGTTAGTAATTTAAAGGCCAAAGAAGCATGTTTTCAATCATAGCACAAAATCAGGAAGGAAAAAGTAAAACCATGCAAATAGTATGAATAAGTGGGTAAAGAGTTGATAAAAACCACTCAATTGAGCATAAGATAAACCATAAAATAGTGTTTTATCATTAGTCAAGATTTTCGAAAAATTAAAGAAAGATAAAAGAATTTTTTTTATTTTTCAATTTTAAGGAAAAAGAAAAACAACTAAGAGACATCAAACTTAAAAAAATTAAGATCCAAGGACACCAATTTTCAAAAATTTTGAAAGAAAAACACTAAAAGATACCAAACTTAAAATTTTTGAAATCAAATAAGAAAAATGACCAAGAACAATTCGAACACAATGAAGAACACTCAAAAATAATTTTCGAAATTTTTAAGAAAACAAGGGAGACACCAAACTTAAAAATTGACATAAGACTCAAACAAAAGACAAAGATCACTAAAGAAAAGAAAAGGTTTGAAAAATTTTTGCAAAAGAAAACAAAAGTCACAATTAAAAGAGTAACTAAACCTTAAGGAATACCTAATCTAAGCAACAAGGTAGTCGGGTAGTTTGTCAAACTCGAACAATCCCCGGCAACGGCGCCAAAAACTTGGTGTGCGAAATTCAAGTCCACACAACTGAACTGGCAAGTGCACCGGGTCGTCCAAGTAATACCTCAGGTGAGTGAGGGTCGAATCCCACGGAGATTGTTGGATTGAGCAAACAATGGCTATCTTGTAAATCTTAGTCAGACGATTAGAAAAGATGTTTGTTTGTTAAGAAGCATAAACGAAAAGTAAAGAACGAAATACCAGATTAGTGTAAAAGCAATGATGGATATTTAGTTAAGGCTTCAGAGATGCATATTCTTTCCGGATTAACTTTTCTTACTATCTATTTCAACAACGAATAACTCATTCAATGGCAGCCATAATTGACTAACTCATGTAGCATCCTCATCAAGTTAGTCTCTTCTAAACCATAGCAGTCCACCATATCCGAGCAACTCATGTAGCATCCTCATCAAGTTAACTCATGGCTTTCCACTATAGTCGAAGGTGAAGATGTAAGCAATCCACTCCCCTTCGCGATCCTACTCAAAATGCCACAGACAAGGTCGAATCTTCTGAATCAGGGAATGCTACTTCTCATACTCTAACCTTGACGCCACAGAAAGCTCAGTAACCCATGGTCAACGGGATTATATGTCACATATCCAAAGTCGCCCAAGCACGCTCTTGGAATCCACAGTGCATTCTCTAGCTGTGGTTCAATGCTATCCAGGTCAGGACTCACACAGAACCCATGTAGAACAAGGATGATTGTCACGGGTCATGCTCAATTCATGAGATGAAGAACAAAAATACACAAGAGAATGGAATCAAACGTGTATTGAAATAGAACAGTAATATTATTAATCCATGAGAATCAGTAGAGCTCCTAACCCTAACTTAGGAGGTTTAGTTGCTCATGCTTTTCCAGAAAGTAATGTAAAATGTGAAAGGGGTAAAGATGAGGCAGAAGATCCTAAACATGGGTGATCTTCTCCTTTAAATACTAATCTAATAACTAAGAAGTACAAAAAGTATGATAGACTAGACTAGAGGTGCGAAAATCCATCCTTGGGCCCACTTTGGTTGAGTACTTGGGCTAAGCTTGGCGTCCAACTTGAGGAATGGGAATTGAACGCCCATTAGGGGGTGATTGGCACTACCTTGCTTCTTGGTGGGCGTTGAACGCCCCAAAAGTGGTGGTTATTGGGCGTTCAATGCTGGCTTGTCTCCTTGGGGCATTGAACGCCAGCCAGGGGGTAGCTCCTTGGCGTTCAACGCCCAGTATGGGCAGGCTCTTTCAAAGAAAAATATAGACTATTATATATTTCTGGAATGCGCTGAAAGTTAGCTTTCCAACGCCGTTAAGACCGCATCATTTGGACTTCTGTAGCTCTAGAAATGCTCGTTTGAATGCATGGAGGTCAGATTCTGACAGCATCTGCTATGCTCTCCTTGCCTCTGAATCAGACTTTGCCAAAGCTCCTTAATTTCAGTCAGAAATTACCTGAAATCACCATAAAACACAATAACTCAAAGTAGAATCCAAAAATGTGAATTTTCACTAAAACCTATGAAATCATAGCAAAACTTAAACAAAACATAACTAAAATAATATGAAAATAGTACCAAAAAGCGTATAAAATATCCGCTCATCAAAGATGATTAACGACTTGAGTTAGGTTGGCGATATTAAGTAGCAGAACACTTCCTGGAAGGAGGGACAGTTGTAGCTAAGGGTTATATACTCTTGGCAGTGAATGTGACTCTGCGTGGATTACCTATGATTGAACTAAGTAAATGTGAAGAACAAGTATCTGTTGCCGAAGATAGTTGACTTAATGGATCAGTTGCAAAGATTTGGAGTGTTTTCAAAAATTGATTTAAGATCCAGTTACCATCAGATAAGGGTGAATGAGGATGGCAATGGGAGACCTAATGTGAGAGAGATTACTAATGAATGCTTGTGACTCGATCTGTCTTCCTTTTATATTCCACATTGAAATACTTTATTCCACGATCCTTCTTGATAATTAAATTGAACGCTTCCTAAATCCAGCCCTTGCTTGCATGTTTCCTTGCACAAAACTCGTACTCCTTGGCAGGAGCCTAAATTTGTTTTGACCTAATCAAGTGTGAGGAAGATTTCTATTGAGATAAACCATCAGTAGGGACATATTTTAATTCAATGTGCCTTATTATTTCTTCCAAAGATTCTTAATTTGGAATTTCTTTTTGAGGTGCACTCTAATTCTCTTTCTGGTGCATTTTCTTATTTTCTACAACCTTGTCTGATCACAACATAATGTATCTTTTCAATTTCTTACATATATCATTTGAAATTGTTTGCTCTCTTTTGAAGTTTGGTACCCCTTCAAATAACTTGAGCTCATTTCGCCATTGCATGCAATCTTTAGACGCAACCATCGATACGTTAGTTTCCTTAGGACACGAATTTTGAACACGAAGGACAAAACTTGTAAGCATGCGACAGCACGAGGAATTGTGAAGCCTTGCTTTTGTAAATGGCGATACCTATGACTAAATTACCGCACAAGGATACCCCATTGGTACGGACGTCAATTGTGGGGAAAAATTTGAAAGAAAGATTAACTACAGAGCTAATGTTTGTGTTGCTGGAACCCAAGAACCAGTTGGGATCTACAGTGACGCTTCATGGGAAATCTTGGAGTGCGTTCCGATATTACATTTGGTACTTAGTGAATTATTTAAGTGTAGAGTTACGTAGGAAAGGAGAAAAAGAATGAGTGGGTATGAATTTAGGCTTGAATTTTGATTGAGTTTGACATTGAGTGGCATTGATTTTAGTTATGATAATGGAAAATTCATGGATTATTTGGTGTGTCGAGTTGTAGTGTTGCACTTAAAGGTGAATAACCTGAATAGGTACCATAGTTGTTGTTGAGGTCCTAGGTAATACAATTTTTGATATTGAGGATTTAATAGGACTTGGTTCTGACTTAGTCTTAGGATGAGCGTAAAATTCTATTTGGGTGAAGTTGAGGAAGTTCAGAAGTAAGCCTAGGTTTTGTAATCCGATAATGATGTATGACTTAATTAAACAATTGGACTAGTTAATCAATTAGTAGCTGAAAATCAGGGTAGCGCAGTAGAAGCTGGTGGAATGCAATGGCACATGATAGTTGTGAATAGGAGTAGTAGAATGGTGACTAGACATTTCTTAGGCTTGAATACTTGAAGAGTTTAGTCAGTTGAGGTAAGTAAAGATTTCTAAGAAGTTAAGTTTAATTGTGGCTGTAAGATTAGCATGATTTAGAATAGGTTGCAGACAGGAGGTTAGGTGAATAATTTGGATTTAGGGTGGTAAGTGAGTGTAATTGTCGTGTTTGGAAGATAAGAATTGCGATAATTAATCATAATGAATTTGGATTTAGATTGAAATAGGACTTGATTTATTTGAAGGATAGATTTGAAACATGTTGAGTTGAAACGCTGATGTGGTATTGAGGTTGAATTCAGGGAAGCTAAGAGTGAGAATGATGAGTAAAACATAAGCTTGAATTCAGTTAAAATAGGGCGTTATAAATAAGAATGAAAGATGTAAATAAGGATTTGAGCTGACATGGAGGAATGGAAAGATGAATGGTGAGAGATAAGTTTAAGTTGAGGGAACTTTTAATGATGATGATGATGGGTAAACTAAATTTTAGGGATAAAATTTCTTATTTGGAGGGGAGAATGTAAGAACCGTGGCTAATTAATCGCTTAATTAAATTAAATTAATTACCCAAAATAGGATCCAAAAATTTAGAATGTTAATTAGAGAAGTTAAATATGATATTTGGACTCAGTATATTTTTCTGAGTTGGAAAATGTAATTTTCTGCAGAAAATTGCATAAAAATGCGTACTGGTAAATTAACCGGCAGTACCAGCTTAAATTTGTCCGGTACTGAGCGAGAATGATAAAAATAGTAGAAAAGATTTAGAAAATAATTAAAATTGAAAACTAGGCACTAATTTTAAAAGTTTGGCCCAAAGTTGGGCCAAATGGGACAAAAACGCTAACGGGTTGGACCGGGCCTAAGTTGGGCCTAAACCCAACATATATAAAGCCACTTAAGTGGCGAATTCAGCCATCTTCACCACATTCTAGTAGCAGAAAACGTGAATTGAGATAGAGGAGAGCAAGGGTTCCAAAAATACTATTCACTTCAACTTCATTCAACCTTAACTTGAGCTATGGAGCTTTGATTCGCGTGCCATTTGTGGCAAGGTGAAGCTCTTGCTGAGCCTGTCATTTTTACCTAAGAATTGATAGTAAGAAATCACATTTCACACTCCCTTTTTCAGTCCTAACAATTTTCACGTTTTTAGGTTTGGGTTTTGAAGGAGTTTTGTGATTTTGATTGTTTAGGGGTGATCTAGCGTTGAAGTATTGTTGTGTTTCACCCCTATTTCCTTTGGGTAAGGTGAGTTACATCGAAACCCTTGTGGTTTGGTATTTTGTGGACTCTAGATATTTATTTTTGGGTATATTATTTGTGTATAGCTTGAAATTGTTATTGTTGGTGTTGATTTGGAGCATTGGATTTGAGTTGGTGAATTTTAGTGATTGGGGCTTACTTTGGACTCAAATTTGGTGTTGGGTGCATATTTGGAATCGGCCAAGGTATGGTTTCGATTTCCTCTATGTAATATATAATCTTTCTGGATACTTAGGCTAGTGAACCATAGGATAGGTTTGGATTGAATTGGTCGTTGAACTTGTTGGATGATAATTGTGATGTAAGATGATTTTGATGATTGTGATGATTATCGTGAATGATGGTGTTGATGTATGATATGGTATTCGAACATGATGATTTTGAGGATTGTTAATGAATGATGAGTTAAATTGTTAAGATTTGAGTTTACAAGTAGAATTTGGTGTATGGAATGGGTGATTTGATGTGTTACTTAGTTATGGAATGAATAAAATGTATATGAATATGATTTAAGTACATTAGGACTATTTTGAATGGGGAATAAGTGAGTGTGGATTGAGAGTTTGGTAAAATTGAGGTTTAGAGATTTTTGGTAAAAATGGGTTTTGGGTGAACTTCGACGGATCATATCTTGAGCCACGGTTTTTGAAATTTTACATCAAATTAAAGATAATTCAAAGAGCTTTAAAACGGTATAGATTTTGTAGAAATCTGAATTGTGTAAAGAAAGATATGCTCGTTAGAAGTTGGTGTCAAAAATCTGAATTCTATGATGTTACAGAATTTGTGATTTCTAGTTTGTGTGCGCACGCACACTGCTGTACGCATGCTCTGAACAGTGGCTATGTTTTGACTTATGCGTATGCACAGCCTTGTGCGCACGCACATCCTATAAAATTTTGAAAACATGCGTACACACATTGGTGCGCACGCACGCACAGGGAGATCCCTACTGTTGGGAGCGCTAGCACACTCTGGTGTACACACATACCCTGCGAAATTTGCAAGGTGTGCGTACGCGCAACATCATGCGCACGCACACGCTGGAAAATGCATTTTGTTGAGGGCGTTTGCACGAATTTGTGTGTGCGTTTAAAATAAAAACTTTTATCTTCTATGCATACGTACACCTCTATGCGTACGCACACTTTGTGAAAATTCTTCTTGGAGTGCATACGCACAACCCTATGCGTACACACAATGCCTTGTTTTTCAACAAAAACCTTGCTTCTAACTGTTTTACCTTCCCGCCAAGTTTGTAAACTTCCGTAATGCTTATCTAGGGTGTCTTAACTTGTTTTTAGGCCTTGAAACATAGAGAATACCCTAAGTGAGTTTAACTAGATATTTTCTGGTAAAAAGTTTAGAAGACAGAGCTTTAGGTTTCTGGAGTACTGAGGGTAGATTAGTCGAGTGAGGTGGTAGAGTATTGTAAAGACGATTGGCATGAAGAATTGGGGAGTATGGATTTGGTGATGGCTTTACTAAGTACTAAAAAATATTTTCTAAAAAACCATGATATATTGTTTTCTACTAAGATTGTTGAGATACTATGCGCCTGACAGGGACGGTGGTTAATCCCGGCTGTCGAGGTCGCGGCGGCGGCGTAAAGGCTGTGGTTCGTCCCGCTTACGTTGAGATGTGAGGTCCGTGGCAAGAGTATCCCGCTCGCATCCCTTCGAAATCACTAGAGTGTGCAGGCACTATATCCTGGACCGTGTTCTGAGCATGATATCTCGGGGGTTCCCATTCTGAGACCGAAGGGCGACATCTCCATGAAAATGTGTCAGATTGGCAGTTGAACTAACAATGTGATATCACAGCCAATAGGGCAGGCATTCATCATGTGCATCTTCTATATGGTTGTTTGCTTTGTTTACTTGCATTGCTTGCCTATTTGTATAACATGCTTAATTGCTTCTTGAATTACCTGTTATAATTGATAATTACTTCTGTTTTACTTGTATAATATTTCTTGTGTTTTCTACTGGGATTGAGGTGGCTCGGTAGGCAATGGCGAGGGATCGCATGGCGGTTAGGCTGGCGAAGGCTGTGGGACAGCGTGTGGATGTTTGTTTAGAAATTCCCTAAGTTAGCCCATTATATTATGGTATTTAAAGTTGCGGTTTAAATTTACTTATGTTTTAAGCTTGAATCTCATGATGGATATGAAGCTCTAGGATTGCCTCTGGCATCCTGGAGTCTTATATCTTACATCATTAGACACTGTTACCATACTAAGAACCTCCGGTTCTCATTCCATACTTTGTTGTTGTTTTCCATATGCAGGTCACAACCCACCTCGGTGAGTTGCTTGATGGTGACAGAGCGGAGGACCTTTATTATGTATTTGGAGTCTTTTAGTTATTTTGATTTATTTCTCTCACCTTTGTATTTACACTACCTTAGAGGCTTACTTTGAGAGAGATATTTTGTACAAGCTATTTTACTTTCAAAACTCTGTATGTCTGTATATAACTAGTCGGCCTAAACTCCGCGGGCTGAGGCTAGTTCCTTTTGATTATTATACTTTCTTATATATTTATATCTTGTTATCTTGTATCTTTATCTTATGCCTTAAGTTTGTAGCTTCGTGTGAACGTTTTGCACTTTGTAATTCTGTATTTGAGCTTAATTCTTCATCAGGCTTCTAAAAATTATTATTCCTTTCTATATATATTTATGTATAAGCATTAGAATTGTCGTAACCTTTGATTAACCTTTGCTTTACAGCATGAGGTAAGGTTTAGGGTAATTAGGGTGTTACATTGGCACTCTTTTTAGACCTTGGTTGCTGATCCCTAGGTGCTGGGTGCACATGTGATTAGAGGCAGGTTTAGCTGAGTTTTAGAATGGATCCATTGCATGTGTTCTTTAAGGTATGGACACTTTTTGTAAAATCCAAAAAAATGATAAATAATTATTTAATAAATTAAATATGAGCAAAAAAGATTAAGAAATTAGAATTTATAATTTAGAAAAGTAAAAATATTTAGAATACGAATTAAAACACTAATCTTAAAGGTTTTTGCCTAAAGTTGGACCAACAAGCTTAAATGATTAAATTAGGCCTCACTAGGCCCAAGCCCAAGGCTTAAACTTAGCTATTTCAGCATCATTTCCTCCATTCATGAAAAGAGCCACAAATTTAGAGAAGAGAGAAAGGAGAAGAAGAAATCCTAACCTCCATTACTTTCATTTGGCCATAACATTTCCTACGGAGCTCCGATTGACAAGTCGTTTGCGGCCACACGTTCGTCACGAAATCTTCTTCCATTCTATCTAAACATTGTGGTAAGTAACTTTGAATTTTACACTTTTGTTTTAGATATTGAAGAAATTTCAAAATTTTGATGTTTAAGGGAGACTTAATCTTAAGTTTTAGCGTGGAATAAGGTAAGCGAACATTTTCTCTTTGTTATCCCCAAGTTTGAGTTATGAACTTAGTAGGAATTATGTGAAATCTTGTGATTAGATGGAATAGATGTTAACCCCGCATAATAAATAAATAATTAGCCAATAAATTAATTATTAATAAAAAAATTAGAGAATTAAATTTTATTAATCCAGAAAGGTAAAAATATTAAAAATACGAATTTTGACACTAATTTTAAAGGTTTTTTGCCTAAAAACGGGCCAACAGGCCAAACCAGTTGGACTGGGCCCATGGTCTACATATAAAACTCCAATACAAGTCTTCTTCTTCCTCTATATTATGAAACACACTGAGGAAGAGAGAACTCAGGTGGGAACCCTAACCTTAAACCTTCACCAACTTCAATCCCTTATATCTTCCAATCTGGAGCTCTAAACACCGCACTGTTTGTGGCCACGCGACCATCACGTCGATATCTTCAAAACCATCCAAGAATTATGGTAAGGAATCAGTTATTTCTCACCCAATCTTTTCTCCCTTTAATTTTGAGATTTGTGTTCATAGATAGTGAAGATTTTGATGTTTTGATGTGTTAGGATCAAGCTAACTTGAATTATTGTATTTTGTTCAAAACAGCTGTGAGTAACGGTAAGAAAATTGAAAGCTTTGTAAATTTATTAATTATATGAGGTTAGATATTAAATTTGTGAATATGGATGTAGTGATGTGAATTAGGTGGTATATGTGTGAATTGAAACCAAATTGGTAAAGTTGGAAGCTTGAGTTGAGTGTTAGGTGCTGAAAATCCTTTTGGTGGAGGCTTGGAGCTTGGAAATTGTAGATATTTGAGGTGCTCTGGGCTTAGGGAGGAATTGGCCAATGTATGATTTTGGTTTCTCATAGATAATGTGTAACGTAACGTGAAAGCGTAGACTAGTTGACCATAGGATAGGTTGAATTATGTGAACTTGTTAAGGTTTAGTGATTTTAGATGTTAATATTGAGTTTATTATGAGAATATGTTGATTGTTAGCGATTGTGATGATTGGTGATGACAATGAATTATGATGATGATATTTTGTTGAATAGGGGATCGTGTTGTTTGGTTATGGATCTTTTGAGATGAAAATGATGAAATTTGAGTATTAGTATATTGTGAAATAGATGGAATGGATATGTCATTGTTTGAAATGTTATTGGTATTGTTTTGGGGGTGTGAAACATTGGCTTGAATTGAAGTTTTGGTAAAAATAGAGGTTTGGCGCTTTTGGTAAAAACTTAATTTTTGACCAAACTTTGGTGGGCCATAAATTGGCTTCTAAACAATCAAATTTTTTCAAATTTATGTTAAATAAAAATTGAGTCCGTGAAGTTTATACCGTTTGAAGAACGGACTAAAAATGATTTTTAATGAAAAAGTTATGCACGTAGAAGTTTGGTGTGTAAAATTGATTTCTACAGACTTAGCAGCTTTTCTGAAAAATAAAGGGCATACGTACGGGGACACATGCATGAGTACATGAGAATTTCTTCTGTTTCAACATATTCACATACGCATAGGGTGAATGCATACGGGAGTTTGGCAAATTTTAAAATCATGCGTATGCGAGAATGCCCAATTTTGAACTCAGGCATACGCGGAGGTGTAGGCGCGTATGCGAGCCTCCCCTCTCTTTTGAACACCCGCGTACGTGGGAGGTACTCGCGTACATGAGTATGGCAAAAATTACATCCATGTGTATGCATGGGGTGGCATGCGTACGCATGACCACCCTATTTTGGAAAAGTTGTATTTTTATTATATAAAGTAATTCTCTTGCCTTTAAACCTCTATAATTGCCTTCTAAGATCCGATACTTAGTTTTTAATTGTAGGGAGAGAGATGAACCCAAAGAGGGGAGTAACTTGGTAGTAAAGGAAGTATGAAATGAATGAAGGCTGTATTGATAATGATTAATTGATATTGAATGACTAATGTCATTTGCACTTCTATTATCTGAGATACGAGTTTTCCTGGGTAAATGTAGTGGCATGTCACCACTTACTCTAGGTTGAGACTTGATACTCTATTGACCTTATGTCGCAAGATGTGGCCGGATACTTTAACTCTCCGAAAATTTCCCCAATGAGATGATAACTGAGTGATTATGACTATACGCATAGACTCTTGGGGATGCGCACACAGAGGGACTGTCCAGGATTAGTTACCGGACATGTGGGTTTTGGCTATATAACCGACATATGAGACTGATCTGCCATAGGGAATGCATACATCATGTGCATTTGTCTGTTTTGTTTGAGTGTGCATCATTTGGTTTGCCTAATTGTTTAGCCATGCTTATCTGTTATTTGTTCTACTTGCTCTAATTGCATCCTATCTGTGTTTTGTTTGTTGTCTTGTATGTCTTTGCAACGGAGAGACCCTTGTTTAGCGGAAGCATGACAAGGGTAGTTCAACCGGTGATTCTGAGGGTTGGAGGAGACAGAAAGTGGATTATTAGGTTAAAGCTAGAGTTAGAGCCCGAATACTTTAGATAGTTTACCTAATTTCTGGTTTAATATATTTTTTTACGTTTAATTCTGAGTGTCAGAGACCTAGTATATCCTTTAGCTTTTCTGAGACCTTATATTACCTACGTTGGCACCTTTACCATGTTGATAACCCCAGGTTCTCATTCCATACATATACTGTTATTTTTCAGATGCATGTCAACAGGCACCTTACTAAGCGTCTAGAATTTTCGGTGCAAATAAAGTTTGGAGTTTTAGGAGGTTGTATTTTGTACTTATACTATGTATGCATGTATATAGATTCTCTTCTGTATATATTTTATGTTTGTTCCTCTTAGAGGTGACTTGGAGAAGTAAGTTGTTGCTTTTCTATTTTGGGATATTTTGGGTTATATATATATATATAACGTTGTAATGAATGAGGAATCACAAACCTCGTGGGGTAGGGTGGTTACATTTTACCCCCCTAAAAAAAATTGTCCTCAAAATTTTGTTACCTCGAGTGAGGGGATCTGTTTCGGTAGTGTTTCCCGCATCCAAAACAAACACCCTTCCTGCTGTTGCTGCCCAGGGGAAACAAATTCAGCCCTTCGTCGTGTGCATTCTTTGGCTACCTATCCGGAGTTCCCAAAATAATAGCGAACCCCAGACTTTAACAGACAGGGTCTCCCTCCGTGATTCGTTCCACACATAGTACAGATCAGTCTCGGTTGGGTTGGTTGCGATTGTTTGCCTAAATCTGGCTGCCGAGTTACTTTGAAATTTCTTTCTTGAGGAGCGAGGTTACGATTGAAATCTCTTGTTGGAAGATTCCTGTGATTAGTTTACACTGCCACTAGCATCTTTACACATTTCTCTGTTAATTGGCTCTTATTAACTAGTTCTGCAAAATTCTGGATTTCCATTGGGCCCACATGAGCTAACAGTTATTCCCTAAGTCCTCCTTCAAACTTGATACACTTCCATTTCTCGAATGCAGCTGATGCTCCTTAACAAATGTTCGAGAATCGACATAACTCTTCAAACTTGTGAGTATACTCAGTAACTGTCATGTTTCCTTGTCTCAACTGAAGCAACTCTAGTTCCTTAGCGGTACGAAAACACTGAGAAAAATATTTCTTATAAAATTCGGTTGAAAATTCCTCCGAAGTGATGTTATCAGCTTCTTTTCCCAATAGTTGAAGCACATCCTGCCACCAATATTGCGCATCATTCCTCAGCAAGTAGGCAGCAAACTCTACACCCTGTGCTTCGGGGACTTGTCGTGCTCGCAGTAATCGTTCTATTTCCTTAAACCAGTCATCAACTTGTGTAGCACTAGTGTTTCTATTGAACTACAACAGATTGATTTTCAAAAAATAGACTAAAGTCATTGGCCGGTTATCATTGCGTAATCCATCTTCACTTCACCTTCGTCGCCATTTCCATTTTTACGTCTAGTCTCATGGTTATTTTCAGTTCCATTGTGGCAATCAAGACATTTAGCTATTTGATTGGTAGCAGCTACTGAATCACATACGGCAGTGGCCATAGCATTTATGGATTCAAAAATAGCCGTTGCGTCAAGGGAAGTTCCCTCACTTGTTCCCTTCAGTCGAGGGCGTCCTCGCTTATTCGCATCCATTTGAGTCCTATCAATACCCAATAATTAATATTAAGGTGATCAGTCTTAATATATCAAAATCAAGTATTAATATTACTACAGTAGATGTTCACAGACCTTCATGTAGAATATATTATAAAATATCCTAACTGCATGGAATAAAAAGATTCATAGCATGCAAGGAAGCATAGTCAGTCCATCCCAAGGCTCAAAGGACAAACTGCTCTGATACCAACTTGTAACACCCCAACTTTTGACACGTCATGACCAATGTCAATCGTTTAGGTGTTACTTGTCGTAAGGACCTACTTGGCTCTAGACTCGGATTTCATAAGCAAATGTTAATATAATCCTTTATCGGTTCAGCATAATTAACTTATCTATCATGAAAAATCATTCAGTTGATCACAAGGTTAATACTTATTTATACTGCAAATAAAAACTTGGTAGCCAAAAATATATACGTATATACATATTCACAAATATACTTATGAGTTAAACTTGGAGATACATGTCATCCATCAAAAAGACCAAGTACTGTAGCAGGTTATATACATATACATAGAAAAAAAAGAACGACAGTCCCAATCCTTACACGGGTTCCCTAAACTGGAACTGCTCTACTGAAAGATCCTATCCCTCTAAAAAGAACTACTAAAGCGAGGAAAAGTAATACTAATGATCTTCAAAAGGAGTCAAAGTCAGTTAGATCAATCTCCAGAATGGTCTCCAGTTAGAGTGAACACGTACAGCACGCCAGGATTAAAACGTGGGTGAGGTACAGAAACCCGAAACTCAAAGGATTCCTCTGTTGATACCATCTGGGGAGGGAAAAAAGAAAGAAAATAAGGATGAGAACCTAGACTTCTCAGTAAGGTAAAGAGGGGGACCTAAGGTCTTTGTCTCAAAGATGATGCATGCTTGATTCTAGCGCAGGCCGTGAGCTCATGCATCAGTTGTCTACCCGCAACTCGATGTTACTCAGGGCGAACCGCAAATATGGTTTCTTTACCGTGTCAGTCAGGCACAATTATCATCATGGGCGAACCCATGTCAGTCAAGATATATTGGCATCACGGTAAGAAACATGCTATCAGTTAGGCGAATATTTTCGCATTAGCCATCTCAGGCTATCAGTTAAGCGGGCACTTTCGCATCAGCAATTTGGCACAAGGCCCATTCAACATACAATTCTCAATTTTGTATATCATTCATTATTTCTCATTTTCTTTTCTTTTCTGTATACCTCCACATCACCTTATATTTTAAGCATACCTCCGTATCACCAAGTAGCTAAACATACATCTGCATCACCTGTTGATCTTTAAAATTTTCCTAGGGACAACTTACACACCTTTGATTAACTAAGTTCATAAATTCTGCCAAAATTTGGACGTAAACTTTGGGTCTAAATAAAGTTTTACTAAGTTTGGATTAGAATTAAATTTAATAACCAATTTAATAAAATCAGCTGCTACACTAAAGAGAATTTTGGAAAAAATACAGCAAGTAGTTATATTTTTGATAAATCTATGATAAATCCAATTCTAATCCAATACTTTCAAATTTTAGTGAGAATACACTAACACCCCTAATTTTTATGACAAACAAGTTTCAGGTCCATAGCACCTCGTTTGGTTAATTAAATGTTAGTTGGAAGTGCTGCCCTGTTTCTTTAAATTGGTTCTGAATTTCCTGCGAATAGCCAACTTCCAACATACATAACTAATTATACAAAAGAGCTATGGACATGAAATTTGTAGTCAATTAAAATAGGATTATAGATCTTTAAAATCCTTTTGAAAGAAACTCAAAATACCAAATAAATCAAAAGTTCTAGTGGCTGGAAATTGATACTGCAGAACCAGAAAAGCAAAAAATTATGCAGCAAACACTAAATTTCAAAAATTCACATCTTCCAAATCACTTGACCAAATTTCATGAAATTTTTATGAAGGAATCTTGACCTCTTTAAGTTTACTAGAAAAATAGTCTTACTCGTAAAAACAAGCCAGATTACTCCCATAATTTATTTTAAGTTGCTGTCCAATCTGTTTCAAAATTTCCGCAGCAAGGCTCCCTAACTTTCAACAACCAAATTTTGTTCTAAGCTTCCAACTTATACCAATCAATAATTCTCATTTCTCATTACCATATCTACCTAAATTATATCATAAACCTATCCAAAAGCCTTAGTTCTATATATATATATATATATATATATATATATATAATTTACATAATGTACATCATATAATCACACTTTCACAACATTAAAAATTTGCACTACATTTAACAACAATAATTCAACCAATTAACAGAAATTCAGTAGCATCAATCACACTAACTCATCATCATCCATCAAAAAATCGTCTAAATAATCATCCATAGCTAATTTACAATTCTAATCCTTACCTTTCTTCGAGAATTCAAAAACCAAGGTTTGTCCTTAGCTACCTTAATTTAGAAAACCCTAATAAACAGAATTAGAGAATTTTGTTAGTTTACAAGGCCAAATGGTCGAGCTGCACATGGAGCAAGAGGAGACTTACTTTTGTGATAGGATGAATTGGATTGGGTTGGTACTCATTTATAGTAATTGAAGCTTAACAAGGATAAAATCTTTGAATTAGGAAGAACAACAAGACACAGAGTTACTGGTTCTTACCTAATAAGAAAAATCCCACGGGAATCAGAAAGAAGAAAGGGTAGGGTTTCTTCTTTGGCTTTGGGTTGCAGTTCCTTCGATGATCTTCTTCTTTTTCCTTGATGGTGGTGTACGCTGTTGACATCCTCCTCCTTCCCTTCCTTGATTTAGTGCCACTTTTGCTTCCTTTCTCCTCTTCGTGTGGTTTTCAGAGGAATTGAAAGGCTTGGCTCTGCTATATATATATATATATATATATATATATATATATATATATATATATATATATATATATATGGAGAAGGATGAGCTGGTGAGGCAATACTTTGTGGCTTCCTCCCCTTGCAACACCACTTCACAGTATTCATTGTTTGAAGCAGTGACCATGGTTCCTCCTGGAGTAGCATTCGGTGGTGAGAGAAGAAGAGAAGATGGGTTTAATCAGAGTTTCCTTGAGTTTGGTTTAATTAGGGGAAGCTTGGTTCGGTTGAACCGGGAGAAGGAAAAGAAAACCGTGACTTTGAAAGGGAGGAAGGAAAAATAGGGTTAATAGTTGGTAACGCATCTAGGGTAATTTCTCTACTAATTCGTTACTTATGAATTATTATGAGGTAGTTAATTTTAAAAGAAATAAATTAACTATAGCGGTAATTATCTAATTACCAATACCTGTCATTCGGGAGCACTAAAAGAAAGTTTTAGCGCTACACGTTATACATACATACATATATATATACATATATATATATATATATATATATATATATATATATATATAAACCTATACGCGTTAGCAAACGTAAAGAATGAGGAATCACAGACCTCATGGGATAGGGTAGTTACACTAAGAATGTTAAATTGTATCCGTAGTTAATTTAGATATGATATGAAGTGTATAAAGTTAATTATACTAGGCTAATATACTAATTGTATGAGTATGCTATTTAAATCTAATTTAATTATTCTCATAATATTTCTTTTATTTTTTTGGACCATAAAACTCTATAAATTGAAGGATCCGTGTGCGCTTTTGGTTAGTACAATCACATCTATCTTTAATGATAGAAATTAGTGTATTCAATTCGTTTGTATGGTGAAAAATAGATGCAGACCAAACTAAGCTCTTTTGTCACCTCTGCTTGACACATTGTTCTGATGGAGTTTTGAGGTTATGTTTCAAACTCTATTAGTTCCTATTTATACATTGTTACTTAGCAGATTTTTTGCTTGTGACTTTTAGTTATTTACAAAAAATATTCCTTTTATTGTGTTTAGGTAGTACGAAGTAAAGGTTTTTGTTAATCATGCTGGTGGTTACAATATATTCATTCCCCATGATGAAGATGTTCAAAACTTAATGGAAAGAAAATGTTATGGTGTTTTAAGAGATGATGACTCCTTTATCTTGGTTAGTTTCTTGACAAATATGTTGTAAACTAAATCAATTTATTATTATGTATTTATTTACATCTAATGTTAAACTCAAGCAAAAATTTTATACCAACAATATTAATCTTCTCATAATTAGTTTCTACTTACGTGGTGTTTTATGGGTTTTATGTGTTATATTCATAGGGACTAATTTATTTTAAAACTGTGAACAATTAATTTATTTTATATAATGTTATAAGTAATACTGAAAAAGTGTATAATTTACAACTAATATTGAGAATTTATACAAGAAGCGGTTAAGGTCTTTTGAAAAACTTCTAGCATAGTATATTATGTGAAACATTAGATACTTTATATTCATGTATTTGATCTTCATGGTTTCTTCCATTTTTCTCACCCCTCTATATTCAAATGTTAATTTTGTTATGCTTCCTTTATCAAAATAATCAATCTTATTTAGATGCATCCAGTTTTTTGTACAGATTAATTGAGAAGAAATTGGTATTCGTGGTTGATCCTCAATCTATTGAAAGTGATGCAATATGTACTGCGTATAATATTTATAAAGTATCTACGCATGAGTCTATGATCAAATTGATTAAACGTGTTGAAGATCGTGTTGTTAATATGGTTAGTTTAGTTTCCTCTATTGCCTTTCAACTTATTTTTTTACAAATCTTTCTTTCATTTTTTTAGTAATATGAGCAACAATGATATGATGCATTCCTATGAAAACATGTATAATTAACGTGTTGTTGGTTCATCTTCAAATGTGGCTTCTATTAAAGATCATGTTTCAACTTTCTCTAATTCAGTGTTGCGTGACGTAAGTTTTTATCTTTATGTTAAATTTCCAAACTTTTTTTCTTGATATCTCATATTTTGTAGAATTAGTCCTTTTATAAAACTTTAGTGAATGTTAGAAGTATCTTTTTTTGCTGTTTTATTTGGTAGGATATTACTGTTCGTATTTCGAATGAAATTATTTGTAATAAGAGATTGGTAATCCCATACCGTTATGTACCAAGATCAACCAAGAAAAAATTTGAAGATGCCTTTTTTGTAGATCTATAGATACAACTTGGAATGATACTGAGGAGGCATTGACATCTATGAATAGTTAGGATCAAATTGAGCTGTTGCTAATGTGATTTGCTTTGAAGGTTCAATTACAACATGTGATTTTTTGTTATGTTTGAGATATGGTACTGTGGTTTTGTAGATTTAATTAAGTAGTTGTAAGTTGACTAGACATAGACATCTTATGTTAAAATATGACTTGCTGAACTTTTTATATTCTGATGTTTCCTTTTATTTGAGTAATTTACAATTTGAGTTGCAACTTTATTAGGAAGAATAAGTAGCAGTTTTTTATTTCTTCTTTTTTATATATTTTTTGTCCTACTATCTTTTAATTTCAATGTAAACAAATTTTTAGTTAGTTATAATTTGACTTTTAAAATAGTACATTATTATTGGAAATTATAAAATAAGGTATTTAAGTTAATATATAATCGGTTTTTTCATTATCTGAATCATGTTCTAAGAAATTTTACTTTCCATTTGAAACAAGATATGGTCTTTTACTCATGGAAGGTTCTCCTTTGAAGCTTTTACTCACAAGAAAGCAGTTCTTTATCATGGTTTTAATGGAAACGCATCACTAAGGTATCCATCATACACAAGCAAAACAGAGGGTTATGAAGGCACTCGTTAGTGGTGGTATTCTTACCACAATTGGTGCTCTTTTGAGATGGTCCTCCAAAGCTTAATTTGTTCCATATATTTGTCTTATATTAACGTTTTTTTAATTTATTTTACATATGAGTAGTATGTTAATGTTGTTTAGCTTTGAAGATTGAAACTCTAAGCGATTCCTAATGTTCTTTTTATTTTAATATGAGATGTATAAATATTCAAAATTATGATCATCCCAATACTTTTGGTTCGTTATATAAATATATTTATTTAAGGATAATTTTTATTATTCAAAGATTATTGAATGATATTATTATGTATTTATTTTTATTTTATAATAATTAATTAATTTAATTAAAAATACAGGATTATATATATCATTATATTACTAAATATTAGGTTATACAAAAAAAAAAGATTATTAGAATATATATATATAAACAAAATTAAAAAAAAAAGAGACAAAAGGCTACATTTATACTATTTATTATGTTTATAACGTGATGTAGTAGCCTTGAAAAGTGTAGCCTATTCTTTTGAATTTTGAAAACCATTAGTGTTGAAAGGCGTAGCCTTTGGTTGTAAACAACATCACTTGAAAATCGCATCCTATTCCCAAAAGCCAAAAGTGTAGCCTTTGGTACAGAAAAGCGTAGCCTTTGAGAATAGACAACGACTGAATAGGCATCCGATAAACCACTATTTTATGGTATATTTTTGATTGAGTTGAGTGGATTTTGTCAATTATTCTCACACTTATCCATATAAATTGCATGTTTTTAAGTTTCCTTCCGAATTTTGTGATATGATAGAAAACATGCTTCAATTCCTAGGCCTTAAAACTACTAATTTTTAATCCTCTTTTATTACCATTCAATGCCGTGATGTGTTTGTTAAGTGATTTCAGAGTTTATAGGGCAGGACTGACTTAGAGGATGGAAAGGAAGCATGCAAAAGTGGAAGGAACACAAAAAATTGAAGATTTGAGAAGCTGGTATCGACGCGTATGCAAGGATGACGCGTAAGCGTGACTGACGCATACGCGTGCCAGGTGCAAGGTTCAACAACGTACGCGTGGCTGACGCCTACGCGTGACGAGCGTCATGATAAACCCATATTTCA
Source organism: Arachis hypogaea (assembly GCF_003086295.3). NCBI lineage: Eukaryota > Viridiplantae > Streptophyta > Magnoliopsida > Fabales > Fabaceae > Arachis > Arachis hypogaea. The sequence goes on along the minus strand of NC_092047.1, from coordinate 31,846,954 downwards.
TGAGTTATTTTGTGCTTAGTTTGAGTGATTTATTCAATCCTTCACCCACTTATTCATACTAATTGCATGGTTTTACTTTCCCTTCCTTATTAAGTGATGTATGTGAAAAACATGTTTCCTAAGCTTTAATATTAATTATTTTAATTACCTTTATTTCCATTCGATGCCGTGATTAGTGTGTTGAGTAGTTTCAGATTTTCTAAGGCAGAATGACTTAAAGGATGGAAAAGGAAACATACAAAAATGGAAGGAAAGCACAAAACGGATCTTCTGAAGAAACTGGCATCTACGCGATCGCATGGACGAAGCGATCGCGTAACAAGCGCGAATCAGCAGCGACGCGGCCGCACGACTGACGCGACTGCGCGCCTTAAGCAGAACGCACATGACGCAGTCGCATGACTTACGCGACCGCGTGGCAAAGAAATGCTCCGAATGACGCGACCGCGTGACCCACGCGGATGCGTGACAGAGGCCACGCACCAGAAATTGCAGAAAACGCTCATAGCGAATTCTGAAGCCCTTTTTGGCCCAAATCCAAGTCCAGAAGGCATAGACCAGAGGTTATAAAGTGGGGGAATGCATCCGTTCAGAGAGAGCTCGCCAATTTTTACCTTCCATGATTTAGATTTAGTTTGAGAGAGGTTCTCTCCTCTCTCTCTTAGGATTAGGATTTAGGATTTAGGACTTCTCTTAGTTTGTAAGAGTGACTCTCGATCCAGGTTTAATATTTACTTTAATGCTTTTATTCATACCTATAAATGTTTCCAACTTGACTTATGAAACCTTTCCATGTTATGATTTGAATTAATGATTATTTGAGGTATTTCAGTTATTGATTGCTTTCTTCTTAATTTGTGTTACCACTGCTTCCCATCTAAGGACATTTTTTTTCCAGCAATTTACTTTTTCTCTTTTTGGTCTTGGTTAAGAAATCAGTAACTCAACAGTTATCAAACTCAACATAATTGATAATCGTTATCTTGCTAATTGAACTGAACTTCAATAATCCCAACTTTTTCTTAGGAAATAAATAGGATTCGAAGGTCAAATTAATTAGTCCCTTGACTTTCCTTTACTTTAGTAAAGGTTAACTAAGCGGAATTTAGATTCAACATTCATTATTGTTGAGAGAGATAACTAAGTTGGACTTCCAATTTCTCTTACCTTGCCAAAAGATTGCTTTACAGTATTTATTTATTTTAATTGCTATTTAAATTATTTGTCATATCTACTCTTCACTCTCAACCCCGTTTTTACAACCTCCATAACCAATAATAAGAACATACTTCCTTGCAGTTCCTTGAGAAGACGACCCGAGGTTTGAATACTCGGTTAACAATTTTTAAAGGGGTTTGTTACTTGTGACACCCAAAACGTTTGTAAGAAAGGTTGATTGCTTGGTTTAGTAAATATACTTGCAACGAGAGTTTACTATAACTTCTAAACCATCAATCTTCAGTTCTTTCAAAATGGCGCCGTTGCCGGGGAACTGCTAACGTGTGCCTTATTATTGGTTATTGTAAATATTTTTCTTTTGCTTGTTTCTTTATTTTTGTTTTCCCTTTTTATCTTTATTTGCTACTATGAACTCTCACCCCTCTCGCTTTGAGTTTGGTTCTAACTTTGTTGAAGGAAATTGAAGTTACAGCAGGAATATGCATCAAGGTCAGACCAATCAAGGATGGATGGAGCCAAGAGGATCTAATCAACCCTTTAGGCAGTAACACCCTCCGAGATATCCTGGACAAGGACCATTCTACCGTGCATACCCAGCTGAAAGATATGGTGGACAACCTTGTAACTACCAACAAGCCCCACCCCGTGCATATAAACCATCCTTTCAACATAACCTCGAACCACCACACTCACAAGCTTCTCTTCACCATTCGCCACCATATGATCCTTTCTTACCCCAGTACCAATCCAATCACTCCCAACCACCACCACTTCTCTATGTATCATGCCCAAGTCCGGCAACCCGAGAAGCAGAGGTTCGCCTAAAGGAAACAATAAATAAATTTCAAACAACCATTCGACAACTGGAGCAAGTAGTAATTCAATGGGTTTCTAGACGCTCAAATACACAAGGATCAGCCACAGCCCCATGTGAACAGTCTAACGAAGAGCGTAGCATGAAGGAAATACCAGAAACTTCAGTGGACAAGACAGAGAATGAATTCGTACTAGAACAAGTAGAAGAAGCTGTCATTGTTCAAGAAGAAGAGTTGGTTGAAGATCTAGGAGATGCTGAACCTCCATGGGAATCCAGAACTGAGAAGAACTCCGTCAAGGACGCTACAGTTGATGCTAAGGAGGATATTGTACAATCTCCAAGGCAAGTTGTTTATGAAGAATCAGACGGAATAACCCAGGACACAAATTCCCTTGATGATGATAGTCACAAGTCAAATTCTCTTAGTAATGAACTTGCATCCGCAAGTGAATTCTCTGAGATCGAAGAATCTTCCCCAAGTGAATATGAGGATGATGCGGAGGTAGATTTCTCTCAACCTCCAATCTATGACTCGAGTGATGAGGAAGACATAGAAGACTTTGACCAGGGTGATACTACATTTGAAGACTCTTGCAAGGAAGTGGAGGAATTCACAGAAGAGCACAAGGGAGTAGAACTTACAGAACCACCGGAAACACCTATCCCAAGGCCATTACCACCTAATATAAGCTTCAAGTGGGTACAATCCTTAACCTATAACTTTACTTATTCACTTGAATATAGTTTGCTTGAAACAGATGGCCAGCTTAGAGCTCTTTGCGGCTTTAAGAGTAAGAGGGAAATGGCTCGTACCCAGAGCTGGTGCACAAGGTTCAATAAGGTTCCACGCTTCACTTCGAAGTACACGGATTGGTATCATGCTCAATTGCATGGATCACGGAGAACGTTCGGTCACCATGGTGAGATTTTACTCTTTAAACCGCCCGGATGGAAACATGTAGATCAAGACGGAGGCGGATTTAATAGCAAAGCTTGGGATCCTGGAATCTATTCTGACATTCGTCATCCCGGGAGCCTAAAAATTTGTTTGAAGCTGCTCAGAAGCTTTACATGCCTAGTTTGGGACCCCGGAGGCTATTGGTATTCCAAGCACTGGTGGAGATTTCTGGATGAATTTAAACACAAGCCACCATAACAGGAAGCCCTTCCAATGTCCAACTTAAGGACTTTAACCAAAAGTGCTAGTTGGGAGACAACCCACCATGGTATGGTCGTTCCTTTTGCAATTTTAATTTTATTTCATTTTGTTTGTTTTTGAATTTTATTTTTATTTTATTAAACCTGGAATCATGCATAGCATTCACATTAAGCATTGCATCCTGCATTCATTTCAAAAAAAAAAGGGGATGTATGATGCGACCGCATGCCCCATGCGATCGCGTCATACTGCGAATACACTACCGACGCGACCGCGTCATCCACGCGGCCGCGTGCCTTGGAGATCGGCGTCAAAAATCCTACGTCCAGAGAGTTAGGCTGGAATCGTGCAGCCCCTGTGCATTTTGCACAAATTGGCCCACGCGATCGCATGCTCCATGCGATCACGTCACTTGCACAAAACCAATCCCACGCGACTGCGTGAGCGACGCGATCGCGTCGCATGGATTGCACAACACCCTAGGACGAGACAGAGAGTTGCGCTGAAACGGTGCTGGAGTCGTGCGTTTAGCACAATGTCCAGCGACGCGATCGCGCAACCCACGCGATCGCGTCATCCCCTCTTCCATCCCTTTCATGCGATCGCGCGACCCACGCGATCGCGTCACCCCCTCTCCTACCCCTCTCACGCGATCGCGCGACCTACGCAATCGCGTCACTCCCATTTTCACCCCAACCACGCGACCGCGTTCCCTACGCGGCCGCGTGGATTCGAAAATATAACCCCCAGCCACGCGAACCCTACCAGTCGCGCAGCCCCTCCTCCCAACCCTCTTCTCCCTCTCTGCCCCTCTTCTCTCAACCACCACCCAGCCACCATTGCCGCCGCCCCGACCACCACCTAGTCGCCGCCGCCGCCCAGACGCCGCCGCCACCGACCCCCTTCCTCCCTCCCCTTCTTTCTTTCTCCTTCTTCCTCTTTCTCTCTTCTCCCCTCTCCGCCACTGCCCTCCGCGACCACCACCCACCACCGCCGGCCATCCAGCCACGCCCCTCTGCCACCCACCCGCAACCCCCTTCCTTCCTCTATCAATTACCCTAAACCCTATCCCCATTACCCCCTTTGCCACTGCCCCCTCATCCGCCACTGCGCCGCTGTACCCCCTCCATCGCGCCGGACGCCGCCGCAGCCACCACCCAGCCGCTTTCTTACCCCGTTCTACTCCTCACGCCTACCAGGTTCTGATGAACGCCGCCTTCCTGTCCTTCGCAGTTATTTTCCATTTTTTCTGTTTCTGTTTATAATTAGGATAGATAGATTTGCATGCTGTAGTGGATTTTTAGGTTGTTAGGTAGCTTAGGCTGTGGTTAGTGGATTTAAGTCTGTTTACTTGCACTGTTCATGCTTCTGTTTTATCATAACTGCAATTTTGCTGTTCTTGTGACCTTGTTCATATGCTGTGATTTCCTGCATTTGCTGCTTGTTACTCTGAATTTTCATGTTTCTATTAATTATAGATAACTGCAGCAAGTTTTTAATTCATATGAACTGCCTTGTTTGCTATTTATTTTCCGGGACAATCCAATTTTAGCCGGAATGCTGCCCAAATTTTTTGTGAATTGTTTTCATTCATGTTTTGGTTTGGCAATCTAAACTCTGTTGTCCTCTGCCTTACCCAAACTATTTCATGAATGCTATGGCAGACTTTCTTATCCTCTTTGATTTACTGGTTTATAAACTGCATCTGTGATATTCTAATTCCAGTTCTTGCTTTCTTTATATCTATTAGAATCAACATCACCCTGTTTTCCTTGTTTGGTTGTGAGTTAATTCTAGCCATAATTGTGAATCCTTGTTATATGGAATATTTTCTTTATGCCACTTACCTTAAAACCACATTTTATTAACTCACTAATTTTAATTTACTAACTTCTTTTTCAAATTCTAACCATACTAACCTTTCAAAGTCTCTTTTCTGATTTTTCACTTTCCTCTAACTTTCTAACCATGGCATAATGACTTATTTTCCTATTTACCTTGGATTCTAATAAATTTTGGATTGTAAATTCTTCCTTTCAAACTTTTAAACTACTATACAATCTTTAATACACCATTACTTAACTCATTTACCTATTTCCAATTCTCTTTTGCCGCTTTGATTTTTCTTTGTTTATTTGCCTATTTGCTTCCCTATTTTTATCCATATCCTGGTTTTCCATTTTTCAGGATGTCTGCCTCACAGAGGAAAGGTAAAGGCAAGGCTACTGGCAAGCGCAAGAGAGGAGATTCCTCCCAGTCCATCATTGCCCTCATGCATGATTCCTCATGGCGGGAGAAGAACTTTACACAGCAGGAAAAAGCTGACCAGCTGCTCCCTGCAAATGATCCAACAAAATTTGCAAACTGGTACTGTGAGCTGAAGTACCTGGCTTTTGCAAACTCCAGGAATCTATACCTGGAGAGAACTCTGAAGATTCCAGAAGCACTCCAGCAGTACACCACTGAGCAAATCAAGCAGAGAGGTTGGTTCTTTCTGGAGAGAACATTGACAGAGGTCAATGCATCTTGGGTCCGGGAATTCTACTGCAACTACTACATTACCACCCTAGATGCAGTGAACCTGAGAGGAAAACAAATTCTAGTCACTGAGGAGGCCTTAGAGGACATTCTCCAGCTCCCAGCCAAGTCCGATCAGCCTGATGGTTATTCAAAGGCTGAGGAGGACATGCGCCAGATGCAGTTTGATTGGGATGCTGTAAAGGCACGGATAGCTCTCGACCCGACTGTTCCTTGGGAGATGGGTCAGGACACCACCATGCCTAGAGGGATCAAGCAGGTGTACTTAAATGATGAGGCTCGGTTATGGCACCAGATCTTGAGTAATTATGTGATGCCGAGTACTCACGAGACGGAGATCCCAGCTGCTATGATCACCCTCCTATGGTGTGTACTGAAGGGTAAGGACCTTTATCTACCACGCTTTATCCGGCATTTTATGGCCAGGGTCCATGTCCGAGGCACCCTCCCTTTCCCGTACCTGGTTACACAGCTAGGCCGTCGAGCTGACGTGCCATGGGAGGATGCCGATGAGAGACCACCAGCGGCGGACTGCAGGAAGATCATTCCTCACAGCAGGAACTTCCTAGCCTTGGGCTACAGACCACCACCCTTCACTGCTACTAATGAGACAGCCCCACCGTCTGCTGGACCCTCTTCATCCACAGCTGCCCCTACTGCCCCTGCTGCCACCACTGCACCTCCACCTGCCTCTGAGCCCGTATACCACCTCGTGCACCACCTATTCCGACAGCTTGATCAGATGGAGCGCCGTAACCGGCACCGGTATGAGAGATTGGAGCGTCGCAGCCAGCGACGTTATTCGCATCTGAAGCTGATGATCCGACAGAGTGGTGACATCCCCTCTGAGCCCGACACACCATCAGAGCCATTAGAGGAGGAGGAGGATGAGCACGAGGAGGAGACTCACTTCCAGGAGGAGACCCATCAGCAGGCAGCCACAGAGCAGGCTGCCCCGCATCAGGAGGTTACGCATCAGATAGAGGCTGCAGATCCGGAGATCCCGATCCAGTCAGCACCGCCTCTACAGCAGCCAGACCTTCAGCCCACCACCACCACAGAGCCTCCAGCTACCATCCCTACCAGTGATGACACCCCTTCACACCCGGCTTGACTGAGCATCAGGGACGATGCTTCATTTTAAGTGTGGGGAGGTCGCCATCTTTGGCGTTTTATTTTGGTGAACCACTACATCTCTTTTTCTTTTATTTTGGATATTTTTCTGTATTTTTCTTTTTTTCTGAGTACTTATACATTGCTGCTTTTATGTATTTTTACTCTATTTTTGTATTTTACATTTTTAGTTCATATTTTTAGTTATTTAGTTTAGTTTGCAATTCTGACTTATTAGTGGATTAATTAGTATAGTTTACCCTTTTTAGCATAAGATAGCATAGTTAAATTGAAAAATATAAAAAGGAAGTAAGCTAGGAAATTGAACATAACAGATTTAAATCCATAAACCTTGTATATATAGCATTACATCATATAGTTAAGCTGACAACATTTCTTCAAGGAGGAACATTAAAACTTTAAAGGCTACCCTAAATAATTTTTTTATGAGAATAATGAGAATTTTTAACTAAACCTGCATAACATATATGAATGATATATGATGCTTGAGTTAGAGAACACACAGCCTGTGAGTATTGAGCTTAATTGTATGGTTGCATTCAAACTATAATTTCATTTCTGTGTGTTTCGTTTCTTTTTATTCTGATGTTCTTTACTTTGCTTTAATCTATATGTCCAATTATAGAATATAGATACATACCAAAAGAATGATTAAGGCCATCATTTGATTTTAGCTCACTTACCCCAAAATAACCTACCTTTCACATCACCCTTGTTAGCCCCCTTGAGCCTTTAAAATCCCCTTTATTCTATTTTAGCCACACTACTAGCCTTAAGCAGAAAAACAAAATAAAATCCCAAGTTGAATCCTTGGTTAGCTTAAGATAGAAAATTATAAATAGATTAAAATGTGGAAAACCTATTGGGAACATGGATGATAGAAACAAAAGGTAGAAAAGTTAAAAGAAATAAAATAAGATTTGGGAAGCATGCTCATGAGAAATCAAAGTGATCAATTACCATGTACATTAAAAAAATAAAAAAAAAGTTATTTTTCAGCATTTAATAAAAGGGAATACAAAAGAATTCCCCAATGCAAAATAAAAGTAATGCACATGGGATAAAAACAAAAATTGAAACATGAGCATGTGACAACAAGTGGGATAATATGGGAGAATTGGTAAAGAAGCTTATTCTACTAAATATGTATGTTATATGAGATCTTAGTCTAATTAAGGATTCACTTATTAGCTCACTTAGCCTTATACATATATCCTTACCTTTACCTTGGCCCCATTACAACCTTAATTAAAGACCTCATGACTTTTGGTATGACTGTACTCTATAATTATTGATTGGTTAGATGAAGAATAATGTTATAGAAAGTAAGAATAAAAAGAAAAGTAGAGTGAATAAACCCAATAAACACTGAGTGACTAGAGGGTAAACACAAAATCCAGTGAGAGTTCAATAACTCATCAACATATATCTGTGCTTAATTTACTAATTGTTTTGCAAGTTTGTACAATATTCTTTATTTCCCATCTCATTTGCTAAAATGCTTTATTATTTAAGGGATAGCTATATATATATATATATATATGACTCCTTGAGAATGTGAATTAATTTGACTACATGTAAGCTTTATATATGAGTGGATAAATCGGAATTGCATGACTCATTTAGGTAGATGCATTTAGAATAGGTTGCATTGCATAACATTCCACCACTTTAACCTTACCTTATTCTTTACCTTGGATTTAGCATGAGGACATGCTATTGTTTAAGTGTGGGGAGGTTGATAAACCTATATTTTATGAGTTATTTTGTGCTTAGTTTGAGTGATTTATTCAATCCTTCACCCACTTATTCATATTAATTGCATGGTTTTACTTTTCCTTCCTTATTAAGTGATGTATGTGAAAAATATGTTTCCTAAGCTTTAATATTAATTATTTTAATTACCTTTATTTCCATTCGATGCCGTGATTAGTGTGTTGAGTAGTTTCAGATTTTCTAAGGCAGAATGACTTAAAGGATGGAAAAGGAAACATACAAAAATGGAAGGAAAGCACAAAACGGAGCTTCTGAAGAAACTGGCATCCACGCGATCGCATGGACGAAGCGATCGCGTGCCAAGCGCGAATCAGCAGCGACGCGGCCACACGACTGACGTGACCGCGCACCTTAAGCAGAACGCACATGACGCGGTCGCATGACTGACGCGACCGCGTGGCAAAGAAATGCTCCGAATGACGCGACCGCGTGACCCACGCGGACACGTGACAGAGGCCACGCACCAGAAATTGCAGAAAATACTCATAGCGAATTCTAAAGCCCTTTTTGGCCCAAATCCAAGTTCAGAAGGCATAGACCAGAGGTTATGAAGTGGGGGAATGCATCCATTCAGAGAGAGCTCGCCAATTTTCACCTTCCATGATTTAGATTTAGTTTGAGAGAGGTTCTCTCCTCTCTCTCTTAGGATTAGGATTTAGGATTTAGGACTTCTCTTAGTTTGTAAGAGTGACTCTCGATCCAGGTTTAATATTTACTTTAATGCTTTTATTCATACCTATAAATGTTGCCAACTTGACTTATGAACCCTTTCCATGTTATGATTTGAATTAATGATTATTTGAGGTATTTCAGTTATTGATTGCTTTCTTCTTAATTTGTGTTACCATTGCTTCCCATCTAAGGACATTTTTATTCCAGCAATTTACTTTTTCTCTTTTTGGTCTTGGTTAAGAAATCAGTAACTCAACAGTTATCAAACTCAACATAATTGATAATCGTTATCTTGCTAATTGAACTGAACTTCCATAATCCCAACTTTTTCTTAGGAAATAAATAGGATTCGAAGGTCAAATTAATTAGTCCCTTGACTTTCCTTTACTTTAGTAAAGGTTAACTAAGCGGAATTTAGATTCAACTTTCATTATTGTTGAGAGAGATAACTAAGTTGGACTTCCAATTTCTCTTACCTTGCCAAAAGATTGCTTTACAGTATTTATTTATTTTAATTGCCATTTAAATTATTTGTCATATCTACTCTTCACTCTCAACCCCGATTTTATAACCTCCATAACCAATAATAAGAACATACTTCCTTGCAGTTCCTTGAGAAGATGACCCGAGGTTTGAATACTCGGTTAACAATTTTTAAAGGGGTTTGTTACTTGTGACACCCAAAACATTTGTAAGAAAGGTTGATTGCTTGGTTTAGTAACTATACTTGCAACGAGAGTTTACTATAACTTCTAAACCATCAATCTTCAGTTCTTTCACGTCACGTGCCTCAGTAAAGTGAATTCACTAGAGACAATTTTTGGGTTACTTTTGACCCAGTTTCAAGCCCAAAAATGAAGACAAGAGGCTGCAGAGTGGAGATGGAAGGCATCATTCAATCATGGAATCATTCATTCACACACTTTAGTTTTTGATGTAGGTTTTTAGAGAGAGAGGCTCTCTCCTCTCTCTAGGTTTTAGGGTTTCTTTTAGTTTTATTTCTTCTCAAATTCATATTTCCATTTTGCTTTAATTTAGTTTCTCTTCTACCTTTTATTGTTCTAGTATTTTAGTTTATTTTCTCTTGTTGATTTCTTTATTTTCCTAATTTAGTTTATGAGTTCTTCTTGTTGGATTTAATTCCCTTTTAATGCAATTTGAAGTATTTCATGTTTATGGCTTCTCTCTTTAATTGTTGGTTATTGATTCCTTGCATTTGTTAGTCTTAGATTTTACATTCTCTTATTAATTTTCTATGCTTTTATTTTGTGCCTTCCAAGTGTTTGATAAAATGCTTGGTTGGATTTTAAATTAGATTTTTGTGTCGTGGCTTGGATTGAGTAATTTGGAGACTCTTGAATTGTCAAAGTCTCTTGTTGATTGGTGATTGAAGGTTGCTAGTTGGCTTGAGCTTCACTAAATCTAATCTTTGATTAGGACTTGTGAACTCAAGTTGATTTTGCTCACTTGACTTTCCTTCAATCGTTAGAGGTTAATTAAGTGAAAGCAAAAGGCAATTACCAGCACAAGTGACGATGATGATGAGGATAGGAATTCCAACTCTCAACCCTTGCCAGGACTTTTCTTAGTTGTTAGTTTATTTTCTTGTTAATTACATTACTTGTCTCTTATTACAAAAAACCCCAAAAGATACATTTCCCATAACCAATAATAAGTACACTTGCCTACAATTCCTTTGAGAGACGACTCGAGGTTTAAATACTTCGGTTATTTTTATCGGGTTTGCTTAAATGACAAACAATTTAAACGTTGACCAATGATTATTTGTTGGTTTAGAACTATACTTGCAACGCGATTTTATTAAGAAATTCTAAACCGACGATTTTCCTCCGTCAAGTTTTTGGCGCCGTTGCCGGAGAATTGCAAATGTGTGCCTTATTATTGGTTATTGTATATATTATAAACATGCTTGTCTTTTGCTTCTTTGTTAGTTGTTGCTAGTTTTAGGAGTTTGTTTTTATTATTTCTTATTAGCTTTCCATTTTATTTTGTCTTTTCACCATGAATTCTCATCACTTTGGCTATGAGTTTAGCTCAAACTATGTTGTAGGGAATGGAGGCTACAATGAGGATATGCAACAAGGATAGAACAATCAAAGGTGGGAGGAGCCATATGCATATGATCAATATTTTTGGCAACAACCTCCGCCAACTTACTATGAGCAAGAGCCATTCCAAGATGCATACCAACCCGATGGCTATGGTGGACCTCCTTGTGATTATCAACAACCTCCACCATATACCTATGAACCTCCTCCTCAATATAGTCCCCAACCATACTCACAAGCATCATACTACCAAACACCTCCATATGACCCTAATCCATATCCCCTATACCAACCACCATATAAGCCATGTGAACAAGCACCCATTGAACCACCATAACTCCCACATCATTACCTTCACAACCCTTCTATCCCCTCCAACCAAGCTCATATGGATGATACACATGGCATCATTCTTCAAGAGCAAGAAGATCTTCAAACCACACTCACCTCTACCCTCACCGGTTTTACCTCTACCCTCCAAGAGTTTATATCCCGTCTACCTCCACCTTCTACCAACAACCAAAGCGCCTTCCAACCTTCAAGCTTTAATGCATCTCCTTTCTAACTATATGATGATCTCTCCATCCCACCACAATCCTCCATGGAAGAATGCTCATATCCATCAACCCAAGAGCAACATAACCCCAATTATGTTAACCAAGTGGAACAATAGCCAATGAATTGTCTCAAGGAAGCAATGGATCAGTTTCAAGCAATCATCTGTCAAAAGGAACAAGAGAAAGCCCAAAGGATGCGCAAAACTATCATGGCCAACATTGCTAAAATTCAAGCCACCGTGGACTCATGGGATACATGCCACAAGCAAAGTATTTCCACGAATGAATGTGAAAAATCAATCGAAGAGAGGAGCATGAAGGAGATTTTAGAATCTCAACATGAGAACAAGAAAATGGAGTGTGTTGTGCAACAAGTGGGAAGTATGGAGATGGTTGAAGAAGAAGAAGTAGTTGAAGACCTAGGTGAAGTTGAACAAGAGGTGGCACTTCCACACCAGGTGATGCTATTGATGATGTTGTGGAAGTTGTTGAACCTTCTTCCATTGAGCATGAATTTGATGTTAAAGAGGATAATGTGCAACCTCTTAGGCATATTGTGGATGATGAGAGATTGGAAGAGGTTGAGCAAGCGATAAATTCCATTATTGAAGATGATTCCACACAAACTAATGTGCTATTTGAGATTGTTGAACCTACCTCATTGTGTTGTGAAATTGATATTGAGGAGGCTAGAGCATAACCTCCAACACATGACTTGAACAATGAGGAATGTATAGAAGAAGTTGGTGAGCAAGAAATTGAAATCGAAGAAAGCTACCAAGAGGAAGAGGTTGAAGTTGAAGAAGCTTGCCAAGAGGTGGAAGTAGTCAAGGAAGACCACAAGGGAGTGGAGCTTGCAAGATCATTAAAAACACCTCTCCCCAAGCCATTACCATCCAACACAACATTCAAGTGGGTAAAATTATTATCCTTAAACTTTATTTTCCCACTTGAGTATGGTTTGCTTGAGAGAATGGTCAACTTAGAGCTCTTTGTGGCTTTAAGAGTAAAAGGGAGATGGTTAGTGGTTGGAGTTGCCATGCAAGGTTCAATATGGTTGCATGCTCAAAGTTGAAGTGCAAAGATTGGTATAGAGCTAGATTGAATGGACTAGAAAGTTGTTTGGATACCTCAGTGAGAATTCGGATTGCTTACCACCCGAATGGAATAATGATGATCAACTTGAAGACGGGTGTAGAAACAAGATTTGGGACCCCAGCATACAAAAGGATCAACTTTGGGAGATCAAAGCTTATGAAGAACTTCACCAAGGCTTGGAGAATTTATTTGAAAATGTTGGAGCTTATTGGAAGTCCAAGCATTGGTGGAAGTTTCAAGATGCGTTCAAGCACAAGCCACCATGACAAGGAGCTCACCAAATGTCCAACTTAAGGACTTTAACTAAAAGTGCTAGGTGGGAGACACCCCACCAGGGTAAATTGTTTCCATTTTCCCTTTTGTTTATATTGGTAATAAATTGAATTTTCATTTTCAGTTAGGATTATTTAGTCTAAGTTGTGGTTTAGCTTGTTTAATAATGTTTAGCATTGCTTTGGTAGCTTGTTAGTTTATTATTAATAAATAAAACAGGGGTACCCCACGCGTGCGCGTGGGCGACGCGTACACGTTGCTGGGATATTGCTGCTCCTAGTACAAAAACCAGAGAATTGTGCTGGAACTATGCTCATTGGGTGTGAGGCGAATAACCATGCCCATGCCTATGCATCGCTAACGTGTACGCATCACCCAAAATTTCTCCCATCCCACGCATGTATGTGGACAACGTGCACGCATCGTATCTCAATGCCGCAATGCTGGTACAAAAACCAGAGACTTGTGATGGAACCATGCGGCTACTGTGCGCAGACCTCACGCATACGCATACGCGTCACCTCTCTGTTCCTCTTGGTCACACGCACGCGTGACCCATGCGCGCGCGTCGCATTCGTGTCCTGTTTCTGCCCTGTTTCTTGTAACACCTTCACTATCAGAATGTCACGCTTCCGGCTGCACCACTCTGATAGCTTTGATATTACAACAACTCTAAACATATTTAATACTAAGATAGGAGCCTGTTTAAAACTTAAAACCGCATATCCTTGTAAAAACACTTTTCTATTGAAAACATATATGTATATACATTCAGACCAGATACAATACTTCAATATTATATATATATATATATATATATATATATATATATATATATATATATATATATATAACCATAACTTACAAACATACAGATCATACACTCCTATCCCTCTTACAAAATTGATAAGGATAAAGGCGAGGGAAAAATAATAACTAAGATAATATAAAAATACCGAATAAACAGAAAATGAATATAACTCTTCTGAAGCTTCGTCGCCCATATCCTGAAAAGGAAAAACCTGTAGGGGAGTGAGAACATCGTCCTCGAAAGGGTTCTCACTATGGGGTTACAGAATTGCTATAATAAGATACATAAAATAAAACTATTTTTAAATGTACAATGATCATTGCTCATCTTACGTGCCTTTTTGAAAGCCAAAGAGTTAACATCCAAAAATCCGTTTCAAAAGAGAAAATCAACTAATTATCCAAAGCTTCGAAAACTTTTTCCTCTATTACAAAAACCTTAAAAATCTTTCCTAGATAGCATGAATTACCAACCTGTCCCAAGCATAGGTTCATTAAGTCTATGCTGAACCAGTTTGATTTTTCATACTTTACTAAGACATAAACATGAAAGAGGTTACCTACGCGGTATAAATGATCATCCTGTTCCAAGCATAGGTTCATTAAGTCTATGCTGAACCAGTCAGATACTTTATACAGAACTAGACCTCAAACATACCAACCATGGCTTCAAGCCCATCCAATCCAACACAGCCCCAGCCCAAACAACTCAATCATCAACTAATTCATTACAAACCAACTAATCAAACACAATAACAATTAATGTAGTTCAAGCACAATCAATAGCAATTACAACAAATATAGCAGTTAGCAGTTAACATAAGTATTCACATAGGTAACCCAATTACAATATGCACACCCAAACAATGTCACATAAAAGCAAATGATGAATGTCTGTTCTACTGGCCGTGATATCACATTGTCGGTTCAATTGCCAACCCGACACATTTCCATGGGAATGTTGCCTTTCGGTCACGAATAAATGGGAACCCCTGGGATAATGTGCTCGGCACACGGTCCAGGATGTCAGTGCCTGCACACTCCTGTGATCCGAAAGGATGTGAGCAGGATACTCTGTCTCCGACCTCACATCTACACATAAGCAGGATTAACCGCCGTCCTTACGCGGGCGCCGCAACCTCGACAAGTGGGATTAACTACCGTCCTTGCCAGGCGCAAGCGACTTATCAACAATCTCATCAATATTAAATCTCTCAGCATAAGCGGGACGAACCCAGCCCTTATGCCTAAAATTCAGCGCAAGCGGGACAAACTCGGCCCTTACGCCTACCAAACAATAACTCATCAATCTTGATGATATCCACAATCAATCAGGCTCAATATCTTATTTCAAAATCATTCTTGGCCCATTTACTTTCAAATAACAAATGTATTCAATTCACATCTTGCCAAGAATCACTTCTCAAAACGGAGCCACTTTCCAAACAATTTCAAAACCATGCCAAATTCAAAATCTCTTTTGAAAGACTTAAAATCATTCATTTCTAAATCAGGATTTGGCCATAAAATTCCTCAGCAGAGTCTCACGATTTTAGGGGTGAATAACCTAACTCATTTTCTTAACTTTATTAAAAACCTCTAAAACCTTAGCTTCTTGATTTAAATAAATAAAATAGAATTTAAACTAAAACCAAATCATATATCCAAACATTCCGAACTGATTTCAAAACTTCTTAAACCAAAACCAAATCCTTTTAAACTGAAAACCAATTTTCAATATCATTCTTAGACCTGTTTCCAAAGGCTCGGAAATTCTTTCAGTTTTACTAAATCAAAGTTTTATAGAATATTTCAA
Organism: Arachis hypogaea; assembly: GCF_003086295.3. Lineage (NCBI taxonomy): Eukaryota > Viridiplantae > Streptophyta > Magnoliopsida > Fabales > Fabaceae > Arachis > Arachis hypogaea. The sequence goes on along the minus strand of NC_092047.1, from coordinate 31,831,056 downwards.
ACTTTTCCTAAAACATCATCAAGTGAAATTTGTTACTCAAAATTCAAGTTTCTTTTAAATTCACTGAAACTCCTCCAAATCTGTTTACTTAAACCAATTCCAAAACATAAGAATTTTCATCTTTAAATTGACTTTAAAACATAAATTCTTTTCTTAAATAAATTACATTCAAAAGATAATAATTTTTGTATTAAAATAAGTTCAAACATAAATCATTTATCAATAATTCAATTCAAAGCATAATTCATTATTTTTAAAAATAATGTTTCTAATAAAGTCTCGGATTTTACAGAAATTTCGGCAGCATCTCCCCTAAAACTTGGACTTTACCACCCTTTTCGGGTCCCAACCAAACCAATCCTCAACTCTTTTCAAGAGGTTCAAGACAAAATCAGTTTCCAATAAAACCAAATCCGGACTTTTAAATATAAATATCATTTCAAATCAAACCGATCAGAAATCTTAATTTTAACAAAATTAGACATTATTTCAATCAAACAGTCAACAATATTCATCCAAGACAAATCAGACAATGCATAAGCCTTTCATAATCACCAAAAATACATTTCGCACGTCATATCTATTTATAACAATTCTAATTTAAAATGAATTAGTTTTTATAAGCAGTCCCTACCTCGACTCGTCGAAACCATAACAAAAAACGCGTCAACGAAACCTTTTAGCTCAACCTGAAACCAACAGCAACCGCAAACTCAATCCCTGATCACTTTCGCAGTGCTCATAGCAAAACATAAAAGAATACTAATGCGGAACCAACATGAAACGCTCAGAACATGACCCTACGTTACCAGAACCTCAAAGTTTATAGCCAAACATAACAGAATACTAACGCGGGATTTTCCAAAACATAAATACTTACTGTAATGACAAAACGAGGTAGCAGCGGTCTCTGAACTGGCTTGGCGACAGCCCCGGCAGCCACCCCAAGCGACAACAGCGACGAGAACTCCGGCGACAGCAGCGACGAGAACTCCGGCAACGGCAACTGTAACAAACAAGCAGCGATGAAAAAGCTTCCAGAAACTCAAAAGGAAAGACAACTAACTTAAAACCTTATCGGTAGGTGATCTCAACAGCGGCAGTGGTGGTCTCCAGCCAGCGGCAGATCTGGCGGCGATGGCTTCTCAACGGCGACATACTCTACGGTGGCAGCTCCCGCGCAGTGCGTCTCTCTCTCTCTTTCGTGAACGGCGGCGACAGCGTCTGGAAGTGGGAAGGACAAACGGCAACGATGACTCCTCCTCCTCGCGTGGCTCTCTCCCTCAGTCCTGGTCTTTCTTGCGACGGCGATGAGTGGCGCGGTGGCAGTGGCGGTCTACAATGGTGGCGCGAGCTCTTCTCTCCTCCACAGGCGCTCTCCTCTCTGATCTCCTCTCTCTCTTGCCAACAGCGGTGGCGTCAGTGGCAGTGACACCCACCGCGCCGCCTCCCTCTTCTTCTTCCCCTCTTCCCCGCTGCCCCCTTTTCTTCTTTCCCTTTCTTTCTTTCTTCCATTTCTCTCTCCCTTGCTGTGTGTATGCGTGAGTTTTGTTTTGTTTTAGGGGGAAAGGGGTGGTGGCTGGTGGCTAGTGGGTACAAGGGATTAGAACTTTGTGTTTTATTTTTAAGGTTAAGGTAGGATTTGGGGCAAAATATTACATGGATAATTTTTTTGTAAAGTCTAAACCAATTTAGGTTATATTGTATAAATTTTAAAATCTAATTAAATCTTTAAAATTACTTTAAAATGTTATTTGTTGTATTAAAATACTAATTGGTTTGAAATCAAATACTCTAATTGAAATTATAAGATAATATAATTAATTTTCCCTGTTCCTAAAACTTAAGGTATTATATTAGAAAAATATAAAGTATTTAAATTAAGTCATATAAAATTCTTATTATTTGACAACGACTAACTTTATAGTTTAAATATAGAAAATAATTCAATAATTATAAAATTAGATAAAATTCTAATTTAAATATCCAAACATCATTATATTTGAATTTCTAAGACTTTAAATAGTAAATAAGAAAATAATCCATAATTATAGAGTTTGGATAAAAACCTTCATTTATCTCAAATCCAATTAATCAAAGCTACCTTTAATTATTTTCAATAAAATAATTTCCTGAAATTAAAATGTAAATAAATATATGGTTTGAAATTAGTTCAAAATAGGACTTTTCAAAAGTCTTGGGTCTTACATTCCACCCACCTTATAAAAATTTTCATCCTCGAAAATTAAAATAATGCATAAGATAACACATAGTCTTAGTGATCTACCTTTTAAATACTTTTTAGAAAAGTACGAGATCTTAACACATATATATAAGTTCAAATACCTGATAACCGTAAGATTTAAATATAAAGGTAAAATATGGTGTAAGGCAAAAGATACAAGATAAGATTGATGCAAAAAGGTTTTATGGTTTCAAAACTTTACAAAGGCTTGGAGGAACAACATAGGGTGCAAGTCAAGATAGGCATTCACAAAGTAAGGCTATAATTAATGTGGCAAAAAGGCTACAAAGCAAGTTGGTATCTAACAACAGATATTTTTTTTCTTTCACAGATCTCTTACCTACTTTGGAACTTTAAACTCTCCAACCCCATCAATCACTCCACAACCCCCTAACTGGTCACAAGCCTAACATCCACAAACTCGTCCGCGAGAAACGAAACTCCCACAACTTCTCATAACGTTGGACACTTACCGCTTCACCTTCCATATCCACAAACCACATCTTAAAGAACTAATGCATCGTATTACTATACCTAAAGATCGCACGTGACATCAGAATGATTCTCGAGTTTATTCAGAAGGATACAAGACTTTGAAAAAGGACAAGCAACAAGGACAATATCCACAAAGACTTGAAAAGATTATTGGGATCACAAGCAATCAAGGATATACAAGGAATGAAGAGTGCCGGAAAGGAAAACTCACTTTGGCAACCTTAAGAATGACTCCGATAGGAACAATAAAAGGAAAGGTAGTGCTGTAGTTTTTAACAAAATCAAGCTGAGTCAAAGATGTATAAGGTTTACAAAAGAAGAATGTCTAAAACCAAAGACAAAGCTTACAAGACTCAAGAGTAGGATTAAGAATACCTTCGAATGCATTGCTCATGGAGAGTGAAAAACGTTTCAAAAACTATTTCACGGTTTCAAAGAAAAAGTGTGCAACAAACACTTTGTAAAAGAAATAACAAAAGTATATTTGTGGCATTACATTAATACAATTTCATGTTGAAATTGATTACGTAGAGTTTTAAAACAAAATGAACACCGGTTTAGTTAGGAACAAAAATATTTCCTCAAATATTTGAGAAAAATAGTTAGGCCCACAACTTAACCAAAAGTAGGCATAAAATTTGGAAGGAAATCAAATTGCCTCTTGTCAAAATAATTTACAAGTTAAAGACAAATAAGTGAGGTTTGAAAAGGAAAAGTCAATTGGGTTAAGGCCAAAACAATTTTTCAAAAATCTTGAAAGACATTTAGGTACTCAATCAAATAAAGGTATATAGTTGAATCGTGGCAAGGTTGTGTTTGTTCAAAAATTCTCAAGGTTTATATTCAAACAAGCGTGTATAAAAATTATAGCAAATATGGAAGAAGACGTTAAAATCTATTTAGAAAAGAAACTCCGAAGTAAAAAATTTGCTTATAAGTCGGTTTCAAAACTTTATTTAAAACAGTACATGCCAACTTCAAAACAACTTTGTCAGATTTAAAGAATAGCTATGGATGTAGTTCAAGCAAGAAAAACTGATTTAACTTTCTTAAGAAGATAATCCAAAGCTTGCTTTAAAAGTTCACATCAAAACTCCAAGAATACACTTGAAATTGCCATCACATAAGAACATTCAAGAATATTTAGATGTACTTAAAAAGAAACCAGGTCATACGAAAAAGGATCTTAAATCAAGGGAGTTCAAACAAAATTAACTAGGCATGAGACATCGAACAAGCTTTCAATTGTTTCAAAAGAATACAAAACTTGCAATGAGAGACAACTCCATCAACAGTAAATCCTCAAGAAGAAACTTTGACTAAAGAAGGACAATTAAGAGGACAAATAGTGCACTAGATTGAAACAAATTCAAGCTGACTCGGATGAGTATGCGATTCACAAGAGAAGGAAAACTAAGATTAATGGTAATGTTCATAAGATGTAAAAGAATAGTTAAAAACAAAATCAAGTTTGACATCCATAGAAATGAAAAGCTTAAGAAGGAATTGGTCCGTTCTCAAAAAGGGAGATATGAGTCCAAATTTTCAAAAGAACATCAATTGCATAAATAATATGTTATGCTATACCAAGTTTAAATTAAAATAATTTAGGTGAAGTTTATCAAACGAAAATCAACCGGAACAAAAGCGAAAAAACTTTTCTTTTCAGAATTTTGAAAAATACCTAAGTACATAATCACATAAAGATGTGCATTGGAGCTGTAGTAAAATTATTAGAAAAGTTAGATTGCATTCAAAGTAAGTGTAGTTCTGTAAACCAGTAAAAGAACATGCGAGGTATTAGAAATAAATAGTTTTTAAACTGTATAAGAAATTTTCAAAGTTTTATATAGATAAGTGTATATCGAATCAAAAGCGATTTTATAAAAATTTGAAAATTGGATATACATATAGTCAAATAAGAGAAAAACTGAATCACAATTTCTTAAAAAAATGGACTCGGAATAATGACTTAAAAGGCACACTGCATCAAGACAAGTTCGAAGTTATGTCAAAGAATACCTGAATCAAGAAAAGAGTTCAAACAAAGGAAAGTAGATACACCAAGGATTTCTACTAGGCATATGCACTTAGGATCAAACAAGAATGCATATGATAGAGGAATAAGGTTGGAAAATCAAACTACTTTTCAAAAGGATTAGCAAACAAGAACTTCAAATTAAGCTATGAAAGAACAAGTCGATCCCAACAGAAATCAAGACACATAACTGAGTAACCTCGAGAAATAGTCTCTAACATTCCCAAAACCCACGATAAGCGTTACCTATTACTCGTATATCGTCTATGACAATCCATTAGTGCTCTTATATACATAATTCACTAGTTTTAAGCCAGCCAAACTTAATACCAGGAATTATGCTATGCAAGGATAACGGTATTAATCAATAGACCGTCATGTGCATAAAGCTCTAAATCTCGTTATTCGAACAAGACTACATGACAAACGCTCAGAGTATGCAATTGAAGCATAGTCAGTCAATTTCTTAGGCTCTACAGGAAAGACCACTTTGATACCATAAAATGTAACACCTTCACTATCAGAATGTCATGCTTCCGGCTGCGCCACTCTGATAGCTTGGATATTACGAAAACTCTAAACATATTTAATACTAAGATAGGAGCCTGTTTAAAACTTAAAACCGCATATCCTTGTAAAAACACTTTTCCATTGAAAACATATATGTATGTATATACATTCAGACCAGATACAATACTTCAATATTATATATATATATATATATATATATATATATATATACATAACCATAACTTACAAACATACAGATCATACACTCCTATCCCTCTTACAAAATTGATAAAGATAAAGGCGAGGGAAAAATAATAACTAAGATAATACAAAAATACCGAATAAACAGAAAATGAATATAACTCTTCTAAAGCTTCGTCGCCCATATCCTGAAAAGGAAAAATGTAACACCCTACCATACAGAGCCTTATGCTTAAGTCATAAAACAGAGGTGGTGAGGTATTACGACCTCTAGAAATAAAATTTAGTACATATAGCAGTATGAGAAAAGTTTATAACTAGGAGCCTTTGAAGAAAAAGGGGATAATTCAAAACCGGTAAATCAAAAAGTGTAACACTCCGATCGATAACGTAAACGAAACAGATATAGGATAAGCTAACATAAGAAGATATAAAAAAGAGTGCCAACAATACAGATATCAAGGCTCAGGACTCGGTTTGCGAAGATAGCCGGTCTGAGTATATAAGAGTATACACACATATATAAGGAACTACCCAAAATAAACCCAAAAAACAAATATACAGAACCTGTTTCTCCAAAATACCCTCTAAGAGGAGTCAATACAGAATATATATATATATAGTGGAGAATATAAGTATCTAAACAAATACATAGAATCAAAATAAAATCCCGAGAGCTAAGGATCTTTGCTATAATAGAAGTCTCCAGCATGCCTCAGTGAGGAGCCTCACGTCCGGCATCTGAAAACCACAAAATCTGCATGGGTGAGAACCGAAGGTTTTCAGCATGGTAACAGTGCCCAAATATCTAACATGTAATGTCCTGGGGAAGCCGAAGGCAATCCTAGAACTTCCAAATTATAATCAAAGCGTATAAATGTAACTAAACCATGAGAGAGTGAAAGTAGGCAACTAACTTAAGGATCTTCAATCTAACTAAATATCCCCTTTCCAAGTCCTTCAAGCCTCCCACCCGCCAACAGTGATTCGATATGCAAGCACAATTATATCAAGCAAAGAAATGCGCAAGTAGGAAGCAAGTAAGACAATTAGGCAATTAGTAAGTAATGATGCATTCAATTAGGCATTCCAAACAAATCACATATAATGCATATGATGCATGCCTGCCCTAGTGGCTAATGAGTCTCATTTGTCAGTTATAAAGCCAACTCGACAAGTCCTGGTAGCTAACCATTGGACTGTCCCTCTGTCGTGCATCCCCAACTCGAGTTATTCACAATATAATTCATAATTTAATATCCAACACCCTCAATGGTGTATATTCACGGGGGCGAGCTTATCCAGAACTTTCACTGTGTCCGGCCACACTTACGACATAGGGTCAGCAGAGTATCAAGTCTCTACCTGGAGCACGTGGTGGCTAGCCACTGCTTTCACCTAGGGAAACTCATATCTCAGATAGGTGGAGTGCAACAATCATAATATCAATAATTCAATTCAGCATATATGCATTCAATCACAGCCATACATTAACATTTATCTCAACCATCCGGCTTACAAATCACAATTCATTATCAGCCATAAACTATCATCACACACAACCATTCGGCTCATAAAATATTCAGCCCCTTTCGGCTCATATCATACTCAGCCCTCCACCATCCTCCTTAACAACTCATATCATCATCATTAATCTGAACTCATCATAGTGTCCCCTTTCTTCATCCACAAGTTACCCTCTTCCCTAGTTTCACTCATTCACTAGGCATTCTATATTGATCTAAGGTTTAAAGGATGAAATTGGGGTTTATAAGTGTGAAACAACATCTCAAAAGGTTACAAGCTTGTTGAGAATGCGAAATACTTGAAAACAAAAGTTTTAGAAAGGAATAGGGTCGCATGCGCACGTCCAGAAGTATTTTTAAAAGTGTGCGTGCGCACAGGCTTGTGCATATGCACAGAGGGTAAAATTTCTATTGTTGAGTGCACGTACAAGGTGTGCTAGCGCCACCAACAGAATGACATTCCCAACGTGTGCGTACGCACAGAGCTGTGCATATGCACAACTTGCAAAACCTTAATGATTATGTGCGTGCACGGGGCGTGCTAGCGCTCCCAGCAGAGGCCATTTCCCTGTGTGTGTGTGTACGCACAAGCGTGTGCGTCCGCACAGGTCCAGAATTCCACAGGGTGTGCGTGCGCACACAAGCTAGAAATCATAAATTCTGTAGAGTTTGTAAAATTCAGATTTCAGGCCCAAACTTTCAACAATCATATCTCCTTCCACAAAATTCGGATTTCTACCAAATTTAAATAATAAGTTAAATAGGAGCGAATATAGTTGGAAGATTTGGCAATTGAAATTTGATAATTTAAATATGATATTTGGATTCAGTGAATTTTTCCGAGTCGGAAAATATAGTTTTCTGCGTAAAAGTGCGCAGTGGAATTTTGACCGGCAGTACCGGCTGAGATCTGTCTGGTACTACAACTGAGGAAATTGATTATGGGTAAATAAGATTAAGAAATGAGGAATTATAATTAGGGAAGGTAGAAATATTTAAAGTGCGATTTAGAGCGCTAATCTTAAAGGTTTTGGCCCAAAATTGGGCCAATGGGCAAAAATAAGTGAACCGGGCCTAAGTGGGCCCAAGACCCAACATATATAAACATTAGTTGTGAGCATTTCAGCTCATTTTACCCTAAAAAGAAGGGTTGGGGCGCTGATTTGAGAAGAGAGAAGAGAAGAGAGAAAACCTAACTCTCTTTGATCTTCAAACCACCATAACTTGAGCTACGGAGCTCCGATTGACGAGCCGTTTGCGGCCACGCGTTGCTCTTCTCATCCTCTACAATTCTATCTAAGTTTAATGGTAAGTATTTCATTTATCTCTGCCCAGTTTTCGAAATTCCCCACTGTTACACGTTTTTGGGTAGTTAGTGTTGAAATCTTGTGATTTTGGGTATTTAGGGATACTCCAATATGGATTCTAAGTGGGTTCTATCCCTACTTCATATGGGCTGAGGTAAGAAGTGCTCAAACCCTTGTGATTTGTCATTTTTATGAGCCCTAGGTTGATATATGTATGTGACATTGGTTATGTTAGTGTATTTGGTGATGTTGGTGCACAATTGGGAGATTGGTATTGCTTGAGGAGCTTTGGTAAGGCTTGGAACTAAGGTTGGTGAAGAATTCCAAAGAAGAGGCTCAATTGGTTTGGCTACAAGAGGTACGGTTTAAGTTTCATTTAAGTACCGTGTGTTGTGATGAGAATTCCTAGGCTAGATGCCCCTAGGATTAAGTTTGGATTGTGTAAATGGTTGGTGCTAATATGCATAGTTGATATGTAATGTGAATTAATGATTGGGTTGAGAATTGTGTGACCTTGTATGCTTGGTGTATTGAGAATTTGATGTACTGGGTAATGAGTATTGATTTGTGGTTTATGCATTTAAATTGTGAAAATTGGGCCGGAGGCCGTGAATTTTGGGCCGGAGGCCGGAAAGAGGTAAGAAAGGTAAGTCGATGTGTGCATTGTATGATGGCACAAGTGATTGGATGAATTTCAGATAATGAATATATGAACGATTAGGTTGGTTATTGAATAATAAGGTTTGAGAAGTTGAAGTGTGGAATTTGGTAATTTTGGGTGAAATTATGTAGACGAGGTATGTTTGGTTCGGTTGAGATATATTATGTGATCATATATGTGATTATGATTATTGATGCCTTGATGGTATGATGATGCATTAGAGATATGTATGTTGTGATATATGCTTGGGGAATGATTAAGGTTGATTTGTGGGTGAAATCACGTGATAGTGAGTATGATATTGATTACGTATAATGATGGTTGATTGGAAATGGTATTATTGGAAATTGGGATGAGGAAGGATGTATGACATGATATTGTGTTTGTCCTTTAGCCATTTGATTGAGAAGTGTTAAAATGGTTAGATGTGGTTTTGGGAATTTTTGGTAAAGTGTCAATGTGTGAGTTGAGGATGGCTTGATGTGGATTTTGGTACATTTTGATAGATTTCAAAAAGGGTTGAAATTGGCATGTTTTGGTTGATTTTGAAAAGAGTTGAAAATGGCTTGTTTTGAAAATGGCACCTAGTGGTTTTGTATGAAAATATGGTTTTTGGGCATACTTTGACAGGACATAACTTGGACTACGGATCTCTGTTTTGTGCCAAATCTGTTTAGAAATGAAATTAGATCCGGGATGTCCATGCCGTTTGAAGAACGGGTGAAAAATGATTTAAAATGAGAAAGTTATGTCCGTCGGAAGATTGGGGGTTGAATCTGTAAATTCTGCAGCTTTTAACATAGAAAATTTTTAGCAGAATGACCCTCCACGCGTAGGCGCACTTGGCGCGTACGCGTCGTTCTTCAAGAAGGCACTATCCACGCGTGCGTGTGGTGTGCGCGGGCGCGTCGATGCGCTGCACCAAATGCCCAGCTATTTTCCCGAGAGTTGTGCCAGAGTTGTGCCAGTTTTGTGCCTGGGGCGCAAGAGCACCCACGCGTACGCGTGGCTGACGCTTGCGCGTCGTTTGGCTATTTTTCAACCCGCGCGTATGATGCTTGCGCGTCGATGAGTTTTGTGGCCATCCACGCGTGCGCGTGGAGTGCGCGTACGCGTGGCCCTGTTTTCATGCCAAAGTTGATTTTTGAGTTTTAAAAGCCAAATCTCATACTTCTAAGCCTCCGATCTCACCTCTCATGTATTAAATCATTCTGATATGCCTAGCAATGAGCTAGGGGATGTGGTAACTTGCGAGTGAAGCAAGGGGAAAAGTTATGATCAATGATGATCAAAGATGATTATATGAGATATGGAGGATGACGGTGGAAGTACCGTGTATGCCATGAGCCGGAGGGCTATATTTATTGATAAATGGCCCGTTCTTGATTGGACCATGAGCCGGATGGCTGAGTTATTGCCGGGTTACGGCAAAGCCATTATTGTTTATGGCTGAGTATAAATGCATATATGATTAATGAATGAATATGTTAAATGGATAATAATGAAAAAAAAAATATTGAAATGTGATGTGCGACCCCGGGTAGTAGGCAGTGATGTTGTCCACTTGCTCCGGATATGAGACGGGAAAGGAGGATTATGATAAACGAGTTTAATCGTGGGGTTTGGAATAAATGTGTATTTGTGATACCTGGGTAGTAGCAAGGGTCGTGGTTCGTCCCGCTTGCTCCGGGTCATTGTCTGAGGATTGATAATAATGAAGGGTGATTATGAATAAATGTTTATTTGTGATACTTGGGTAGTAGCAAGGGTTGTGGTTCGTCCCACTTGCTCCAAGTTAATGTTTGAGATTTGGTAACAATGAATGTTGATAATATGAATTGAGATTGAATGAATATATGTTTGAGATGCCTGGGCAGTAGCAAGGGTTGTGGTTCGTCCCACTTGCTCTGGGCCAATGTTTGAGATACCTGGGTAGTAGCAAGGGTTGTGGTTCGTCCCACTTGCTCCAGGTCAGAGATTGTGATGCCTGGGTAGTAGCGGCAGTAGTGGTGAATCCACTCGCTCCAGGTTGAGCTTTTAGACACCCGCCTGGGTAGTAGCCGCAGTAGTGATTATTTCACTGGCTCTGGGTTGAGCGGGCAGTAGCAAGGGGGTTGTAGCTCAAACCTACTTGCTCCGCAAGGGGTGTTTCTGCCCAATGGTTAGCTACCAGGACATGTCGGGTTGGCTATATAACCGACAGATGATATCATCAGCCATAGGGCAGGCATTCATCATTTGCATATGTTTGAATTGTTTGGGTTTGCCATTTGTCTTGGATTTCTACATCATATATGCCATGTTACCTGACTATATGCTACTTGTTCTACTTGTATCATGTTTGTGTATTACTTGCCTGTATTGCTTGTGTTTGTACAACTGAGAGGCCCTTCATGCTGGTGTCGGTGGGTGTGAGGGCTGTTCTTGATGGGATGAATTGATGATGCGATTGCATGATGATGTATTGATATAGAACTACTGAGGCAGAACAACTGGTGATGGTTTTGCTTATGATTCTGAGTCTGATTCGTGGAAGAGTCAGCGAGTTGGGAAACATGTGAAACATGAATTAAATTTAGCACTCCCTTATGACAGTTGCCTATTCATGGATTAGCGAGAACCTAGGATGAATAATTGGTGAAGAAGTTTAGGATGCTTAGTGAGTTTTTGTTGCAGTACATTGAATTTATTTGGCACTTTTACCGTACTGGGAACTCATGGGCCCGGGGTTCTCATTCCGTATATATCTCTTGTTTTTCAGATACAGGTCCAGGTGCTCAGAAGTGAGTTGTGGGTCGTCTGAGAGACGGCGAAGATCTTTATTTCCTCTACTTTGTGTTTTGATTAGAATCTCTCCACCTTTATTTTGGAAAGTTTATAGTATGTATTGAACTCTTTGAATTTGCCTATAGAGGCTCTCATGTTTCCTTCGGGAGAGATTAGGATATACTGTTGTCAACTAATTTCATAATGTACTCTAGCTGACCTAAACTTCGCGGGTCGCGACTAGTAGCTATTTACTTATGTTATATATATCTATCTGTTATCTATCTCTTAATCTCCTTTACGCCTTGTCCGTATATCGTTTTCGGCTTCACGGTTTATCTTTTGTTGTCGAAACGTGAGAGATACGTCTTCGCGATTTTATTTCTACTCTTTTCAGGCTTCTCGATTAATACTCCTTTCGAAATTACCTATATTTATTTATTAAAAATCCACCTGAGAGTCGTACCACCGTAATATCATTGACTTATGACTCGAGCATAAGGATTTGAATATTAGGGTGTTACATTATGGTATCAGAGCAGTTCGTCCTCGTGAGCCTGAGGGATGGAACTGCTTTTGCTTCAATGCATACTCTGAGTCTGTGCCTGTGCTAGTTAGGGTATCTAATCGATACATCTAGCATGAATTCCATGAGTGTACCTTTGGTACTTTGAAGCACTATACTTCCGATATTGAGACTGATCAACTTGATATCGATTGTTTGGTGTGTATAGGAACCAGATGGCACCTCGTGGACCCGGTCGGGGACGTGAAAGAGATCGTACTAATACGCAGGAACCGAAAATCAACCCGAATAACCCGGTAAACCTTATGGCGGCGTTGGAGAATATGGCTGCTGCTATGCAGGCCACTACGGAGGCTCTTGGGCAACAGATGAACAATAATGGCAATGGCGGAAGGGAAGCTCAGGGCCCGATGACACTGGCAACCTTCTTAAAGGTTAATCCACCTAAGTTCAAGGGAACCACCAATCCGACTGAAGCTGATACTTGGTTTCAGGCCATGGAGCGAGCACTGCAAGCGCAGTTGGTGCCTGAAGAACAGCGTGTTGAATTCGCTACCTATCTACTCACGGGGGAAGCATCGCATTGGTGGCAAGGGGCTCGACGTCTCCTGCAACAGGGGAATGATCATATCACTTGGGATGCCTTCCAGGTGGAATTCTATAAGAAGTACTTTCCGAATTCCGCCAGGACAGCCAAGAAATTGGAGTTACTGCAGCTAAAGCAAGGTGCTATGTCCATATCTGAGTATACAGACAAATTTGAGGAGCTATTCAGGTTTTCCCGCATGTGTCAAGGAGCTCCGGGAGACTTCGAGGAATGGAAATGCATTAAGTATGAAGGAGGGCTCCGGAGCGACATCTTAAGTTCAGTGGGACCAATGGAGATCCGAACTTTTTCAGAGTTAGTGAATAAGAGCAGAATTGCTGAAGAGTGTGTGAAAAGGAGGGTTGCAGAGAAGGGAAGTCATAGAGAGCACAACCAAGGATTCGCACCAAGGGGTCGAGAGTTTAAGGAGAGAGGATACGTACAACACTTTCTCCAAGGACAGAATAACTTTGCGACGAGTAAGGAGTCCCAAAGGAATGGTAAGGGAAAACGGGCAGCGGCTGCTTCTGATGTTTCAAGCTGTCATAGATGTGGAAGTCATCACCCAAATAGGCCGTGCCGATTGGGGTTAGGTGTATGTTACAAGTGCGGGTTACCAGGGCATGTATCAAGAAATTGCCAACAAGGAGAGAGTCAGGATGCGGGCCGATTGCGACAGTAAGATTGAGGTAATTGCCTTAATACAAATGGATAAATGCCTGTGATGTAAATGAATTTCTGTTGAGAATGATGTGTTGTGTTTGTTATGTAGTTGGTTGATTTCTGGATTTTTGGTGAAATGGATTGAACTCGTGACTTTTAGTTCCTTTGATTTAAATAGATAAGGGATGGTCCTAAATGATGGATTTGGAAACGTTAATTCGAATTGTCGGTCAAGTTAAGTGGTGGTTTAGTACTTGAGGAAATAAGTGATGGAACTAATACTTGACGAGAAATCAAGGTGGCATAGCAGAAGCTTGCTAAAGTGTTAGCATAGTATGGTAATAATAAGGAAAAGTAGAGCATGATTGGAAATGCTTTATGCTTTGAGTACTTAAAAGTTTAGTGAGCTATGCAGATAATGATTCTAGGTAATTGGAATTAATTGCGGCTGTGAGCCTTGATGGTTCTGAAACGGATGAGGAAATTATCATTGATGCATAATTGGATTTAGATGATGAGAGAGTGCGAGTTGTCGTGTTTGAGAGATGAGTACCATGATGTTTGGTCATAGTGACCTTGGAATTAGATTGAGATTTATAATGATTAGTTTTGAAAGACGAATGTGAAAGCCACTAAATTGAAATACAGATGCTTACTGAGATTGGTTTGAGGGAGCCCATGACGGGTGGTAAACTCCAATTCTTGGGGAGGTACTGTTGAAAATTTTTCTCCAAAAAATTTGAAAGAGTGCTGGTTATGGTTTTGAGGATAATTTTTTATATGAGTAACTTTAACGAAAGAGATGTGTCTCGAATGCTTTTATAGATTATTAAAGGAAAGCGGATTCTCATGATTTTTGTTAAATTGTTATTTCAAACTCATTTGCTTTCTAGAAATGAAAGGGGTTTTTGATTGATGAGTCAGAGACTTTATAACAGCAAGTCATGTAGAAATTCGAAGGTTTGAGAATAAGAAAGTAAGTTTGGAGGTTATGCTTGGAGTTGAGCTGTGATTAGTGGTAATTGGCTTGGCAGAGGGAGAGGATAGTGATGGATGGAATTTTCGAGGGCGAAAATTTCTGTTAGGGGGGTAGAATGTAATACCCGGTCTAACCAAAATTTAGTAAATAATAAGTTAAATAGGAGCGAATATGGTTGGAAGATTTGGCAATTGGAATTTGATAATTTAAATATGATATTTGGATTCAGTGAATTTTTCCGAGTCGGAAAATATAGTTTTCTGCGTAAAAGTGCGCAGCGAAATTTTGACCGGCAGTACCAGCTGAGATCTGTCTGGTACTACAACTGAGGAAATTGATTATGGGTAAATAAGATTAAGAAATGAGGAATTATAATTAGGGAAGGTAGAAATATTTAAAGTGCGATTTAGAGCGCTAATCTTAAAGGTTTTGGCCCAAAATTGGGCCAATGGACAAAAATAAGTGAACCGGGTCTAAGTGGGCCCAAGACCCAACATATATAAACATTAGTTGTGAGCATTTCAGCTCATTTTACCCTAAAAAGAAGGGTTGGGGCGTTGATTTGAGAAGAGAGAAGAGAAGAGAGAAAACCTAACTCTCTTTGATCTTCAAACCACCATAACTTGAGCTACGGAGCTCCGATTGACGAGCCGTTTGCGGCCACGCGTTGCTCTTCTCATCCTCTACAATTATATTTAAGTTTGGTGGTAAGTATTTCATTTATCTCTGCCCAGTTTTCGAAATTCCCCACTGTTACACGTTTTTGGGTAGTTAGTGTTGAAATCTTGTGATTTTGGGTATTTAGGGATACTCCAATATGGATTCTAAGTGGGTTCTATCCCTACTTCATATGGGCTGAGGTAAGAAGTGCTCAAACCCTTGTGATTTGTCATTTTTATGAGCCCTAGGTTGATATATGTATGTGACATTGGTTATGTTAGTGTATTTGGTGATGTTGGTGCACAATTGGGAGATTGGTATTGCTTGAGGAGCTTTGGTAAGGCTTGGAGCTAAGGTTGGTGAAGAATTCCAAAGAAGAGGCTCAATTGGTTTGGCTACAAGAGGTACGGTTTAAGTTTCATTTAAGTACCGTGTGTTGTGATGAGAATTCCTAGGCTAGATGCCCCTAGGATTAAGTTTGGATTGTGTAAATGGTTGGTGCTAATATGCATAGTTGATATGTAATGTGATTTAATGATTGGGTTGAGAATTGTGTGACCTTGTATGCTTGGTGTATTGAGAATTTGATGTACTGGGTAATGAGTATTGATTTGTGGTTTATGCATTTAAATTGTGAAAATTGGGCCGGAGGCCGTGAATTTTGGGCCGGAGGCCGGAAAGAGGTAAGAAAGGTAAGTCGATGTGTGCATTGTATGATGGCACAAGTGATTGGATGAATTTCAGATAATGAATATATGAACGATTAGGTTGGTTATTGAATAATAAGGTTTGAGAAGTTGAAGTGTGGAATTTGGTAATTTTGGGTGAAATTATGTAGACGAGGTATGTTTGGTTCGGTTGAGATATATTATATGATCATATATGTGATTATGATTATTGATGCCTTGATGGTATGATGATGCATTAGAGATATGTATGTTGTGATATATGCTTGGGGAATGATTAAGGTTGATTTATGGGTGAAATCACGTGATAGTGAGTATGATATTGATTACGTATAATGATGGTTGATTGGAAATGGTATTATTGGAAATTGGGATGAGGAAGGATGTATGACATGATATTGTGTTTGTCCTTTAGCCATTTGATTGAGAAGTGTTAAAATGGTTAGATGTGGTTTTGGGAATTTTTGGTAAAGTGTCAATGTGTGAGTTGAGGATGGCTTGATGTGGATTTTGGTACATTTTGATAGATTTCAAAAAGGGTTGAAATTGGCATGTTTTGGTTGATTTTGAAAAGAGTTGAAAATGGCTTGTTTTGAAAATGGCACCTAGTGGTTTTGTATGAAAACATGGTTTTTGGGCATATTTTGATAGGACATAACTTGGACTACGGATCTCTGTTTTGTGCCAAATCTGTTTAGAAATGAAATTGGATCCGGGATGTCCATGCCGTTTGAAGAACGGGTGAAAAATGATTTAAAATGAGAAAGTTATGTCCGTCGGAAGATTGGGGGTTGAATCTGTAAATTCTGCAGCTTTTAACTTAGAAAATTTTTAGCAGAATGACCCTCCACGCGTAGGCGCACTTGGCGCGTACGTGTCGTTCTTCAAGAAGGCACTATCCACGCGTGTGCGTGGTGTGCGCGGGCGCGTCGATGCGCTGCACCAAATGCCCAGCTATTTTCCCGAGAGTTGTGCCAGAGTTGTGCCAGTTTTGTGCTTGGGGCGCAAGAGCACCCACGCGTACGCGTGGCTGACGCTTGCGCGTCATTTGGCTATTTTTCAACCCGCGCGTCCGCGCGTATGATGCTTGCGCGTCGATGAGTTTTGTGGCCATCCACGCGTGCGCGTGGAGTGCGCGTACGCGTGGCCCTGTTTTCATGCCAAAGTTGATTTTTGAGTTTTGAAAGCCAAATCTCATACTTCTAAGCCTCCGATCTCACCTCTCATGTATTAAATCATTCTGATATGCCTAGCAATGAGCTAGGGGATGTGGTAACTTGCGAGTGAAGCAAGGGGAAAAGTTATGATCAATGATGATCAAAGATGATTATATGAGATATGGAGGATGACGGTGGAAGTACCGTGTATGCCATGAGCCGGAGGGCTATATTTATTGATAAATGGCCCGTTCTTGATTGGACCATGAGCCGGATGGCTGAGTTATTGCCGGGTTACGGCAAAGCCATTATTGTTTATGGCTGAGTATAAATGCATATATGATTAATGAATGAATATGTTAAATGGATAATAATGAAAAAAAAATATTGAAATGTGATGTGCGACCCCGGGTAGTAGGCAGTGGCGTTGTCCACTTGCTCCGGATATGAGACGGGAAAGGAGGATTATGATAAACGAGTTTAATCGTGGGGTTTGGAATAAATGTGTATTTGTGATACCTGGGTAGTAGCAAGGGTCGTGGTTCGTCCCGCTTGCTCCGGGTCATTGTCTGAGGATTGATAATAATGAAGGGTGATTATGAATAAATGTTTATTTGTGATACTTGGGTAGTAGCAAGGGTTGTGGTTCGTCCCACTTGCTCCAAGTTAATGTTTGAGATTTGGTAACAATGAATGTTGATAATATGAATTGAGATTGAATGAATATATGTTTGAGATGCCTGGGCAGTAGCAAGGGTTGTGGTTCGTCCCACTTGCTCTGGGCCAATGTTTGAGATACCTGGGTAGTAGCAAGGGTTGTGGTTCGTCCCACTTGCTCCAGGTCAGAGATTGTGACGCCTGGGTAGTAGCGGCAGTAGTGGTGAATCCACTCGCTCCAGGTTGAGCTTTTAGACACCCGCCTGGGTAGTAGCCGCAGTAGTGATTATTTCACTGGCTCTGGGTTGAGCGGGCAGTAGCAAGGGGGTTGTAGCTCAAACCTACTTGCTCCGCAAGGGGTGTTTCTGCCCAATGGTTAGCTACCAGGACATGTCGGGTTGGCTATATAACCGACAGATGATATCATCAGCCATAGGGCAGGCATTCATCATTTGCATATGTTTGAATTGTTTGGGTATGCCATTTGTCTTGGATTTCTACATCATATATGCCATGTTACCTGACTATATGCTACTTGTTCTACTTGTATCATATTTGTGTATTACTTGCCTGTATTGCTTGTGTTTGTACAACTGAGAGGCCCTTCATGCTGGTGTCGGTGGGTGTGAGGGCTGTTCTTGATGGGATGAATTGATGATGCGATTGCATGATGATGTATTGATATAGAACTACTGAGGCAGAACAACTGGTGATGGTTTTGCTTATGATTCTGAGTCTGATTCGTGGAAGAGTCAGCGAGTTGGGAAACATGTGAAACATGAATTAAATTTAGCACTCCCTTATGACAGTTGCCTATTCATGGATTAGCGAGAACCTAGGATGAATAATTGGTGAAGAAGTTTAGGATGCTTAGTGAGTTTTTGTTGCAGTACATTGAATTTATTTGGCACTTTTACCGTACTGGGAACTCATGGGCCCGGGGTTCTCATTCCGTATATATCTCTTGTTTTTCAGATACAGGTCCAGGTGCTCAGAAGTGAGTTGTGGGTCGTCTGAGAGACGGCGAAGATCTTTATTTCCTCTACTTTGTGATTTGATTAGAATCTCTCCACCTTTGTTTTGGAAAGTTTATATTATGTATTGAACTCTTTGAATTTGCCTATAGAGGCTCTTATGTTTCCTTCGGGAGAGATTAGGATATACTGTTGTCAACTAATTTCATAATGTACTCTAGCTGACCTAAACTTCGCGGGTCGCGACTAGTAGCTATTTACTTATGTTATATATATCTATCTGTTATCTATCTCTTAATCTCCTTTACGCCTTGTCCGTATATTGTTTTCGGCTTCACGGTTTATCTTTTGTTGTCGAAACGTGAGAGATACGTCTTCGCGATTTTATTTCTACTCTTTTCAGGCTTCTCGATTAATACTCCTTTCGAAATTACCTATATTTATTTATTAAAAATCCACCTGAGAGTCGTACCACCGTAATATCATTGACTTATGACTCGAGCATAAGGATTTGAATATTAGGGTGTTACATTAGCCAAACTCAATTCAACAATTCAATGTTTAATCAACATTACACATTTTCAATTTCCAATCAATGCTTAATCCCATCAATCAATATATATCAATTATCACATACAACTTGATATTTATCAACAAGAGCCATAACCTTATCATCAATTAAACATATCAATCCATTTCACATACACTTCACATACTTTGCCAACAATCATCACCACTCACAATCATCCAACCAATATTTACATATATATTCAATTCAATCCAATTCATTCAACAACTACATCAATATTCCAAAATCCTATCCTAGGGTCACTAGCCTAAGTTTTCACAACCACATTACATTTTAGATACAGAAAACCAAAACCATACCTTGGCCGATTCCCATTTAACCCGGAACACCCTCAAATTCACTTTCAAGGTCTCAAGGCTTCCAAAAATCAGATTTCCAAGCACAAAGCTCCTTTCCAAGCTTTCCAATATATCAATCAAGCTTCAATATGCACATACATACTTCCTAAACCATAATTATCATATTCAAACACAATAACTCAATACCCAATACCATAAATTCAGAATTTCACTAGGTTTTGAGGTCTCTTACCTTACCCAAGGACCAAGGAGGCAAGAACAAGCATTCCCCTCAAGTTAATTAGATCCTATAACACAAAGGAGCTCACACTTTCAACATTTTTGTCCAAGAAATTTGAAATCAAGGGCTGGGAATTCGAAGAAAAAAACATAGCTTACCTTAAGAATCTTTGCATGAGTTTTGTAGAGCTCGACACCGCGGTCATGTGGCCGCAAACAGTGTGTCAATCGGAGCCCCGGATCACAAGTTATGATCAATTGAATTTGGGACAAGGGTTTTGGAACTTCTCCTCCCTCCCCTTGCTAATTTCAGTGTGTGTATGTTTTGGAGGAGAGAGAGTGTGCTGAACTCTTTAATGAATGAGGGCTTGGCTGGGCCCTTGGGCCCAATATGGGTCCGGTTGGCCCGGTTTGGCCCGTTCGGCACAATCTTAGGCCGTTTTCTTTAAAATTGGTGTCAAAATTCTCGTTTTAATTTTCTCTACCATATTAAACCATGAAAACCTCATTTCTCACTTTCTTGAATATATTTTAATTTATGGGTTAATTAGCTATTAATTAACTGGGTTTTACAAAAAACCTGTAGGGGAGTGAGAACATATATATATACACACACATAACCATAACTTACAAACATACAAATCATACACTCCTATCCCTCTTACAAAATTGATAAAGATAAAAGCAAAAAAAAATAATAACTAAGATAATACAAAAATACCGAATAAATAAAAAATAAATATAACTCTTCTGAAGTTTCGTCGCCCATATCCTGAAAAGGAAAAACCTGTAGGGGAGTGAGAACATCGTTCTCGAAAGGGTTCTCACTATGGGATTACAGAATTGCTATAATAAGATACGTAAAATAAAACTATTTTTAAATGTACACTGATCATTGCTCGTCTTACGTGCCTTTTTGAAAGCCAAAAAGTTAACAACCAAAAATCCGTTTCAAAAGAGAAAATCAGCTAATTATCCAAAGCTTCGAAAACTTTTTCCTCTGTTATAACTATCTTAAAAATCATTCCTAGACAGCATGAATGACCAAGCTGTCCCAAGCATAGGTTCATTAAGTCTATGCTAAACCAGTTTGATTTTTCATACTTTACTAAGACATAAACATGAAAGCAGTTACCTACGCAGTATAAATAATCATCCTGTTCCAAGCATAGGTTCATTAAGTCTATGCTGAACCAGTCAGATACCTTATACAGAACTAGACCTCAAACATACCAACCACGGCCTTGATGCGTGAGCATCTTCTCTATCTTTTCCTAGTAAATTTACACTTGAATTGCTAATGTTTGATCAAGATTTAACATATTTTAGCCACTATGGACGCTACTTTGAGTTGTGTGGCATTCTGTTTATTTCAAGTAGCGTTATGGACAAATTTGATAGAGTTGGAGTCAAGGACGGGCAAAGGAGAACTTGCTGCCACCTCCATGCCGAACTTGGGAATTTCCAAGTTCAGCGTGGGCATAAAAAGTTCCAAGAATCAACGCTGCCTCCTCCATGCCGAACTTGAAGTTCTTCAAGTTTGGCGCCAGCTCAAGGCCTCCAAAGAAAAATCACACTTCCATCTCCATGCCGAACTTGAGTTTTCTCAAGTTTGGCGTCAACTCAAGGAAAGCAAGGGGAGTGCGCGCATCAATCCACGCCGAACTTGGATTTTTCCAAGTTCGGCGTCAACTTTTCTAACGCAAGTGGTCCCCAATTCATTCCAAAGGGTGCACTGATTGATTAAATTAATTTTGATTTAAACTTTTATTAGTTTTAGAATTAGGAAAAGATATTTTTTAGTTTTAGGAAATATATTCTACATTTATTAGGATTAGATATAAAAGAGAAAAGAATTAGCCCTTCGGGCCTCTCTCTTCTCTTCGACCTCATTCCACAATTTACAATTTTACAGAATCCTAGTTTTCTCTCTAAACCATGAGTAACTAAACCGCCACTGTTAAGGTTAGGAGCTCTGTCTATTGTATGGATTGATAATATTACTTTTCTATTTTAATTCATGTACTGATTTCTATTTCAAGAATTGTTTTTGTTCTTTATCTTATGAATTTGGGTGGAACGGAAGTATGACCCTTGTTCTAATTGAGTTCTTGTATAACTTGGAAAAGCTCTTTACTTGAACAACAGCTTGAAAACATATTCTCCTAAAGTTCTAATTATCTGAATTTAATGGGATACGTGACATATAATCCTCATATATTTGGGTAATTAGGATTTCTGTGGCATATAACTAGAATTGAACTTCACCCTCTAATTGGAATTAAGTGACTAAGGAATTGGCGGTTGATAAAGGTTAGAGGAGACTAAAAAGGTCTAAGGAATTAGGGTTTAGTCACTTATAATTGCCTTGAATTAAATCTTGCATGATTAAAATAGTTAGTAAGAAAATTCAATCCGGAAAATAGATAACTCTGAAGTCTTAACTGTTTTCTCATATATTATTTACACCAATTTACTACTTACTTTCCGATATTCTGAATCTACTGTTAATGCGTTTAAATTCTTAAAACACCATTTTCTGTTTGCCTGACTAAGCCAATCACTCAATCATTGTTGCTTGATCCATCAATTCTCGTGGGATCGACCCTCATTCACCTGAGGTACTACTTGGTATGATCCGGTGCACTTGCCGGTTAGTTTGTGGACTTTAAATTACGCACCAAGTTTTTGGCGCCGTTGCCGGGGATTGACTGTGATTAACAACTATTAGTTGTTTGATTACTTAGATTAGGAGTTTTAGTTTTAATTTTATTTAATTTTTGCTTTAATATTTTCGAAAATTAATACTAATATTTTTCCGTAATTTTTGACATTAAGTTTGGTGTCCCCTAGTTATTTTTATTTTAATTTTTCCTGTTTATTTTTCTTGATAATTTTGAATTTTTTCGTCTTATTTCTACTTATAATTTTTTAATTTTACTACTTTAATTATTTAGTATTTTATTTTACTTCTTTTACACAGGTTACCTCAATGGAAATTCTCTACACTCTAGAGAGTCCCATCTTTTCTTGTCTTCTATCTGTTTATGAGCAGGAACAAGGACAAAGAACCTCTTTTAGACTTTGATCCAGAACCTAAAAGGACTTTGAGGCGGCGTCTGCAACAAGCAAGACTTTAAAAGGCTGCAGAGTCCAACATGGATCATAATAATGCTCCTAATGCCAATGTGGCAAATCCAATTGGGAATGAAGAACCCAGAATAGTGCATGGCTCATTCACTGCTCTCAATGCAGATCTTTATGGAAAAAGTATTGTAGTACCTCCTATAGCTGCAAACAATTTTGAACTGAAGCTTCAGCTTGTCACTCTTGTGCAACAAAATTGTCAGTATCATGGACTTCCTCATGAAGACCCAAATCAATTTATCTCTGATTTTCTGCAGATTTGTGATACTGTGAAGACCAATGGAGTGAATCCTGAGGTGTATAAACTCATGCTCTTCCCATTTGCTATAAGGGATAGAGCAAAGCTATGGTTAGATTCTCAACCTAAAGAGAGTCTGAATACTTGGGACAAGGTGGTCATTGGATTTCTGACTAGATTTTTTCCACCACAAAAGCTTACTAAGCTGAGGGTGGAAGTTCAGACTTTCAGATAGAAAGAGGGTGAGAACCTTTATGAAGCTTGGGAGAGATTCAAGCTACTGACTAGACAATGCCCTTGATGTGGTTCAGAAGTTGGTGAATTAAAAATTATTAAAATAGTTACGTTGCAAGTATAGTTCTTAACTCACTGAAAATCTGCCTATCAATTTAGAAATATGTCACAGAGAGTTTAAATTAAAAATTACTGGGAGTTTAAGTCCCAGGTCATCTCCCAACGAGTTGCAGGAAAGTGTGCTATTTTATTAATCAGATGTTCCAAGAAGTTGAGTTAAGTAGGTGGAAAATTAAATTGAGAAAATTCAAATAATATGAATAAAAGCCTTGACTGGGAGTTGATTAGTTGGAATCTCTATTATCGATGGAACGATCTCAAGATTAATTTATAATTAATGGTTGTTCTGTTTAGTTATCCTTTACTAGGTAAGGGAAAGTCAAACAAGTTGGAATACTGGATTTATTCACGAGTTGCAACCCACTTAGTTCAAAGGGATTGGTGTTAGTGATTAGATAACAATCCAACAACTAACCCAATTACAATTTTCTTTCAATCCTTCCAACTCAGAGTTCCTTTCAATCAACTCCCCATCAAGTGGGGAAACTACTCACTCATTGTAAATAATAAATCCATAACACATGAAAGGGAATTAAAAGAAGACATGATTATTGGAATGGAAAAATAAATTAAAATAGAAGAAATAATCCTTGTATAAATTAATCATGAAAGTATTCAAATGACAAAATTGAACAAAACAAAGAACATGGAAGAATAAAACCAAGTTAAGAGAACGAACTAGAATGACGAGGTCTTGATGAGGAAATAACTCTTCTCAATGTTCCAATGCTAAGATCAATTCCCAAAATTAAAATTCTAAAACCTAGAGAGAAAAACCTAGAGGAGGAAAAACTAGATCTAAAACTGTTAACTGTCTAGAATGAATGCTCTCTTTTGTTTCTGCATATTCTCTGGCTCTAGTCTGCTGTTCCAGGCCGAAAACTGGGTCGAAATAAGGTCCAAAATCGCCCCCAGCGAAGTCTGCAGATCGCACATGTCACGCGATCGCGTCATCCATGCGGACGTGTCATTCGCGCTTTTCCTTGCCACGCGTTCGCGTCGTCCACGCTACCACGTCGCCTGAGCTTTTCCAATCCACGCGGCCGCGTGAGCCATGCGGCCGCGTCACTGTGATTTGTTCTCCTTCGCACGGTCACGTGAGCCATGCGACCGCGTCACTTCTCGCTGGTTATCTCCTCAAATTATTGTGTTCCTTCCATTTTTGCTAGCTTCCTTTCCAATCTCCAACTCATTCATGCCCTATAAAGTCTGAAACATTCAACACACAGATCACGGCATCGAATGGAATAAAGGAGAATTAAAAATACATAATTAAAGTCTCTAGGAAGCGGTTTCCAAACATGTTATAAATTCAGGAGGGAATTATAATTTCATGCTAATTTAATGAATAAGTGGGTAATGATCATGATAAAACCACAAAATTAAACACAATATAAACCATAAAATAGTGGTTTATCAACCTCCCCACACTTAAACATTAGCATGTCCTCATGCTTAATTGAAGGAGATAAGGAAATAAGTATGAACATGTAGAAACTCATGAAATGCAATGCAAGCCTATAAATAAATGCAACTATATAATTCTTGCCCACTTGATCAAAAGTAAATAAGCTCTTCAAAACAATTACAAATCAAATTCCACTAATTCTATCATTATATAATAAAACAGATAAAAGTGCAAAAAGATAGCTCATGAAAGCAAGGAACATGAAAATTCAAGCATTGAACCCTCACTAATAATGTATGTACGCTCTAATCTCTAGTGTATAGGGTAATCACTCTATCATTCTCTAATCATGCTTTCTAACTTTTGTTCTTCTCCTAACCAATCAACAACAGTTAATATATCAATGCAAACATCATGAGGTCTTTTCAAGGTTGTAATGGGGCTAAGGTACAGGTAGGGGTATACATTTGGTCATGTGAGCTAATAAATTGAATCTTCAATTAACCCAAACTTCAACCCAACCTATATTTTTAATGTAATCTTAAAGTTCATACCTAGCTACCCAGAATTCCCTTTTTCTATTCATACTCATGTATCAACTTTATATTTGATTCTATCATATGTGCATTGATCTTTAAATTCTGAATTTAACATCGGGGTAATTTTTGTCCCCTTTATTTATTCATATAAATTTTTTTTGACATTAAAATAAATATATCTTATCAATGCACATAGATTTTTTTATTCTTATAGTTTCACATGAGTAGGTATCCAAATTTCCATTAAATTCTCATGACACATTCCCTTAACAACTTTTGTTCCCGTAATTTTCCATACTTAACTAGCACACACAATTCTATCTTAAGCTAACCAAAGATTCAATTTGGGATATACAATTGTTTTTCAGCTTAAGGTTAGTAATGTGGTAAAATATAAAACAAATGGGATTTAAAGGCTCAAAGTGGTTAACAAAGGAAATTGAAAAGGGTAGGCTTAATTTGGATAAGTGAGTTTAAACAAATAATGGCCTCAATCATGTGCAAGCATGTAAATATAATAAATATTGGACATATAAGATAAAACAAAATATAGATTACAATCATAGAGAAGTAAACACACAAGAATCAAATAATTATGGTTAAATAATGTAACCATGCATAAAGGCTCAAATCCTCACAGGTTGTGTGATCTTTAGCTCAAAAATCATGTTCCAAATACAACTCAAACAAATTTATCATAAAAATTTTGAAAAATTAGTGAAATTTTTGTTCCAAAGATAGAGTCTTAAAAGAAACTTATTTTCTTTTCAATCAAGTAGAACATGCGTGCAACTATCCTAACCTATGCAATTTATTCTATTCTATAAAAGAAAGAAAATCTAACTAAAATATCCTAATTATTGGTGCTAGGGAAAAGAAATTACCTCCGGAAGTCAGGTACTGACCGACCTCCCCACACTTAAGGCTTTGCACCGTCCTCGGTGCCATCCGTTAGGAACAGGGGTGGGCTGGTAGCAGTATCTCCACAATCGGGACCGTCATGGCTCCCTGTGCTGGTAAAAGAAGTGGAGTCCGGGGTATCCGAGTCCTTGAAGTGTCCCTTGAGTAGCTCCTTGAGGTGTTTGAATCGGCGCTCGTTACGGCGCTCTCTCAACTTAGCTTTGTGTTCTTGCCGATCCAACCTTGTGATTATCTGCTGGAGAAATTCATCAGTTGTAGGTGCTTGTGGTGTTGAAGAAGGATTATCTTCAACTGGGGCAGTAGGAAGACTTGTAGTGGCTGCTGGAAGTCTGAGGTATTTCCCGTTAGGGACATACTGATCATCCCGTGGAAGCAGGGCTTTGGTGTCCCCAGCTCTGTAGGAAACTCCAGCTGCTGAGACAAGATCTGAGACCAAGGCGGGGAAAGGTAAGTTGCCCGCAATTTGTACGTGTCCCATAGCATTCCGGATATGTCTTGAGAGATTCAGAGGTTAGTCTGTAAGGATGCACCATAGTAGAACGGCCATGTCCGCAGTGAAGGAGGACTCATGAGTGCTTGGAAAGACGTAATGGGACATAATCTGTGCCCATACGCGAGCCTCCAAGGTAAGTGCTGAAGCCAAGATTCTCTTAGGGCGGGTACGGTGGTATCCGTAGATCCAACGGCTGCCAGGTAATGCGATAACTCTGAGAACGGAGTCCCAGTCAAATTGGTACCTCTGGCGCTTAAGTGTGGCTTCTTGGAAGGCGTCCATTCCTTCTGGAATAGGGGGAAGACTCAGAGCTTGCTGAATGGCCTCTTCTGTGATGGGGACTTGCTTCTGCCGGACATAAACAGACTGCAGGGTTGGCATGTAGAAGTTAGAGTAGAGCTCAACTACCCAAGAAAGATTGACCTGCCTTGGCTGTCTCCGTAGGAAACCCCATTGTCTTCGTTCAATTTGCGGCTCAACAAAGGTAGCAATATTGGACGGGAGGATAAGAAGGTATTCATTGTTATAGTTCCTTTCTGCTAGGATAGGGAACATCTGCTCACAGTAGCGATTGGGAAATCGCGCAGTGTCCTTTGCTGGAAAGGCTTTCTCCTTTTCATCAACCTTTATTATCCTCTTAACTCTTTTTGTTGAGGGCTTGACTGCGGTTGAAGAGGGCTCTGCCACTAATTCTCTTTTAGTGCCTCTTCTTGCTGGGGGTTTAGGAGTCGCTTTCTCCTTTCCTTTCTTGGTGGTCATCCTGAAAAGAGAGGAGAAAGTAAATTAAATTCAAATAGATATATAGCAAGGAAGAGAACGGAAGAGTGGTGATGGATGCACATTAGGATGTAGATGACATTAACACATGCTCTCGAGTACATGTGAAAAGCCAACAATGGAAAATAGCTAGTGCATAGAAAGACAAGTGACTGCAAGGTGTTTATTGGCATGCCGGCAAAGGGCATGAGTAGCCTAGACCAAGCAATACTTTGTAACGAACTATCACGTTTGTATTGCCAATTAAATTCAATTAATACAATAGTAAAGGAAAGTTGTGAAAAGAAAGCATTGAATAGTATAACAACATAGAGAAGTGCATAATGCCATTTGAGCTTTTTCACAAACACATAGCATGCGTGATGAATAAGGTATAGAAAATATGAAGGTGAACATGCAAACAATCCCTTAATTAGAATAAAAATAATTGTCAAATAATTTGCAACAATCCACAAGCATATAATGAGGGATAATGACTCAAAAAATTTCTAACACCATGTAAAAGGGAAAGAAAAAGAAAGAAAATATGAATAATGAAAAGAAAAAGAAAAGAAAAGAAAATACATATAAAATAATAAGAATGATAGAAAAAGAAAGAGGGAAGAAGAAAGTAAAACCTTGTTAATGGAGGTGAGAGAGAGAGAGAGTGATAGGTGAGATTGGAAGAAGAAGGGAGAAGGAAGAAATAAGGAGGTCAAAGAAAAATTAGGATTTGGAGGAGAGAAAGATAAGATATGTGGCAATTTTTGGATGAGCTGTGCGGCGCATGCGATGCGGCCGCGTGAGGCACGCGTTCGCGTGGATGCGCTTCAAGTATGGTGACGCGATGGCGTCGGTCACGCAGTCGCGTGACCCATGTTGTGCTTCTGGCGCGAGTGTAGCCTCGCACCAGCACAACTCCCTGTTCAAATTAATTTAGTTGCCAAAATTGGGGTGGCGCGATCGCGTGGGTCACGCGATCGCGTGAGTGTGCGTCCGAAAACGGATGACGCAGCCGCGTCGGCGATGCGGTCGCGTGATAAGGATTGTACCTCCAGCACCAATCCATCATCACTCTCGCACAATATTTCATTGTGCACCCTTTTACGTCGAAAACACAGGGCACGCGGCCGCGTGGGAGGCCATGATTCCCATGCGACGCGAACGCGTCAATGACGCGGTCGCGTGGGAGGATTTGTGCCATTGGCACACCTCCAGCCACACTCCAGCATAACTTTCTGTTCATTTTTATTTTTCTTTACTCTCCCTGTGACGTGGACGCGTCGCTGATGCGATCGCGTCGCGTAGCAAAAATTTTTTTTTTAACATGTAAATGCAGATGCACGAAAGTACTGCGAAAGAGAAGAGTTATTGAATAGGAAAAACTAAAAATAAAGAAAAGAACAATCATACCATGGTGGGTTGTCTCCCACCTAGCACTTTGCTTTAACGTCCGTAAGTTGGACGCTCCACTAGCTCAATCTTCTGCTATGTGGGGATCTTCCAAGAGGAAGATCTCAAGCTCCTTGTTTCTCTGTATCTTCTCACCATGGTATAGCTTCAGGCGTTGTCCATTAACCTTAATGAGTTCAAAGCCTGAGGGATGGCTTAAGTGATAAACTCCGTACGGTTCGGCCTTCTCTACTCTGTATGGACCTTCCCATCTTGATCTCAACTTGCCTGGCATGAGCCTTAGTCGAGATTTGTAAAGGAGGACTAAATCCCCAGGTTGTAACTCTTTCTTCTTGATGTTTTGATCATGTACAGCCTTCATCTTTTCCTTGTATATTCTGGAGTTTTCATAAGCTTCTAGGCGAAGGTTCTCCAGTTCTTGTAGTTGCAACTTCTTTTCAGCTCCGGCTTTCTCAATTCCCATGTTGCACTCCTTAACTGCCCAAAAGGCTCTGTGTTCTACTTCAACTAGGAGATGACAAGCTTTTCCATAAACCAAGCGGAAAGGACTCATCCCAATGGGTGTCTTGTATGCTGTTCTGTATGCCCAGAGTGCATCTTGTAGCCTGGTGCTCCAGTCTTTTCTATGAGGCTTTACTATCTTTTGCAAGATACGTTTAATTTCTCTGTTTGACACCTCGGCTTGCCCATTAGTTTGGGGATGGTAAGCTGTTGCAACTTTATGAATTATCCCATGCTTCTTCATTAATCCTGTCAATCTCCTGTTACAAAAATGGGTGCCTTGATCGCTCACGATTGCTCGTGGTGATCCGAAGCGACATATAATATGGTTTCTCACAAAGGAAACAACAGTGTTAGCATCATCAGTGCGGGTAGGAATTGCTTCCACCCATTTGGAAACATAATCCACAGCTAACAATATTTAAAAATATCCATTAGAATTTGGAAATGGACCCATGAAGTCAATGCCCCAAACATAAAAAATTTCACAGAAAAGCATAATTTGTTGAGGCATCTCATCCCTCCTGGATATATTACCAAATTTCTGGCATGGGAGACAAGATTTACAAAACTCAGCAGCGTCTCTAAGAAGAGTAGGCCACCAGAATCCACAGTCTAAGATCTTTCTGGCTGTTCTTTGAGGACCAAAATGTCCTCCACTCTCAGATGAGTGACAGGCCTCTAAAATGGACTGGAATTCTGATTGAGGCACACAACGTCTAATTACTTGATCAGCGCCACATCTCCATAAATATGGGTCATCCCATATATAATATTTAGACTCGCTTTTCAGCTTGTCTCTTTGATGCTTAGAAAAATTTGGAGGAAATGTGCGGCTAACTAAATAATTAGCAACAGGTGCATACTGACGATCGTGATTTCTGCCAGTAAATAATATCATAAAAACAGTCGTGTTGTAGATATAGTCTCTGAACCGACAAAAATCCCTTTCGTACAAACGTTTTGGGTGTCACAAGTAACAAACCCCTTAAAAATTGTTAACCGAGTATTCAAACCTCGGGTCGTCTTCTCAAGGAACTGCGGGGAAGTATGTTCTTATTATTGGTTATAAAGGTTGTAATCGGGGTTT
This sequence comes from Arachis hypogaea, assembly GCF_003086295.3. Lineage (NCBI taxonomy): Eukaryota > Viridiplantae > Streptophyta > Magnoliopsida > Fabales > Fabaceae > Arachis > Arachis hypogaea. The sequence goes on along the minus strand of NC_092047.1, from coordinate 31,800,452 downwards.
AGAAGGTGAGAAGCAAGTAATTTAAATGACGAGTGAATTAAATGGCAATTAAAAATAAATAATAACTGTAAAACAACTTTTGGCAAGATAAGGGAAATTAGAGATCCAACTTAGTTATCTCTCTCAACTATAATGAAAGTTGAATCTAAACTCCACTTGGTCAACCTTTACCAGGGCAAAGGAAAGTCAAGGGACTAATTAAATTGACTTTTGAATCCTAATTATTTCCTAAGAAAAGGTTGGGATTATTTAAGTTCAGCTCAATTAGCAAGATAACGATTATCAATTACGTTGAGTTTAATAACTGTTGAGTTACTGAATTCTTAACTAGGACCAAAAGGGGAAAAAAAGTAAAATTGCTGAAATAATAAAAACGTCCTTAGATGGGAAGCAATGATAACTTAAATCAAAGAGAACAATCATAAACTGAAAATACCTCAAATATCATTAATTCAAATAACTGTCTGTAACATGAAAGAATTCATAGATCCAATTATAAAGGTAAATAGCCAACTCAGATACTGAAATAAATAAATAGGGTAAAAGGGAAGTTTAAAACAAAGAAATATAAAACTTGGATTGAGAGTCACTCTTAAATCAAGAAAAAATCCTAAATCCTAAAAGAGAGAGAGGAGAAGATCTCCCTCTCAACTAAATCTAAATCATTGAAAACTAAAATTATGCGAGCTCCCTCTAAATGGATGCATTCCTCCACTTTATAACCTCTAATCTATGCTTTCTGTACTTGGATATGGGCCAAAAAGGGCTTCAGAAATCGCTGGGGGCGTATTCTGTAAATTCTGATACGTGGCTTCTGTCACGCGTCCGCGTGGGTCACGCGGTCGCGTCATCTGGAACTTTTCCTTTCCACGCGGTCGCGTCAGTCACGCGTCCGCGTCGTGAGTGTTCTACTCAAGGCGCGCGGTCGCGTCAGTCATGCGGCCGCGTCGCTGCTTCTTTGCTTCTGGCACGCGATCGCGTCGTCCATGCGATCGCGTGGATACCAGTTTCCTTAAAGCTCCATTTTGCCTTCTCCTTCCATTTTTGTATGTTTCCTTTTTTATCCTTTAAGTCATTCAGCCTTAGGAAACCTGAAGTTACTCAACACACTAATCATGGCATCGAATGGAAATAAAGGTAATTAAAATAATTAATTTTTTAAAGCTTAGGGAACATGTTTTTCACAATATGACATAATAAGGAAGGGAAAGTAAAACCATGCAATTAATGTGAATAAGTAGGTGAAGAGTTGAATAAATCACTCTAATTAAGCACAAAAGAACTCATGAAATATGGGTTTATCACATACCAAGGGACTACCTCAAATACTGCTTGCAGGTTATCAAAAGGAAAATTATCATCTATAGGAGTAGAATCATCCTTAATATGCTCAAGTGGTCTGCCACTAAATTCTGATTACCACTCCTATCCTTTATTTCTAAATCAAATTCTTGTAACAGCAGTATCCAACGTATGAGTCTTGGTTTGGATTCCTTTTTAGCTAATAAATACTTTAAAGCTGCATGGTCCGAATACACTACTACTCTAGTACCAAGTAAATAAGCTCAGAATTTATCCAGAGAAAAAACAATAGCAAGAAGCTCTTTCTCAGTAGTAGTATAATTGGACTGGGCAGTGTCTAAAGTCTTAGACGCATAAGCAATAACGAAAGGATCCTTACCTTCACACTGAGCCAGCGCTGCTCCTACTGCATGGTTGGAAGCATCGCACATGATTTCAAATGGCTGGCTCCAGTCTGGTCCTCTCACAATTGGAGCTTGAGTCAGAGCAGTCTTCAGCTTATCAAACGCTTGTTTGCAATCCTCACTGAACTCGAACTCAATATCCTTCTGCAATAATCTGGATAAGGGAAGTGTGACCTTACTAAAGTCCTTAATAAATCTCCTGTAAAAACCTGCATGGCCAAGGAACGAACGAACTTCCCTCACAGAAGAGGGGTAAGGTAGACTAGAAATAACATTCACCTTTACTGGGTCTACAGAAATGCCATTATTAGATACCATATGTCCTAATACAATCCCTTGTTTTACCATAAAGTGACATTTTTCGAAATTTAATACAAGGTTTGTATTAACACATCTATCTAATACTCTAGATAATCCATCTAAGAAAAGGTTAAAAGAATCACCATAAACGCTAAAATCATCCATAAAAACTTCCATACAGTCCTCGATAAGATCGGAAAAAAGACTCATCATGCACCTTTGGAAAGTAGCTGGTGTATTGCACAAGCCAAAGGGCATTCTCTTGTAAGCATAAGTCCCAAAAGGACATGTAAAAGTAGTCTTTTCCTGATCCTCAGGAGCTATATGAATCTGGAAATAACCTGTGTAACCATCTAAAAAGCAATAATGTGATTTACCTGACAGGCGATCTAGCATTTGATCAATGAATGGAAGTGGGTAGTGATCTTTACGGGTAACTTGGTTGAGACGCCTGTAATCAATGCAGACTCTCCAAGCATTCTGAACTCTAGTTGCTATGAGTTCTCCATGCTCATTCTTCACTGTAGTAACTCCAGACTTCTTGGGCACCACTTGTACTGGGCTTACCCATTCACTGTCTGAAATGGGATATATGATACCTGCTTCCAACAGTATGGTCACTTCCTTTTTGACAACTTCCAAGATGGTGGGATTCAATCTTCTTTGGGGTTGACGGACAGGTCTTGCTTCCTCTTCTAAAAATATTCTGTGCTCACATACTTGAGGGTTGATGCCTACTATGTCTGCCAAGCTCCACCCAATTGCCTTCTTATGCTTTCTCAGCACATCAAGTAACTGCTCTTCTTGTTGAGAAGTAAGTTCCCTTGCAATGATAACTAGAAACCTCTGCTCATCTTCGAGATAGGCATATTTGAGATGTGGAGGGAGGGGTTTCAATTCTAAATTTTGATCATGGGCAGGCTCTGGATTATCTGGAGCTTGTGAAAATGACGAAGTGCCCTCATTGTCAGTTAAAAGGGTCCCCACACTTGGACCTTGTCCAGTGTGCCTCTCTTCTAACTCTTCCTTGTGAACTTCAGCTACACTTTCATCTATGACATCACATTGGAAGATAGAACGATCTTCTGGGGGATTGTCAATGACTCCATTCTGATTGAAGATTACTATGCGGCCATCTATTTCAAAGGAGTATGTTCCTGAAAAAGCATCCAATTTGAATTTTGATGTCTTCAGGAATGGTCTTCCAAGTAGGATTGATGATGGCTTATCTGAATCATTATGGGGCATCTCCAAGATATAAAAATCAATGGGAAATGTAAGCCCTTTAATGTTTACCAAAACATCTTCAGCAACTCCAGCCACTGTAATAATGCTTTTATCTGCTAACACAAAACGAGCTGCCGACCTTTTTAAGGGAGGGAGCCTCAAAATATCATATATAGACAAAGGCATTATACTGACACATGCTCCTAAATCACACATGCAATCATAAATTACTACACCACCAATAGTACAGCTAACTATACAAGGACCTGGATCACTACATTTTTCAGGTAATCCTCCCATTAAAGCAGATATAGAACTACCTAAAGGAATAGTTTCTAATTCATTAATTTTGTCTTTATGGATACATAAGTCTTTTAGAAACTTTGCATATTTAGGTACCTGCTGAATAACATCAAAAAGAGGAACTGTTACCTCAATCTTTTTGAATATTTCTACCATTTTGGGGTCGGGTTCCAGCTACTTCCTGGGCTTCCTTGCAAGTTGTGGAAATGGAATAGGAGTAGTGTTTTCTGTGGTGTCTGCGCCTTTTGGTGCTTCCTCCTGTGGTTGAGCTATTTCTTCTTCAGATATGTCCTGTATGTCCTCTTCCTCTTCAACATCTTCTATTTCTACTACCTCTTCAGCTGAGGTATGTTCTGGTGGGCTTGGTTCCTCCTGACTCCTCCCCTGCAGTGTGGTTCCAGACCTTAGGGTGATGACATTAATGCCTCCCTTTGGATTGGGTAATGGTTGAGAGGGGATTCCAGTGGAGCTTGAAGGTTGGTTACTGGAATTTTGCGTTGATCCAAGCTGTGACATAAGAGCTTGCAAAGTAGAGGTGAGACCATTCAGACTGGCGTTAATACTATTCATGTTATTTTCCATGGTCTGTTGTCTTCGCTCAAAAGATTGTAGTAGCTCTTCATTAGGAGATAAAGAAGAATGAGTAAATTGAGATGTTTGCTGTTGATTGTTCTGTGGTCCTTGGTTTTGCCTCAGGTGAGGTGCTCTGTAAGGTTGATTCTGCTACTTGTTGTTGTTATTATTCCACCTCTGATTTCCCTGATTATCTCTGCCTCCTCTGTTATTGTTGTCCCTCCAATTCTGGTTAGAATTGTCCTGCCATCCATGGTTATTATTTCCACTTTGATTGTACCCTTGTTTGGGGCGGTCATAGAAGTTATGAGTGGACCTCCCCACACTTAAACACTAGCATGTCCTCATGCTAAGCTCAAGAGAAGCTATAAAGATGAAGAGGAATGGTATGAAATGCAACCTATGAATGCAACTACATGCTAAATGCTTTTACTTACTTGGTTAAGAGTAAATAAGTTGTCCAAGACAAATACAAACCAATTTCCACTAATTCAAATCATACAATAAAAAGCAAGTGAACTTGTAAGAAGACAGCTCATGAAAGCAGGGAACATAGAATTTAAGCGTTGAACCCTCACTGGAAGTGTATATCACTCTAATCTCTCAAGTGTATAGGGTTATTCACTCTACTCATCTCTAGCCATGCTTTCTAAACCTTGTTCTTCATCTAACCAATCAACAAAAATTTAATGTACTAATGCAAACATCATAAGGTCTTTTCAAGGTTGTAATGGGGCTAAGGTAAGGGTGAGGGTATATATATATAAGGCTAAGTGAGCTAACAAAGTGAATCCTTGATTAGTCTAAGATCTCACCTAACATATACATACTTTATATAATTTAAAAATACTTTACCTAGCTACCCAAAATTTTCCCACTTTTGTATTACATGCTCATGTATCAAACTTATTTTTGAATTTTGTCCCATGTGCATTGATTTTTTTATTTTGCATTTGGGGTAATTTTTTTTCTTCTTTTTTTTTATATCCCCTTATTTAATTACTCAATATATTTTTCTTCAATGCACATGGTAATTTAATTATTTTGATTTCACATGGGCATGCTTCTCAAATTTTCAAATAACTTATTCAATTTAATTTCCTACTTTTTCATATCATCCCATGTTCCCATAAAATTTCTCACACTTAAATTTTACACAATATCTATCTTAAGTTAACCAAGGATTCAACTTTGGATTCTTATTTTGTTTTTCTGCTTAAGGCTAGTAATGTGGTTATTTAAAACAAGGAGGGATTTAGAAGCTCAAGGGGGCTAACAAGGGTGATGTAAAAGGTAGGCTAATTTGGGATAAGTGAGCTAGGATCAAACAATGGCCTCAATCATATGCAAGCATGTAAATACACTAAATATTGGACATATAGAATGGAACAAAGTAAAGATTACAATCATAGAGAAGGGAACACACAGGAATAAAATATTTATGGTTAAATAATGTAACCATATAAATAAGCTCAAATCTCACAGGTTGTGTGTTCTTTAGCTCAAAAACCATGTTCCAAATACAACTTCCAAACAAGTTTAACACAAAAAAAATTTTCAATTTAAATTAGTGAAATATTATAAAAATTTCTTTAAAAAGAAAATATTACTTCAACCAAGTAGTAACTAAATGCATAAAATCAAATAAATATGCAAATGCAACAACTAACTACAAAGAAAAATTTAAACATTGGTGTTGAGACAAGAAAGTACTAACCCATGGAGATCGGTATCGACCTCCCCACACTTAAAGATTGCACCGTCCTCGGTGCATGCTGAGATGTGCAGGTGGACGGGTCTTCTCCAACTGATGCTTTTCTCCAAGAATTTTGCTGATGGACTTGTTTGTCTCCCCATGTGAACGTCTTCCGGTTCCCTTCCGGGTGGCCATCCTGAAAGAAAAAGGGAAGAAGAGTAACCCAGAAATAAAGATAGGAAAATAAATAAAACATGGGTTGGTTGATGCCAAATAATGATGGTCTCAATTACATGGTAGCTACAACACGCAAGTGAGAAAACAATAGAAGCACATGGCATACTGATGAGCGGATAATTTATACGCTTTTTGACATTGTTTTTAGTATGTTTTTAGTAGGATCTAGTTACTTTTAGGGATGTTTTCATTAGTTTTTATGTTAAATTCATATTTCTGGACTTTACTATGAGTTTGTGTGTTTTTCTGTGATTTCAGGTATTTTCTATTCAAGAGGCAAAAAGCTACAAGTCCCGCTCATATGATTGAAGCTATATTTCATTGATAGTTTGAAATTTATAGTATATTCTCTTCTTTTTATCCTATTTGATTTTCAGTTGCTTGGGGACAAGCAACAATTTAAGTTTGGTGTTGTGATGAGCGGATAATTTATATGCTTTTTGACATTGTTTTTAGTATGTTTTTAGTAGGATCTAGTTACTTTTAGGGATGTTTTCATTAGTTTTTATGTTAAATTCACATTTCTGGACTTTACTATAAGTTTTTGTGTTTTTCTGTGATTTCAGGTATTTTCTGGCTAAAATTGAGGGACTTGAGCAAAAATCAGATTCAGAGGTTGAAGAAGGACTGCTGATGCTGTTGGATTCTGACCTCCCTGCACTCAAAGTAGATTTTCTGGAGCTACAGAACTCGAAATGGCGCGCTTCCAATTGCGTTGGAAAGTAGACATCCAGGGATTTCCAGAAACGTATAATAGTCCATACTTTGCCCAAGTTTAGACGACGCAAACTGGCGTTCAACGCCAGCTCTCTGCCCAATTCTGGCGTCCAGCGCCAGAAACAAGTTGCAAAGTGGAGTTCAACGTTCAAAATGGCACAAAAGCTGGCGTTCAACTCCAGAAAGAGTCTCTGCATGTGTAGACTTCAAGCTCAGCCTAAGCACACACCAAGTGGGCCCCGGAAGTGGATTTATGCATCAATTACTTACTTCTGTAAACCCTAGTAGCTAGTTTATTATAAATAGGACCTTTTACTATTGTATTAGACATCTTTGGATCTTTGGATCTTTGGACGCCTGGTTCTTAGATCAGAGGGGCTGGCCATTCGGCCATGCCTGGACCTTTCACTTATGTATTTTTAACGGTAGAGTTTCTACACTCCATAGATTAAGGTGTGGAGCTCTGCTGTTCCTCAAAGATTAATGCAAAGTACTATTGTTTTCTATTCAATTCACTTGTTCCGCTTCTAAGATTTTCATTCGCACTTCAACCTGAATGTGATGAACGTGACAATCATCATCATTCCCTATGAATGCGTGCCTGACAACCACTTCCGTTCTACATTAGATTGAATGAGTATCTCTTAGATCTCTTAATCAGAATCTTCGTGGTATAAGCTAGATTGATGGCGGCATTCATGAGGGTCCGGAAAGTCTAAACCTTGTCCGTGGTATTCCGAGTAGGACTCTGGGATTGAATGACTGTGACGAACTCCAAACTCGCGAGTGCTGGGCGTAGTGATAGACGCAAAAGGATAGTAAATCCTATTCCAGTATGATCGAGAACCTCCAAGATGATTAGCCATGCAGTAACAGCGCATCGGACCATTTTCACAGAGAGGAATAGGATGCAACCAACGACAAGGGTGATGCCTCCAGACGATTAGCCGTGCTGTGACAGAGCATTTGGACCATTTTCCCGAGAGAGATCGAAAGTAGCCATTGGCACCGGTGACATCCTTACATAAAGCCAGCCATAGAAAGGAGTAAGATTGATTGGATGAAGACAGCAGAAAAGCAGAGGTTCAGAGGAACGAATGCATCTCCATACGCTTATCTGAAATCCTCACCAATGATTTACATAAGTGTTTCTATCCTTAGTTTATTGTTTATTTTCGAAAACTCCATAACTATTTTATATCCGCCTGACTGAGATTTACAAGGTGACCATAGCTTGCTTCATACCAACAATCTCCGTGGGATTCGACCCTTACTCACGTAAGGTATTACTTGGACGACCCAGTGCACTTGCTGGTTAGTTGTGCGAAGTTGTGAACCATGGTATTGGCATCATGTTTTTGGTGCCATTGCCAGGGAAAGAAAGAGCAATGAATTTTACATAATCAAAGTGTAATCGCAATTTCGTCCACCACATACCAGTGGTGCGAAAACTTACAACAATGGAGAAGAGAATGAGGAATGAGAGATAATATAAATTCATATCAATGCAAGAGTAATATAGATATAAAAGATTGGCATTGATTTAAATAATATTACTCAATAAGAATGAAACAAGTCACTAAGCACCAAGAAAATACCAGAAAAGATGTAACAGTTGAATAAGAACATTTGAACACCAATAAAATTTTTAGAAAAATAAAAATATGCAATGAATGAAAGTATGCAAATAAATTAAATAAAATAGAATGGAAGTGAGAGAAAATAAGAAAGGAAGAAGAAAGAAATAAGAAAAGATAAGAAGAATAAGGATTCGGAGAAGAAAAGATAAGAAAATTGGCACTAATCTGGATAGGTTGTGCGACGCTGGCGACGCGGTCGCGTGGGTGACGCGGTCGCGTGGTGCGCGATAAGGTTGGGCGACGCGGACGCGTGGGGCACGTGATCGCGTGACTCAATTTATGCTAGTGGCATGAGTGCATCCTCGCGGTCGCACAACTCTCTGTTCGAAACTCTTTTGCCAAAATTCTGGGTGACGCGATTGCGTGGTCGACACGATCGCGTGAGTGGCCATCATGGGGATATGACGCGGACGTGTGGGGCACCCGTTCGCGTGGTGAGGCTTGGGCTTCCAGCATGAGTCCAGCCCAACTCCAACTCAACTTTCGGCCATGCACCCGGTTGACGTCGATTTTCAGGTCACGCGGCCGCGTGAGTGACGCAGTCGCGTGGGAGGCCATTATTCCCAGGTGATGCGGCCGCGTGGGGTGATTTGTGCCATTGGCATGCCTCCAGCGCTGCTCCTGCGAAACTCTCTATTCATATTAATATTGTCTCCCATCCCCTTGCGACGCGGACGCGTCGCTGATGCGGTCGCGTCGCGTGCTCGCCTTTTTTTTTTTTTTTTTGATAATCTGAAAAAAAAAAGATGCAGAATGCAGTGTTAATGCAAAACTCCAGGTTCAATATAATAAAATAAAATAAAATTCGAAAACAAATAAATAAAAATGAAAAATGAGCGATCATACCATGGTGGGTTGTCTCCCACCTAGCACTTTTAGTTAAAGTCCTTAAGTTGGACATTTGGTGATCTTTCTGTTATGGTGGCTTGTGCTTGAATTCATCCAGAAATCTCCACCAATGTTTGTGATTCCAGTGTCCTCCGGGATCCCAAACTAAGCATGTAAAGCCCTTAAGAAGCTTTAAACAGATTCTTAGGCTCCCGGAGTGACAAATGCCAGAACAGATTCTAGGATCCCAAACTTTACTTTTACACCCGTTTTTGTCTCGATCTGCATTTTTCTAGCTGGGTGAAAGGTGATCTGAATTCTCACTGTAGCGACCAAACAGCTTCCTAGACCCATTCAGTTGAGCTTTATACCAACCTTTGCGTTTAAACTTAAAGCTTCTAACCATGATGAACCTTGCTTGACAATTCTTATCACTGGCCATCTTTCTCTTACTCTTAATGCCACAAAGAGCTCTAAGTTGACCATCCGTCTCCAGTAGCCCATATTCAAGTGGGATTAGAAAGCTATAGGATATGAATTTTACCCACTTGAATGTTGTGAAGGATGATGGCAACTTAGGGGGAGGTATTTTTAATGAGATTGCAAGCTCCACTCCCTTGTGCTCTTTTCTGATAACTACCACCTCTTTGCAAGCTTCTTCAATTTCAACCTCTTCCTCTTGGTAGCTCTCTTTCAATTCAATCTCCTCTTCATTGCTTTTCAAGGGTATGAGAGGTTGTGCTTCTTCTTCTTGAATCTCCATCTCTTGATCAACCTCTTCCAAGTCTTCAACTATGATATGCTTTGGAGGTGGTACACCCTCCTCAGCATCAAATTCAACCGTCTTGGAAGGAGGCTCTATGTCTTGACTTTCCCATGGAGGTTCTGCATCTCCTAGATCTTCAACCAACTCTTCTTCTTGAACAATGACAGCTTCTTCTACTTGTTCTAGTATGAATTCATTCTCTGTCTTGTCCACTGGGGTTTTTGGTATCTCCTTTATGCTACCCTCTTCACTAGACTGTCCACATGGGGTTGTGGCTGATCCTTGTGTACTTAAGTGCCCTGAAACCCATTGAATTACTACTTGCTCCAGTTGTTGAATGGTTGTTTGAAATTTATTTACTGTTTCCCTTAGGCGAACCTCTGCTTCTCGGGTTGCCGGACTTGGACATGATACAAAAGAAAGTGGTGGTGGTTGGGAGTGATTGGATTGGAATTGGGGTGGTTCTATATATGGTTCATATGGCTCATAAGGTGGTTGGTATGGTGGTTGAGGGTTAGGGTCATATGGAGGTGAATGGCGGAAAGGGGCTTGTGAGTTTGCTGGTCCAAAGTTATGTTGAGGAAAGGGTTCATAGGCATATGGTGGTGGTTGTTGATAGTCCATTGGAGGTGGTTGTTGCCATGAGGATTGATCAAGTCCTTGTGGCTCCTCCCATCTTTGATTGTTCCAACCTTGATGCCTGTTCTCATTGTAATTTCTTCTTCCTGCAACATAATTGTAACCAGACTCATAGCCAAAGGGGTGAGAGTTCATAGTAAATAGAAATTAAAAATAAAAACAAATTGAAATTAAAAGGTTATTTAAATTTTTAATTTGAAAATTAAATTTTGAAAATTTTTAAAATTGAATTTTGAAATTTGATTTTTTTTTTTAAATTTAAATTTTAAAATTTGATTTTTGAAATAAGATAAGATAAAATAAAAATTTTAAAATAAAAACCAATAACCTCTTAACTTAAGAAAAAGCAAAAATAAAAATAAAAACAAATAAACAAGCAAAAATAAAATATTTACAATAACCAATAATAAGGCACACGTTTGCAATTCCCCGGCAACGGCGCCATTTTGATGAGAGAACTTTTGCGTGGTCTAGAAATTTGCGGATAAATCCTCGTTGCAAGTATAGTTTCTAAACCTTCAAAAGTCCTTTCATACAAACGTTTTGGTTGTCACAAGTAACAAACCCCTTTAAAATTGATAACCGAGTATTTAAACCTCGGGTCATCTTCTCAAGGAATTGCAGGGAAGTATGTTCTTATTATTGGTTATGAGTTTGTAAATTGGGGTTTAGGAAGTAAGGTGGGAATATGTTATATGACAAATAAAATAAAATAATAATAATAAAATAAACTCTTGGCAAGGTATTAGAACTGGAGGTCCTATCCTTATCAATTGCGATGAAATTTGGATTTTAATCTCACTTTGTTAACCTCTAACTATGAAGGTAGATCAAGTGGATTAATTAGCTTAATCCTCAGGTCCTAGTCAATTCCGATGGAAAGACTAGAGTTATTGGAGTAACTCCCAATTTCAATCACAGCTTTATTGACAGCTCAAGCGTTACCAATTACTTAACCAAAGCCAAAAGGAAGAAAATATCTAAATTAAATAGCATCAATATAAATAAAGCAAAGCAAAATTAAATCTGAAAATTCCTCAAATTATATTAATAAAAGCAATCCAATCTAACATGAAAGATTTATGAATCAAATGGGCAACATAAGTAATTAACAAATAAAAGTATTAGAGTATCTAAAAGTAGAAGAGAAATAATAACTGAAGAACATTGAACCTGGGATTTAGAGGCACTCCTAAAACTAAGAGAAATCCTAAATCCTAATTCTAAGAGAGATGAGAGAACCTCTCTCTCTAAAAACTACATCTACTCCTAAAATTGTAAATTGTGAAAGCCCCCTTTATGAATGGATGCAATCCCCCACTTTATAGCCTCTAATCTGTGTTTTCTGGGCCGCAAACTGGGTCAAAAACAGTCCAGAATTCGCTGGTTTCGAATTTTGCCACGCTGGTTTTTCGTCACTGCGACGCGGCCGCATGAATCACGCGTTCGCGTCGCCTAGCATCAGGGAAACTATATCATATTATATATTAAATCGAAGCCCCGGACGTTAGCTTTCCAACGCAACTAGAACCGCGTCATTTGGACCTTTGTAGCTAAAGTTATAGCCGTTTGAGTGTGAAGAGGTCAGGCTGGACAGCTTAGCAGTTTCTCCAACATCTTGTATTCCTTCCACTTTTGCATGCTTCCTTTCTATCCTCTGAGCCATTCCTGCCCTGTAATCTCTGAAATCACTTAACACACATATCAAGTCATCTAATGGTGATAAGAGAGGATTAATAATAAGCAAATATAAGATCAAAGAAGCATGTCTTCAATCAAAGCACATAATTAGGAAGGCAAATGTAAAACCATGCAAATAGTATGAATAAGTGGGTAAAGAGTAGATAAAAACCACTCAATTGAGTACAAGATAAACCATAAAATAGTGGTTTATCAATGCCACCATGTTGTCTTCTTGTTGGAGTTGCGGGCATTCATCAGTGTAATGGCTGTAATCAGCACAGATTCCGCAAATTCTTTGCGGGACTAATTGTTGGTTTTGCTGTGGCGAAGGAGGTTGAGCTTGCTGAGCTTGTTGTTGATTCAATTGCATCTGCTTCAGCAAGTTGGTCATCTCACATATACTTTGAGTTAGAGCAGCAGTCTCTCTGTTAGAGGATACTTCTGCAACGGCTTTTGAACGGCCTTGCCTTTGTCTGTGGTTCCTAGTAGATTCAGCTAAATCACTGATCAATTGCCAAGCCTCATCAGTGGTCTTGTACTTCTTCATAGACCCTTGCTAGCACTTTCTAATGTGGTCTTATCTTGGGGCCTCATGCCCTGTGTGATATAGCTAAGCAACACTGTCTTGTCAATCATGTGGTGGGGGCATGCTTCTAGAAGATTATTGAAGCGCTCCCAGAATTCAAAGAGAGTTTCATTATCATCCTGAACAATTGTGGAAATATCCTTCCTCAGTTATCAGTAACTTCAGATGGAAAGAATTTTTCCAAAAACTCCTTTCTGAGTGTATCCCAGTTGGATACATTTGCCAGAGGTTGAGTGTAGTACCACTCTCTTGCTTTTCCCTCGAGAGAAAACGGGAAAGCTTTCAGCAAAATTGAAGTTTCATCAGTACCATCACGCCTGACAGTAGAACAGGCTGCCTAGAAATCTCTCAAGTGCTTGATAGGCTCTTGAGCAGGTAGGCCATGAAACTTGGGCATCAAGTTTAGCAGTGTGGTCTTTATTTCAAAATCTATAGCCAGCGCTGGATGATGCGCTTGAAACGGTTGCATTGTAAAATCAGGGGCTCCTTCCTCCTGGATGGTAACTCTCCTAGCTGCCATGTCTTCTGCACGTAAAACAACCGAATCAGTAGAACGGGGGCTGGTTTCTTCCTCAAGTTCACTCTTAGAACCGCCCTCAGAGCGGACTAACCGACGCTGTTATTGCCTTATTCGTGAAATAGTCCTTTCAATTTCAGGATCGAATATTAGCAAGCGCGGATCAGGAAGTGAACGCGTCATTTGACGGAAGAAACATGCAGCTCATAGTAGCAAAATAAAATAAAATGCAAATAAATAAATTCTAATTAATAACTTTAGCACTCTATTGCAACTCCCCGGCAACGGCGCCAAAAATTGATGTGGTTCAGAAGTTGGTGAATTAAAAATTATTAAAATAGTTACGTTGCAAGTATAGTTCTTAACTCACCGAAAATCTGCCTATCAATTTAGAAATATGTCACAGAGAGTTTAAATTAAAAATTACTGGGAGTTTAAGTCACAGGTCGTCTCCCAACGAGTTGCAGGAAAGTGTGCTATTTTATTAATCAGATGTTCCAAGAAGTTGAGTTAAGTAGGTGGAAAATTAAATTGAGAAAATTCAAATAATATGAATAAAAGCCTTGACTGGGAGTTGATTAGTTGGAATCTCTATTATCGATGGAACGATCTCAAGATTAATTTATAATTAATGGTTGTTCTGTTTAGTTATCCTTTACTAAGTAAGGGAAAGTCAAACAAGTTAGAATGCTGGATCTATTCACGAGTTGCAACCCACTTAGTTCAAAGGGATTGGTGTTAGTGATTAGATAACAATCCAACAACTAACCCAATTACAATTTTCTTTCAATCCTTCCAACTCAAGAGTTCCTTTCAATCAACTCCCCATCAAGTGGGAAAACTACTCACTCATTGTAAATAATAAATCCATAACACATGAAAGGGAATTAAAAGAAGACATGATTATTGGAATGGAAAAATAAATTAAAATGGAAGAAATAATCCTTGTATCAATTAATCATGAAAGTATTCAAATGACAAAATTGAACAAAGCAAAGAACATGGAAGAATAAAACCAAGTTAAGAGAACGAACTAGAATGACGAGGTCTTGATGAGTAAATAACTCTTCTCAATGTTCCAATGCTAAGATCAATTCCCAAAATTAAAATTCTAAAACCTAGAGAGAAAAACCTAGAGGAGGAAAAACTAGATCTAAAACTGTTAACTGTCTAGAATGAATGTTCTCTATTGTTTCTGCATATTCTCTGGCTCTAGTCTGCTGTTCCGAGCCAAAAACTGGGTCGAAATAAGGTCCAAAATTGCCCCCAGCGAAGTCTGCAGATTATGCAGATCGCACATGTCACGCGATCGCGTCATCCATGCGGACGCGTCATTCGTGCTTTTCCTTGCCACGCGTTCGCGTCGTCCATGCTACCGCGTCGCCTGAGCTTTTCCAATCCGCGCGGCCGCGTGAGCCATGCGACCGCGTCACTGCAATTTGCTCTCCTTCGCGCGGTCGCGTGAGACATGAGACCGCGTCACTTCTCGCTGGTTATCTCCTCAAATTCTTGTGTTCCTTCCATTTTCGCTAGCTTCCTTTCCAATCTCCAACTCATTCATGCCCTATAAAGTCTGAAACATTCAACACACAGATCACGGCATCGAATGGAATAAATGAGAATTAAAAATACATAATTAAAGTCTCTAGGAAGCGGTTTCCAAACATGTTATAAATTCAGGAGGGAATTATAATTTCATGCTAATTTAATGAATAAGTGGGTAATGATCATGATAAAACCACACAATTAAACACAATATGAACCATAAAATAGTGGTTTATCAGCCCTCCGGACATGTTCTCTAAGTGGACTCAGCTAGATATCTTTTATGAAGGCTTAGGCGAAATGTCCAAGATGAGTTTAGATCATTCTTCAGGTGATAAACCCCATTTGTAGGGTTTATCTTGTGTTGGATTTAGAGCATTTTGATAACCTTTCCTCACATTTATTCAATGAAATAGCATGATTTTGTGATTGTCTCCTTATTTGTGCTTAAATGTGAAAACATGTTTTTATACCTTTAATTTGATAATTTTGATTCACCTTTGATTCCACTAGATGCCTTGATGTGTTTACTAAGAATTTCAGGTTGAAAAGGGCTAGGAAGGGATCAAAAGAGTGAAAGGAAAACATACGAAGTGGAGAAATCATGAAAAGCCAAAGATTTGGAAAAAGCCCATGGGCGCGCGCGCGCACTATGCGCATACGCACGGATCACGAAATACTCCAGGGACGCGTACGCTCACTGTGCGCGTATGCGCCGAAGGTCGCACGTGATTTTTAAAGAAGAACTCGTGCCTGGCGATTTTGGAGGATTTCTGGCCCCATTTCGAGCTGAGTTTTGGCGGGAAAAGGCTAAATAGACCAAGGAATGAAGGGGAAGGCATGTAGACAATCATTCACACACATCAGGCCTAGTTTTAGTTAGTTTTAGAGAGAGAAGCTCTCACTTCTCTCTAGGATTAGGATTAGGATTAGGTTTAGTTCTTAGATCTAGGTTTTAATTCATGCTTTCATCTACTTCTACTCTTCAATTCTTTGTTGTTACATTCATCATTCTTCTATTGTTTGTTATAATTTCTTCTAATTTGTTTCTAGGCTTTGTTGTAGGTCTACTTTTGTTCATTCTATGTTCTTTCAATTCAATTAGAGGCAATTCATGATAATTGTGTTTCTTTTGATTGTTGTTGTTGATTCCTTACATTCAATTGTTGTTAGATTTTATTCTTCTTGATTGATTTACTATGGTTTATTCTTTTGCCTTCCAAGTGTTTGATAAAATGCTTGGTTGGATTTTAGTATAGATTTTTATTCCTCTTGGCCTAGGTAGAGTAATTAGTGACGCTTGAGTTATCTAAGTCCTTTGTTGATTGATAATTAGAAGTTGCTAATTGATTTGGATACCACTAAAGCTAGTCTTTCCCTTGGGAGTTGGCTAGGACTTGTGGAATCAAGTTAATTCATCCACTTGACTTTCCTCCATGGTTAGAGGTTAACTAAGTGGTAGCAATGGACAATTTGTGGTCACAATTGAGGAGGATAACTAGGATAGGACTTCTAGTTCTCATATCTTGCCAAGAGCTTTGTTAGTTGTTAGTTTATTTTCATTGCCATTTATATTTCTTGCCCATTATCCCAAAAACCCCAAAACATACCTCATAACCAATAACAAGAACACTTTATTGCAATTCCTAGGGAGAACGACCCGAGGTTTGAATACTTCGGTTTATAGATTTTAGGGGTTTGTACTTCTGACAAACAAATTTTTGTATGAAAGGATTTTTGTGTGGTTTAGAAACTATACTTCGACGAGAATTCAATTGTGAAATTCTAAACCGTCAATTTTCCGTTCATCAAAATGGCGCCGTTGCCGGGGAATTGCAATGGTGTTATATTATTGGTTATTGTATATATGTGAATATTGTGAATAGGTTTGTCTTTTGCTTGTTTACTAGATTTTGTTAGTTTTATTTTGCTTTTCCCCTTATGAATTCTTACTTTGGCTATGAGTTTGGTTCTCAATATGTTGTAGGAAATGTGGACTTTAATGATAACATGTACCAAGGATGGAACACTTCAAGATGGGAGGAGCCTCAAGGAATTGATCACTCTTATTGGCAACAACCTCCGGATACTTATAGGTATAACTCACATCCTAGTGCATGTCAATTCAATGGCTATGGTGATTCTTTTTGTGATAATCAAGTACCACCACCATATGCTTATGAACTTTATCCTCAACATGACTACCAACCTTGCTCGCAAGCCTTTCCATACCAAGCACCTTCTTGTGACCCTTATCCATCATATGACCAATCTCCCATACTATTTCCTTGTGACCATTATGAGCAAGAACCTTTAGAACCACCACAATTCCATTGTGATTATTACCATGAACCACCTCAATGTATACCATCTCCATACCCTTACTATGAAGAACCACCTTCTCATTATGAATCCTTACTCTAAAATAATGAACCCTCCTATCCACCCCAAGCCCCAATAGATGACTCTCTCACCTTGCTACTTCAAGGCCAAGCGAATATGCAAAGAAACACCCTAGAGTTTGTGACTAATTTGACTAAGGTAGTGAACACTTTAGCCTACCAATGTTTGAATACTTAAGGTGTCTTCGTGGCCACATGTGAAAAATCGAAAGATGAGCAAAGCATGAAAGAGAAATTGGAAAATTCAGTAGAGAAGAAGGAAGAGTCGAGCTTTGTATTGGAGCAATTGGAGGAGCCTAGGGTCATTGAAGAAGAGGAAGAAGTGGTTGAAGATCTAGGAGATGCGGAACCACCATGGAAATCTCAACAACCTCCGGAGCATATCAAGATTGAAGAATATGAAAAGGTTGATCAAGAGATAGACTCAATCATCAACAATTTCCTATCAATAATTGAATCCTCTCCCATGGGACATGAAATTGACGCTATTGAAGATAATTCAACACCAAATGATGTTGGTGAGATCATTGAAGACTCTTCCATCAAAAGTGAAGTTGATATGGAAGTAGATTTCACACAACCTCCCAAGTTTGATTTGATTGATGATGAGGAGGAATTGGAAGAAGTCAACAAGCATGAAGAAGATGAAAGAAGTTGTCAAGAGGTGGAAATACACAAAGAAGAGCATAAGGAGGTCGACCCTGCATTGTCTAAGTGTGGGGAGGTTTCCCTCCCTAAGCCACCATCCAACACAATATTCAAGTGGGTAAAACTCTCACCCTTAAACTTCACTTTCTCACTTGAATATGGCTTGATTGAAACGGATGGACAACTTAGAGCTCTTTATAGAACTAAGGGTAAAAAGGAGTTGTGTAGTGGTTGGAATTTTGGAATTAGGCTTATTGAGGTCACGTTCTCAAGGTATAGGAACTATGATTGGACGAATGCTACTTCACATGGGTTTATGAAGAAGACTTAGTGTGCTAAAGAGAATTCTATGTGTCAACCGCCCGAACGGAAGATCATGAAGATCAACTCGAAGACGGGTGCAAAAATAAGATATGGGATCTCGGATCAAAGCATGAAGACCAACTATGGGAGCTTGTATCTTGGGTGGAACTCCATCCAAACTTGGCGAAGATGGTTGGAACTTCTGACAACCATTTAAGGAGCGAAGATCCTTGGAGATCCAAGGATGAGTACAAGCATAAGCCACCATGACAAAGAGCTTCCCAAATGTCCAACTTAAAGACTTAAACTAAAAGTGCTAGGTGGGAGACACCCCACCATGGTAAACTCTTTCTACTCTCTTGTAGTTTTGATTAATAAGTGAATTGAGTTACCATTGTAGATAGTTTTCTTTCCATCTACTTGTTTCAATAAATTGGCTGTAGGTTGCTTGTGTGGCAAGTATCCCTTGCTTATATTTGAAGATTCTCAAAAAGCCAAAAAGATTTTTGTCATTTTGTATTTTGAGCTAATTTTGAGCTGTAGATAGTGTTAAGAGGATCTTAAGCTGTTTTTACTATTTCTGAAAAAAAAAGGGGGGTCAAGGATGCGTATGCACGCTGTTTGCGTGCGCATCCACACGCGGATACAGGCCCATACATTGTCCAGAGAGTTGGGCCACTCTCGCGCCAACACTAGGCCAATCACATAATCGCTTGCACGCGTGTGGGCACTGCGCGCATACGCGTCGATATCCATATTTTGCAATGCGCGCGCCTGCGCACAAGCCGCGTGCGTGCCGATTCGCTGAAGCAGTTCCCAGGCCTATGACCCGAGAGTTGTGCTAAACCTAGGCCATCATTAAGCCTCTAGCCCAACTCACCTCACGCGGACGTACACTGTACGCGTCCGCGCCCATGCCTCCATCCCCCATCTACGCGAAAGCGCACCTGGCGCTTCCGCGCCCCTCTTCATTCCTCTATCCGCGCGGATGCACGCTGTGCACGTCCGCGTGAATTTGAATTCCCTAATACCCCAAGAGACGCGAGGAACACCCTCATTCACGCAACCTCACCCCCTTTCCCCAACGTCTCTCCCTCTTCGTCTCCCTCAAACCTCCATAGCCACCCCGATTCGCACAACCACCCACCACCGCGTCAGCGATGCCACTACTATCGCCACCATCCTCTCTTCTCCTCCAGCCTCTCTTCTTTTCTCTCTTCTCTGCCCTCTCTCTCACCCTTGGCCTCTCACTCTCACTTTCTCACTCTCACTGCTCCACCGCTGCAACCGCCAGTGCCGCTGTGAGCCGCCGCTGCTGATAGCGCCGCACCACTGTTTCCCCTTCCGATTTCCTAGTCTCGCTTTTTTCTATTCCATCACTACCTCTGCTTCCAGGTTCCCCCTACCCCATTGCTCTATTTCTTTACTACTTTCATTAATTTTGATATGCTTAGATTAGATTAATTAGTTGAATAATCTGTTTGCTAGGCTAGTTAGATATGCATGTTTTAGTTGATCCTAGGTTGTTAGGTAGCTAGGTTGTGGTTATATAATTCTAGGCCTGATAAGTGCTTGTGTTTATTTGTTTGAAGTATTTAATGAGTGGATAATTTATACGCTTTTTGGCATTATTTTTAGGTAGTTTTTAGTATGTTTTAGTTACTTTTTATTATATTTTTATTAGTTTTTATGCAAAAATCACATTTCTAGACTTTACTATGAGTTTGTGTGTTTTTCTGTAATTTCAGGTATTTTCTGGTTGAAACTGAGAGACCTGAGCAAAAGTCTGATTCAGAGATTGAGAAAGGACTGCAGATGCTGTTGGATTCTGACCCTCCTTCACTCAAAGTGTATTTTCTAGAGCTACAAAAGCCCAACTAGCGCGCTCTCAATTGCGTTGGAAAGTAGACATCTTGGGCTTTCCAGAAATATATAATAGTTTATACTTTACCCAAGATTTGATGGCCCAAACTGGCATTTAAACGCCAGCCAGAAACCCTTTTCTGGCGTAAAACGCCAGAACTGGAGTTAAACGCCCAAACTGGCATCCAAGCTGGTGTTTAACTCTAGAAAAGGCCTATACACGTGTAAAGCTCAATTCTCAGCCCAAGCACACACCAAGTGGGCCCCAGAAGTGGATTTCTGCACTATCTGCACTTAGTTACTTATTTTCTGTAATCCTTAGTAACTAGTTTAGTATAAATAGCACTTTTTACTATTATTATCATCATGATCTTTGGACTTGGAGTCTGGCCATTCGGCCATACCTAGGCTATTTTCTCTTATGTATTTTCTACGGTGGAGTTTCTACACCTCATAGATTAAGGTGCGGAGCTCCGCTGTTCTTCATGAATTAATGCAAGTACTATTGTTTCTCTTTCAATTCACGCCTACTTCTTCTCCAAGATATACTCTCGTACTTAATTCAGTTAAGTCAGAATGAAGGGGTGACCCGTGACAATCACCCACTATCTTCGTTACTCGCTTAGCCAAGATCCGCGTGCCTGACAACCATAAGCGGTCTACATGATGTTCAACGTAGTTATTGGACGACAGCTGGAGTATAGTCTCTTGGGTCTCTGATCCACAGATTTGACTTGCCTCTCCTGATAACAAAGCATTCAAATCCGTGAGATTAGAACCTTCGTGGTAGAGGCTAGAACCAATTGGCAGCATTCTTGAGATCCGGAAAGTCTAAACCTTGTCTGTGGTATTCCGAGTAGGATCTGGGCCAAGATGACTGTGACGAGCTTCAAACACACGAATGTTGGGCACAGTGACAGTGTACAAAGGATAGAGAGATCCTATTCCGACACAAGTGAGAACCAACAGATGATTAGCCGTGCGGTAGCTGTGCCTGGTATTTTTCATCCGAGACGAGAGATCTGACAGTTGATTAGTCGTGCAGAAATCGCACCTGGTATTTTTCATCCGAGAGGACGGATGGTAGCCATTGACAACAGTGATCCACCAATATACAGCTTGCCATGGAAGGGAGCACGCATGATTGGATGAAGACAATAGGAAAGCAGAGGTTCAGAAGCAACAAAGCATCTCCAAACGCTTATCTGAAATTCCCACCAATGAATTACATAAGTATCTTATTTTATTTTATGTTTTATTTATCTTTTAATTATCAAAACTCATAACCAATTGAATCCTCCTGACTAAGATTTACAGGATGACCATAGCTTGCTTCAAGCCGACAATCTCTGTGGGATCGACCCTTACTCGCGTAAGGTTTTATTACATGGACGACCCAGTGCACTTGCTGGTTACTTGTACCGGAGTTGTGAAAAGTGTGATCATGATTCTGTGCACCAGTATTACATGCTGAATGATGCGTGGTGTGCTCTGTTTTATATATTCTGTTTTACTACTGTCTTGCTTGCTTAGTGCTGCCAAGTCATATGAATTCCTTGATTGTTTTACATGTTTGATATGTTGAATTCATATGACTGATTTTTGCTGCTGTTTGCTATCCAAGAACCTCCAATTTACTGCTGGAATGCTGCCTAACTTTCTAGATATTGTTTTGGTTTTAAACATATTACCTATAACTAAACTTCGTGCTTTTGAAAATTGAGTATTCATCTGATTACACGAAGCTCAATTCTTAGGTAACTTTGGGTTGGTTCCTCCATGTTTATTATGTTTCCCGTGATTTGCTTTGAACCTTCACATGCCTTCACCTTTCAAGTCAATCAAATGCCTTTGGATTGTGCTTCACTCACCATTTGATTTAACTTGCAATTTTGTTGAATATGGCTCTTGCATTTACAACAATTGGTAAATTCAACTTGTGTAACTCTTTTTCACTCAACTTGCTTTCTAACTTGTCTTAGTTACACAAAATGCACTTTCATTTTGTCAACACCAATTATTGCAAACTTAGTGATCGCGACATTGATTGATGACTTACTTTCAATTAATTGCTTCTTTTGCAATCTCATATTTCATCATCAATGACTCTTTCTTCCTCATGTTTGTGAGTTTGCTTGTTATCCACACTTGTGATTCATTGTGATTATGTGAATGACCATCATGCCCCTAACCTTTGAACCAGTTTTTCTAACTTTTAACCTGCCTAACATGCTGATTTTTCTTTTTTCGCCGTCAACTAACCCTTTTAACCATTCTTTTTAGGTATGATGCTCATTGAGCTTATTGAACAAGCATGATGCGATTATTGTTTGCATTCTTGGTTTGTGACCTTCTTTTCTTTTCTACCTTGTAATTACTTGCATTCCAAGAATTCTCTCTTCTTAACTCACTTCATGTTAATATGCCATTACTTGCTTGCTATCTCTCTACTTGGCTACTTGTTTATATCATGTCATATTTGCTTTCAGGATGGCCGATAAAGGAAAAGCAAAGGCCACTACCTCAAGAAAGAGGAAGAAATCTCAAGCCTCCACCCTCTCTCCTTATGCCAACTATGCAAAGAACCCACTTAATGAAGTGGATAAATAGAATCAGCTGCTACCACCCACTGACACGTACACATTTCCCAATCTTTACTGTGAGCTGCGCTTCCCTACCTATCGGAAGACAAAGCTGAACATTGAGAAGAAACTAGCCCTTCCCAATGACCTGAGGCGCTCCATTAATGCCTGTATTCAGGGATTGGGCTTAGGGTTTGTTGATAGGGATTTGGGAAGAATAAACACTTCATGGGTCAAGGAGTTTTACGGCAACCTCTTTTGCACAACTCTTGAGTTAGTCCACCTACGGGGCGGGCAGGTTTTAGTGACTGAGGCTGCCATTGAGGGTATTTTGCATTGTCTACCCCAGACCGGTGACACATGTGCATATCAGTAGGCAGAAATAGCTATGAATGCTATGACCTTTGATTATGAGGAGCTGAAGTGCGTTATTGCCAACCCGGACGCCCCTTGGGTGATGGAATCTAACAACCAAAGGCCCAAGGGGATGTTATTTGCTTATTTGTCTAGAGAGGCTAGGACTTGGCAGCAGATATTCGCCCACTATGTCCTTCCTACTACCCATTTTTCGAGATTCTGATGGATATGCTTCTTCTGATTGGCTGTGTCATGGAGGGGAAGGAGGTATACTTTCCCCGATTGATCAGGTGAGGCATGTGGTGAGCACACATCCATGGCCTCCTACCATTTCCCACCATGGTCACTACGATGATTGAGTTAGCCGGTGCCCCATGGAGGGACGATGACGTGACACCACCACCCCCAGACGATGACGAGAAGGAAGTTACTATTCCGTGGGGTACGTGGGTGCACGAGAAGCCCCCATCCAGGCGCCACTCTCGAGCTAGAGCAGCAGTAGAGGCAGCTAGACCTTCATCTTCTACAGCAGCGGTAGGACCATCTTCTTCTTCAGCACTAGCAGTAGCACCTTTACCACCACCACCAGCACCTGAGCCAACATATCTACAAGTACAGCACCTGTTTCGATTCATGGAGTGCAGCGAGCGTCGTATCATGCGACGTCTCGACCGCATAGACCAGGTGTTTGTATCATAGGGCATTGAGCTACCCCCTCTCCCCGACTCTCCCGCTTCCGATGAGGAGGATCACGAGGCAGAACATTAGGAAGAGCATGCAGAGGAGCATGTTGAGAAGCCGGTTCGGCAAGAGGCACCTCCGCAGATGCAGGCTACCCAGGACACTCAGTAGCATGCCGAGGAGCCAGTTCCCCAGTCTGAGATCCAGCAGGAGGCAGATGCGACTATTGACCCTCACCATGAGCCCGATCAGTAGCATCGAGGACGATGCTTCATCTTAAGTGTGGGGAGGTCGCCATCAGCGGATTTGGTGAACATTTTCAGACATTATCACTTAGTTCATCTTATTTTGCTTTATTTTGCACTATTTTGGAATTATTGTACATATTTGATAGTATGGATACTTTTATTTTGGTTGTTGCACACTTTTATTGTATATATTGCATTTTAGCCTTGTGGTTGTGATTTGAAAAATATTTTGAATTGTTGAAAACCTAGTTAAACCCTTTGTGCATAAAAGAGATTGTTTTTATTAGAAAAGAGGGTAAACTAAGGAATTTTAGAATTTCTTAATCACAACCTTGCATTTAGGATATGCTTAGTCAAAATGATAGAATTTCCAAGAAATTTATCTATAGGGCACCACCCCAATTGATTGGAAAATTTTTTGTGGAACTTGCTTGAATTCATACTTTTGTGGATCATGTTTTTGAGCTAAGAATACAAGCTTGTGAGTTTTGAACCTATTGTATGGTTACATCTTATAACCACTTATTTTCCTTCTTGTGTGCAATTATTCTCTTCCTATGATTGTGATCCTTGATTTGTTAAATTCTATATGTCCAATTATTTCTTGTATTTATGTATTTATATGATTGAGGCCATTATTTCATTAGCTCACTTACCCAAATAGCCTACCTTTTACTCTCTATTGTTAACCAATTTTGAGCCTACACTTAACCCAATTGTTCTTTATTTTAGCACATTACAAGCCTAAAGCGAAAAACAGTAAAGTCCCTTGTTTGGATCTTTGATTAGCTTAGGCTAGTGAGAGTATTTTATATTCAAGTTTGGGGAGATTGGAAACATTGGTTGGAATAAAAGAGTGTTTTATATTTCTATATTTGGGAATTGGGTGCACACTCATGTATTGATTAAATGTATAGACCTTATGCATTGATGTTCTTGTATGTAGCTTGAAAGAAAGAAAAAAAATAATGAGAAAAAAATAAAAGGAAAAGAAAAAAATATAAATGTGAAAAGGAAAAAGAGAAAAAAAAGAAGAAAAAAACAATAAAAAGGGGACAAAATGCCCCAAAGTAAAGTCCAATAAGAGTCAATGTATAAGTGTCAGAAAAATCAAAAGAAATGCATGAGTATGTGAAAAGTGAAGGATGGGTAGTTAGGTTAGTACTTAATTGTATAGGTTATTATATAAGTTAGGTGGGAAAGTTTAAGCTCGTCAAAGATTCAAATTCTAGTCCACTTATCCATATATGATCCTACCTTGACCCTAGCCCCATTACAACCTTAAGGAAAAGACCTCATGATATTTGTATGCATGCATTGAATGATTGTTGATTGTTAGATGAAGAACAAACTTTAGAAAGCATGATTAGGAGAGAATTGAGTGAATCAACCCCTAAACACTTGAGTGAATAGAGCGGATACACATCCGGTGAGGGTTCGATTGCTCAATTACATGTGTTCACCACTATCATCTATATTCATACAAGTTTGTAAATCCTTTTGATAATTTAATACAATTGTGGGTTGGGTTTGATTTCCATTGTTTGAGCCCTTGTGCTTACATATATTCTCTTAGAAGTTGATTTGTTTTGTCCAAGCATTAGCATCCATATAGATAGTTGCATTTAGATAGTTTAGTTGTATTGAATAAAAGTCACACCCTTTGCTTCATTCTTGGTTCAACCATGAGGACATGCTTGGTTTAAGTGTGGGGAGGTTGATAAACCCCATTTGTAGGGTTTATCTTGTGTTGGATTTAGAGCATTTTGATAACCTTTCCACATATTTATTCAATAAAATAGCATGATTTTGTGATTGTCTCCTTATTTGTGCTTAAATGTGAAAACATGCTTTTAGACCTTTAATTTAATAATTTTGATTCACCTTTGATTCTACTAGATACCTTGATATGTTTGCTAGTGATTTCAGGTTGAAAAGGGCTAGGAAGGGATCAAAGGAGTGAAAGGAAAGCATACAAAGTGGAGAAATCATGAAAAGCCAAAGATTTGGAAAAAGCCCATGGGGTGCGCGCGCAATATGCGCATACGCGCGGATCGCGAAATACTCCAAGGATGCGTACGCGCGCTGTGAGCATACGCGCCGAAGGTCGCACGTGAACTTTAAAGAAGAACTCGTACCTGGCGATTTTTGAGGGTTTCTAGCCCCATTTGGAGCTGAGTTTTTGGCGGTAAAAGGCTAAATAGACCAAGGAATGAAGGGGAAGGCATGTAGACAATCATTCACACACATTAGGACTAGTTTTAGTTAGTTTTAGAGAGAGAAGCTCTCACTTCTCTCTAGGATTAGGATTAGGATTAGGTTTAGTTCTTAGATCTAGGTTTTAATTCATGCTTTCATCTACTTCTACTCTTCAATTCTTTGTTGTTACATTCATCATTTTTCTATTGTTTGTTATAATTTCTTCTACTTTATTTCTAGGCTTTGTTGTAGATCTACTTTTGTTCATTCTATGTTCTTTCAATTCAATTAGAGGCAATTCATGATAATTGTGTTTCTTTTGATTGTTGTTGTTGATTCCTTAAATTCAATTGTTGTTAGATTTTATTCTTGTTGATTGATTTACTATGCTTTATTATTTTGCCTTCCAAGTGTTTGATAAAATACTTGGTTGGATTTTAGTATAGATTTTTATTCCTCTTGGCCTAGGTAGAGTAATTAGTGATGCTTGAGTTATCTAAGTCCTTTGTTGATTGATAATTAGAAGTTGCTAATTGATTTGGATACCACTAAAGCTAGTCTTTCCCTTGGGAGTTGGCTAGGACTTGTGGAATCAAGTTAATTCATCCACTTGACTTTCCTCCATGGTTAGAGGTTAACTAAGTGGTAGCAATGGACAATTTGTGGTCACAATTGAGGAGGATAACTAGGATAGGAGTTCTAGTTCTCATATCTTGCCAAGAGCTTTGTTAGTTGTTAGTTTATTTTCATTGCCATTTACATTTCTTGCCCATTATCCCAAAAACCCCAAAACATACCTCATAACCAATAACAAGAACACTTTATTGCAATTCCTAGGGAGAACGACTTGAGATTTGAATACTTCGGTTTATAGATTTTAGGGGTTTGTACTTGTGACAAATAAATTTTTGTATGAAAGGATTTTTGTGTGGTTTAGAAACTATACTTTGACAAGATTCAATTGTGAAATTCTAAACCGTCAATTTTCCGTTCATCAGCAGGTGGTTCATTACACATGAAGAAGACACCAGAGGAGACTACTAAGCTCATTGAGTTGGTTGCTAACAACCAATTTTTATACGCTTCTAACAGGAATCCTGTGAACTCTGAGACCCCTCAGAAGAGAGGCGTTTTAGAAGTGGAAGCTGTTAATGCTCTTCTTGCTCAGAACAAGCTTCTGTCTCAGCAAATAAGTCTGATTACTCAATAGTTGAGTAGAATGCAAGTTTCAGCTGTCAACACTCAGAGTGCACCCCAAGAAGCCTCTTATGACATGACAGGTAACTTTATGCAAAATGAGATTTATGATGATACTCAATCTTCTTCTAAACAGGTCAACTACATGGGGAATGGTCCTAGAAACCCCAATAATGATCCATACTCTAAGACCTACAATCAAGGGTGGAGAAATTACCCAAATTTTGGGTGAAGGGACCAACCTCAGAGATCTCAGAATTTTAACAATAAGTCGCAAGGCGGTTTCCAGTAGAATAATCATAATACCCGCCAATTTCAATCTCATCAATAACAACCACCTCAGTAGGCAAGTTCTTAGCCCCAATAAAATTCTAACTGGGAGACAATGATGAATAGTTTTATGCAGTAAACCAGAGCTTCCATTAGAAACCTGGAGGTACAAATGGGCCAGTTGAGCAAGCAAATACCTGAGAGGTCTTCAAGTACATTTCCGGGTGATACAGTGGTAAACCCAGGAGAAGATTGCAAGGCTATTCAGTTGAGAAGTGGTAAAGAAGCTGGTTCTGAGACCAAGGTCAATGAGGAGCTAGTTGAAAAAGAAGCCCCAGAGGAGAAGAAGGAAGAAGTAGAGCACGCCCCTCCAAAGCATGCAAACAACCCATTCCCGAACTCTCTTGACACTTATCCTACATTGCCAAAAGCTCCTGAGTACAAGCCAAAAATGCCATACCTCAAAGGCTTCAGAAGGCTTCCAAGGACAAGCAATTTTCTAGATTTTTAGAAGTCTTCAAGAAGCTTCAGATAAACATTCCTTTTGCAGAGACTCTTGAGCAAATGCCTCTCTATGCTAAATTTATGAAAGAATTGTTGACTAACAAGAGGAATTGGAAGGAACAAGAAACAGTGGTGTTGACCAAGGAATGCAGTGCTATTATTCAACATAACCTTCCTGAGAAAATGCAGGATCCAGGGAGCTTTATAATTCCTTGCACCATTGGAGATGTCACTATTCAGAGAGATTTATGTGAACTTGGAGCTAGCATCAATCTCATGCCACTTTCAGTGATGAAAAAGCTCAAAATTAAGGAGGTAAAACCCACTCATATTTCTCTTCAACTTGTTGATCTTTCTATTAAATTTCCTGTGGGTGTTGTTGAGGATTTACTTGTGAAAGTAGGACTATTTATTTTTCCTGCTGATTTTGTTATATTAGATATGGAAGAGGATGCAAAATCCTCTATTATTCTTGGTAGACCCTTTTTAGCTACAGGTAGAGATTTGATTGATGTGCAAAAGGGTGAATTAACCTTGAGGGTCAATGAAGAACAGGTGGTCCTTAATGTATTTGAAGCTCTCAAACATCCTAATGATTCTGAAGGGTGTATGAGAGTTGATGTTGTTGAACCACTTGTTCAAGAGGTACTGGAAGCTGAGGTACTTGATGATGTACTGGATCCTCTTTCTGAGTATGAGTTAGTTGAAGTTGATGATTCACCACTCCAGAAAGCTATATTGCACACGCCTAAAACAGAGGAGGAAGCCCCCAAGCTTGAGCTAAAACCCTTGCCTCCTTCTTTGAAATATGTGTTCTTGGGTGAAAATGATTCATATCCAGTGATCGTTAGCTCTTCTTTGAAGCCTGAAGAGGAAAAGGCGCTTATTGCAGTGCTTAGGAGCCATAAAAACAGCTCTTGGATGGACCATTGATGATTTAAAGGGGATTAGTCCAACCAAGTGTATGCACAAGATCCTTCTTGAAGATGATGCTAAACCGGTTGTGCAACCACAGAGGAGACTCAATCCAACTATGAAAGAGGTGGTCCAAAAGGAGGTAATGAAACTATGGGAAGCAGGCATTATTTACCCTATTTCTGACAGCCCTTGGGTAAGTCCTGTGTAGGTAGTTCCCAAGAAAGGAGGGATGACAGTGATCAAGAATAAAAAGAATGAGCTTATTCCTACAAGGACAGTCACAGGATGGAGAATGTGCATAGACTATAGGAGGCTCAACACTGCTACAAGGAAGGATCACTTCCCCCTGTCTTTCATTGATCAGATGCTTGAGAGGTTAGCTGGTCATGCTTTTTATTATTTTCTAGATGGATATTCTAGATATAATCAAATTGCAGTGGACCCTCAAGATCAAGAAAAGACAGCATTCACATGCCCTTTTGGAGTATTTGCTTATAGGAGAATGCCATTTGGACTTTGTAATGCTCTAGCAACTTTTCAAAGGTGTATGCTTTCTATTTTTTCTGATATGGTTGAAAAGTTCATTGAGGTATTTATGGATGACTTTTCTATTTTTGGTAATTCTTTTGAATCATGCCTTAAGCATTTATCTCTGGTCTTGAAATGGTGTCAAGAATCAAGCCTTGTTTTAAATTGGGAAAAATTTCATTTTATGGTTACAAAAGGTATTGTTCTTAGACACCGGATTTTAAGTAAAGGGATTAAGGATGATAGAGCAAAGGTGGAGGTAATTGAAAAATTACCACCACCAGCTAATGTTAAGGCAGTCAGGAGTTTCTTAGGTCATGCTAGAAGATTTATAAAGGACTTTTCAAAAATTGCTAAACCATTGAGCAACCTATTAGTTGTTGATGTTCCTTTTGTGTTTGATGCTAAATACCTGCATGCTTTTGAAACTCTGAAAGCAAACCTTACCTCTGCTCCCATTATAGCTCCCACTGACTGAAATTTACCATTTGAATTAATGTGTGATGCTAGTGATTTTGCTATAGGAGCTATTTTAGGACAGAGGCATGTCAAGCTTATACATGTCATTTACTATGCTTGCCGTGTGTTAAATGATGCTCAAAGGAATTACACAGCTACAGAAAAAGAATTATTAGCTATTGTGTATGATGTTGATAAGTTTAGGTCCTATTTGATTGGTTCTCAGGTTATTGTTTATATTGATCATGCTACTTTGAAGTACCTTCTAACCAAACAGGATTCTAAACCAAGATTAATCAGATGGGTGTTGCTCCTTCAAGAGTTTGATATTGAAATAAAAGACAAGAAAGGGCCCAAAAATCAAGTAGCTGACCACCTTTCCAGAATTGAGCCTGAGGTAGGAGTACAATCACCCAAAGCTGTGACTGAAACATTTCCATATGAGCAATTGTTCCTTATTCAACAGGCTCCATGGTTTGCAGACATTGTAAATTAGAAGGCCATGAATTTTATTCCAAAGGAGTACAGTAGACAACAGGTGAAGAAGCTATTGACTGATGCAAAGTACTATATTTGGGAGGAACCATACCTTTTCAAAAGATGTTCAGATGGTATAATTTGGAGATGTGTTCCAGATGAGGAAACACAGTAGATTCTTTGGCACTGTCATGGCTCTGATTATGGAGGCCACTTTGGTGGTGAAAGGATAGCTACAAAGGTCCTTCAGAGCGGGTTTTACTGGCCGACTCTCTTTAGAGATTCAAGAGCATTTGTGAAGAACTGTGACAGGTGTGAAAGAGCTAAGAATCTCCCTGCCAACCATGAGATGCCACAGCAGGGGATTCTTGAGGTTGAGTTGTTTGATGTGTGGGGTATTGACTTCATGGGACCTTTTCCACCCTCATATTCCAACAACTATATTCTAGTGGTAGTTGATTATGTGTCCAAGTGGGTGGAAGTTGCGGCTCTGCCCACCAATGATGCCAAAGTGGTGATGAGCTTTCTTCAGAGATACATTTTTAGCCGGTTTGGTGTCCCAAGGACACTCATTAGTGATAGTGGAAGTCACTTATGTAACAGACAGCTGGACTCACTTCTGCAGAGATATAGAGTCCGTCATAAAGTGGCAACCCCTTATCACCCTCAAACAAGTGGATAGGTTGAGGTTTCCAACAGGGAACTCAAGAGGATTCTAGAGAAGACCGTCAATGTCTCAAGGAAGGACTGGTCTAGGAAGCTTGACAATGCTCTCTTGGCATACTGGATAGCTTACAAGACTCCTATTGGCATGTCCCCTTATCAGTTGGTCTATGGCAAAGCCTGTCACTTGCCAATGGAGCTGGAGCATAAAGCTTACTGGGCAATCACGTATTTAAACCTTGATGCTCAGGCTGCAGGAATTAAGAGAATGCTTCAGTTAAATGAGCTTGATGAATTCAGATATTCAGCCTATGAGAATGCCAAGCTCTATAAGGAGAGAACCAAGATATGGCATGACAAGAAGATTGCCATCAAAGTCTTTGAGCCAGGTCAGAGAGTGCTTTTGTATAATTCAAAGCTCAAACTCTTTCCCAGGAAGTTGAAATCTCGGTGGTCAGAACCGTTTGTAGTTACCAGAGCTTCACCAATGGTCATGTAGAGATTCAGGAAATTCACAGTTAATGGTCAGAGGTTGAAGCACTATCTTGGAGGCGAGATTGATCGCCAAAGGTCCGTTCATCTGTTGAATTAGCAGAACTGACCGTCAAGCTAGTGACGTTAAAGAAGCGCTTGTCGGGAGGCAACCTGATGATTTTATATCCTTAGTTTATTTTTCGTTGTAGTGGTTTTATTATTTATTTTATTTTTATTGAGTTTTTACTGTTTTTCCTTTGTTTTACGTGTGTTTTGATCATGCAGATATTTTAGAACAAAAACCGGACACTTAGAAAAATTTTTGCCCACCCTGGAGAAGGTTGACTCGGTCAGGTCGACGTCGAACTTGGGATTTCCAAGTTCAGCGCCGAATAATGCGTACAAAAGGAGAGTTGGACTCTGGAAGACCCATACTAAACTTGGAATATCCCAAGTTCAGCGTGGGGAACGATGTAAAATAGCATGCAATTGGGCCAAGAGGTGGCGCCGAACTTAAGCCATTCAAGTTCGACGTGGATATGTGCGTGCAAAATTGAGAGTTTGCTTCTAGAAGGCCCACGCCGAACTTGGAAAATCTCAAGTTCGGCGTGGAGAACGACGTAAAGAAGGTGCAAAATTTGGGACGCATATGGTGCCGATCTTGAGCTTTTCAAGTTCGGCGTGGAGGCTACGAAGAAAAGAGCAAAAACGCTCTGCCAGGGTGACGCCGAACTTAGCTCCCCTGGTGTTCGGCGTGGGAATTAAAAAAATTAAAATAAAGAGAAAAAAAGGGAGAGGGCTGACGCCGAACTTGGCTCGTATCAAGCGGCGTGGAAGATGAGATACATCATGCGTGAGTCACGGCGCCGAACGCCACTTACCCCAAGTTCGGCGCCAATTGCTTCATTGCAACCAAATTTGAGCAAAATCTCCACGAATCTTCACCATATCCCATGATCTCTTCCCCACTTTGTAGACCCCAACCACCTCTGATCCCCTTAACTTTTGCTTCTTTCCCCATATATTCCTTACAGCAATCACCTTCCCCAAGGATTCTCATTCATTCCCAAATATTCCCACCCTTTCTCCAACACGTGAACCCTCTCCTTCTTAACACTACATAATCTGAAGCCTTCCCATCCCCCCCCCCTTTTGACCAGCATTGCTCCATCCCAATAGATTCTTATTCCTTAGTCTCTTGTCCCCATACCTAGCCTAAACAAAACCAACACCCGTGAACCCCCATTTCCTCACCAACAATCCCCACGTCCTATATAAAGCCCTCCACAACCCCACCACAAACCACACTACATTAAGCTTTCTATACCTTCTCCTCTCACTAAACCCTCTATCCCCATACAACCCTTCACCCCTGCATCAACCCCAACCATCCTCCAACACACAATCACTCCCCCGTCTCCCTTAAAGACACACAACAACCCTTCCACCCTCCGTCCTGCCCCTTATCCTTCATCCCTTTCTTCTTTATTTTTTCTCTGTCTTCTTTTGTTTTATATTTCAAAAAAAAAATAGATACAGAAAAATATATTTTTAGCATTATTATTTATTTTCATCTGTTTAAATTTCTGCCCCTCTTTCTTCTTCCTCTTGTATTTCTTTATTTTGCTCGAGGATGAGCAACAGTTTTAAGTTTGGTGTTGTGTCGCTTTGCTGTTTATTCTGTTATTTCTATGGCACCAATGACCACCTAACCTTCCAAGAAAAGAAAAGGAAAGGAACCGGCCACCGGTTCTCATGATTCAAGACTTTTCCGCTCTAAACTGCATGAAGAGCACTTTTATGAAGTCACTGGAAAGAGGCCGGTTCTACCAGAAGTGCGGTTCAATCTCCAACCGGATGAATATCCAAAAATTCAGCGTGAGATTCCGAGAAGAGAATGGCAACTTCTGTGCAATCCGCACACACAAGTGGGACAATTAATGGTTCAAGAATTTTATAGAAACCTGTGGATTACTTATAAGAATGTGTCTGGAGTCAATGCAAGGGACCACAAAAGCTTTATAAGGGGAAGAGTCATTGATTTCAACCCAGAGATTATCTGGCAGACCCTCCAGTTACCACGGACTATGCCCTCACTTGAGTCTTACAATGAGAGGGTGGAGAGTGATCAGCAACTGGAGCAAGTAATCGCTGACATATGCATTCCGGATGCCCAGTGGAAAATGGGGGCAGAGGGGAAGCCAGGCCATCTTAGAGTAGGTGACCTGACACCTTTGGCTAGAGGATGGCACCATTTTATTCGCCGGTCTATCATGCCCACAAGCAACCGGTCCGAGTGTACTGTGGACCAAGCCATCATGATTCACTGCATTCTATTGGGGAAGCCAGTGCAGGTGGCGGACGTCATTGCCCAGCAGATTTACCATATCATTGCCAACGCCAAAGAGAATGCCAGGTTGGGCTTTCCACATCTCATCTTCCACCTCTGTGAGGCCGCTAGGGTGAAGATAGAGAATGATTTCCCCATCCCATATGAGAAGCCCATCACAAAGAAGACTATGGAGCTGGCGAGGGAACGTTAGAGGCTCCCAAGAGAACAGACTGAAGAAGGAGCTGAAGAAGGAGCTGAAGAGGAGCAGCTACTGCCTCAGGGACACGACTTCCCTCCTCAAGAATACTGGCAGCAGCTCGCATCCTCCATGGAGCAGATGAGGGTCACTAATGACAGCCACTGGCAGCAATATATGGTGTCTGTAGAAGAGATGAGAGCCACACAGGACAGCCGCTGAGTGCATCTCTGTACCACTCTTGATGAGATGAGAGCTGATCCAAACCTTCAGCGCAGGAGATCTCTCAGCTGAGACAGGACTACAGCCGCTTGAGAGGACCGTACGGAGCACAGCCTGAGGAGAGAGACCCCTGACGAACGGATTTTTTCTAGTAAAGAAATTCACAAATAAATTCTCGTTGCAAGTATAGTTTTTAAACCAACAAAGAATCCTTTCGTACAAAAGTTTGGTTGTCACTTAAGCAAACCCAATAAAAATAAACCAAAGTATTTAAACCTCGGGTCATCTCTCAAGGAATTGCAGGGAGGTGTAGTTATTATTGGTTATGAGATAGTATATTTTTTGGGATTTTGAAATAAGGAACAAGAAAATAAAATGGCAAGAAAGTAAATTAATAATTAAAAAAACTCTTGGCAAGGTATGAGAATTAGACGTCCTATCCTAGTTATCCTTATCAATTGTGATGAGAATTGTTCATTGCTCCCACTTAGTTAACCTCTAACTATGAAGGAAATTCAAGTGGATGAATCAATTCGATTACTCAAATCCTAGTCAACTCCTAAGGAAAGACTAGCTTAGAGGAATCCAAATCAACTAGCAAATTTCAATTATCAATCAACAAAGGAGTTTGATAACTCAAGAGTCTCCAATTAATCAATTCAAGCTAAGAATGTAAAAAGCTAAATTAAAATCATAAATATGAAATACCTCAAATTGTATTAAACAGAAAATCAAGTCTAACATTGGAAAGTTTATAAACCAATTTGGAAAAGAAGAGAATCAACAAGAAAAATAAATAAACCAAAGTACTAGAACAAATAAAAGTAGAAGAGAAACTAAATTAAAGGAACATTGAACCTGGAATTGAGAAGAAATAAACCTAAAACTAAGAAAAATCCTAAAACCTAGAGAGAGGAGAGAGCCTCTCTCTCTAGAGAATTATATCTAAAACCTAAAATTATGTGAATGAATGGATGATTCAATGTCTGTTGAGTCTCTGCTTGTCGCCTGGCTTTAGCCTGCGTTTTTGGGCCGAAAACTGGGTCCAAACTCAGCCCAAAATTGCCCCCAGCGTTTTCTGTGATTTCTACAGGTGGCGCATGTCACGCGTACGCGTCAGTCACGCATACGCGTCGATTGACAAAAAATCCTGGTCACGCGTATGCGTCAGTCACGCATACGCGTCGCTTGTCTTCTGCGCTAGTCACGCGTACGCGTCGCCCATGCGTGCGCGTCGCTGCCAGCTTCTCAAATCTTCATTTTTCGTGTTCCTTCTAATTTTGCATGTTTCCTTTCCATCCTCTAAGCCATTCCTACCCTATAAAGCCTGAAAACATTTAACATACAGATCATGGCATCGAATGGTAATAAAGGATAATTAAAATTGACAGTTTAAAGGCCCAGGAAACATGTTTTCAATTATATCACAGAATTAGGAAGGAATTATAAAATCATGCAAATTATATGAATAAGTGAGCAAAGAATTGATAAAAACCACTCAAATTAGCACAAGATAAACCATAAAATAGTGGTTTATCAATCTTCCCACACTTAAACATTGGCATGTCCTCATGCTAAGCTCAAGGAGATATAAAGAATGAATGGGAAAAAGTAAGACTCATGAGATGCAACCTATGAATGCAACTATATGCTAAAATGATTCTGTCTACTTGGTTAAAAGTAAATAAGTTCTTCAAGACAAACATAAATCAGATTCCACTAATTTAAATCATGCAATAAAAGACAGGTAAACTTGTAAGAAGATAGCTCATGAAAGCAGGAAACATAGAATCAAGCATTGAACCCTCACTGGTAGTGTATATGCACTCTAATCACTCAAGTGTATAGGGTAATCCACTCTAGTCTCCTCTAGTCATGCTTTCTAAAACTTTGTTCTTCATCTAACCAATCAACAAAAATTTAATGTACCAATGCAAACATCATGAGGTCTTTTCAAGGTTGTAATGGGGCTAAGGTAAGGGTGAGGATATATGTATGGCCAAGTGAGCTAAAATATGAATCTTTGATTAACCTAAGCCTTCACCTAACATACACACACTCTTTATGTAATTC
This sequence comes from Arachis hypogaea, assembly GCF_003086295.3. Lineage (NCBI taxonomy): Eukaryota > Viridiplantae > Streptophyta > Magnoliopsida > Fabales > Fabaceae > Arachis > Arachis hypogaea. The sequence continues at coordinate 31,763,893 of NC_092047.1, read as the reverse complement.
CAAAATCATACCTAGCTACCCAAAATTCTCACTTTTTTATCACATACTCATGCATCAACTTTTCTTTAATTTTATCACATATGCATTGATCTTTTATTAAACTTAACATTGGGGTCATTTTGTCCCCTTATTTTATTTATTTATTTATTTATTTGAATATTTTTTTGATTTGATTTTTTTAATTTGAAAATATAAGAGTAAACATAACATATCAATGCACATGAATTTTTAATTTTTCTGGTCTCACATGAGTAGGTACCCAAATTCCCAATATTTTGTCAATGAAACACTGTACACTTTCATCAACCCAAGTTCCCACAGTTTCCTACACTTAATTGACACACAATCTCTATCTTAAGCTAACCAAAGATTCAATTGGGGTAATCAATTGTTTTTCCGCTTAAGGCTAGTGATGTGGTAAAATATAGAATAAACGGGGATTAAAAGGCTCAAGGTGGCAAACAAAGGTGATTGAAAGGGTAGGCTATTTGGGATAAGTGAGCTAATAACAAATGATGGCCTCAGTCATATGCAAGCATGTAAATATACTAAACAATGGACATGTAGAATGGAACAAAATATAGATTACAATCATAGAGAAAAAACACACAAGAATAAAATATTATGGTTAAATAGTGTAACCATGTAATCAAGCTCAAATCTCACAGGTTTGTGTGTTCTTAGCTATAATTCATGTTCCAATTTACAGTCTTCAAACAAGTTTAACACAAATTTTTAATTTAAATTAGTGAAATATCATAAAAAATGGTCTTGAAAAAGAACTTATCACTCCAACCAGGTAGTGGTAAAAGAACAAGCACAAAATCAAACAAACATGCAATCAAACATGCAAATGCAACAACTAATTTAACAAGGAAAATTAAACATTGGTGTTGAAATAGAAAATAACTAACCCACGGAAATCGGTATCGACCTCCCCACACTTAAAGATTGCGCCGTCCTCGGTACATGCTAAGATCTGCAAGTGGACGGGTGGCTACAACTGATGCTTTTCTCCAAAGATTATGCAGATGGAACTTGTTTGTCGCCCCATTGAGAAGTTTTCCTTTTCCCTTCTTCGGTGGCCATCCTGAAAGAAGAGGAAAAGAAGAAGAGTAACCCAGAAACAAAGATAGAAAACATATAAAATATGAGTGGGTTAATGCCAAATAATGAGGGTCTTAATTACATGGTAGCTACAACATGCAAGTGAGAAAACAGTATAAGCAACTGGCATATCCATAGTGCAAAAAATTGCAACAAAGGGGGAGAGAAAGTAGGTAAAGAGAGATTATATAAATTCATGTCAATGCAAAAGGAGTACAGGTCTCATGAAAGATTGGCATTGACAAATAAATAATATCACCCAACAGTGTAAAACAAGTCACTAAACACCAAAATAATACCAGAAAAGATGCAACAGTTGAATAAGAACATTTAACACCAAAGGAAAAATAATAAATTTAGAAAAAAAAATAAAAATATGCACAAACTTAAAATGCAGTAGGAAAAATAGAATGAAAGAGAATAAGGATGAGAAGTTGAAAGGAATGAAGAAGAAGAAAATAAGAAAGGAGGAATAGAGAAGTAGAAAGGAGAGAAGAAAGAAGTGAGAATTGAAAAACGGGGCGCGACGCGCGCGCGGTCATCACGCGTATGCGTGAGAACTGAGTTGGCCACTCGACGCGTAAGCGTCACCCACGCGTACGCGTGGGTGGTCTGGAAGCGAAAGGACGCGCACGCGTCAAGAATGCATACGCGTAGGTGATTTTATGCCTATAGATCAATTCCAACACGAGGGCAACACAATTCTCGGATAGCACCCATTTACGCCGAATTCCCTATCCATGCGTGGGCGTGCTTGACGCGTACGCATGAATTTCCTATGTTGCAGGTGACACGCACGGGTTGTAGACGCGTACGCGTGGCTCGGATTGTGCGCAGAGCACACCAGCCGCACGATTCCATCACAACTTTCTGTTCGTTGGATGGGATAGCAAAATGTGGAATCGACGCCCACGCGTGGCCTACGCGCACGCGTGGGTTCCCCCCTCCCCCCCCCCCCCCCTTTTATGCAAAATGCAGAATGTAGAATGCAGATGCTGATGCAAACATTAAAAATGAACACTAAGAAAAATAGAATAAAATAAAACTAAGAATAAAACAAAATAAAATAAAACTAAGATTGAAAAAGAACGATCATATCATGGTGGGTTGTCTTCCACCTAGCACTTTTAGTTAGAGTCCTTAAGTTGGACATTTGGTGAGTTCCCTGTCATGGTGGCTTGTGCTTGAAGTCATCCAGGAATCCACCAATGTTTGCAATTCCAACAACCTCCTGGGTCCCAAACTAGGCACCTCGAGTAAGTTAAAGTGAGTGACATAGCTCCGGGAGTGTTGATTGTTAGAATGAATTCCGGGGTCCCAAACCTTGCTTTTGTACCCGTTTTCTTGTTGATCATCATTTTTCCACTTGGGTGGTGAGTAATTGGAATTCTCACTGAGACATTCAAACGACTTCCTAGACCCATTCAATCGAGCTCTATACCAATCCTTGCACCTCAACTTGGAGCGTGCAACCATATTGAACCTTTCAGGATGACTCCTACCACTAACCATCTCCCTCTTACTCTTAAAGCCACAAAGAGCTCTAAATTTCCCATCCGTCTCAAGCAAAGCATATTCAAGTGGGCTAATTAAGCTTAGAGATGAAAGATTTACCCACTTGAATGAAGGAATGGATGGTGATGCCTTTGGGGGAGAGGTCTCCAACAATTTTGGCAAGGTGATTTCCAGCTCCATTCCCATGAGCTCTTCCTTGACAACTTCTACCTCTTTGCAAGCTTCTTCAATTTCAACCTCTTCCTCTTGGTAGCTTTCTTCCAATCCAATCTCTTCTTTATTACTTACCAAGGCATGGGAGGTTGTGCTTCTTCTTCTTTAATCTCCATCTCTTGATCAACCTCTGCAAAGTCTTCAACCATGATATGCCTCGGAGGTTGTACACCCTCCTCAACATCAACATCAAACACCTTGGAAGGAGGCTCTATGACTGGACTTTCCCATGGAGGTTCCGCATCTCCCAAGTCTTCAACCACTTCCTTTTCTTCTATAATTTTGGCTTTCTCCACTTGCTCTAGTACAAAATCAGACTCCTCCTTGATGTCTTCCCCTTCATGACAACTTTCCTCAAGGGTCTCTACTACCTTCACCTTTAGGGCCTCCTCTAGCTTCTTGTGAAGTATGAGATCCATTTCGTCCCTAAGACGATCCCTTCTCTCTTGTTCCATGTCACTAGCATAATTGGGATCGTGTTGCTCTTGGATTGATGGATATGGGTATTCTTTCACATGGGGTGGTGGTGCAGTAAAGCTTGAGGGTTGAATGTTGGAGGTATTCGATGATCCAATCTGGGAGACGAGGGCTTGTATAGCGGAGGTCAGATCGATAAGTGTGCTTTCCATGGTCTTAACAGAGTGAAGCAACTCGTCATTGGGGGATGAAGGGGGGCAATTGTTTTGGAATTGGGGTGGTTCTATGTATGGTTCATATGGTGGATAAGGATTAGGGTCATATGGGGATGTTTGGTGGTAAGGTGCTTGTGAGTATGGTGGTTCAAAGCTATGTTCAGGAGGGGGTTCATAGGCACATGGTGGGACTTTTTGGTAACTACAAGGGGGTCCACCATATCCATCATCTTGGTACGCACCTCGAAATGGCTCTTGACCATAGTAATTTGGTGGAGGTTGGTTGTCACGAAAGGGTCCACCATGACCATTGTCTTGGGATGCATCATAGAATGGTTGTTGGTTATAGTGCATTGGAGGGGGTTGTTGTCAAGAGGGTCGATCAAATCCTTGTGGCTCCTCCCATCTTTGATTGTCCCAACCTTGATGCATGTTCTCGTTATAGCTTCCATTCCCTACAACATTCTTTGAACCAAACTCATAGCGAACGGGGTGAGAATTCATAGTAGCTAAAGAAAATAAAAACAATAAACTAGTAAAAATAAGCAACTAATTCCTAAACTAACAAAAACTAGCAAACAAGCAAAAAGAAAATATTTACAATAACCAATAATAAGGCACACGTTTGCGATTTCCCGACAACGGCGTCATTTTAACGAACGGATTTTTGCTAGTAAAGAAATTCACAAATAAATTCTCGTTGCAAGTATAGTTTCTAAACCAACAAATAATCCTTTCGTACAAAGTTTGGTTGTCACTTAAGCAAACCCAATAAAAATAAACCGAAGTATTTAAACCTCGGGTCGCCTCTCAAGGAATTGCAGGGAGGTCTAGTTATTATTGGTATTGAGATAGTGTATTTTTTGGGTTTTTGAAATAAGGAACAAGGAAATAAAATGGCAAGAAAGTAAATTAATAATTAAGAAAACTCTTGGCAAGGTATGAGAATTAGACGTCCTATCCTAGTTATCCTTATCAATTGTGATGAAAATTGTTCATTGCTCCCACTTAGTTAACCTCTAACTATGAAGGAAATTCAAGTGGATGAATCAATTCGATTCCTCAAGTCCTAGTCAACTCCTAAGGAAAGACTAGCTTAGAGGGATCCAAATCAACTAGCAAATTTCAATTATCAATCAACAAAGGAGTTTGATAACTCAAGAGTCTCCAATTAATCAATTCAAGCTTGTAAAAAGCTAAATTAAAATCATAAATATGAAATACCTCAAATTGCATTAAATAGAAAATCAAGTCTAACATTGGAAAGTTCATAAACCAATTTGGAAAAGAAGAGAATCAACAAGAAAAATAAATAAACCAAAGTACTAGAACAAATAAAAGTAGAAGAGAAACTAAATTAAAGGAACATTGAACCTGGAATTGAGAAGAAATAAACCTAAAACTAAGAGAAATCCTAAAACCTAGAGAACTACATCTAAAACCTAAAATTATGTGAATGAATGGATGATTCAATGTCTGTTGAGTCTCTGCTTGTCCCCTGACTTTAGTTTGCATTTCTGGGCTGAAAACTGGGTCCAAACTCATCCCCAAATCGCCCCCAGCGTTTTCTGCGATTTTCTGCAGGTGGCGCATATCAGGCGTACGCGTCAGTCACGCGTACGCGTCGCTCATGCGTGCGCGTCGCTGCCAGCTTCTCAAAACTTCGTTTTTCGCGTTCCTTCCAATTTTGCATGTTTTCTTTCCATCCTCTAAGCCATTCCTACCCTATAAAGCCTGAAAACACTTAACACAGAGATCACAACATCGAATGGTAATAAAGGATAACTAAAATTGACAGTTTAAAGGCCCAGAAAACATGTTTTCTATTATATCACAGAATTAGGACGGAATTGTAAAATCATGCAAATTATATGAATAAGTGAGCAAAGAATTGATAAAAATCACTCAAATTAGCACAAGATAAACCATAAAATAGTGGTTTATCAATCCCCATCAGGGAGATTGAGGTGGCTCGATTCCTTTTCATTTTCCTTACTATTTTGCTATTTTTATGATTAGGTTCCTGTTTTCTGCTATTTTTGTTATAGCATGATCAGTTGTTATTTTAATCTCTAGGTTCTAGTTTAATTTATCGTTCATTTTGTTATTTGATTTTTTTTATGAAAGAGTGTCTCATGTATTGCTCACTGAGCTTGAAATCAAAAGAAAAAAAAGAGGAAAAAGATGTAATGCATGAGTAAAAGAGTTTATGAAAGAAAGTAGTCTCATTTAATCAAATGTGATGGTGTTCTCTATGATTCTGAATGTATGACATAAGGAAAAGGAATTTAGACAACCATTATGAATTTTCTGAAATTAGTAAAAGTTGATCCTTAAAGCAAAAGAAACAGCATAAGGAAGAATAAAAAGACAAGGTCCAAGGCTCTGAGCATCAATGACTAGGGAGGTCAGACATGATTAAAAGCTCAAAGAGTTGTTTCCCTAGTTATATGCTTGTGGTATTCTTGTGTCAAGCAATCCTTGAGACAGAATATTTAGAGTCGAGACTAAAGGCATTCAGCGGAGTATGCCAAAGGCTTTAAGTACCACTGTCTGGGAGTAGTTGAAAAAAAAATCAGAACTTAAAAAGAGTTCCCCAGTTAAGTGCTTGTGGTGTTCTTGTATCAATTAACCCTTGAGACAAAACATTTAAAGTCACGGCTAGGCTCTAGGTGCAAAGCACCAATTACTTGAGAATTAAAGAATATCTGTTGTGTTCAAGGATTAAACTGAAGTATAAAGATCAGAGAATTCATAATATGATCCGGATTCTAATTCCGAATGACAGTGACATTTCTCTTATTCAACAGAGAGTGAGATGCCAAAACTGTTTAGAATTACAATAGATAAATCCCACTTTAAGAAGAGACATGAGCACAACTGAACTCTCGCTTCTCATGAAAATTCACATCTTAATCATGTGCCAATTTTGGTTGCTTGAGGACAAGCGACAATTCAACTTTGGTGTTGTGATGCGTGAGCATCTTCTCTATCTTTTCCTAGTGATTTTGCACTTGAATTGCTAAAGTTTGATTAAGATTTAACATATTTTAGCCACTATGGATGCTACTTTGAGTTGTATGCAATTCTGTTTATTTCAGGTAGCGTTATGGACGAATTTGATAGAGTTGGAGTCAAGGACGGGCAAAGGAGAACTTGCTGCCACCTCCACGCCGAACTTGGGAATTTCCAAGTTCAACGTGGGCATAAAAATTTCCAAGAATCAACGCTGCCTCCTCCACGCCGAACTTGAAGTTCTTCAAGTTCGGCGCCAGCTCAAGGCCTCCAAAGAAAAATCGCACTGCCATCTCCACGCCGAACTTGAGTTTTCTCAAGTTTGGCGTCAACTCAAGGAAAGCAAGGGGAGTACACGCATCAATCCACGCCAAACTTGGATTTTTCAAGTTTGGCATCAACTCTTCTAACTCAAGTGGTCCCCAATTCGTTCCAAAGGTTGCACTGATTGATTAAATTAATTTTGATTTAAACTTTTATTAGTTTTAGAATTAGGAAAAGATATTTTTTTAGTTTTAGGAAATATATTCTACATTTATTAGGATTAGATATAAAAGAGAAAAGAATCAGCCTTTCGGGCCTCTCTCTTCTCTTCGACCTCATTCCGCAATTTACAGTTTTACAGAATCCTAGTTTTCTCTCTGAACCATGAGCAACTAAACCTCCACTGTTAAGGTTTGGAGCTCTATCTATTGTATGGATTGATAATATTAATTTTCTATTTTAATTCATGTACTGATTTCTATTTCAAGAATTGTTTTCATTCTTTATCTTATGAATTTGGGTGGAACAGAAGTATGACCCTTGTTCTAATTGAGTTCTTGTATAACTTGGAAAAGCTCTTTACTTGAACAACAGTTTGAAAACATATTCTCCTAAACTTCTAATTATTTGGATTTAACATGATACGTGACATATAATCCCCTTATATTTGGGTAATTAGGGTTTCTGTGGCATATAACTAGAATTGAACTTCACCCTCTAATTGGAATTAAGTGACCAAGGAATTGGCGGTTGATGAAGGTTAGAGGAGACTAAAAAGGTCTAAGGAATTAGGGTTTAGTCACTTATAGTTTCCATGAATTAAATATTGCAAGATTAAAATAGTTAGTAAGAAAAGTCAATACGGAAAATAGATAACTCTGAAGTCTTAACTGTTTTCTCATATATTATTTACACCAATTTACTACTTGCTTTCCGATATTCTGAATCTACTGTTAATGCATTTGAATTCTTAAAACACCATTTTCTGTTTGCCTGACTAAGCCAATCACTCAATCATTGTTGCTTGATCCATCAATCCTCGTGGGATCGACCCTCATTCACCTGAGGTACTACTTGGTACGATCCGGTGCACTTGCCGGTTAGTGTGTGGACTTTAAATTCCGCACCAAGTTTTTGGCGCCATTGCCGGCCCAAACAACTCAATTATCAACTAATTCATCACAAACCAACCAATCAAACACAATCACAATTAATGTAGTTCAAGCATAATCAATAGCAATTACAACAAATATAGCAGTTAGCAGTTAACATAAGTTTTCACATAGGCAAACCAATTATAATATGCACACCCAAACAATGTCAGATAAATGTAAATGATGAATGTCTATCCTACTGGCTGTGATATCACATTGTCGGTTCAATTGCCAACCCGACACATTCCTATGGGAATGTTGCCTTTCGGTCACGAATAACTGGGAACCCCCTGGAATAACGTGCCCGGCACACGGTCCAGGATGTCAGTGCCTGCACACTCCTGTTATTCGAAAGGATGTGAGTGAAATACTCTGCCTCCAACCTCACATCTACACGTAAGTGGGATTAACCACCGTCCTTACGCGGGCACCGCAACCTCGACAAGTGGGATTAACCACCGTCCTTGCAAGGCACAAGCGACTTATCAACAATCTCATCAATATCAAATTTCTTAGCATAAGCAGGACGAACCCAGCCCTTAGGCCTACCAAATGATAACTCATCAATCTTGATGATATCCATAGTCAATCAGGCTCAATATCTTATTTCAAAATCATTCTTGACCCATTTACTTTCAAATAACAAACGTATTCAATTCACATCTTGCCAAGAATCACTTTTCAAAATGGAGCCACTTTCCACATCTTTCTAAACAATTTCAAAAACATGCCAAATTCAAAATCTCTTTTGAAAGACTCGAAATCATTTATTTCTAAATCAGGATTTGGCCATAAAATTCTTCAGCAGAGTCACAAGACTTTAGGGGTGAATAACCTAATTCATTTTCTTAAATTTATTAAAAACCTCTAAAACCTTAGCTTCTTGATTTAAATAAATAAAATAGAATTTAAACTAAAACCAAATCATATATCCAAACATTCCGAACTTATTTCAAAACTTCTTAAACCAAAACCAAATCCTTTTAAACCGAAAACCAATTTTCAATATCATTCTTAGACCTGTTTCCAAAGGCTCAAAAATTCTTTCAATTTTACTAAATCAAAGTTTTAGAGAATATTTCAAACTTTTCCTAAAACATCATCAAGTGAAATTAGTTACTTAAAATTCAAGTTTCTTTTAAATCCACTAAAACTCCTCCAAATCTGTTTACTTAAACCAATTCCAAAACATAAGAATTTTCATCTTTAAATCGACTTTAAAACATAAATTCTTTTCTTAAATAAATTACATTCAAAAGATAATAATTTTCGTATTAAAATAAGTTCAAACATAAATCATTTATCAATAATTCAACTCAAAGCATAATTCATCATTTTTAAAAATAACGTTTCAAATAAAGTCTCAGATTTTATAGAAATTTCGGCAGCATCTCCCCTAAAACTTGGACTTTACCACCCTTTTTGGGTCCCAACCAAACCAATCCTCAACTCTTTTCAAGAGGTTCAAGACCAAATCAGTTTCTAATAAAACCAAATCCAGACTTTTCAATATAAAGATTATTTCAAATCAAACCGATTAAAAATCTCTATTTTAAAAAAATTATACATTATTTCAATCAAACAGACAACCATATTCATCCAAGACAAATCAGACAATGCATAAGACTTTCATAATCAGCAAAAATACATTTTGCATGTCATATCTATTTATAACAATTCCAATTTAAAATGAATTAGTTTTTTATAAACAGCCCCTACCTTGACTCGTCGAAACCATAACCCAATAACGCGTCAACGAAACCTTTTAGCTCAACCCGAAACCAACAGCAATCGCAAACTCAGTCCCTGATCACTTTCGCAGCACTCACAGCAACTTAAAAGTGACATGCAATGCTCAGAACACAACCCTACGTTACCAGAACCTCAAAGTTTATAGCCAAACATAACAGAATACTAACGCGGGATTTTTCAAAACGTAAATACTTATTGTAATGACAAAACGAGGCAGCGCCGGTCTCTGAACTAGCTTGGCGGCAACCCCGGCAGCCACCCCAAGCGACAGCGGCGATTAGAACTCCAGCGACGGCGACTGTAACAAACATGCAGCAATGAAAAACTTCCAGTAACTCAAAAGGAAAGACAACCAACTTAAAACCTTACCGGTAGGGGATCTTAGCGGCGGCAGCAGCGGTCTCCAGCGGCAGAGGCTCGGCTAGCGGCGGATTGATGAATGAATTTTTGACAGTTTAGAATTTCACAAATGAAGTCTCGTTGTAAGGTATAGTTTCTAAACCAACAAATAATCCTTTCATACAGAAGATTGTTTGTCACTAAAACAAACCCCTAAATTTATAAATCGAAGTATTCAAACCTCGGGTCGTTCTCCCTAGGAATTGCAATAAAGTGTCCTTGTTATTGGTTATGAAGCATGTTTTGGGGTTTTGGGGATAATAGGCAAGAAATGTAAATGACAATGAAAATAAACTAACAACTAACAAAGCTCTTGGCAAGATATGAGAACTAGAAGTCCTATCCTAGTTATCCTCCTCAATTGTGACCACAAATTGTCCATTGCTACCACTTAGTTAACCTCTAATTATGGAGGAAAGTCAAGTGGATGAATTAACTTGATTCCACAAGTCCTAGCCAACTCCCAAGGAAAAGACTAGCTTTAGCGGTATCTAAATCAATTAGCAACTTCTAATTATCAATCAACAAATGAATTAGATAACTCAAGCGTCACTAATTACTCTACCTAAGTCAAGAAGAATAAAATCTATACTAAAATCCAACCAAGCATTTCATCAAACACTTGGAAGGCACAAAAGAGAAGCAAAGTAAATTGATAACAACAATGAAATCTAACAACTACTTATTGCAAGGAATTAATAACAAAATCAAAAGAAACACAATTATTATGAATTACCTCAAATTGAATTGGAAGAAAAATAGAAGGAACAAGAGTAGATCTATAATAAAGCATAGAAACAACATAAAGGAAATTACAACAAAAGAATAGAGGAATCATGAATGTAACAACAAAGAATTAAGAAGAAGAAGTAGAAGAGAGCATGAATCAAAACCTAGATCTAAGAACTAAACCTAATCCTAATCCTAATTCTAGAGAGAAGAGAGAGCTTCTCTCTCTAGAAACTACTTCTAAACTAATCCTAATGTGAGTGAATAAGCTAAAGATGTGAATGATTGTTTCCCCTTCAATACTTGGTGTAAGACCCGGTTAATTAATGGCTAATTAACCCATAAATGAGAATTTATTCTAGAAAGCCAAAAATGTTATTTTTATGGCTAAATGTGATAGAGGAAATTGAGACGAGAATTTCGGTACCAATTTTATAGAAATCGGACCAAGATTGGACCGAACGGGCCAAACCGGACCAACCGGACCCAAAATGGGCCCTTGGCCCAACATAACTAAACCAAAACCCTAGTTTTCAGCACTCTCTCTCCTCACAACACACTAAACACGCTGAAAATGGAGGCTATGGAGGGAAGAACACTCTCTCAAGTTCTTTCTCTCACTTAATCTTCAAACCACCATAACTTTTGATCTAGAGCTCCGATTGCCGCTCCGTTTGCGGCCACGCGTTCACCGCGGAGAGCTCTACAAAACCCATACAATCAATCTTGAGGTAAGCCACGTTTTACTGTTCGAAATTCCAGCCCTTGATTTCGAGTTTCATGAGCAAAAATGTTGAGATTTTGGGTTCTTTGATGTTATAGGACCCAACTCTCTTGAAGGAGAAGGTTAATCTTGTCTCCTTGGACCTTGGGTGTGGTAAGATTCTCAACCCTAGTATAATTTGTTGTTCTATGATGTTTGGGTATTGAGATGTTGTGTATGGGTATGATGATTGTGGCTTAGGTTGTGTATATGTGAATATTGGAGCTTGATTGGTGATTTTGGAAAGCTTGGAAGAGGGTTTTGTGTGATAAAATCTGTTCTTGGAGGTGTTGATACCTTGAGAGCTTGTGGACAAGTGGTTTGGAAGTGCTCCGGTTGAGCTTGGGGAATCGGCTAAGGTATGGTTTTAGTTTCCCGTATCTAATATGTAATGTGGTAGGAAATACTTAGGCTAGAGGCCCTAAGATAGGCATTGAATTGTTGGTGTTGTTGAATGGTTGAAATATATGATGTGTTCATATATGTGATTATGAATATTGATGCCTTGATTGTGTGAAATATGAGAAATGCGTGTTGTGATATATGCTTGATGGATGATTGAGGTTGAATTGATGGGTGGTACCATGTTGATGGTGAGTATGATGTTGATTATGTATAATGATGGTTAATTGGAAATGGTATTATTGGAAATTGGGATGAGGAAGGATGTATGACATGATATTGTGTTTGTCCTTTAGCCATTTGATTGAGAAGTGTTAAAATGGTTGGATGTGGTTTTGGAAACCTTGGTAAAGTGTCAATGTGTGAGTTGAGGATGGCTTGTTGTTGATTTTGGTACATTTTGAATGATTTCAAAGAGAAGGATTAAAATTGGCATGTTTGATTGATTTTGAAAAGAGTTGAAAGTGGCTTGTTTTGAAAATGGCACCTTGTGGTTTTGTATGAAAACATGGTTTTTGGGCATACTTTGACGGGACATAACTTGGACTACGGATCTCTGATTTGTGCCAAATCTGTTTAGAAATGAAATTGGATCCGGGATGTCCATGCCGTTCGAAGAACGAGTGAAAAACGATTTAAAATGAGGAAGTTATGTCCGTCGGAAGATTGGGGTTTGAATCTATAAATTCTGCAGCTTTTAACTTAGAAAATTTTTAGCAGAATGACCCCTCGCGCATAGGCGCACTTGGTGCGTACGCGCCGTTCTTCGAGAAAGCGCCATCCACGCGTGCGCGTGGAGTGCGCGTACGCGTGGACCTGTTTTCATCCCAAAGTTGATTTTTGAGTTTTAAAAGCCAAATTTCATACTTCTAAGCCTCCGATCTCACCACTTATGTCTTAAATCATTATGATATGCCTAGCATGAGAAAAAGGGCTAGTGAATGTGGTAACTTGCGAGTGAAGCAAGGGAAAAATGAATGATCATTGAGGATCAAAGATGATTATGTGAGATGCGGAGAATGGCGGTGGAAGTGCTTGTTGTGCCATGGGCCGAAGGGCCGTAATTGTTAATGAATTGGCTGGTTATGGATTTAACCGTGAGCCGGATGGCTAGATTATTGCCGTGTTACGGCGGAGCCATGTTTATGGCCAAGTATAAATGCATATATGATGTTGATTGAATTGTGAAGGTTTGCACTTCCACCATTGGAGATGAGGGTTTCCCTGGGTAGTAGCAATGGCTAGCCACCATGTGCTCCAGGTTGAGACTCGAAGCTCTTTTGACCCTATGTCGTAAGTGTGGCCGGGCACTGTGAAAGGCCCGGATGAGCTCGCCCCCATAAATATTCACCAGTGATGGTGATGGATAAATATTCACCAGTGAGGGTGATGGATATGGATCATGATTATGATCAAGTTTATGATGAGTATAACTCGAGTTGGGGATGCACGACAGAGGGACAGTCCAATGGCTAGCTACCAGGACTTGTCGGGTTGGCTCTATAACCGACAGATGATATCATCAGCCACTAGGGACAGGCATGCATCATAAGCATACTACATGAATTGTTTGAGATTGCCTATTTGACTGCATATTACTTGCTAATTGCCTAAATGCCTTATCTGTTCCTATTTGTAAATCTCTTGTCTGATATAACTGTGTTTGCTATATTATACTCCTGCTGGTGGTTGGGAGGTCTGAAGGAATTGGAAAGGGAAGTATTAGTTAGACTGAAGAATCTTTAGTCAGTTGCCACTTACGGTTTAGCTTGTTTATAAGCTTTGATATTATCTGAAGGAAGTTCTAGGATTGCCTTCGGCTTTCCTCTATTATTATGTATTATATATGTGGAAGCTGTTACCGTACTGGGGACCTCTGGTTCTCACCCATGCGGATTTTGTGGTTTTCAGATGCAGGACGCGAGGCTTCTCGTTGAGGCATGCTGGAGACTTCTGGATTAGCGAAGATCCTTTGTTCTCGGGACTCTGTTTTGGGATATATATTTTGTTTAGATACTTTTATCTCCATTAAATAATACAAACTGTGATTACTCCTTCTAGAGGGGATTTTGGAGATTAGGTTTTCGGTATTTATGTCCCTTTGGGTTTTCCTTGGGGTTTTCCTTATTTTATTATATGTATATATTGCTATGCTCGGACCGGTTATCTTCGCAACCGGGTTTTGAGTCTTGATATTCCCGTTTTTGACACTCTTTATATATATGATCTTGCGCTAGCTTATCCTTTGCTCGTTACGTTATCATTCGGAGTGTTGCGTTTTCGAGTTACGGTTTTTGTTTACCCCTTTTTCTTCAAAGGCTCCTAGTTATAATCAATCATTCATAACACTATACGTACTAAATTTTTGTTTTAGAGGTCGTAATACCTTGCCATCTCTGAATTATGACTTAAGCATAAGACTCTGTATGGTAGGGTGTTACATTATGGTATCAGAGCAGTTCGTTCCTGTAGAGCCTGAGGAATGGACTGACTATGCTTCTGTGCATTCTCTCTGTGTGTGTTATGTGCTACTAGTATATCTGCTTGATATAATTGGCATAAACGTTCATGAGCATGCATTTGGGACTTTGAAGCACTGAACTTCTGATATTGAGACTGATCAACTTAATATCGATTGTTTGGTGTGTATAGGAACCAAATGGCGCCTCGTGGACGCGGTAGAGGTCGTGAGAGAGGTCGTACTAATGCTCGTGCGCCGGAGACTAATCCTAATGACCCGGTGAACTTTATGACTGCGTTGGAGAACATGGCTGCTACTATGCAAGCCACTGCTGAGGCTCTTGGTCAACAGATGAACAACCATGGTAATGACGGAGGTAGAGTTCAGGGCCCGATGACACTGGCAAACTTTTTGAAGGTTAATCCCCCTAAGTTCAAGGGAACTACTAGCCCGACTAAAGCCGATACGTGGTTTCAAGCCATGGAACGAGCACTGCAAGCGCAGGTGGTACCTGAAGGGCAGCGTGTAGAGTTCGCTACCTATTTGCTCACTGGGGAAGCGTCGCATTGGTGGCAAGGAATCCGACGCCTCCTGCAGCAGGGTGATGATTATATCACCTGGAATGTCTTCCAAGAGGAGTTCTATAAGAAGTACTTTCCGACTTCTGCTAGGACGGCCAAGGAGCTTGAATTGTTGCAGCTGAAGCAGGGTACTATGTTCGTATCTGAGTATACTGACAAGTTTGAGGAGCTGTTCAGATTCTCTCGTATGTGTCAAGGGACTCCGGTGGAATATGAGGAATGGAAGTGTGTTAAGTACGAAGGAGGACTCCGGAGTGATATTTTCGGTTCGGTGGGGTCAATGGAGATTAGGACTTTCTCCGAGTTGGTGAACAAGTGTAGGGTTGCTGAAGAGTGTGTGAAGAGGGCAGCCACTGAGAAAGGGAGTCACAAAGGATCATTTTCACAAAATCGAGGGAAGAGCTTTGCACCTAGAGGTCCGCCCTTCAAGAGGGGAGGTTCTTTTAGGAGGCCCAACAACAACCACTCCCAATGGAAAAGGTTTGGGAAGCAGCCTCAGAATGATCAAGCTTGTACTAGGTGTGGAAGTCACCATCCGGGAGCACCATGCAAAGCCGGATGGGGTTTGTGCTACAATTGTGGAAAAGCGGGGCATAAAGCCACAAGTTGTCCGGAGAAGCAAAAGCAAGGTGCTGGAAAAGCACAACAGACTGGTCGGATGTTCACCACCTCAGCTGTGGGTGCAGAGGGATCTGAGACACTCATTCGAGGTAACTGTGAAATGGCTGGTCAAACTTTAAATGCTTTATTTGATTCGGGAGCATCACATTCATTTATTGCATTTGAGAAAGCCCATGAGTTAGGATTGAAGATCGTAACCTTAGGTTATGACTTAAAAGTGTATAATGCTACCTATGAGGCCATGGTAACTAGGCTAGGATGCCCGAAAGTTTCGTTCAGGTTCAAGCAGCGTGATTTTGTCCATAATTTAATCTGCTTACCGATGATCGGTCTTGATCTTATCTTGGGATTGGACTGGTTATCTGAGAACCATGTCCTGCTTGATTGTTCTACAAAGTCGGTGTACTTTATGCCGGAAGATACAGAAGGGCCGGTCGTGGTGAATAATTATTACTTGAATTCGATGATGGTGAACTGTTCTGGAATCGAATGTCAGGGTATCCTGTTGTTAACCGCTGGTGTTTCGGGTGATGATCAAAAGTTGGATCAGATTCCGGTAGTGTGTGAGTTTCCGGAAGTGTTTCCCGATGATATTGAGGAATTTCCACCTAACCGAGAGGTCGAGTTTGCTATTGAGTTGGTGCCTGGGGCGGGACCAATCTCAAGTGCTCCTTATAGGATGTCACCGTTAGAGATGGCCGAGCTAAAGTCTCAGTTAGAGGAATTGTTGGGTAAGAACTTTATCCGACCAAGTGTTTCCCCGTGGGGTGCTCCAGTGTTACTGGTAAAGAAAAAAAAAGATGGAAGTATGCGGCTCTGTGTGGATTACAGGTAGCTGAACAAGGTCACTATAAAGAATAAGTACCCATTGCCAAGGATTGATGATCTCATGGATCAGTTACAAGGAGCTGGGGTTTTCTCTAAGATCGATTTGCGATCCGGTTATCACCAAATAAGGGTAAGGGGTGAGGATATCCCTAAGACCGCTTTCAGGACTCGTTATGGTCATTACGAGTATACTATGATGTCTTTTGGGTTGACGAATGCTCCTGCAGTGTTTATGGATTACATGAATAGAGTATTCCGTCCGTTTCTGGATAAATTCGTTGTTGTCTTCATTGACGACATACTGATTTACTCCAAGACCGAAGAAGAGCATGCGGAACACTTGCGGACCGTGTTGCAAATTTTAAAGGAGAAGAAACTCTATGCGAAATTGTCTAAGTGTGAGTTTTGGAAGGATGAGGTAAAGTTTTTGGGTCACGTGGTGAGTAAGAGGGGAATAGCCGTAGATCCAACTAAGGTGGAGGCTGTGATGGAATGGAAGCAACCAACCACAGTAACTGAAATAAGGAGTTTTCTGGGTTTAGCTGGCTATTACCGAAGGTTCATCAAAGGCTTTTCGCAATTAGCTTTGCCGTTGACAAAGTTAACTCGCAAAGACACTATGTTTGTTTGGACTCCTGAGTGCGAGGAGAGCTTTCAGGCATTGAAGAAAAAGTTGACCACTGCACCTGTGTTAGTGTTACCTGAGCCGAACGAGTCTTTTGAGGTGTACTGTGATGCATCGTTGAAGGGTCTAGGGTGCGTGCTGATGCAGCATCATAATGTGGTGGCGTATGCCTCACGACAGTTGAGACCTCATGAAGTTAGTTACCCTACGCACGATCTGGAACTCGCTGCGGTCGTATTTGCCTTGAAGGTGTGGAGGCATTATCTCTATGGGGTTAAGTTCCAAGTCTTTTCCGATCACAAGAGTTTGAAATACCTCTTTGATCAGAAAGAGCTTAATATGAGGCAAAGGAGGTGGATGGAATTATTGAAGGACTACGACTTTGAGTTGAATTACCATCCGGGAAAGGCAAATGTAGTGGCGGATGCGTTAAGTCGGAAGTCGTTATATGCGTCTTGAATGATGCTTCAAGAGGAGAAGTTGCTCAAGGGATTCGAGAGTCTAAAAATTGGTGCTCGAGAAGTATCTGGAACCTTGTGTTTAAGCCGATTAGAAATCTCAAGTGACTTTAAGTCCGAACTCCTAAAGGCTCATGAAAATGATGAAGCGTTATGGAAGGTGTTACCGGCTATCGAGCAAGGAAAATAGTGGAGAGTGTCGGAAGAAAAAGATGGGTTATGGAGATTCAAGGGTAGGATCATTGTGCCGGATGTTGGTACTTTGAGGCAAGATATCTTAAAGGAGGCACACAAAAGCGGATTCTCCATTCACCCGGGAAGTACTAAGATGTACCATGATTTAAAGGCGATGTTTTGGTGGCTGGGTATGAAGAATGATATGGCGGAATATGTTTCAAAGTGCTTAACTTGTCAAAAGGTAA
Source organism: Arachis hypogaea (assembly GCF_003086295.3). NCBI lineage: Eukaryota > Viridiplantae > Streptophyta > Magnoliopsida > Fabales > Fabaceae > Arachis > Arachis hypogaea. The sequence goes on along the minus strand of NC_092047.1, from coordinate 31,745,952 downwards.
AGATTGAACATCAAAGACCTTCCGGGATGTTGCAACCTTTAGAGATTCCGCAATGGAAGTGGGAAAGTATTGCAATGGACTTTGTGTCGGGATTGCCAAGGACTGGTTTTGATGCTATCTGGGTGATTGTGGACCGACTGACAAAGTCAGCTCACTTTTTGCCCATTCGGATGACTTACACCCTTGAGGAGCTAGCTCGGTTATACATAAAGGAGATTGTGAGACTCCATGGTGTACCTGCTACTATAATCTCTGATAGAGATCCTCATTTCACTTCGAGATTCTGGGGTGCATTTCAGAAAGCTTTTGGAACCCGATTAAGCTTGAGTACAGCTTACCATCCTCAAACAGATGGTCAATCTGAGAAGACGATCCAAACACTAGAGGATATGTTGAGAGCTTGTGTTTTGGATCAACCGGCAAGTTGGGATTGGTATATGCTGTTAGTGGAGTTTGCATACAATAATAGTTACCATATGAGCATCGGAATGGCTCCGTATGAGGCATTGTATGGGAGGAAATGTCAATCTCCGCTATGTTGGTATGAAACTGGAGAGAAAGGCTTGTTGGGGCCGGAAATGATAGCTGAGACTACTGAACAAGTTAAGAAAATCCGAGATAGGATGCTTACGGCGCAGAGTCGCCAAAAGAGTTACGCCGATCAGAGGCGGAAGCCCTTGGAATTTGAGGAAGGAGATCATGTTTTCCTTAAGGTTACTCCGACCACAGGAATAGGTAGAGCGATTAAAGCAAAGAAGTTGAATCCTCGATACATTGATCCATTTCAGATCCTGGAGAGGATTGGGCCGGTGGCGTATCGCGTGGCTCTACCACCTCATCCTTCGAACCTGCACGACGTGTTTCACGTGTCGCAGCTTCGGAAGTACACCCCTGATGCTAGCCATGTGTTAGAACCCGAATCGGTTCAGTTAAGGGAAGATTTGACGCTTCCAGTGGCTCCAGTTAGAATTGACGATACTAGTATCAAACGATTGCGTGGAAAAGAGGTTTCATTAGTTAAAGTGGCTTGGAGTCGAGGCGGTGTTGAAGAACACACTTGGGAACTTGAGTCGGAGATACGAACGGATTATCCGCACTTATTCTCAGGTAATTGAATTTGAATTTTGTGGGCAAAATTCCCAATTAGGTGGGTAGAATGTAAGACCCGGTTAATTAATGGCTAATTAACCCATAAATGAGAATTTATTCTAGAAAGCCAAAAATGTTATTTTTATGGCTAAATGTGATAGAGGAAATTGAGACGAGAATTTCGGTACCAATTTTATAGAAATCGGACCAAGATTGGACCGAACGGGCCAAACCGGACCAACCGGACCCAAAATGGGCCCTTGGCCCAACATAACTAAACCAAAACCCTAGTTTTCAGCACTCTCTCTCCTCACAACACACTAAACACGCTGAAAATGGAGGCTATGGAGGGAAGAACACTCTCTCAAGTTCTTTCTCTCACTTAATCTTCAAACCACCATAACTTTTGATCTAGAGCTCCGATTGCCGCTCCGTTTGCGGCCACGCGTTCACCGCGGAGAGCTCTACAAAACCCATACAATCAATCTTGAGGTAAGCCACGTTTTACTGTTCGAAATTCTAGCCCTTGATTTCGAGTTTCATGAGCAAAAATGTTGAGATTTTGGGTTCTTTGATGTTATAGGACCCAACTCTCTTGAAGGAGAAGGTTAATCTTGTCTCCTTGGACCTTGGGTGTGGTAAGATTCTCAACCCTAGTATAATTTGTTGTTCTATGATGTTTGGGTATTGAGATGTTGTGTATGGGTATGATGATTGTGGCTTAGGTTGTGTATATGTGAATATTGGAGCTTGATTGGTGATTTTGGAAAGCTTGGAAGAGGGTTTTGTGTGATAAAATCTGTTCTTGGAGGTGTTGATACCTTGAGAGCTTGTGGACAAGTGGTTTGGAAGTGCTCCGGTTGAGCTTGGGGAATCGGCTAAGGTATGGTTTTAGTTTCCCGTATCTAATATGTAATGTGGTAGGAAATACTTAGGCTAGAGGCCCTAAGATAGGCATTGAATTGTTGGTGTTGTTGAATGGTTGAAATATATGATGTGTTCATATATGTGATTATGAATATTGATGCCTTGATTGTGTGAAATATGAGAAATGCGTGTTGTGATATATGCTTGATGGATGATTGAGGTTGAATTGATGGGTGGTACCATGTTGATGGTGAGTATGATGTTGATTATGTATAATGATGGTTAATTGGAAATGGTATTATTGGAAATTGGGATGAGGAAGGATGTATGACATGATATTGTGTTTGTCCTTTAGCCATTTGATTGAGAAGTGTTAAAATGGTTGGATGTGGTTTTGGAAACCTTGGTAAAGTGTCAATGTGTGAGTTGAGGATGGCTTGTTGTTGATTTTGGTACATTTTGAATGATTTCAAAGAGAAGGATTAAAATTGGCATGTTTGATTGATTTTGAAAAGAGTTGAAAGTGGCTTGTTTTGAAAATGGCACCTTGTGGTTTTGTATGAAAACATGGTTTTTGGGCATACTTTGACGGGACATAACTTGGACTACGGATCTCTGATTTGTGCCAAATCTGTTTAGAAATGAAATTGGATCCGGGATGTCCATGCCGTTCGAAGAACGAGTGAAAAACGATTTAAAATGAGGAAGTTATGTCCGTCGGAAGATTGGGGTTTGAATCTATAAATTCTGCAGCTTTTAACTTAGAAAATTTTTAGCAGAATGACCCCTCGCGCATAGGCGCACTTGGTGCGTACGCGCCGTTCTTCGAGAAAGCGCCATCCACGCGTGCGCGTGGAGTGCGCGTACGCGTGGACCTGTTTTCATCCCAAAGTTGATTTTTGAGTTTTAAAAGCCAAATTTCATACTTCTAAGCCTCCGATCTCACCACTTATGTCTTAAATCATTATGATATGCCTAGCATGAGAAAAAGGGCTAGTGAATGTGGTAACTTGCGAGTGAAGCAAGGGAAAAATGAATGATCATTGAGGATCAAAGATGATTATGTGAGATGCGGAGAATGGCGGTGGAAGTGCTTGTTGTGCCATGGGCCGAAGGGCCGTAATTGTTAATGAATTGGCTGGTTATGGATTTAACCGTGAGCCGGATGGCTAGATTATTGCCGTGTTACGGCGGAGCCATGTTTATGGCCAAGTATAAATGCATATATGATGTTGATTGAATTGTGAAGGTTTGCACTTCCACCATTGGAGATGAGGGTTTCCCTGGGTAGTAGCAATGGCTAGCCACCATGTGCTCCAGGTTGAGACTCGAAGCTCTTTTGACCCTATGTCGTAAGTGTGGCCGGGCACTGTGAAAGGCCCGGATGAGCTCGCCCCCATAAATATTCACCAGTGATGGTGATGGATAAATATTCACCAGTGAGGGTGATGGATATGGATCATGATTATGATCAAGTTTATGATGAGTATAACTCGAGTTGGGGATGCACGACAGAGGGACAGTCCAATGGCTAGCTACCAGGACTTGTCGGGTTGGCTCTATAACCGACAGATGATATCATCAGCCACTAGGGACAGGCATGCATCATAAGCATACTACATGAATTGTTTGAGATTGCCTATTTGACTGCATATTACTTGCTAATTGCCTAAATGCCTTATCTGTTCCTATTTGTAAATCTCTTGTCTGATATAACTGTGTTTGCTATATTATACTCCTGCTGGTGGTTGGGAGGTCTGAAGGAATTGGAAAGGGAAGTATTAGTTAGACTGAAGAATCTTTAGTCAGTTGCCACTTACGGTTTAGCTTGTTTATAAGCTTTGATATTATCTGAAGGAAGTTCTAGGATTGCCTTCGGCTTTCCTCTATTATTATGTATTATATATGTGGAAGCTGTTACCGTACTGGGGACCTCTGGTTCTCACCCATGCGGATTTTGTGGTTTTCAGATGCAGGACGCGAGGCTTCTCGTTGAGGCATGCTGGAGACTTCTGGATTAGCGAAGATCCTTTGTTCTCGGGACTCTGTTTTGGGATATATATTTTGTTTAGATACTTTTATCTCCATTAAATAATACAAACTGTGATTACTCCTTCTAGAGGGGATTTTGGAGATTAGGTTTTCGGTATTTATGTCCCTTTGGGTTTTCCTTGGGGTTTTCCTTATTTTATTATATGTATATATTGCTATGCTCGGACCGGTTATCTTCGCAACCGGGTTTTGAGTCTTGATATTCCCGTTTTTGACACTCTTTATATATATGATCTTGCGCTAGCTTATCCTTTGCTCGTTACGTTATCATTCGGAGTGTTGCGTTTTCGAGTTACGGTTTTTGTTTACCCCTTTTTCTTCAAAGGCTCCTAGTTATAATCAATCATTCATAACACTATACGTACTAAATTTTTGTTTTAGAGGTCGTAATACCTTGCCATCTCTGAATTATGACTTAAGCATAAGACTCTGTATGGTAGGGTGTTACACTTGGTCCTTTAAAGCTTTTCCCGCCAAAAACTCAGCTCCAAATGGGGCCAGAAACCCTCTGACGTTAGGATTTTTGCCAGTAAAGAATTTCATAAAAACAGTCACATTGTAGATATAGTCTCTAAACCGACAGAAATCCCTTCGTACAAACGTTTTGGTTGTCACAAGTAACAAACCCCTTTAAAATTGATAATCGAGTATTTAAACCTCGGGCCGTCTTCTCAAGGAATTGCAGGGAGGTGTTCTTATTATTGGTTATGAGTCTTGTAAATTGGGGGTTTTGAAAGTAAGGAAGCAGTATGTTGAATGATAAGAAAAATAAATAATAATAATAAAATAAAATCTTGGCAAGGTATTAGAAATTGGAAGTCCAGACTTAGTTATCCTTATCAATAATAATGAAAGTTGAATCTTAATTCCACTTAGTCAACCTTTACTAAAGTAAAGGAAAGTCAAGGGATTAATTAGTTTGATCTTCGAATCCTATTTATTTCCTAAGAAAAGATTGGGATTATTGAAGTTCAATTCAATTGGCAAGATAACAATTATCAATTATGCTGTTGAATTGGATAACTCCTGAGTTACTGATTTCTTAACCAAAACCAAGAATGTAAAAAGCTAAATATAAATCACAAATCTGAAAATACCTCAATTGCATTAATAAAGAAAATCATAACATGAAAGCCATAAGCTAATTATTCAACAGATAAATATCAATTAAAGTACTAAGGTGAATAAAAATGGAAACGAAATTAAACAGAAAAGAACATTAAACCTGGGATCGAGAGTCACTCCTAAAACTAAGAGAAGTCCTAAATCCTAATCCTAAGAGAGAGAGATGAGAGAACCTCTCTCTCTAAAACTACATCTAAAACATGAAAAGTGAATTATGAGAGCCTCCTCATGAATGGATGTATTCCCCCACTTTATAGCCTCTAATCTGTGTGTTCTGGGCTGAAAACTGGGTCAAAAGCAGCTCAGAAATCATCCTCTGCGATTTCTGTTACGTTCAGGTCGCAGAAAGGTGACGCGGCCGCGTCGTCCATGCGGCCGCGCGGATTGGGTGTTGGCCAGGTCACGCGTCCGCGTGACCCACGCGTTCGCGTCGCCTGGAGTTAGGGCAACTATGGCAAATTATATATCAAATCGAAGCCCCGGACGTTAGCTTTTCAACGCAACTAGAACCGTGTCATTTGGACCTCTGTAGCTAAAGTTATAGCCGTTTGAGTGCGAAGAGGTCAGGCTGGACAGCTTAGCAATTTCTCCAACTTATTGTATTCCTTCCACTTTTGCATGCTTCCTTTCCATCCTCTGAGCCATTCCTGCCCTATAATCTCTAAAAACACTTAACACACATAACAAGGCATCTAATGGTAATAAGAGAGGATTAATATTAGCAAATATAAGTCCAAAGAAACATGTTTTCAATCAAAGCACATAATTAGGAAGGCAAATGTAAAACCATGCAAATAGTATGAATAAGTGGGTAAAGAGTTGATGAAAACCACTCAATTGAGCATAAGATAAACTATAAAATAGTGGTTTATCACCCTCCAAAATCGCCAGGCACGAGTTCTTCTTTAAAAATCACGTGCGGCCTTCGGCGCGTACGCGTCCCTGGAGCATTTCGCAATTCGCGCGTAGGCGCATAGTGCGCACGCGTGTCCATAGGCATTTTCCAAATCTTTGCCTTTTCATGATTTCTCCACTTTTCATGCTTTCCTCTTCACTCCTTTGGTCCATTCCTAGCCTTTTCAACCTAAAATCACTTAATAAACACATCAAGGCATCTAGTGGAATCAAAGGTGAATTAAGTTTAGCTAATTAAGGGCCTAGAAAGCATGTTTTCACACTTAAGCACAAGTTAGGAGACAATCATGAAACCATGCTATTTCATTGAATAAATATGGGTAAAAGGTTGTAAAATTCCCTAAATCAAGCACAAGATAAACCCTACAAATGGGGTTTATCACGGATCTGGCGGCGACGGCTTCTCAACGACGACACACTCCACGACGGCAGCTTCCACACAACGCGTCTCTCTCTCTCTCTCTCTCTCTCTCTCTCTCTCTCTCTCTCTCTCTCTCTCTCTCTCGCGAACAGCGGCAACGGCGTCTGGCAGTAGGGAGGACGAACAGTGACGACGACTCCTCCTTCTCGCGCGGCTCTCTCCCTCGGTCCTGGTCTTTCTCGCGACAGCGATGAGTGGCGCGGTGGCAGTGGCGGTCTGCAATGGTGGCGCTAGCTCTTCCCTCCTCCACCGGCGCTCTCCTCTCTCAGATCTCCTCTCTCTCTTGCCAACAGCGGCGGCAGCAGTGGTAGTAACACCCACCGTGCCGCTTCCCTCTTCTTCTTTCCCTCTTTCCCGTTGCCCCCTTTTCTTCTTTCCCTTTCTTTCTTTCTTCCGTTTCTCTCCCCTTTGCTGTGTGTGTGCATGAGTTTTGTTTTATTTTGGGGGGGGAGGGGTGGTGGCTGGTCGCTAGTGGGTACAAGGGATTAGGCTTTTGTGTTTTATTTTTAAGGTTAAGGTAGGATTTGGGGCAAAATATTACATAGATATTTTTTTGTAAAGTCTAAACCAATTTAGGTTATATTGTATAAATTTTGAAATCTAATTAAATCTTTAAAATTACTTTAAAATGTTATTTGTTATATTAAAATACTAATTGGTTTGAAATCAAATACTCTAATTGAAATTATAAGGTAATATAATTAATTTTCTCTGTTCCTAAAACTTAAGGTATTAAATTAGGAAAATATAAAGTATTTAAATTAAGTCATATAAAATTCTTATTATTTGACAATGACTAACTTTATAGTTTAAATATAGAAAATAATTCAATAATTATAAAATTATATAAAATTCTAATTTAAATATCCAAACATCATTATATTTGAATTTCTAAGACTTTAAATATTAAATAAGAAAATAATCCATAATTATAGAGTTTGGATAAAAACCTTAATTTATCTCAAATCCAATTAATCAAAGCTACCTTTAATTATTTTCAATAAAATAATTTTCTGAAATTAAAACTGTAAATAAATATATGATTTGAAATTAGTTCAAAATAGGACTTTTCAAAAGTCTTGAGTCTTACATTTCTTTTCCTTTCTTCTTCTTTCTTCTCTCCTTTCTTCTCCTTTCTTCTTCCTTTCTTACTTTCTTCTTCTCCCTCTCTTCACATTTCCACTTCTTATTTTTATCCTCTTTCTTTTCTTTTGTTTATTACATTTGCATTCTTGCATTCATTGCATTTTAACTTTGTTGTTTGTTCCTCTTTTCTATTCTATATTTGTTATTTTAACATTGGTGTTGAATTTTCTTACTCAACTGTTGAATATTTTTTGCATTATTTTGGTACTTCTTGACTTGTTTGATATTGTTGGATGATGATACTTTTAAATCAATGTTTAATCATTTGTGATACTTGCATTCTTCGTGCATTGATATGGACTCACATTGTCTTTCATAACCCACTTTTTTCTTACTTACTATTTGCAAATTTTGCCCCACACACAAGATTAGTGCTTTAGTCCTTCATAACTCATTATTCTTTGTTTTTTTTGTACTTCATTATCATTGAGTTAGGATGGAACCAAATGCTCTCATGCTTATCACTAATCTTATCTGTGTCAATCCTTGTTTCAACTTGATACTTTACTCTTGCGTCAAGTGTTAGTTGATATGTCATTCGCTTATATTGCTTTCTCACTTACATGTTGTAGCTACCATGTAGTTGAGAACCCCAATCTTATTTGGCATTAGCCCACACATATTTTATTTGTTTTGATATCCTTGTTTTTGGGCTTAATCTTTTGTCTTTTTCTCCCCCTTTCAGGCTGGCCACCAAGAAGGGACAGAAAAAGCTTCTAAATGGGGCGAACAATGAGTCCATTCGCACAATTCTTTGAAGAAGCTCATCAGTTGTGAAAACCCAACAAGGGGAGTCTGACTTTCCGTACCCACCCCTGTGCTCATCTTTGCATGCACGGAGGACCGTGCCAAACTTTAAGTGTGGGAAGGTCAGTAACTGACTCCTGAAGGTAACAACCCTCTTTTCTCTCAACACCAATATTTTAATTTTCTTTTGTTAGATAGGATAACTTGCATGTGTAGTTAGTTGCTTGCATTTAAGTACTACTTGGTTGAAGTGATGATTTCTTTTCCAAGAAACTATTTTAGGGCATTTCACTAATTTGGATTAAAATTTTTGTTGAACTTGTTTGAAGAGATTTAATTTGGAACATGGTTTTAGAGCTAGAACACATAAACCTAGTGAGATTTTAAGCCTATTTGATTGGTTGCATCCTATCAGCCAATACATTTTTTTTTGTGTTGTTCTCTCTAAGTTTGTGATCTTTGTCTTGCTTGATTCTATATTTCCATTGTTTGATGTATGCATGCACATATGTGATTGAGGCATTTGTTTCACTATAGCTCACATACCCATATAGCCTTACCCTTTCATCAACCTTTGCAAACCAATGTTGAGTCTATTTTACCCCATTTGTTCTTTATTTTAGCACATCATTAACTCTAAGTAAAAAATAATAAATGTTCCTAATTTGAATTCTTGTTTAGCTTAGACTAGTAAAAGTGTACATGAATTAAGTGTGGAAAATTTGGGTTTGGGGAATACTTGGTTTGGGAATTGGGTATTTTATATTCTTATATGAAAATGTGAAAATAGTTTGGGCACTTGTTCATGCATCCAACACTTTAATCATATGCATTAACTCCTTGTGTATATGTATATTCCCTAACATATATGCATATCAAAAGAAAAAAAGAAACGAAAAAAGAGAAAGCAATAAAAGGGGACAAAATGCCCCAAAGTAAATGGTGGTAGTAGTGCATATGTATTGTACTCAAATTTGGGATGCATGAATATGTGAAAAATATAGTTAATGGGTAGTTAGGCTTTGCATTGTAATTACATGGATTGTCTTAGGTTAGGTGGGAAGCTTAGGTAAATCAAGGATTCGGATTTTAGTCCACTTAACCAAATACATTCCTACCTTGACCCTAACCCCATTACAACCCTTTGAAAAGACCTCTTGATATGTGTATTCGTGCATTAAATTTTTGTTGATTGGTAGGAAAAGAGCAAGCCTTAGAAAGCAAGATTAGTGGAGAACCGAGAGAGTCGACCCTCAAACACTAGAGTAATCAGAGTGCATACACTTCCGGCGAGGATTCGATGCTCGATTCTTTGTTCTCGGCTTTCATGAGCTTTCTTCTTGCAAGTCTATTTGTACTTCATTTTATGATTTGAATTAGTGGAATCCAGTTCATATTTGTTCTTGAAAGATTTATTTACTTTTAACCAAGTAGGTAGAAGCATTTAGCATGTAGTTGCATTCATATAGATAAGTTGCATTGCATAAGTCTTACCATCCTCCCTTCACTCTTTTAGTTCCCTTTGAGCTTAGCATGAGGACATGCTAATGTTTAAGTGTGTGGAGATTGATAAACCACTATTTTATGGTATATTTTGGATTGAATTGAGTAAATTTTGTCAATTATTCTCACACTTATCCATATAAATTGCATGTTTTTAAGTTTTCTTCTGAATTTTATGATATGATTGAAAACATGCTTCCTAGGCCTTAAAACTACTCATTTTTAATCCTCTTTTATTACCATTCGATTCCGTGATGTGTTTGTTAAGTGATTTCAGAGTTTATAGGGTAGGAATGACTTAAAGGATGGAAAGGAAGCATGCAAAAGTGGAAGGAGCACAAGAAATTGAAGATTTGAGAAGCTGGTATTGACGCGTACGCATGGATGACACGTACATGTGGCTAGGTGCAAGGTTCAACGATGCATACACGTGACAAGCATCACGTGCCTCAGTAAAGTGAATTCGCTGGGGGCGATTTCTGGGCAGTTTTTGACCCAGTTTCAGGCCCGAAAATAAAGACAAGAGGCTGCAGAGTGGAGATGGAAGGCATCATTCAATCATGGAATCATTCATTCACACACTTTAGTTTTAGATGTAGGTTTTTAGAGAGAGGGACTCTCTCCTCTCTCTAGGTTTTAGGGTTTCTTTTAGTTTTATTTCTTCTCAAATTCATATTTCCATTTTGCTTTACTTTAGTTTCTCCTCTACCTTTTATTGTTCTAGTATTTTAGTTTATTTTCTCTTGTTGATTTCTTTATTTTCTCAATTTAGTTTATGAGTTCTTCTTGTTGGATTTAATTTCTTTTTAATGTAATTTGAAATATTTCATGTTTATGGCTTCTCTCTTTAATTGTTGGTTATTGATTCCTTACATTTGTTAGTCTTAGATTTTACATTCTCTTATTGATTTTCTATGCTTTTATTTTGTGCCTTCCAAGTGTTTCATAAAATGGTTGGTTGGATTTTAAATGAGATTTTTATGTCTTGGCTTGGATTGAGTAATTTGGAGACTTTTAAATTGTCAAAGTCTCTTGTTGATTGGTGATTGAAGGTTGCTAGTTGGCTTGAGCTCACTAAATCTAATATTTGATTAGGACTTATGAACTCAAGTTGATTTTGCTCACTTGACTTTCTTTCAATTGTTAGAGGTTAATTAAGTGAAAGCAAAAGGCAATTACCATCACAAGTGACGATGATGAGGAGGATAGGAATTCTAACTCTCAACCCTTGCTAGGACTTTTCTTAGTTGTTAGTTTATTTTCTTGTTAATTACATTACTTGTCTCTTATTACCAAAAATCCTAAAAGATACATTTTCCATAACCAATAATAAGTACACTTCCCTGCAATTCCTTTGAGAGACGACCCAAGGTTTAAATACTTCGATTATTTTTATTGGGTTTGCTTAAGTGACAAGCAATTTAGTGTGTGTTTGGATTACAGTTTGTTAACGGAAGTTTGCATAAAATTGATTTTGCAAACTTGATTTTGATAAAAAGTAAGTTTGTGTTAAAGTGATTTATGTTTGGTAATTTTTGTATCAAAATTGATTATAGTAAAATAAATGTTGTTTGGCTTATACCATTCAAAATCACTTTTAGATAAAAAATTACTAAAATAGACCTCAACTTAAATAATTTTTTTATATTATCCTATCATTCTAATTTAGATATTTAAATAGATCTTATTAATTAATTTTATAATAAAATTAATATTTACTTACTAAAATAAAAAGAACATATAAAAATAGATAAATATATTTTTAAATAAAAATAAAACAATATAAATTTTAGATATATATATATATAAAAGAATATTTAATTAAATATGTTACATTTTTTTTAAGTATTAACTAAGAATGTTACTTTAGTATTTTTTTACATCGTACTCTTATTCCAGTACTCTCAATAATCTTATTCTTAATATTAATTTGGAATCCAACGTTTATGATTTTATTATTATCTATGATTAATTTTTTAGTTAATTTATTTTTTTAATAGAATCATAATCTATGTTATAAAAAATTACACTAAAACATAGTATATGAGAATTACAATTATAAAAGAGAGTACTAAAAATAATAAAAAAATTAAATATTTATTTTATAGTAATTGAAACAAATCTAAAAATTTTTTATGATCTTTTTATATAGTATATTTTTAGTATTTTTAGTACTATTTTTTTAGTATGCTATAATTTTTTACTATTATTATTATTTATAGTTAATTTTTTGTTTAATTTATTTTACCTAATAGAATCAATAAATCATATTATAAAAAGATAATAACAAACATAATACACAAAAATCACAATTATAAAAGTGTATAATATCAAACAAACAGTTGAAAAAAATAAAAATAATAAATAATAAAAAAATAGAGCTCATATAAATAGAAATAACAAGAATTTTATAAATAATATAATAACATACATGAAGGATAAAGTTGGTAAAAGATAAATAAATAGTTAGTATCCATGGCTAAAAGCTCGTTAGGAAAACGCAGAAGCTAAAAATAGTTGCTTCTTGTAAAAGTTGGTTTTGGTAGCAAAATCACTTCTGCGTTCATGAAAAAAAATTTGCCAAACCAAAAGTTGAAGCTTTCAAGAAGTCTAAACGTGCTTCTTCTCTTCCAACGAGTTTTCCAAACACACCCTTAACCCTTAAACGTTGACCGAGGATTATTTGTTGGTTTAGAACTATACTTGCAACGCGATTTTATTAAGAAATTCTAAACCGACGATTTTTCTCTGTCAGCATTCCCCACTAAATCATCTCCATAGCCCGAAAAACGTAGTCTTTGTCTAAGGTATCATTTTTTTTTTTTACTTTTAGCTACACTTTTCAAGTGTACTTGAATGGGTGTTTTTCTTATAGTGTTTGTAGCATAAATGAAATCCATCATTTTATAAACAAGATCAAAAGGCAAAATAGTATTTTTTTTGGAAGAAAAAAATATATTTTAGAGAATTGTTAGAGATCAATACATGTTTTTCACCTTTTCCTTATTATATTTTTTTCATGGATTAAGTCTTTTAATTTAGAATCGTGAATATTCATTAGTATTTTTTAATCTAATTTATTATTATTTTTTATTTGTAGGTGAAAGTAAAAGGAATGGAATAGAGAAGGGGTATAGGAGAAAGAGAATCATCCAGAATTTCTGAGAAAGAGAACACTGAATATATGAAGAGATGAGTAAGTTAATAATTTGATAAAAACCACTTTTTGGCTTCTGATTTTTTGTTTATCTTTTAGTAGTAAGAAAATAGATTTTTGGCTTCTGATTTTTTGACCCACCTTCAATGTTGTCATGGACAAGAATAAATATTCCATAGCTGTTTCGTTGCACAAAATACAATAATTTTTTTAGTATACTATTTGAAAAAAAAAAGAGCTATTATCATAAAGATGTTTCCTAATATGCCTCTTAACCCATAAGTTCTTGGATTTTTTTTCATCTCAAATTTAACAAATTATATGGTATTATGCCATTATTTTCAATGAACTGTCACAACCGTAGTTGCTAATAAAATCAATGCATTAGCAAATGTGATTTCTCTGTTTTTTACCCAACTGTGGTTTCTATTAACCCACCATATCAGTCTATACCCTTTCTTGGTACTACAAATAATATTTTGCTTTTATCATTGCACTATAATATCCAATTACCAGTACCTTTGATGGTCATAAATTGGTAGATAATTGTTATTCATTCATTAAAATAACAGAAGTTGCAGCATCATGTGTTTGACAATGAATGATATAGAGGTAATAGAAGTAGATTTATGAACATTCTTGTTGGCTCGAGATAATCAGTTCAACAGAAATAACAAACTCGAGTATTTTGGAGGATACATAAGGGTTAAAGTGAAAAAAAGAATATAAGAACAACAATTGAGCTTTTATGGTTGTGACTTTTGCAGTCCCACGTCAACTCAAGGATAATTTAGAATATAAATTTCATGAGTAAAAATTTTGCTCTTAATTTTTTTATTCTAAATTATCTTTGGGTTGATTCAGAACTGAAAAAGTGACAACACTTGAACTTGTATAATTGTATCTTATCTTCTTTTTTTTCTTCACGATTATGTATGTCTTATAGTACTTGAGTTTGTTGTTCCTGGTGAGATGGTTGTTTTGGACTAACATGAATGTTCATGAATCCACTACTATTACCTCTAAATCTATCATTGTTGAACACTTGTGTTGCAACTTCTGTTGTTTGATGAATCAGTAACAACTTTGTTAGTTCATGACTGCCAAACATACTGATAGTTGGATATTAGAGTGGGTTGATGAAAGAAAAATATTATTTATAGTATCAGAAAATGGTATAGACTGATATAGTGGGTAAATAGAAACTACAGTTGGGTAGAAGACAGAAAAACTCGCTTTGCTAACATGGTGATTTTGTTAGTTGTAATGGTACTAGTGTAATAGTAGTATTAACTTAAGGCTACATGATGTATTCAATTTGATAGGTTAGGGCAAATTTAAGAATTTTTGGATTAAAAAGAATATTAGGAACTATTTTTCGATTAATAGCACTTTTTTTTTCTCTGAATGGTATATTTAAAAATTATTATATTTTAAACATTCCAATAACTATGGAATAAAAATCCACACGTAATCCTGACACCATTTTGCAATGAAGCATAGAAGAAAAAACAAAAAAGATGGATAAACCAACATCCTTTTGCCTTTCTGTCTCTTTTCTTCTTTATGTTAAGGTTTAGATTAAAATGTAATAGTTAATGGAATATAACAAGTGTGGTGATTGTTTTCAAGTAGTCTTTATTTTTCTCTTTAATTAGCTGATAAACAAAATTAAAGGCCAAAACAATTGTATTTTTAAACCATTTAGTTCCTCATTTCTTTATACATTCAACGCTCTCTCATAGATCCTTGTTAGATTGGTGCTAAGGCATTGCGAGAAAATCAGCGAAATATATGTACATCTTGAAGGAATACTTTTAATCATAATTATTGTTTTATTACGATTTTTTTTCATTGAGAGAACATAAATAAGATGATTGTTCTTTTTAGAAAAATATTTAAACCATCATGTTTCGGTGTTGTTCGAATTTTATTTTTTCTTTATTGAAAATAATAGGGTGGATGTGGTGTTTAATTTTTTTAGTCTATGATTATTACAAATATTTTTAAGCAAATACTAATGTATTATTTTGTGAGAGGTGCATTGAAGATAGAAATTTTAGCAACATTGGACATCTTTCGCCCGTGCCTTACATGGATCTTCTGCTAATATGTGTATATATATATATATATATATATAACTGAAAATGACGTTCTTTTAAAATTAATTAAAATATTTTTTTCCGACAAAATGTTGGTATCATTTTGGATCTTTTGAAAAGTAAAAAAAATTATGTTAGGATAAAACTCACATGAAGCTAAATAATTTAGTGTAACATGCATAATTGACAAATGTTAAAAAATTTAGTCAATTTGGAGCGGAATTTTTTTAAATAAATTAATTAAATATTTTATTTATGAATATAGATAATTTGTAGTCTATTTATGAATTTACATTTTTTTATTTATTTTATTTATACTGTAAATAAAATAAAATTGTATATATCTTAATTACACTAGTGTAAACAAGATAATATTATTCGCGTTACACGTATCACATCTACCAACGAAATACATTCATAATTATCTCGTTTATAGTGTAAACGAGATATATATATTATTTTCGAAAAAAATTATGATTAAAATAATCTAATTTTCAACGTACCATTATTAATATCTTAAAACAGTTACGCAGTGTGTTTCAATGCAATTTAATTTTATACAATGTTATCTATTTAATTTTTTTTAATCCAATTAATATTCATAAGAGCACATAAAAATTATTTTATTTAAACTTTTACTCAAAAATATTTATTTAAATTTATTTTTTAATTTGGCATTTTCTTTATTATTTATTTAAATTTCTCATTTATTAGTTATTCGTGATTTTCTAAAAATTATATATGAAACTGTTCTCTAGAACGTGAATCTCTATGTTAATCTAATTTTTTAATTTTTTAACGTGCGGTTATTCCGAATGAAACATGAGCAGATTTAAAAATAAATCGATATCATTTATTGTAGAATCAAATTGATCAATCAATAAAATTTAGATATTATATAATCTAAATAAAAAATAATTTATAATTATATATAGATAAATTTTATAATATTTGTTAAAATAAAAATATAAATAGATTAAAAGAAAGAGTTTGCCATTTAGGGGAATGGATCCTTTCGATTGTTAAAAAAATTGAGGGAGTAAAGTGTGATCTCTAATTCTTTATTAATTTTTTTTTTATATTTTTTTAGTCCCACTTATAAAATTAATGGTAAGAGATCACACTTTGCCCCTTTAATTACTAAAAAAATTAAGAAGATCTATTTCCTAATTTAGAGATTCCCGCTCTTTTAGGAAAATAAGGTGCTGTTTCGAATGCTCGTCAAGAAAACACTAGGCGATTTTAAATCTAATTTCTTATTAGAGAAATAAATGAAAACGGAAAACAAATTAAAGAGAATTGGTAGTTGAATATAGTCATACACGTATTTATATCCGTTATAAATTCAAAAATAAATTTAAATAAATATTTTTGAATAAAATTTAATTAAAATAATTTTTGTGTACTCTTTTGAATATTAATTGGATTAAAAAAAATTTAAATAGATAACATTATATAAAAAATAATGCTCAACATCCATATAAAATACCTATCCAAGTCATCCAAACAGTTTTTGTTAACGCACCTCCTCCCTCCCCCAAGTTACGTGAAATATACGCGCGCCTCTCTCTCCCTCCTATCAACGTAACAGATAAACCTCTTCTTCAACGTAAACATTCTTCTTCCTCTTCTCTTCTTCAACGTTAACGATTTGCATTGTAATTTTCGGATCTGCAATCTCTGCTGCTCGTCATTCTTGTTCTTTTTTCTTTTCTTCTGCTCGTTGTTCTTCTCTGCTGCTCATCCTTTTTCTTCCTATTCTTCTTTGTTTTCTTCTTCGATTTTGTGGATTTATCTTCTTCGTTTTTAGATTTCAATATTCTATCAAAACAATGAATGATTCAATTTCAAATCAGTTGAATGAGAGCATTTTGGATTATTCTTCTGAAACGAATCAAGCAGACATGGTTTGGATTTTTTTTAATCGAATTGAATGAATGCAATTGTTAAATTGAATTGAATTGAATTGAATGTACGCATATGTTCTGAATTGAATTGATAATCTCTCAATTGTAGACACAGGTGTTTTGAATTTATATAATGGATAATGTTTCGTTCATTTAGTACTATACAATTGTTTCACCATAATAATGTGTTCGGTTCATTATGCAGAAAGCTGTTTGAATTTGATTTTATATAATGGATAATACAATTGTTTTACCATAATAATGTGTTCAGTTCATTATGCAGAAAGCAGTTTGAATTTGATTTTATATAATGGATAATGTTCTATTCATTTAGTACTATACAATTATTTCACCATAATGACGTGTTCAGTTCATTATGCAGAAAGCTGTTTATTGCAAACATATATCTTTTCTCCCAAGTCTCCATTCCAAGTGATCTACTAGTTTATTGCAAATAATCTCTGTTATATGCACACAAGGAGCGAGCGCGTCAAAGTAATTAGTTTCTATGAGTTGCGCCACGTTATTCTCATTGAATTTTATTGTGTTGCTGTTCTTTTCCAAGCTTCTCAATAAGTAAAATTCTTTAACATCTCCAGATGAAATATTAAAGGCCCAGTCTTTTGTATTAGATTCATAAATTTATTTCTCTCAAAGTCCATTCAAGCACTCTTTTAGATTATTTTTTGAATTGAATTGAATAGAATACAATTGCTAAATTAAATTGAATTGAATTGAATGTACGTAGGTGTTCTGAATTGAATTTAATTGAATTGATAATCTCTAAATTATAGACGCAGGTGTTTTGAATTTGATTTTATATAATGGATAATATTCCGTTCATTTAGTACTATACAATTGATTCAACTTAATAACGTATTCGGTTCATTATGCAGAAAGCTATTTGAATTTGATTTTATATAATAGATAATATTTCGTTCATTTAGTACTATACAGTTGATTCACCTTAATAACATATTCGGTTCATTATGCAGAAAGCTGTTTTAAAACTGAATACTGATAGAAATATTTTTTTAATAGTGATATATGCACTTTTTTTGTCCATCCAATGTATTAATTTTAGTTCATTTGGATTTTTAGGGCTATTAATGTTTGATGAATACCTTGATTTTCATTCACTATGAACCTGGAACAAAACAGCAGCCAGACAGTTCCAACAGATATATACATTAACATCTCAGATTGACAAGACAAGGACTAATCTATCTTAAATCAGATATATACATTAACATTAGATTTCCAATAATATTTACATTAATATTCACATATATACATTGAAAGAAGCAGTGTTTGCTTTTTAAACAAGTAAAAAAAATAGTGTTAATTACAACCAGTCAAACAAAGTATATCCTATTTACTATCTAAATCTCCAAATGTGAATTTACAATAAGGGTTGGAGAGGGTAACAGATGGATTCGGG
This sequence comes from Arachis hypogaea, assembly GCF_003086295.3. Taxonomy (NCBI): domain Eukaryota; kingdom Viridiplantae; phylum Streptophyta; class Magnoliopsida; order Fabales; family Fabaceae; genus Arachis; species Arachis hypogaea. The sequence continues at coordinate 31,727,480 of NC_092047.1, read as the reverse complement.
AGTCTTATTGCTTCAGATGCATGAATCACTTGGTCTCTCATTTTGTACATATGCTTACTATAGCGCGGCTTCTCCTTTTGTCACCATTGTCTTCTTCGTTTTTACTGTAAGGATAAAAAAATTTTGTCAATAATTCACTCAATACACTGACAAGTACAAGCATACACATTTTGATCAAGTGAATCAAAATGAGCAACTCCACTGAACCGAACAACATTCATGTGCTGAATAAAACGTGATAAACATTTATTCATCAAGAAAAATATTTCTGCATGTACAAGGACTCAACTGAACACACTAACAATCAAGTGAATCAAAATGAGCAACTCCACTAAACTAAACAACATTCATGTGCTGAATAAAACGTGACAAACATTCAATCATCAAAAAAAATATTTCTGCATGCACAAGAACTCAACTGAACACACTAACAATCAAGTGAATCAAAATAAGCAACTCTACTAAATTGAACAACATTCACGTACTGAATAAAACGTGATAAACATTCAATCATCAAGAAAAATATTTCTGCATGCACAAGAACTCAAATGAACATACTAACAATAAAGTGAATCAACATGAACAACTCTACTGAACCGAACAACATTCATGTGCTGAATAAAACGCGATAAATATTTAATCATCAAGAAAAATATTTCTGCATGCACAATGACTCAATTGAACACACTAACAATCAAGTGAATCAAAATGACCAACACCAATGAACTGATCAATATATCATAGAAAGAAAATAATAACACATTTTCTATTCGTATGCCCTAGTTACTCAATAAAAATAGATTTAGAATAAGTCGATTTACTAAACGAAGTAACTCAATCCACTAAACCTTAAATCAAACTAGGAGAAACGCGAGTTTTGAGAGAAATTAAATGAACATAATAACGACAACTTTTTTCATACCTTGCGGAGTCTCTGTTCTTGTTTTTGTTTGTTTTTTCTTCTTCCTTTCGAAAGCTTGACGCGATTCTGGAGTAGGAGCAGTATCTACAAAGAACACGATGGAGGTTTGAGAGATTTTAAGAGAGATTTGAACTTCTCCAGTGACAATTTCGAGGTTGAAGAAGGAACGTTGTTTCATAATGAAGGCGCGAATGGATGTTAAATATTTTGGGGGATTTGGGCGCGTGAATACATGCTCATTTAATGTAATTGGATTTTTTTAGTGTTGGTCCATATGAGATTGACTTAAATAAAAAATTACATGGATGTGTACCATAACCGTATATAAATTAAATTGTATTAAAAGACGCAGTTAAAATATTAATAACTGTACACTACAAATTAGATTATTTTAATTGTAATTTTTTTAAAATAATACACGTATCTCGTTTATACTGTAAACGAGATATGTGTATTTATTTTTAAACTCTATATATCTAGTTTATAAACGTGATACATGCAATACAATTGTGTCTTATACAATTATTTTATTTACACTATAAATGAGATAAATAAAAAAATTTAAAATTATAAATAGGTTACATATTATTTACATCTGTAAATAAAATATTTCATTTATTTTTTTTAAAAAAATCCCTTCGGAGCGTGTCTTTTTCCTTTTTCTTAACTTAAATTATTTGGTAAATTTGACTAAAAATGAGCTATTAATTTTACGGAGAGTTCAATCTGAGTTTTCACTTGGACGAATATTGGGTTTGTAGAGGCCCTAGGGTTTGGAAATCTCTCAACGGCTATCCCAATCTATGTTAAAGTGCTACTCCTTTCTATATACTCTCAAATAGCCGTTGCCGCTTCACCTTCTCTTTCCAATTTGAATTTCTCTTCAAGCGAAGGGGAAGAAAGAAGAAAATCACCGAAAAAAATATATCCTTTTTCACTCTTTGCATTTGAAGTTTTTAACGTTACTTCTTCAGTAAGGAAATTCAGACGCCAATAAATGTTTTCGTTTATTCTAATTTCTGTTTTGTGTTTGATTTGCAACGTTAAAAGAAAATGATGCACATAACGCCAGATCAGTACGGCAAGAAAGTTGGATCAGATCGGAACTCTAATAAGAACCGCCGTCACGACAAAGATAGCGAGACTAACGTCCAAGCTTTGCTTCACCGCAGGTCATCATCTTCTTCTTCTTCTTCATGAATTTTACCTTTTGGACCTGGCAACTAGCGTTAGCTTTATGATCCAAGCTTCCTGTACTGTGTTTTATCTGTGGTGTATAATAAGAATCTTGAATTTTGAATTGCAAATTTGTATGTCTTTTATTGATTGTTAAGTAGCCATGGATCTCTCTCAATGCTTGGTTTGCTTTAGTTTGGAATAGCATTTTTTAGGGTTAATAGATGTTAGCATTGAGGGAAGAAATGTTGCATTCCTCCAAATTAAGGTTTACCCAACATGCTCTTAGACTGTTGTTTTATTTATTTCAATAACAGGTCATTAAGCGACGATGAAAAGAAATTGAATGTTTCTAAAGTGGTGACAAGTAATGAAACCAAACGGGAAGTAGATAGAGTATTCACCTTTGACGAGGTATGTAAAACTTGCTTTGATTCTATTTTTAATGAACTATCTTACTTTGATATGAATTTCTCATTTGTATAGTGTGATCGTTTTTCGGTTAACATGCTTCCTTTTTATTTGGTAAGGTTTTTGAAGGACAATGTTATCATCGTCCTCCTCTCCTAAATGGCACCAACTACCTCTATTGGAAGAATAGAATGGCAATATGGATCAAGTCGCAAGATTTAAGAATTTGGGACGTCATCGAAAATGGAAACCATGTTCCGATGAAGACAACATCAAAGGAAGTGGGAGAAGTTGAAACGTCAACCGAAGAACTTAAACCAAAAAGTGAATGGACCGATGACGACTATAAAAAGGTCTCATTCAATTTCAAGGCAATCAACTATCTTCATTGCGCCATCACACAAAATGACTACATGATGATTTGTACGTGTGAAACGGCAAAGGAGATATGGGATAAGTTGAGTATAACACATGAAGGAATAGGTCATGTAAAACAATCAAAGATTTCCCACCTTGTTCATGAATATGAACTCTTCCGAATGAAGGAAGATGAAAAGATCGAAGACATGTTTGGGAGATTTTCAAACATTATTGCGAGCCTCAACTTGCTAGGAAGAAAGATACCAGAAAGAGAAGTTGTGAGAAAAATATGAGGAGCTTAACACCGCAATGGAACACCAAGGTGACTGCCATAAAAGAAGGGATAAATTATGATGGTCTCACCTATGACCAATTGAGAGGTAATCTAATTACACATGAGATTACTTTCCTCAAGAAGTCATAAGGAGAAGATAAAAAGAAAAAGAGTTTGGCGCTAAAAGCATCATCATCAATCAAAGAAGAAGACGATGACAACGAAGAACAAGAATTTTGCTTTATTGTTGAAGATATTTAACAAACTAGCTCAAAGAAAAAAACTGAATTTCAAAGGATGAGTCAAGGCAAAGGACCAAAATGTTGTTATGAGTGTGGTAAACTTTGTCATATCAAGTCTAATTGTTCAAGTTCTAAGCTTTCGAAAGGAGAAAAATAAAAGAAATTCAAGAAGATGCATTGCACCTATACATTTAGTGGGAAAATGAAGATGCATCCTCGTCCACCTTTGTCTAATGGCCATTGATAATGATTTGTAACTCCAACGATGAATTACAAGAAACTTCCGATGAGTTGTTCGAAAAATTTGCCGAAATTGGCAAAAACTTCTCTTTATCAAAGAAAATTATTTTAAAATTTGAAAAAGAAGTCGATTTTCTAAAAAATGAAAATAAAATCATTGGCAAACAAAGAAGTGGAAAATAACAATCATCATGTGAATCTTGTAAGGTTCATCTTAAAGATATAGAAAAATTTTAAGAGTGAATTATCTAAGTTTAATGCATCATCTAAGGACTTAAACAAATTGCTAAATAGTCAAAAGCATGTAAAAGATTAAAAAACAGAAAACAGGATCTGATTCAAATAAACCTAATTTTTCTAAGAAAAATGAAGAAACTAAAAAATCCATTAGGCAAACCGCAAGCTCAAAGGTGGGTATATTATATGCTTATTGGATGCGCCACATTTATATAAATCATTAGATTTGATTAGATGAAAATCAAAGGCTAATATGAAAGACGAATATTGATAAACTCTGAATATCTTAGTACATAAATAAATACTTTAAATGACAATAATTTAATACACAATATTTTAAATGGTAACAGAATCTTTTATTCTTAAATAATTAAATATAAAACATATAAATACAAAAATATGAGTATTCTTTATTCAATAAGATTAATTATTATGTAAAAAATTTGTATGATATTAAAAAATTATATTAAAATAAAATTTTAAACTGTAACATAAAAATATAAAATAATTAAAATTTTATTTTATATTACTTGACAAATAATTAGATTATTATATTCAAAATTTATTAATTAACTAATTTTGTTAAAAATATTATTATATAAAATAACTTTTCATCAAAATATTTCGAAAATATAATTTATTTAAAATATTATATATAATACCTGAAAATATTAACTTTTTTTTATTTTTTCAATTTTTTTTAGGAAAACGGAATAAAACTAATATAATTTTAAATACATGCCTATCACATTATATATTTACTTATATTAGTAAGACCTAAACTAATCAAACTTACATAATTAAAAATATAAAACATATAAATATAAAAAATAAATATTTTTTATTTATTAAAATTAATATTTAAAGTTTCATATATATAATATTTAAAATTATATATTTATAATAACATCACTTTTTATTTTTATTATTTCCAAGTATTTTTTTATTGTTTTAGTTAAATTTTTTATTCTCTAACTCGACCAAATTTATATATATATAGGTGAATTCTACCAAACCTCCTCTAAAATAACATGTAAATTAGCCTTTATGACGTGACACATTTTAATTAGATGTTTAATTTTAATTTGAGTTAATTTAACTCAATCAGAGTTAACATCTTAACTAAAGTAGGACCATTTTATAATTAAATATTTTTTTAAGATGGATAATTATATAATTTTTGTAAATATTAAAAAGTAAATTTATATTCTTTTACCAAATCATTATTACTTAAGTTCGTTTTACCCTTCTATTGAAAAATACCTTCTCTGTTGACTGAAGTATATTTCCTCTCTTCCACTGTTCCTTCATCACTCAAAACGCGTTGAAGGTACATTGTAACTCGAAGCAGGACGGAGAGTAAAGATGCAAGTATCCTTTGAATATCTAATGCAACGGATCTTGTGTACGATCTAATGATCCATAGCCATTCCAAAGAACGGCTTTGATCTAATTGATATAGTCCAATTTAAATTCTAATAGACCAATGGATCAAATGCATATCTAATTCAAGCATCACTTTAATATATGCAATAATTATCACAACTCTAAATCATAGATTAATGCATCCTGATAATCAAGAATTTATATGTGACACGAAATTATGTGAACTAAAGAGTAAAAGACAACTATAAAATAGCAGCACGACCAAATACACTCTCTTCAACTAATCGCATATCCACTACAAATTGAAATCAACACAGAATAGCAATTAGAGAGAGAAACAACGAAATGACAGAGAGCAAAGACTCAGTTTTTAGTATTTTATCAAATTATACATTTATTCTTTTAAATAATTTTTTAATTACAAAATAGCTTAATCATAGTTAGCATAACAACCAATTAAAAAGTAGGATAAAAAACGCATTTAAGCCAAGGAGATAAGTTTATTACACATATAAGCCAAACAAGAATCTGATACAAGAATCAGCCAAAGCACACTTTAATGTAATTCGAATCAATACAACTCGAATTATTCCCAACCATTGCGTACAAGTAATTCGAATCAACTTGGAACGAATTATAAAGCATAATTCGAATTGTATCAATTCGAATTAGTAGGAACACGTGCGTAGGAGGAAGTTCGAATCAAATTGATTCGAATTACTCACATTTGGAATCAAATGGTAATTCGAATTACACATTGTACAATAAAATACTAGAAAAAATACTATATAATATAAAAAAATATACTAAAAGAAGTATAAAATAAGATTATAGTAAATTAATTTTAGTATAAAATTATTAAATATAAATTAATTTTAACTCTTATTAGTACATTGAATTAAAAATAACATATAAAAATGTACTTGTATTTATTAAATTTTAATAACATATAAAAATTTAATGACTTTTTAAATATTTTTTTTATAATAGGGGTACATTTTTATATACTTTAAATACTTTATATAAAAATGTACTTGTATTTATCATACAAAAAAATTAATTTAAAAGAAAATATCATTGACGTTTTATAAAAAATTTTAGATTTGTGTCTTCTGAAAAGTAAAAAAAAAAATTATAGTAGAGTAAAACTTACCTGAAACCAAATAACATAGTGTAACACACATCTTTGATCAATATTAAAAAAAATTAGCCTAATTATGTACATAAAATCTTAAAAAATACAGTTCTATCTTTTTTAATTAAGTTAGCTTTAAAATACCAATAATGCTTTTTCATGTGCTGCTTTTAATCTAAAATCCTAGAAAAAAATTGATTTAAAATGTTATAATGTTATTATATTGGCACAACACTTTATTTTTGTATGATAAATACAAGTACATTTTTATATAAAGTATTTAAAGTATATAAAAATATAATCCTATTATAAAAAAAATATTTAAAAAATCATTAAATTTTTATATGTTATTAAAATTTAATAAATACAAGTACATTTTTATATGTTATTTTTAATTCAATGTACTAATAGGAGTTAAAATTAATTTATATTTAATAATTTTATACTAAAATTAATTTACTATAATCTTGTTTTATACTTTTTTTTAGTATATTTTTTTATATTATATAGTATTTTTTCTAGTATCTTATTGTACAATGTGTAATTCGAATTACCATTTGATTCGAAATGTGAGTAATTCGAATCAATTTGATTCGAACTTCCTCCTACGCACGTGTTCCTACTAATTCGAATTGAGACAATTCGAATTATGCTTTTATAATTCGTTCCAAGTTGATTCGAATTACTTGTACGCAATGGTTGGGAATAATTCGAGCTATATTGATTCGAATTATTAAGGAATGTAATTCGAATAAAGTTATTTCGAATTACATTAAAGTGTGCTTTGGCAGATTCTTGTATCAGATTCTTGTTTGGCTTATATGCGTAATAAACTTCTCTTCTTGGCTTAAATGCGTTTTTTACCCTAAAAAGTAACATGTTATAAAGGGTAATTTACATGTTAAAATATAAAGTATAGAGTAAAATTTATCATATATATATATATGAAAAATTAGTATACAAATGTCATAATATTTTCAAAATACTTTTATTTTTTTTTTGTATTTATATGTTTTATACTTTTAATTATGTAAGCTTGATTAGTTTAGGTCTTACTAATATAAATAAATATGTAATATGATAGGCATATTTTTAGAATTATATTATTTATTTCTTTTTTTAAAAAAATTGAAAAAAAAAGGTTAATATTTATATATAATATTTTAAATAAATTATATTTTTAAAATATTTTGATGAAAAATTATATTATATAATAATATCTTTAATAAAATTAGTTAGTTAATAAATTTTAAATATAATAATCTAATTATTTGTCAAGTAATATAAAATAAAATTTTAATTATTTTATATTTTTATGTTACAGTTTAAAATTTTATTTTAATATGATTTTTTAATATCATAAAATTTTCTTACATAATAATTAATCTTATTGAATAAAGAATACTCATATTTTTGTATTTATATGTTTTATATTTAATTATTTAAGAATAAAAGATTCTATTACTATTTAAAGTATTGTGTATTAAAGTATTGTTATTTAAAGTATTTATTTATGTACTAGGATATTCTGTATATATTTATTAAAGTCCATCAATGCTCTTCTTTTATATTAGCCTTTGATTTTCATCTAATCAAATCTAATGATCTATATAAATGTGACGCATCCAATAAGCACATAATTATTGTGTTTGTTTTAGACATATCCCTCAAGGGCAACCTAATAAGGTTAAGTACAACCATGCAAGCTATAAACTTAGCTCTTCTAAGAAAAACTAAAAAAAAAATAAAATAAAAAAAATAAAATAAAATAAAAGCCCATTAGGAACCACAGGTTCAAAAACAATAAGGTTCAAATCCAAGAAAAAAAAAAAAAAAACACTAAGGTTAAGTACTAGGTAAAATAACAAGCTAAACATGCATCACGGTAATGTTTCATGTCATTACTCATTAACTCTAAAGTGGTCCTTGAGATTGGGTGAGTTACCTATAATCATCCTTGACTTTCAAAATTTTTTAAAAGCATCCCTCACATTCAGCTCTGAGACCCATAGTTGTCCTTCTACCCTTTCCGACGCACAGTCAGCAAATAGAGTAATGATGTGGCACCTCCCATGCCATGCTGGTGCCAAGTGAAACGACGCAGTACTGTTTGGGCGCCCAATGAAAAGGGAAACGACATTGTTTCTGCGTTGGAGCTCTTGAAAATGGTTTATCTTCACCATATTTATTTGAACACTCTCACACTTTGTTTCCTCCATTCTCAGTCTTCGTCTTCCCCTTCTCTTATCAATGGCACTGTGTTAACTTAGTGTTCCCCCGTCTCCTCCACTCTCACACTTCGTCTGAAGGGTTTGTGTTCATTTGGAGGCAAATGGTTTCTCTATCTTTTGGATCGTTGAAGGTATGTATTGGTTGAAATAATTTTCGATTTTTTTTATGAAGGTTTATCATTGCATTGTTAATGTGTTGGGTTGTCCTAGAATTTTATGGCTGCATTATTTTAAAGGGTTCTATTTAAGAATCTTTGCTAGGGCAAAGGGTTTGGTGTGTTATCCTCTGTTTTTTGGCAATAAAATAGAGATTTTTTTAATATTAGGTTAATGCACGGTGGTAATGAAGAGTTGTGATTAATTTATAAGTTTTTGATATGATATAGTTGTTGAATGATGTTGCAGTGATTTTTTATGATTGTGTGTTATCTAATAGTTTTGATTTGTTGGTGCAGATAGATGTGTTATTAGATATAATGTTTCATCATGGAGGAAACTTTGAGAAAGATGATAAAAGGATATTGAAGTATACCCCTGATAACTTAACTTTCCTAGGTGATCTGGATGAGGATGCCTTGAATGTTTTCTTCATAAAGAATTATTACAAGGAGTTAGGCTATGACAAGATGCAGCATTGTTGGTGGCTAGTACCTGAGAGGACTTTAGAAACTGGATTAAGGAATTTAAACAGTGACGACGATCTTAGGGAGATGTGCTTTCTTGCTCAAAAGAATAATGGATTGGTAGATGTATATTTTGAGCATCGAGTGTCATCTCCAGATATTTACAAGGTTAGGAGAAAAATGTATGCATGGATAATAAAGGAGTGGTTGTTGCAGAAGGACAAGGTGCTATGGTCACTCCTAATGACAAAACGAGGAACCCCACTAATCAATTCTCCCAAAACAAGCCAACGCCTGTCAACACCATGGACAATCCAAAGGCTCCTATTAATCCAATACCTCCTACTAATCCAACACCTCTAACTAAGCTAGAATCTCTCACTAATCCAAAACCTCTAAGTTAGTCGAAGCCTCTTGCCAATCCAAATCCTCAATCTCAGGCAAAGCCTCCTACTAATCCAAAGCCGAAGCCTCCTACTAAGCCTAATCTCCCTAAAAGTGTGTCAATACCCACCCAAAGAAGGTAATTGGTGCAACTACAACACCCAAATCCACACCAAAGTTCATTGAAACATCCAAATCCATCTTCAAGAAGAAAACGACAACAACCACCCATAATTTTAGGCCTTGTACGAGAAGTGTTGCTAAGAAAAAGGCAGTGATGGAAGCACGACATGAGGGAGGTCATGAACTATCCTCTGGTTCATATGATAGTGCCAAAGATAGTTTGTATAAGCCAGAGATCGAAGATAGTTCTTCTTCTGATGATGATTATGCTAATGATGTTTGTGATACTAAGATTGTCAAAAAAGACATCAGATTTAAACATGCTCCTGCTATTGCGTTTGCTACGGATAAAGACCAAGTTACTATTGACGATGATGCATTTGTTGAGGAGGTCTCAGATGGGATGTAGACCTATTCTTTGTGGGAGAATAGGGGATGAAGCATATGATCCAGGGGCTGACTTAGACGGGGCGAATTCGTGGCATTTTGAAGAAATGAAGACTTCTCCAAATTCTGAGGATGAGAGGTCAGATAAGGAGTCTGAAGATGTTTCTCCAATGTTTAGAGAAGGTATAAAGTTTGGAGAACTGCAATTGGATGTTGGAATGAAATTCAACACAAAATGGGACTTTAAGGAGGCTGTTAGGAAGTTCACAATCCAAGAGGGCAGACGAATTAAGTTCACGAAGAATGACAATGTGAGGATGAGAGCTACTTGTAAAGTGAAAGGATGCCCATGGATGGTGTATACATCAAGGGATCATAAAGACACTTGTTGACAAATAATGATCTTCGTTAATGATCATACGTGTCCAAGGAAAGATAAGAACAGGGCAGCTAACAGAAATTGGGTGGCGAGCAAACTAGTTAAGAAGGTTAGGAAGTACCCAATTTTAGACATTCTGATGCTGCTACTGTTTAATGTTATGCAATTATAAGAGCATCTTCTGATATACTACATTTCTTTTATGCTGCTGAAGTATGTACCATCACTAAGTCAAGACCGGATAAGTTGTCACCAAAGAGAAAATCGTCTAAACTGCCAACTTCTGCCCATGCGTCAGTTAATCCCATGCAAGGTGCTAGCTCCGAAACAACTGCAAGACTTGGCAATTTCTTCAAGTTCGTTCCCACTCCGGGATTCAAGGCACCTAGGAAGAAAAATTGATGACTTTTGTCTAACATGCTTGTTATGTTGGGAGTTATTTTGTATAGGACAATTTAAAAGTTTGAAAAAAAAACTCATTACCTTCGTTTATATTATGTGGCCCTTTCTTCTATTAGGATAACTTTGTGTTTATGACTACTTTCTTATCAGGCCTATGGTTATGTTTATTTTGTTAGCAGCACCTTACTTATAGCTTTGTAATCCAGTCAAAACTTATGAATCATGACTTTGTTGGCATTATTCAAAATAATTACTATATTTTGCTATTGCTATATATTCAGATTACCTTTAGTGGTATAAAAAATATTTAATATCTCGAAAATGTTGGCTAACACAGTTAGATGTTCAGCAACTTTTTTTCATTCATAAAAACATTATACATATACCAAATCTCAATTGCATCATTACTCAACATTGAGTTCAAAGTTTGCAAAATACCACTAGTAAGAACAATAGCATTACAGAAACAACCAGAAATAATAATTGGATCATAACATTTTGACTCCTAACATCAGATTTCAATTTTTTCAGCCTCTAACCTTCTATCATCTTTTGGTCATCATTGTAGTTAACACTTCCTGATTTTGCAGGCATAACCTCTTGCCCGACATCTATCCAAACAAATAAACCACACTATCTTTTACCAATTGTTTGCAATCAATAAATGATTCAATAACCAAATTAGAATTTGGGAAAGAAATGAAAAATCAGTAAAAACCAACAATTACAGCTAAGATTGTAATTTGGGCACCCAAAAAAGGGCTTATTTGGGTTGGAATTTGTCCCAGATCACCGGAGAACAGGTCGGCAGCCACAACCACACCATTCTGGCACACGCGCAGTCCTGCTACGATTTTGGGTCTTCGCCCTGTATCCACTACTTGTTGAGCGTATCGAGCTCCCACTAGCTTGCCCTTCACCTCCAAACATCGCTTCAGAGCTTCAACGGAATCTCTCTTAAATCACAACGGTGGAATCACAATTATGCGATGAAGGAGGAGGGAAGAAGAGATACTGCATACAGTAATGATTTTTAGCTTTTAGGGTTTTAAAGGGACCAGGACCACATTGGATAGAAAATGAAGATTTGCCACATCATCTAGCCGTTGTTGGCTCTAGCATGGCATAGGAGGTGCCACATCATTGTTCTATTTACTGATTGTGCTCCGAAAAGGGTAGAAGGGCAACTATGAATCTCGGAGCTGAATGTAAAAGATGCTTTTAGAAAATTTTAGAAGTCAAGGACGATTATAAATAACTGACCCAATGTCAAGAATCACTTTGAAGTTTTAGTCTTTTTTTTCCCATAAACACAACAATATCATATTCAATTGGCAAAATTTCATTTTATGTTAAACCGTGAAAATGATAAAAAAAAAGTTAAAAAAGAAAGTCATCGTTTTCATTTATATTTAGCAGCTTATATCTTATTACTTATGTAACGTAAGACTAACAATTATATTATTTATAAATATTATGTTAAATTATTATATGAACCAAAATTTGGAATCTAGATTATTTAGTATTATATATTTGTCATTAATATCTCAAATTTTATTAGTTTTCTATAATACATTATATCATAGATAAATAACACTTAAACAATTGTTTTTAAACAATAATTTCTATAAAAAAGTGTCTGTATCAACGACACATATGCGTGGAATTCTCTATGGTTACAAGAATTTAAATCTAGCTTTTTTTTTTTAATAAAACTCTACGACCAAACAAAATCCTTAATCAAGTCAAACAAAATTGTTATAACCGTTTCATATCACATTCTTCTTCGCATTTTTTCTCCTTTTCCACTGATATTCCTATTTTTTCTTTTTTTTCTCCTTTTTTTTTTCTCATATTTCTTTCGTTGTTGTCGTCACCACCACCACCTACATCTATTTCTCCTCCTCCTTTTCATTTGAATTTCTTCGATATCCTCCTTTATTTTCCTCCTCCTCCTCCTTCGTCATCATTATTATCATCATCGTTATCATTATTGTCATCACCATCGTCTTTTTATATGTATAATAATTCAAATCTAGAATGCACCGAAATTACTTAATGATGATGACACACAAACAAATTCAGTTCAACAAGTTCAAACCAAAAGTACACCTTATTTTAAAACCAGAATGCATCGAAATTCAAATTCAAAATGAACCGAAATTACTTAATGATGACGGCACACATACAAACTCAATTCAAACCAAGCACAGACTATAAGTACACCTTATTTAAATCCAAAATTCACCGAAATTACTTAATAATAACTCAACTCCTCCTCTTCCTTTTTCTTCTTCATCATTATCATCATCTTCTTTTCTTGTTCATCTTCTTCTTGTTGTTTTACCTTCTTATTATTCTTTTGATTTTACTCTCTTAATAAAAATAGAACAAGAAAATATCAAACAACAAAAAAGTACACGATGCTCCAAAATCACTAGGACATGGAGGAGGAAACATGCGAAGAAGAAGAAACACGAAAAAAGGGGAGAAACGCAAAGAAGAGAAGAAGGAGGAGGAAGAACGTAGAAATATTAACGTAGTTGGAACGTGTATTCATACCCTCACTAATAGAACTAATTTTTGTTAAATTTAATCCAATTTGATTAGACTTAATTGCCAAAAAAACTTGAATGTGTAACATGGCTTTTGTTTTTTTAAATTTATCTATTGCCTAGTCCTTACATAATTTTTCTTCCTTTAGCATTTACATGTTTCTATAAGTATTTAAGATCAAGTAGTTTAATTTTTTATAAATAAGATGTTAGTTTGTCCGGCTAAAACTAAAAAATATCTAAAAAACAATTTTTTTTAAGAGAGAAAAAAACATATAGTAAGCTAAACTATAAATATCATATCAAATTCAACAAATAATGTTTAAACTGTTAGTGAGAATCCTTTTATATAACTACTAAGCACAATTGATAATCTTAATTCCATGACATATACACCACTTAAAATACCAGAAATCTTAAGATATCTTACTAAATGTCGACTTTTATATGGGATATAATCTAAACTATTAACCTAAATATATATATATTTTTATGGAATATATTAACTTCTTATTATATTTTTGTTGTATTTTGCATTTATTTGGCCCTCGTAGAAATTGAATGCCATTCTATACCTCGTAGAAATTGAATCCATTCTATTTTACGCCCCTAACACATAAGAGACAAATGGAAGGAAAACAAGAAAACAAACAAAAAATGAATAAAATAAATAAACGAATGGACACCGAAAAAATAATAGTTTTATCCGAAAATTTGAATTGGTTAGGGTCCAGATAATGGATCAAACTTGTCTTATATAGTCAACACGTGTACCAATATAGGAATTAATTTCTATGGAGCACCATAACTATCTAAGTTTTTCTAACTGAGATCAATTCATGTCTCAATAGACGATGGAAAAACTCGAGAACTGTAACTTGAGAGTAACAATCCAAGTTTCTATGTCAAGCATGTAAGAAGAATCGACAGCAATGCATGACAAGTAACTTTTCATGCTTGAAGAAATCTCCTATGCTTACGGTTGCGGAGCCATTCACACTCTATATCCTTTAGAATGTCCAGGATCCCAAGAATACCCAAAAGAATAAGTCCACCGGAAAACTTACCACCACCTCCACCTCCATTACCACCGTTTCCATCATTATCTCGAGGGGGCAACCCCGGGCCATTGTCATCAAGTTTAGGGGACTTCACTTTCTCTGTCATCCCAAACAAAGCGTATCATATTGATTGGCATTGAACACATAAGGTGAGCTTCACTCTTGGTATGATTTTTTAATTTACACAACATAAAAAGACTATTAATATATGTGAGATTTTAAACTTGGAAGAATTTTAAGCACCACATGGGAACATTTAGTATTTCTCATATAAACAAATGAACAAGCACACATGATATGGTATAAGCACAAAACAAAATATAAGTTTGTGGCTGCCGTCGAAATAAATGATATAGGAGAGAAGTAATTACCAGGAGAAATAGTAGTTGTTCGAGAACGACGTACCAAGGTTTGTGTTGCACTAGCAGCAGCACATCTAGCATCCTATATAAATGAGAGAGTTAGAGAGAGAGAGAGAAAGAGATGATACTGGTATTATGAGGAATATTGCTATGTTCATGCCTTTATATATATACCCTTTGGCACTTAAGTTAGTTGGACTCTTAACAGATTCTAGAAGCCACTTGTCTAATTGCTCTCTAAAGTAGCTTTTATTTTCAGAGACTGAAAGATTGGAACTCCATATTGTGTTTGGCAGTCAAAGAGTGGAACTAAAATTTCAGTACTGGGACACGAAATTCCAGTCCCTTTAGTACCTCCAAAAAGAGAGAACACAGAGGACTGAAATTTTGTAGAATAAAAACTGAAACTTTAATAACATTTATTCTCAAAAGTATCCTCATTTAACTTTTCAAATTCTAAATCTATCCCCTCAATCTCCAAATTTATCTTAAACTGAAAATAATAGTAACACATAACTTAGTCCAATATATTTTACACTAAACACAATACAGAGACTTAATTTAGTTTCACTTTCTCAGTCTCTTGTCTCCCAATCTCAGTCCCTCAGTCCCAGTATCCCTTCCAAATGCAGCCTAACTGCTTAACTAATCTAACTAATTCTCTAACTGATTCTGACTCTTCTACATTCTTCTGGACTCTTCTAAAGCTTCTCTCTAGCTCACTCTATTAATAAAGAATACAAAACATCAGAATGGTTCAATATGGAGAGTAATAACAACCAAGAGGAAGTTCAGAGATCGGAAGAAAGATCAAGACAGAAAAGAATCACATAAAAACTACTTAGATACTTCAGTAACAAGCAGGAAAATATCCTGCACAAAATAATGTTGACTCCTCTATTAAAAATATAACCCACATTTGATGAGTCCTTGAGCATCTTCAAACGATAAGGGATTAAGAAAAATAGGACAAGGAACTGATAAAGATTGCCTCAATATGTGAGACATGATGAGGATTGTGAAAGGGGTGATAAGAAATTACAAGTAGTGAAGTAGTAAAAACCAAAAGCTTTTCCTAAAAAGGAAGTAGGTTTACAACTGTTTCCTATGTTTCCTAGCATGGTTTCCTCTGTCATTAAGACCTGAGCTCGTTTGATGGGATAAAACATTCAACTACAAAAAATTTTAATAGGAACTCTGAAAATTTCAATAAGGAGTGAAAGTTGCCTTGTAACAATACAGACTGCTGCTTATACCAATTGATCGTGATGAGGATCTCTTATCCTCCATACCTTTGTAATATTTTTCATTTTTTATTGAAATTAGTTGTTTTATATTTAAAAGTAAAAAATAGAAGAGGTCCACATATAGAAAAATGCCAAAGATAAAAAGGAAAAGGAAATAGCCTACCAAAACAGCAGAACATTTAACACGAGATGAACGGCTTCGAAAATTAGCAGTCTGAAGTTCTCCTTTTCTAATGTTATATGGTAAGGGCTGCATCTGAAGTATGTTAGGTCGAGCATTATTGACCTGCACTTCACCCTGACTTCTATATCCAACTGCATCAGAGAAAATACAACAAAAACATATTCCATTGATTTAAGTAACATGTGAGTCACTTCACATACAAAAATTAGCTCAACTACTAACTGAGATAGTGTGATGTCTAAAATCAGTGCACCTGGCCCTGGTACTACTAGAGACGAAGTGCCGACACAAAATTGAACTGGTTCCAGCATCTTACTGATCACCTAATACGACAATCCTAGCAATCAGAACAAGAAGGAAAATAATAAATTGTTTGTTTCAAACAGAATAGAGTTCTACATAATAGTTGAGAAGTCATTGCTCAAAGTAGTCATATCAAAAGTGCTCAAAGTTTCACCTTAGCAAATTTTACATGATTCTACATTTATGACATGTTTAAAACAAACTCCTTGAAATAATTCAGTCCAATTATAAATAAACAGATGCTTTAGGATATGGGGAAAATAAAGATTGAATCTCTATGTCTCGGCAGCAAATCAAATATTAAAAAAAAAATTAAGAGTTCAGTCGACAATTTTACAACATTATCCTTGTCACACAAAATCAATTGGCAAACATAGATAGCTTATCCACCTGTCAATAACCGAAATCGAAAAAGTAAAAAATAAAACTAGAATCCTCTAACATAAACTAACCAAAATCTTTTTATACAGCTCTCCAATATCCCATTAACTTGAACTAAAATTATACCCTAATTCAAATTCAAATTCCAAACAAGGTAAGTTGCAAAAAGAGGATTGATCAATCGAATACTTTTTTCCTAAGGCACGTGGGATTGAAAATACGCAAACTACAGAGGGAAGAAAAGCACCAATTACTATCCTCGGTAAGTCGAAGTATCAATTCTGCTATCCAACAAATTCTTGAGTTCTTTCTAAAATTCAATAACAATTTCATATGTTGTGATCATCATATTAGATTTTTAGGCCGCCTGAGTGTCATTTGATTAGTTAACAAAAACCGACACAGAAACCTACAAATTTTTGTGGAGATTCACTTCAATGTCTCACCTACAATATACTAAAATATGAGGTCAATCCGAGATCTCTAACTAAAACAGAAAATTTATGGAAGTTTACTATTTACATCGGAAAACAAAAACAGCTTCAGCCTAGGTTTATCTTCAACACCCATGTACACACTGCTAACCAGCTCAAAAGTTTCCAAAATTAAATATAGAAAAAGCTTAATATTGTAAAATTTAGTTAAAATCTTCACCTTCAATCATATGTTAGTAATAAGAATAAATTCCCTAAGGGTCTAAAAGTGTACAAGAGGAAAAGGTTAAGGGAAAGCCAAGGAATTATGCAAAATCAGGGAATAGAAGGATCAAGGGAGCCCTCGAGGCCTAACTGACATGCTTAGGGGGTGACGCCTGAGGTGAGAAGAATGCAATGCCGGCATGCAGAGTGCATAGGGCATGTGTGTGCATTCTGTTGGTGCACAGGGGGTGATATAAATGTACAGAGTGAGGGAAAAGTGGGAAGGGGATGATTTAGCGAACCTGTCTGGGGAAAGAGGTGGCTGCTATAGTGCCCTGTGTTATCCCTTCTGTTTAGCTAATTCTCATCTCCTTCTTCATCAGTAAGCTGAGATCCAGCTTCACTGAGTGTTAACAATACATATGCACTTATCCCTTCTACTATTTTGTTGGTAGTTTCCTAACACAACTAAAAAATCACAAAGATACCCCTGCTAGACAGAATTCTGAAGTTTTCAGAAACACCACCACCACCACCAACACCAACAAGTTTTTGGCTTAGCTAAATTATCTCAAGTTGTTTTTGATTTTGATCTAACAATTTTTACGAACACAAACACATTAAAAGTGAGTTTACATGTGTTTAGGAAAAGTAAACTCGTCCTCACCCACTCATCCATACATGGCTAAACCTATCTGAAAAAAGGGGAGATCAAATGTTGTTCCTCTTGAAGCTTGGTCACATTCTCATAATTTCAGCATAGTTTTTCTTTTGGGAAAATCCTTAATTGTTAATGACATCTAAAGCCAATATCAAGTTGCCAAGTAACACACAACAGATATCATTAGCAAAGATCATTTTCTTATGCTGCAGAAAATCACAAACAACAACAATAAACATCTTTTATCAATCAAATTCAGCTTAGAACTCATTATTACAAACTATATCTCATACCAACGCATGAGTATTCTCTATCGAAAGAATAATAGTCAATGAGTAAGGGACAATAAACACATTCCAATAGCTAAATAACCTAATGATCATAGGAAGTCACAAAACATCAACAAAGACACAATTCAAATGTCTCTTGGTTCAAACAAGCAATGCCATTTAAACACAAAATCTTCCTTCTAGACTGCCGCACAATATGTGATAGCATCATAATCACGTCTACTTATCACTTGTGAAAATTCATAACCAAAACCCATGTATAGGTTCCTTAGGATTAAATTTCAGTGGGGATGTTCCTGATTTATATTTCCATCTCCTTCTAGTCCTAATTCATTTATAAAACCCAACATATGAACCAAGTATGGGACAAATTTGCACTTAGTTCTTTTTTAAGCACCAGAAATGTGAAATTCAGAACTAATTCTACAAATATCTTTTGAGATTCATATTTGGTGACCTAATATTAAAAGAGCTAAAGCTTTTAGGAAAAATGGTTTCTTGTTAATATAAGCTCAATGGGTTGAGTTATGAACGGAGGAACGCTGCTGTCTCCACAGAAAGTTATGCAAAAATGGGCTACTTCCAAGGGCAGACCTAGAGCAATTCTTAGGAGGGCGCCAATATAAATATATAACTTTGGAAGAAGAAAAAAATTAAAATTAAGGAGGGCTAATGTAAAAGTTAGTGACCTTTATACATTAAAATTTTTAATTTTTTTTGGGAGGGGGGGGGGGGGGGCATTGCCCCCCTTCACCAACACTAGCCTCCTCCCCTGGCTACTTCAAACAACAACAGGAGTGTAAATAACCATTTTGGCATCTGAAAATGTTCAAATTTGACAAAAATAGCCCCTAGATTAGAGAAACGAATTAGCGGCCCGTATAATACAAAAATTAAAAAATATTTGACAAAATGCACTAATTCATTTCTCAAAATACACCGATCGTCATCTATTCATCATTGCCATTACCATCGTTGGCATCATGTCATGTTAGCCATCTACTTGGCATTGACCCTAGCCAATTAGAACCTATATTGACCCCCAAATTTATAGAATCATATAAGTAAGAGTCTTGTAAATTTGGAGTCACTATAGCAGTTGGTTAGAATCCACAAAAATTGTGTCGTAGTGCTAAGTAGACGCCTAACTTGCACGTTGGCAATGACGATAATGGCAATAGCAAACAGACGACGTTAGGTGCATTTTGTCAAACATTTTTATATTTTAGTGGTCATGCGTTTGTTTCTTTAATTAAGGCTCTATTTTGTCAAACTCAAATTTTTCAAGTGCCAAAATAGTCATTTATCGAAAAAATAAAAAATTTAATCAGTAAAGAAAAAAAAAAAAACATAGCTAAATTTAGAAGAAAAACAAAATAGTTGGAACCTGTGACTTTCTGCAATATAACTAGATTGACTACACTTTCATTTCAGAATAGCTTCACCACAATCAAATAAAAAGAACTCCAGATAACGAAAACAACTCCCATGCTGCAAAAGTGCAGTTATGCAGGATGCATACCTTCCCATTTTTGTATGTTTATTTCCACACATGAGAATGATGAGACTGATCTAGATTTTGGTGGACTATCTTGTTTTATCACTGTATATGGAAAAATACTAGAAATGGAAATCACACCTCATTAACTCAGCTTGTACCCTGTATTCCAAACTGATTTCATATTCACCATGATTGCTACACTAACTTCACGACACCACTAAAATTTCATCTATTGGCTTTTGATCTAGATTTCTGGATAGTAGATACTAGAAATAATAAGCTTCATAACAAAAAGAAACCCCACACAAAAATCAGTTTTCAAGACCAAGTTATGACTTCCTAAAGAAAGCTAATTGATTATATTTTATTTTTCAACGTCGCTGCAGGCCACGTTATTCTACAGCTACCCAAAAATTTACCCTTTCACCATGAAACAATGATTTTCGGTATGATTAAATTAGCACTCATTAGCTTTTGAAAGGATAAGTCCCACAGAAAAATTCTTGTGTTTGGGCTATGGGGAAAAAATCAGATTGTATCTCTATCCATAGACAGCAAATGAAATATATAAAATTTTAAATAAAAATCTACTCAACAAGTTTACAACATTATCCTTATGCGGTTATGCCGTTCAACTCATTTGTCACATATAATCAATTGTCAAGCAAATTCTAGACCCTTTCAGGGAGCTTTATATAACTAATTAAGAAGAAACGCAGTGACAGATAGAAATAACCTATCCATCCATTATTGATAGTAGAAATTGAAGGAAAAACAATTCTCTACCAAATACAAACTATTTTTTTATAGAAATCCTCAATTTTCCATGAACTTTAGAACAAAATTCTGCTGTAATTCAAATTCTGAACAAGTTAAAGAACGCAGATTAATCAATCAAATTCTCAATTTCCAGGTGTTCCAAATAGAAGAAAGGCACAAGATAGCACTATCAAACATGATGAAAATCTTCAATGGAATTTCTAAAAGCACATGTGAGATAAACTATAACAAATGGCAATACCCAAATCTACAGCAGGAAGCAAAACGCCAATTGCACTCCTTGGTATTCCAGAAAACAAAGACATAACCAACAGTTAGGATCAAGAAAAGAGCTTACAGAGGAAGTTCAAACCTACACCAAAGTGAATCAAATATAACAGAAATTCTCACATCTCGAAAGAAGAAGAAGAAGAAGAAGAAGAAGAAGAAGAAGAAGAAGAAGAAGAAGCAATAATAATAATAAAATAAAATGTTCTGTGCAAGAATAACATTGACGGCGCAAAAACAACGTAAACATAAACCCTGAAAATATTGTTTATACGATTTTTCCACGTGAAACACACCTCCAGAGAATGAATGAAAATCACGATAGGACAAATATAGGTGGAAAAAAGAAAACGAAGTTAGAGAGGAGTGGATCGACACCTTATGAGTTGTCTTCAATTGAAGTTCTCCTCTTCGGAGGCTCTACAATGGTTCTTGAAGGTAGCGATCATTTCCATGTGTCTTCGGCTTTTATGTTTTTTAAAGGAATGCATATGGCGGTGACTTTTCATGGAGTGCGACAGGGCGTAACGGAATCAGGGGTATGGGTCTATGGTGGGTTGGATTTCGGTAACCTTGACAAAAATAAAACTAACAATTAGTCCATCTAAAATTTTTGAGTTCAAAATACATATTAAAGAATTAAATAAATAAAATAAAATAATTATTTACTGATATATATTTTAAAAATATTTATATTTTTTATTATTTATTTCATTAAGCAGTATGAATAAGAGATATTTATATTTATATTTTATTAAGTAAAAATTCAAATACAATTATTTTTATATAAAATTAATAATTAAAAATTATTAAATAATTTGATATATTTAATTAAATTATTATATAACGGTAACTATCAATTTCATACAAAAATGACTATATGTAAAATTTTGTCGTCCCACATTATTATCAACAAAATAAATAATAAAAATAAAATTAAATATTGTTTTGTCTTCAAAATTTCTGTCCAAAATTAAAATTATTTTTAATATTTTTTATTTTTAAAATTGACTATAACATTATAATTGAAATTGAAATTTAAGGTTGTGACTGAGTGAGTAGAGAGTGGGAGGAGACTAGACTGGTGGTGTGGTGGGTGGTTGGTGGTGGGTGGTGTGTGTTATTGTAGTGTTTGGTAATTGAGATTGAAATTTAGAATTCGGATCCTTTAAAGTGAGAAGTTGGTAACGTGAAGGGTTAATCATATAACGACCCAACTTCTAATATGTCATGATCACACTAGAAGTTAAATGTCACTAACTTGCCTTCTTATTTATTAACTAATCTTTATTATATAACCGCGATTTGTTGTTAAAATATCATCATTTTTACAAGATAAAAATTTGTTGAAAACATTTATCGATATATTATTGCAAGCATACAGAAATAATTAACATTATAAGCATAAATATTAACAGAATATTCACATATCATCATACATTAGTACAATGTTTACAGACCCTATCAGTATACATCCCATAAGATAGTTATATACAAATATAATCATATGACATCCCAAACCTTGACCCATACAAAAAGCCATTAAACTGTTGTCTGGGGTAGCCTAACACTTTTAGACTCTCCTATTCTCTGTGTAAACTAACAAAAGGGAGAGACTAAACTGAAAAAATACTAAGCTGAGATGCCGCCAAAAGAATATCAACTAACATCCCCTAACTGAACACAGATATCGTCATTCGGTAGACCACCTGTATGGCCTGCTTGCAGATGAATCACTCCTGAAAGATGGTAACTCCTCCTCTTGTTGATCTTTCACTCGATCCTCCTCTTCTGAGTCCCTAGAAATGGATGCTCCACCAGATGAATTGCTATTCCCGTTACCCAATACAGGTTCATTAGCGTACACAGGAGCTAAGGCTTCGCCCAATGGGCCGAACTGCGACTGCAGTTGCTCGGTTGGTGAAGGAGGTGCCTGAGGTATAATGACGTCCAGAGGTGGATCTGGAATGTAACCCTCGCCTGCGTTAGGCTCAGAAGCCGCCTGATGTAGGGGCTAAGCATGGATCGGTGGACTAGGAAAAGGATGACCGTGGCTGTTAGGATGTAACCAAGAAAGAGGAAAATCATACAGCATGTCCAGGTTAAAGTCCGGCCTATCTAGTGGGTGTGAGAAGGGCCTGTCGCGTAGTACATATAGTCGAACACGAGGTTCCCCACCCAAAACATAATAACTTTCGAACGTCGGGTCCTCGTAGATGAACAGAGGCTCCAACTCATAGAAAAGCACTCCATTTTCATTTGAATGGGGAGAATAGGGGGTAAAAATTTGGGAGTTCTTAGTAAGGTCAGGGTTGTTAATTATGTTTATTAATTCTTTGTGATTGACTAGACACGCAATGTATAAACAGAGAATACAAAAATAGTAAATAGAAAATATAGAAAGCAATAGATAAATAGAAAATACAGAAAGCATCACAGTAACAATATAGAAAACACACACATTCATAGAGAATACATAACAAAAAAGGATGCGCAAACAAGTATGATGCATATCTAATTCTGGTGTAGGTCATGAGCTCATGTGTCGGTTTCTACTCACTCCCGATGAAACCTGATGTGTGAGCATCTTTTCGCTATTTTCTTATTATTTTAGATATGAATTTATTGAGTTTTATTTAGATTTTAGTGTTTTAGGCTTGTTTGGATGTTACTTTGATGCGCTTTGTGGTTTTACTAATTTCAGGAAAGATTCGGCCGAGTTTGATAGAGTTCGTGTGGAAGAAAAGGAAGAAAGTGGATGTTGTCAACCTTGATCTCCTTGCACTCCAACGAGAATAACTTGAACTAGTGAGGTCCAATTAACGTGGTTCTAGCAGTATTTGAAAGCCAACTTCTAGAGTTTTTCAACGATATATAATAGTATATACTTTCTCTCTGGCATTACAACGCTAAGCGCCGTGACATTGGCGTTTAGCGCCAAACCGCATCCAGCACTCATTCTTCTCTAGAGTCCCGGTGCCAAACGCTAGAAACTGGCACTAAACCCCGGCAGTGCTAATAGGAGTGGTCCCCACGTCTTCAATAAATCAGCACGGAAGGCTTTATTTGATTTTCAATTTAATTTTTGAATTAAGAAAAGATATTTTTAGGTTTAGAATTTATTATTTTATTTTAGTTTCAAATCAAATTAGGTTAGATATAAAAGGAAAAAGATTTAGCCCTTCGGGAGATCTTCTCTCTTACGTGCTTTCACACTTTCTGAACCCTAGTTTTTTTCTCTGAGTCATGAGCCACTAAACACCCTTGGTTAAGGTTAGGAGCTTTGTTTATTTCTATGGATTAATACTATTATTATTATTCTATTTTAATTAATGTATTGATTTAATTTCAAGGATTACTTATAAATCTGGGTAGATCGGAAGAATAACTCTTATTCTATAAGCGTTCTTGTGATTCTTGGAAGAATTATCTCACTTGAACACTAGCTTGAAAGTAAATTCCTCCTAAATTACTAATTACTTGGACTTAAAGGGATATGTGACATATAATCTTCTTATATTTGGGTAATTAGGATTTTTGTGACTAATAAACTAGAATTGAACCTAACCCTCTAAGCTATATTAAGTGACCAAGACATTGGCGGTTGATTAGGTTAGAGGAGACTAAATTACTAAAGAATTAGGGTTTAGTCAATTACAGTTTGTCATAAAATGAATCGTGCATGAATTAAAATAGTTGATAAGAAAACTTAATCCGGAAGAATAAATAACTCTGAAACCTTAACTGTTTTCTCACATATATTTCACACCAATCCCACTGTTTGCTTCTTCATTTTCTAAATTACTGTTTAATGCTTTCGAACCCCAAAACACCACTTTCTACTTGCCTGACAAAGTGATTCATTCGACTATTGTTGCTCAATCCATCAATCCTCGTGGGATCGACCCTCACTCACCTGAGGTATTACTTGGTACAACCCGGTGCACTTGCCGGTTTAGTTGTGGACATTCGAAATCCGCACCAAAACCCGGATCACATGGCCAGATATGGCATTTCTAGAGCTAAGCAGAGCTTAAGCATGTTATAGCATAGCCTCTATAAGCAACCTTGCCTTACAGGAACAACACTTCTAGGGCTAAGTATGCACGTCATACCCTCTGTAAGCGACCTTGCCTTATAGGAACAACACTTTTAGGGTTGATGTATGTCTGAAAAGAAAATTCAATCTACAGATGTTCCTGTCTTTTATATCTGCCCCAAAGGCCCAATCAACAATCATCGGTCTTTGTAAGCAACCTTTAGCTTATAGATTCCGCTTTTCTCAATCTTTTAGGGCCAAGCCCACTTTCATCAATCTCGTATCTCTTCTCTTTCCTGTTAATACTTTTCTCAATGTTACTAGCCTCTTCTTAGTGCTATAATTAATTATAATCCTCTTCTCGTACCTCTCCTTAACTGTATTATGAAGAAATCCTTAAATTCTAGACTTTTAAATTATCTTGCTACGTCTTTTACTATAATTACCACATAGTCCTTAAACTTTAACGTTATTTGCCTTTATGTCCTCGCCTTTTACTATAATTCTTTTTATATCCTTTAAATTTTGAATATTACACTTTAATCCAAAGACTTTAGTTATTTATAGATTAGTCTCTAAGCTTTAGTTAATTATATTTTAACTCCTAATTTTTTACTAATTATACTTTTCCCTCTGAATTTCCACCAAATTACATTTTTTCCTTTGTTATTCTCAAAACTCCATTTTGTTGTGCCCTGTCACCTAGTATTAGTGGTGGGCACTTAGAGCCACAAGTCATAATGTATGACACTTAGTGCCCATAACCAACGTTCAATGCCTTCGAAGCGTGAACTTCGTAGAAACACGTATGCGCCCAGCACCCGACTCCCATGGGATTAAATGGTGGGACGACTAATGTCCATCATGTTTCAGGAGGAGGGTGCCATCACCCATGGAGTTCCCAGGGGAGGGCACCTAGCGCCCATGAAATTTAAAAGGCAAGGTGCCCAACGCCCAAAAGGTTCTAAACGGAGGACGCCCAACGCCCATAAAATTTCAAGAAGAGGGTGCTCAGCGCCCAGCATTTCAGCCATCAAATATACATCAAAACACCACGTAAACACTTAATTTCAAGTATCAAACAATCAACCATCAACAAGACATAAAAAACACAAGCGATTCCCATTTAATTTATCAAACCTTACCTCTTTGTTTCAGCTCACAAAAACTTATTTCTTTTAGGTGATCTCTAGTCACTTTCTTCCTAGTTTTCAGTCAAAAATAACTTTTAAACCAAGATATACATGGTAATCGAGTCTTCTTCACAAGTTCGGGAAGGAATTTCTTACCTTTCTCAAGTTGGAATTGATGGATTATTGCTCTTTGAAACTTCTAAGCTAGGAGCTCTTAAGCAAGTAAATTAAAGATATCAAGTTTTTCCATGGTTTTAGCATGGCCGAACCATCAAGAGGAGCATACAATAGAAGTACTTCAACTCATCTTGACAAATTTCATATGGGTGTGAAGAAAAAGAAGAGATGAACACTTTAATCGGTTTAGAATTTTTATCAAAATTTTAGAACCAAAAGGGCCGAACCTTGAAAGCTTGGCGGTTATGGAGTTTTTTCAACTTTTCTCTTATGTTCTTCTCTTTCAAAGTCACGTACAGAAAAAAGAAAGTAGGAGGTGGTTATCGATGTCACGTATGAAGAAAAAAAAAGCAGGAGGTGGCTGGAATCAAGGCTGGTCGAATCTCGAGGGTGGTTTGTCACCAGAATTAATTAATAAAATATCATTAAGGAGATAATTACTAAAGCTAGATATATTAGATCACAAATAATTATATTTCTAGACTAAATAATTGAGCTAAGAGTATAAATGATACTAGTAACACGATTATCTCGGAAATAAAAGATCTATGATGATACATTAACATAGCTAGGTTCATCGGAAAGTGTTGGCATTAATCCATACTGGTAGATTTTGAGCCTGGTTATTATATTGTTAAATTTAATTTATCTCCGATTTAATTAAAGTGGATAAAATAATAATATAATATTACTATATTATTATTTTTGTTTCCTCGAGATTCATGTTTGGCTCGTCGAAACGAGTCCAACTACAAAAATCAGAATTTCAAAATTTATAGTCGAATTGGCTCAAAAACGCAATTTCTGCTAGTTTCGTAGCTGATGACATGGCGATGTGCTTGCTTTACTAAATTTCGGAATATTCCATTTCTTCAAGAAAAGGTTCCGTTTTGCCGAAAACTAAGCCATTATATTCTACCTTCCTTAAAAAAAATTTTGTCCTCAAACTTTCAATTACCTATAAATAGATGCGAATGGTCTATCTTTCTTTTGTCTTCCAGATCCCAAGTCTGTTCTTCATCTATATCTCGTCCCCGTGCCACATTGACTAGAGAAATTGTCTTGCCCCTCAATCGCTTATCACTCCGCTCTACAATCTTGACTGGTGATGCTTGATATGTCAAGTTATCTCGCAACTGTATTGCCTCCGGCTATAAAATGTGACCCTTATCAGGATTATATTTCTTGAGTTGTGGAATATGAAAAATATCGTGGAGATTTGACAAGTACGTGGGAAGAGCTATTTGATACGCTACTGGACTGACTCTTTTAAGGATTTGAAAAGGACCTAAATATCGAGGATTAAGTTTCTTAGTTCTAAGGGCTGATTTACTCTAGTAGTGGGGGTTACTCTCAGAAAAACATAGTCACCCTCATCGAATTATAAGGGCCTATGTCTATTATCAGTGTAGATCTTTTGTCGGTTTTGAGCAGTTTGAATCTTATCATGAATCCTTTTAATTTGCTGGATGATCTCTTGCACCAAATCTGGACCTATAATGCTAGCCTTTCCTTTGTCATACCAGCCCAACAATGATTGGCATCTTCTTCTATAGAGAGCTTCATACGGTGCCTGCTGATACTTTGCTGGTAACTATTGTTGTAAGCATATTCTACCAATGGCAAATATCTGTCCTAGCTTCCTTGGTGATCTAAAACACAGGATCTCAACATATCCTCTTATGTATGGATTGCCCGTTCTAATTGTCCATCGGTTTGAGGATGGTATGCTGTGCTCATATGTAGTTCCGTCCCAAATGCCTTTGATAACGGAGCATCTTATACCCTTTTTCATTGCATTTTTAGAGTGTTTTTAATAATATTTT
The DNA here is from genome assembly GCF_003086295.3 of Arachis hypogaea. Taxonomy (NCBI): domain Eukaryota; kingdom Viridiplantae; phylum Streptophyta; class Magnoliopsida; order Fabales; family Fabaceae; genus Arachis; species Arachis hypogaea. The sequence continues at coordinate 31,699,163 of NC_092047.1, read as the reverse complement.
ATTTAATTTTAATATGTTTTAGTGAAAAATTCATCTTTTGGATGCTACTTTGAGTTTTTGTGTTTTTATTATGATTTTAGGTGATTTTTGGGTGAAACTGACAAGTTTTGGCAAAGTCTTATTCAGAGGCAAAGAAAGGATAGCAGATGCTGTCAAATCCTGACCTCCATGCATTCCAACAAGCATATCTTGAGCTATAGAGGTCCAATTGATGCGCCCTCAATGGCGTTCGAAAGCTAACTTTCAGAGCTTTCCAGAAATATATAATAATTTATACTTTTATTTGGAGAAGAACTCCCCAAAACGGGCATTGGACGCCCAACTTACCTCCTTTTTGGCGTTCAACGCCCAAGAAGGACCAAGGCCAGCGTTGAACACCCAAAACTAGCGTTCAATGCCAGCCAAGGAGTACAAGGGCATGAATACACTCCCTAGTGGTCGTTCAATGCTCACTCTTCCAAGTTGGACACCAAGCTCAGCCCAAACACTCACCAAGTGGGCCCAGAAGTGGATTTTCGCACCTTTTGCTTACTTTATTTCATTTTTGTAATTTTAATTATTAAGATTAGTATATATAGGAGAAGATCACTCATGTTTAAGGGATCTTCTTCCTCATCTTCAAACCTATCATACATTTTCTTTGTAAATTATGAGCAACTAAACCTCCTAAGTTAAGGATAGGAGCTCTACTCATTCCTATGGATTAATATCATTACTTTTCTACTTTACTACATGTTTGATTCCATTCTATGATGTATTTTCGTTCTTCATCTTTATGAATCTGGGGTGGAACGAGAGTATGATCCCTTATTTTACATGAGTTCTTGCGAAGCCTTAGCCGGATAGTATTGAGCTACAACTTGAGAATATATCACATGTTCCAAGAGAGTATCTTGGCTAATTGGGATATGTGACATAAAATCTCATTAGTCATGGGTAATTGAGGTCTCTGTGGCACTAAGGCTAGAATCATAGAGCTTCACTCTCTGATCCGGAAGATCTGACTTTCTCTGTGCCATTTTGAGTAGGATCACCAGAGATTGAATTGCGTGAGCTTCACCCTCATTCAAATTGGATGACCATTAGCACCGGCGTTTAATCTGGATCAGAGGAGATTAATGACCACTAGCCCCAGCTTTAATCACTTACAGCCTTGCCATTGAATGAATCACTCATTGTTAAAGTAGTCAGTAAGCTGTATTAATCTGGAAGAACAAGCATCTCCAAGGCCTTAACTGATTTTCCATCATTGTTTCTACACCAATTCAGTACTGCTTTATTTATTATTCCATTTTTTGCATTCACAACAATATCTACCTTTTCTATTCGTCTGACTAAGATCTGCAGAATAACCACAGCTTGCTCAATCTGACAATCCTCATGGGATCGACCCTTACTCTCCTAAGGTATTACTTGGATGACCCGGTGCACTTGCCAGTTCAGTTGTGCGAGTTATAATTTTGCGCACCAAGTTCTTGGCGCCGTTGTCGGGGATTTTTTGAGATTGACAAACTACCGGTTGTCTTGCTCCTTAGATCAAGTACCTTTTACTATTTTTTCTTTTAATTGTGTTCTTATCAAGTTTTTCGAACCCTCTTTGTTTCTTTTCTCAAAAATTTTTCAAAAATTCATCTTTTTCTCTTTTTCAAATTTTGTTTCAGATCTTAAGTTTGGTGTCTTTTGGTTTTATTTTTAATTTCCCTTTCTTGATTGTCGAAAATTGTTCTTGTTGTTCTTCTTTGTGTTCGAATTTTTTTTGTGTTTTCTCTTGTTTGATTTCAAAATTTTTAAAGTTTGGTGTCTCTTAGTATTTTTCTCTCTCTCATTTCGAAATTAGTGTCATTTAATTTAAAAATTCTTAAATTTGGTGTCTTGTTAGTTTTTCTTCTTTTTAAATTTCAAAATTTTCAATACCCTTTCTTTTAATTTTTGAAATTTTAATTTAATCTTTACCTTATCTTTTTTCCTTTTCAAAATTCAAATTTTCTTGTCATCTTATTTTAAATTAATTTCAAATTTTAAGTTTGGTGTCACATTAGTTATCTTTTTGTTTTTGTTTAATTTTCTTGTTTGTCTTTTATCTTTAAATCGTTATCTTATCTTTTTCTTTGATGTTACAATTTCGTTATCTTATTTTTAATTCAAATCTTAAAATTCAAATTTTAAATTTAAATTTTAAAAGTTTAGAATTTTGTTAGTTTTCTTTCAAATTTGAATTTCAAAATCTTTAAATTTTCAAATCTTATCTTTTGATCCGGAGCTCCGATCGCCACACCATTTGCGGCCACGCGACCAACGCGTCGAGATCTACAAAGTCCAGTCATTGATTAGATACAGAATCCACTTTTTAGTTTAGTTTCCACCTCCCTAAATTTCGAAATTTATGAACAAAGATGGTGAAAATTGTTTAATTTCGGTGTTTAGATTTGAATTAGCTTGCGGGTTTTATTGGGTTTAGCTCACTTGACCTGTGGGAAAGGTAAGCTCCTTCAATCTCTTTGTGTAATGTTGGGTTAGTGAACTCTATGTTAATTATAGTGGTAATTATGATGTTAGATTGAAAATTGGTTGTGGGTTGGAGTCAATTTGAGGAAATAGAAGCTTGAGATCAATTTTGGAAGCTAGGTTCGTTGGTGAGGGGCTGTGGTTGATAGCTTGTGGTGTGGAGAATGCTTGAGGTGTTTCGAGTTTATTGGAGAATCGGCTAAGGTATGGTTTCGGTTTTTCGTATCTAAAATATGATGTGATGTGAAAACTTAGGCTAGTTGACCGTAGGATAAATTGAACGGTATGAGTTGATTGAGTAATGTGGTTAGTAAATGAGTATTTGTATATGTATGTATGACCTTGGGATAGTATGGTAAATTTTAAATTGCTAATATTAATGAGTTGATGATGATTGTGAATTGTTGATATAAATGTTGAGTTTGGTAGAAAATTATGTATGAGATTAGTGAATAACTAAAAAGGATTTTTATGTGAAATTATGATGTTAATGAGTATAAATAATGATGATTGATGATGTGTTAAGGATGGATGGTGAATTGATGTAGTGTAGCATGAATTGATGGAATTAACATGTGTATGTATGAATGTGGAAAATATGATGATGGGTTGATAAAGAAATGTTGGTATTTTTAGGTAATTAAATGATTGACAAATGATGGGTTGATGTTTGGTGAGTTATGATATGGCATAAGATGGTTTTGAATAGGATTTGGTTGGTTTTGGTTTGGAAAACTTGAGTTTTGAAGTTTTGGTAAAAACTGATTATTAATGAACTTTGGTGGTCCATAACTTGAGTCTCGGACTTTGAATTTGAATGAAATCTATTTTAAATTAAAGGTATTTTCAGTAGCTTTAAAATAGTATAAAATTTGAGGAAAACGAAATTTTGTAGAGGGAGTTATGGATGTCGGAAAACAGGTACAGAAAACTGATTTATTTAAGTTGTAGAATTTTTGAAAATGCTAGTGCGTGTGTGCCCGCACACTGCTGTGTGCGCACGACGGGCAGTGCTTGAGTTTTAGATCGTGCGTACGCACGCATGAGGGGTGTGCGTAAGCACACCCTAGGAATATGGCAAGTGTTTGCATGAATACTACGGTGTGTACGCACACTCATGGGAACTCTTGCTGTTGCCCGCGTACGCACACTTTTAAGGATAGAGTGGGGTGTACGCACGCACACATGGTGTGTACACACACTGCCTTGTTTTTTAAAAACTCTGTTTTTCCATTATTTAACTTCCTGACAAGCCTGTTACCCTCCAAAACTACTATTCTAAATACAATTCACTATTTTTGAACTATTGAACATTTCTCTGATTTTCCAAACCTCTCTGAGTAAAATTTATTAGTACGGTTTTAAGTCACGAAGTAAGGGTTAGCTAGTGGAAGAAGATAAAAGTAGGCATTGGGGGAGTTGAAGAAAGGGGATGCTTAATTTGATGAGGATGATGGGAGTAATGATGATTTGTAATTAAATGAGATATATGTGATAGGGTAGTAGACAGTGACGTTATCCACTTGCCTCGGGTATGAGATGAGGAAGAAAAATTATGAAAACTGAGCTTAATTATGGAGTTTTGAATGAATTTAAAGAATTAAAATATGACGAAAAATAACAATGAATTTTTAATGTGATACCTGGGTAGTAGCAAGGATTGTGGTTCATCCCGCTTGCTCCGGGTCAATGTCTGAGATGTGATAATAATTGATAATTGATTAAGAATGATTGAATGTATGTTTGAGATACCTGGGCAGTAGCAAGGATTGTGGTTCATCTCACTTGCTCCAGGTCAGTGTTTGTGACGCCTGGGTAGTAGCAGCAGTAGTGGATTATTCCACTTGCTCCAGGTTGAGCTTTTAAACACCCGCCTGGGTAGTAGCGGTAGTAGTGGTTCTTTCACTCGCTCTGGGTTAAGCGGGTAGTAGCAAGGGGGTTGTAGCTCAAACCCACTTGCTCCGCAATGGGTGTTTCTGTCCATGGTTAGCTATCAGGATATGTCAGGTTGGCTATATAACCGATAGATGATATCATCAGCCATAGGACAGACATACATCATATGCATCTATGTGTTTGTTTGGTGTGCTTTGTTTGGAATGCCTAACTGATTGCATAAACTACTTGCTACTTGTTTATCTGCTATATCTGAATCCTAATTGTGAATTCCTTGCATGTAATAATTGTGTTTGAAACAAATGATTCCAGTAGTGGTTGGGAGGTTCGAAGGAGTTGAAAAGGGGAATACTAGATAGTATGAAGATCCTTAGTTAGTTGCCTAATTTACTTTTGGTTTAGTTATGTTTTATAAGATTTAATTATATGTCAAAAGTTCTAGAATTGCCTTCGCCTTTCCCGAAATATTATATGTTAGAGATGTGGGTACTGTTACTATGCTAAGAACCTCCGGTTCTCATCCCATACATATTTTGTGGTTTTCAGATGTAGGACGTGAGGCTCCTCGCTGAGGCATACTGGAAGCTTTCTGCAAGCGAAGAACTCTACCCATTTAGGGTTTCATTTTGGTTTATATCCATATGTACATATTTATATATCTCCACTATGTGTGTGTGTGTGTGTGTGTGTGTGTCTATATATATATATATATATATATATATATATTTCATGTTTTAAGTAACACCCTAACTATCAAAAAGTCACGATTCCGGCAGCGCCGCTATGATAGCTCGGATATTACGACGACTCTTATACTATTTAATATTAAAATATGAGCCTGTTTAAAACTTTAAACCGCAATACTGCTCCAAAATACTTTTGTTAGGTAACGTACATCCATACATACCATACAACTTACAAAACTCACAAAGAGTACATACATATGTATATATATTAAATAATTTTAGAAGCATTAACTAATGCAATTCCTATCCCTCTTACAAAATGTATAAAGATAAAGGCGAGAGAACAATAAATAATAACTAAAGCAATACAAAACATTACGACAAAAACTAGATAAACTCTTCGTGACTTCTGCGTCCATATCCTGAAAAGGAAAATTTGTAGGGGGGTGAGAACATCATCCTCGGAAGGGTTCTCAGTAGAGGGTTTTTTGAGAATTACTATAATAGGATACGTGAAGGTAAAACCGTTACAGTGATTAAAAATCGTCTTATGTATCTTTTCAAAAACAAAGCTTTACTATAAAAAAAAGTATATGAAATCTTTTCTAAAAGAGGAAACTGTTCATTTCTTAGAAATTCAAAAGCCTTTCAAAAAGTTCATCTATGCTGAACCAGATTAGTTTTTTATACTTTTCTAAACCAGAAACATCAACCAAACGTGGTCTTCGGCCCACCTCGTGATCAACCACGGCCCTAGGCCCAAATAGTCCAAACAACAGCCAATCCACCACAATTCAATAGAATTTCAGTCGCAAGCACAAATAGGAAAACTCAAGCACAGACAAGCAGTTACATCAAGTAGAACAATTAATAGTTACACACAATTAATCACATAGGCAAACCAAGTACAATACGCACACCCAAACAATGTCACATAGATGCATATGATGAATGCCTGTCCTAGTGGCTGATGAGTCTCATCTGTCAGTTATAAAGCCAACCCGACAAGTCCTGGTAGCTAACCATTTGACCGTCCCTCTGTCGTTCATCCCCAACTCGAGTTATTCACAGTCATAAGCATAATTCACATTGATGAGTGGATATTTTATATGCTTTTTGGGGGGTATTTTCATTTAGTTTTTAGTAGGATCTAGGTACTTTTTAGTATATTTTAATTAGTTTTTATGCAAAAATCACATTTCTGGATTTTACTATGATTTTGTGTATTTTCTGTGATTTCAGGTATTTTCTGGCTGAAATTGAGGGACCTGAGTAAAAATCTGATTCAGAGGCTGAAAAAGGACTGCAGATGCTGTTGGATTCTGACCTCCCTACACTCAAAATGGATTTTCTAGAGTTAAAGAAGCCCAATTGATGCGCTCTTAATTGCGTTGGAAAGTAGACATCCTGGGCTTTCCAGCAATATATAATAGTTTATACTTTTTCTGAGTTGAGATCACACAAATTGGCGTTTAACGCCAAGTCTCTACCCTATTCTGGCGTTAAACGCCAGAACTGGCATAAGAACTGGAGTTAAACGCCAGAAACAGGTAGTAACCTGGCGTTTAACTCCAAGAAAAGTCTACACATGGAAGCTTCAATGCTCAGCCCAAGCACACACTAACTAGGCCCCGGAAGTGGATTTCTGCACTATCTATCTTAGTTTACTCATTTTCTGTAAACCTAGGTCACTAGTTTAGTATAAAAACTACTTTTAGAGATTTATTTTGTACCTCATGACATTTTACATTAGAACTTGTATTTTCTACGGTATGAGTCTCTAAACTCCATGGTTGGGGGTGAGGAGCTCTGCTGTGTCTTGATGGATTAATGCAATTACTACTGTTTTCCATTCAATCACGTTTGTTTCTATTCTAAGATATTCACTCGCACTTCAACATGACGAATGTGATGATCCGTGACACTCATCACCATTCTCAACCTATGAATGTGTGCCTGACAACCACTTCCGTTCTATCTTAGATTGAGTGTGTATCTCTTGGATTCCTGGTTCACGAGTTCGATTGCATCTCCTGACAACAGAGCATGCGAATCCATGAGACCAGAGTCTTCATGGTATAAGCTAGAACCAATTGGCAGCATTCTTGAGATCCGAAAAGTCTAAACCTTGTCTGTGGTATTCTGAGTAGGATCTGGGAAGGGATGACTGTGACGAGCTTCAAACTCACAAATATTGGGCATAGTGACAGACGCAAAAGGATCAATGGATCCTATTCCAACATGAGTGAGAACCGACAGATGATTAGCCATGCAATGACAGCGCATTTGGACCATTTTCATTGAGAGGACGGATGGTAGCCATTGACAACGGTGATCCACCAACATACAGCTTGCCATGGAAGGAGCCTTGCGTGCGGGAAAAAGAAGACAGTAGGAAATCAGAGATTCAGAAGACAGAGCATCTCCAAAACCTCAACCTGTTCTCCATTACTGCATAACAAGTATTATTTATTTCATGCTCTTTTACTTTTCACAATTAAAACTCAGAATTATTACTGATATCCTGACTAAGAGTTATAAGATAACCATAGCTTGCTTCAAGCCGACAATCTCCGTGGGATCGACCCTTACTCACGTAAGGTATTACTTGGACGACCCAGTGCATTTGCTGGTTAGTTGTGCGGAATTGCAAAAAGGTGATTGTGATTTCGTGCACCAAGTTTTTGGCGCCGTTGCCGAGGATTATTCGAGTTTGGACAACTAACGGTTTATTTTGTTGCTTAGATTAGGAAAAATTTTTCTTTTGGGTTTAGAGTCTTCCTGTTTGTTTTCTCTGTTTTGATCTAAAAATTCTAAGTTTGGTGTCATTTTATTGTTTTTCTCTTTTCTCATTAATTTCAAAAATATATTTTCTCTCTATCTAATTGCATTTTCGAAAATCTCACTTAAAAATTCAGATTTCTATTTTAAAATTTTTATTTTGTCCTGTTTTAGTTTTAAAATTTCAAAATTCAAAGTCTCTTTCAAAAATCATATCCAAAGTTTTTCAAATCTTCTTAATTAAGTAATTATTTAAGTTTTCGAATTTATTTTTTCTTTTTTATTTCGAAATTTATATTTTAATTTCTAATTATTTCATGTTATCTTATTTTTTTATTTATTCGGTTTGCTTTTAATTAAATAAAATAAAAATAAAAAATATATTTTATTTGCAATTCACCTCAATTCTCTTTTTTTTCATCATGGACCAAAGTGGAAACGAACAGTCCAGAAGGACTCTGGGGTCATATGCTAACCCCATTACTGCTACATATGGGAGTAGCATCTGCATACCTCCCATCAAAGCAAGTAGTTTTGAGCTACATCCTCAGCTCATTGTCATGGTGCAGCAAAATTGTCAGTATTTCGGTCTTCCACAGGAAGAACCTACTGAGTTTCTGGCACAGTTTTTGCAAATTGCTGACACAGTACGTGACAAGGAAGTAGATGTCTACAGATTATTGTTGTTTTCATTTGCTGTAAAAGATCAAGCTAAGAGGTGGTTAAATAACCAACCCACAGCAAGCATAAGAACATGGAAACAGTTATCAGACAAATTCCTGAATCAATATTTCCCTCCAAAAAGGATGACACAGCTAAGGCTGGACATCCAAGGCTTTAAACAAGAGAATGATGAATCATTTTATAACGCCTGGGAGAGGTACAGAGGGATGCTAAGGAAATGCCCCTCTGAAATGTTTTCAGAGTGGGTACAGTTAGACATCTTTTACTATGGGCTTACAGAGAAAGCTCAAATATCTCTGGATCACTCAGCTAGTAGATCCATACACATGAGAAAGATAATTAAAGAGGCTCAAGAGCTTATCGATACAGTTGCTAGAAATAAGCATCTGTACATAAGTAGTGAGTCATCCATGAAAGAAGAAGCTAAGGCAGTATCAACTGACTTTAGTCCTCAGGAACAAGTTGCTGAACTCAATCAGCAACTATCTTCTATAACAAGGCAGTTAGCAGAATTTAAAGAGATGCTACAAGAAACCAAAAATGCTAATAAGGATATGGAATCACAATTGAATCAGACAAAATAGCAGTTATCAAAACAGATAACAGAAGAGTGCCAAGCAGTTCAATTAAAAAGTGGAAAAATATTAAATACCTCAACTCAAAGTAGCAGAAAGCCAAGAAAAGAACAGCTGACAGAGGATGAGCAACCTGCTACCCAAAATTCCTCTGAGGACAGTAAGAGCCCAGAGAGGAATAATTCTGGCGTTCAAACACCAGAAAAGGGTGAAAAACTGGCATTAAACGCCCAGTGGATGCCCAGTTCTGGCGTTCAAATGCCAGAAAAGGGTGAAAAATTGGCGTTAAATGCCCAGTCCATGTCCAGTTCTGGCATTCAAACGCCAGAAAGGGGAGGGAATCTGGCGTTAAATGCCCATCCAGCTGACAAACCCCAATTTGACGGTTTGTTTTGCATTGAATTTAGAACATTTTGATAACCTTTTGTCACATTTAGCCTAAGAATTAGCATGGTCTTGTTATCTCCTCCATAATTGTGCTTAAGTGTAAAAACATGCTTTTTAAGCCTTATCTTGATGAATTCTAGTTTCTGTTTGATTCCATAAGATGCCTTGATGTGTTTGCTAGTAACCTCAGGTTGAAATAGGCTAGGCATGGATCAAAGGAAGCAAGGAAGGAAGCATACAAGTGGGGAGAAGCATAAAAAGTCAAAGAAGCAAAGTCAGCCATGCACGCGCATGCGCACAAAGCGCTCGCGCGTACATTGCAGAATCGACCAGGGACGCGCACGCGTACCATGCGCGCACGCACCGATGCTGGCACATGACCTCATTAATGCAACACGTGCCTGGCGATTTGAGAGGGTTTCTGAACCCATTTTTGGCGCCAAATTGCTAAGGGAAAGGAATAAAAGGAGGAAGGATTAAGGGGAAGGCATCATTTTTTATCACTTAGGATTTTGATGACTTGAAACTAATCATTTTTTTGAGTTGAGTTTAGTTTAATTTTTAGAGGGAAAGTTAGTTTTAGAGAGAGAAGCTCTCACTTCTCTCTAGGATTAGGAATTAGGATTAGGATTAGTTCTTAGCTCTAGGTTTCAATTCATGCCTTCTTCTACTTTTGATTCTCAATTCTTGTTGTTACACTCATCTCCCTCTATTCTTTTGTTGTAATCTCCTCTATTTTGTTTTCATGCTTTGTTGTAGATCTACTTTTGTTCCTTCTCTTCTCTTTCAATTCAATTAGAGGTAATTCATAATAATTGTGTTCCTTTTGATTGTTGTTATTGATTGTTAGATTTCATTGTTGTTATCCATTTACTATGCTTTTCTTTATTGCCTCCCAAGTGTTTGATGAAATGCTTGGTTGGATTTTAGTGTAGATTTTGTTCCTCTTGGCTATGGTAGAGTAATTAGTGATGCTTGAGTTATCTAATTCCTTTGTTGATTGACAATTAGAAGTTGCTAATTGATTTGGATACCACTAAAGCTAGTCTTTCCCTTGGGAGTTGGCTAGGACTTGTGGAATCAAGTTGATTCATCCACTTGACTTTCCTCCATTATTAGAGGTCAACTAAGTGGTAGCAATGGACAATTGTGGTCACAATTGAGGAGGATAAATAGGATGGGACTTCTAGTTCTCATACCTTGCCAAGAGTTTTGTTAGTTGTTAGTTTATTTTCTTTACAATTTATGTTTCTTGTCTAAAACCTCAAAACCCCAAAATACAACTCATAACCAATAACAAGACACTTTGTTGCAATTCCTAGGGAGAACGACCCGAGGTCCAATACTTCGGTTTATAAATTTTAGGGGTTTGTACTAGTGACAAACAACTTTTTGTATGAAAGGATTAGTGATTGGTTTAGAAACTATACTTGCAACGAGAATTCATTTGTGAAATTCTATACCATCAAAAATCCATTCGTCAAAATGGCGCCGTTGCCGGGGACTTGCAATGGTGTTATGTTATTGGTTATTGTACATATGTGAATAGTGCAAATAGTTTGTCTTTTGCTTGTTTACTAGATTTTGTTAGTTTTATTTTGTTTTTCTATAATGAATTCTCACTTTGGCTATGAGTTTGGCTCTAATTGTGTTGTAGGGAATGTGAACTTCAATGCTAACATGTACCAAGGATGGAACACTCCAAGATGGGAGGAGCCTCAAGGAATTGATCACTCCTATTGGCATCAACCTCCGGACACTTATAGGTATAATTTCCGTCCTAATGCATGCCAACTTAGCGGCTATGATGATTCTTTTTGTGACACTCAACAACCACCATCATATGCCTATGAATCTCATCCTCAACATGAACCTCAACCATTCTCACAAGCCTTTCATCACCAAGCACTACCCTATGACCCTTATCCATCATATAACCAATCACCCATACCACATCCTTGTGATCATTATGAGCAAGAACCTTTAGAACCACCACAACCCTATCAAGATTACTACCATGAACCACCTCAACCCTCACCATCTCCATACCCTTACCAAGAAGAACCACCTTCCTACTATGAACCCTCTCTCCAAAATAATGAACCTTCCTATTCACCCCAAGCCCCAATAGACGATCCTCTCACTTTGTTACTCCAAGGACAAGAAACCATGAAGCGGGATACACTTGAGTTTGTGACCAATTTGACCAAGGTGGTGCACACTTTAACCCACCAATGCTTGAATACTCAAGGTACTTCCGTGACCACATGTGAAAAGTCAAAAGAAGAGCAAAGCATGAAGGAGAAATTGGAAAATTCGGTGGAGAAGGAGGAGTCAAATTTTGTGTTGGAACAATTGGAGGAGCCTATGATCATTGAAGAAAAGGAAGAGGTGGTTGAAGATTTAGGAGATGTTGAAAGTCCAAGGGAATGTAGCATCATGGAGAACTCTTCCAAGAAGCTTGATATTGATGTTGAGGAGGGTGTGCAATCTCCAAGGCATATCATCGTTGGAGACTTGGAAGAAGTTTATCAAGAAATGGATTCAATCATAGATGAATTGCTCTCTACAATGGAATCCTCCCCCGTTGGACATGGAGTTGAAATTATAGAAGAGTGTGCACAACCTCCCAAGGAAGATGAGAAGGGCATGGTGTATATTGAAATTGAAGAGTATGAAGAGGTTGATCAAGAGATGACCTTGTTCATCAATGAATTTCTATCCAAAATTGAATTGCCTCTCACTAAACAAGATGAAGTTCTTGAAGATAACACCAAGCCACGTAACAAAGAGGATGAGGTTGAAGGTGAAGAAAATTGTGAAGAGATGGAAACAACTAAAGAGGAGCACAAGAGAGTGGACCTTGCATGGTCCAAGTGTGGGGAAGTCTCCCTTCCCAAGTTACCATCCAATACAACATTTAAGTGGGTAAAATCTCTATCTCTAAGCTTTAATCTCTCGCTTAAATATGGTTTGCTTGAAAATGATGGTCAACTTAGAACTCTTTGTGGAATTAAACGTAAAAACGAGTTGTGTAGTGGTTGGAAAGTAGGTGTTAAGCTTATCAAGGCCAAGGCCTCAAGGTATAGGGATGATGTTGGGACAAGAACTGCTTCATATGGATCTAGGAGGAAGCATTGGTGGAGTAAAGAGAATTCTATGTGTCAATTACCTTTATGTCAACCGCTCATCCGACAAAACCATGAAACTCAACTAACGGACGGATGTGAAGACAAGATATGGGATCCCGGTTCGCTATGTAAAGACCAACTATGGGGACTCATATCTTGGGTAGAACTTTGCCCAAGCTTGATGAAAAGGGTTGGAAATTCTGTCAACCAATTGAGGAGCAAAGATCCTTGGAGATTCAAGGATGAGTACAAACACAAGCCACCATGACAATAAGCATCTCAAAATGTCCAACTTAAGGACTTAAACTAAAAGTGCTAGGTGGGAGACACCCCACCATGGTAAACTCTTTCCATTCCCTTTTAAATTTGCCTAATAAGTGATTTGAGTTACCATTGTAGGTAGATGTTTCATACAAATTTGTTTGTACAATTTAATTGTTAGCTTAGTCACATGCATGTTGTGTTTAGTAGTAGATGAATAATATCAAAAATTGCATTTTTTTGAATTCTATGATGGTTGAGTGAATAAGAGTTGTGAACACTACGGGGAGCACCCAGCAAGTTTTTTTTCCAAAAAAAAAAAAGGGGGCGCGCAGACGCGCACTACGTGCGGGCGCGCCGACTGTTAGATCCTGGAAGTTCGTGCAGACGCGCACCTGCCGCATCCGCGCCGATTTGCTGCTGCAAATGATTGGGCCAAACCCCAGAGAGTTAAGCCATTTCTGGGCTAGCTCTAGGCCCCAGGCCCAACCCCATCTGCGCGAGCGCACGCATCGCGCCAGCGCGCCATTTCACAAATTCGTCAATGTACGCGGACGCGCACTTGCCGCGCGCGCGTCCTTGCGTGGTGTCACCAAACTAAGCCATGGACCAGAGAGTTGGGCGTGCCTCAAGCCCATTCTAAGCCTAAGGCCCAATCTCATGTACGCGTGCGCGCATGGTACGCGCACGCGCCCCTGCCTCATATGCCACCCCACGTTAGCGCGCACTGTACGCTCACGCGTGGATCACCATCCCCCTCAATTCACGCGGACGCGTATATGCCGCGTGCGCGCGAACCTCGTGGCGCGACTCCCAGGCCATTCTCCAGAGAGTTAGGCCTGAGTTGGGCCAACTCCAAGCCCCTGGCCCAACTCCATGCACGCGTGCGCGCACGGTACGCGCACGCGTCCTTTCCTCTTTCTGCTCATCCCCGCTTAAGCGCGTTGTACGCGCACGCGTAGGGTCCACATTCTCTCAATGGGCGCGGACGCGCAAGGTGCGCACGCGCGCCAATTCAAAAATAGGGATAACCCTAGCTCGCGAAGCACACTGCGCAGTCGCGCACCCCAACCTCCAACCTCATCTTCTTCTTCTCCTCGCCCCAACTGTCATCGCAGCAGCAACACCGGCCGCCGCCACGCCATCTTCACCGCCGGCGACTCGCCCTCCCTCATCATCACCTTCTCTTCCCCCTCTCACCACCACCCATTCTCTCTCTCTCTCACTCCTCTCTTCCTCCTCCCGGCCGAACTCCCACCGCGCCACCGTCTCCGCCTCCGCGCCGCCATCACCGCCTTCCTCTCTCTCTCTTCCCTTCTCTCCTACTCCTCTGACCGACTCACCCTCTCACCATCGCCGTCCCCCCGCCCTTCAGTTTCTCGAACCACCGCGCCACCGTTCACGGCGGTGCCAATCTATCTCTGCTGCCCTATCGTCGTTTCCCCCTTTTCCATTTTCAATTTTCCCGGCTCCCAGGTTCCTGCTCCATTTCTGCTATCTCTGTTTCTATTTTCCCTTTTTTTTATTTGTTCAATTATGTTAGTTCCTAGAATTGCATGTTAATTAGCTAAATTCCAATTTTGCATGTTAGGTTAGATAGAAATAATTGCGGTTAGGTAGCTAGGGCTGGATAGAGGATTCTAGGCCTGATAAGTGCTCCGTATGTGCTTACTCGCTGTCTGTTTCTCTGAATGTTGTATGCTGATTTTGGATTGTTTTTATGCATTCCTTGTCGACTGAATGTCATACAACCACTGCTTTGCCTAATTGATGTTGTTCTCCATGCCAATTATGCTATTTTGCTATCCGGGAACGTCCAATTTTAAGCCGGAATGCTGCCCGATTTTCAAGTGAAATAGTTTCATTTTGATCTTTATTTCAGTTTTGGGCAAATTTCCGTTTCCTTTTTGACTTCCCGGATTTGCACAATCATCGTGAACATGAACCGCAACTTCTCGTTCAATTGAGCCTATATATCATCATATCACTAATCCACTTTTCTAACTCACTAATTTCTTTCACCATTTTACTTACACTCACTTTTAACCCTCTTTAACAATTCTTTCATGAATATGATGATATTAGTGCCTTTTGCATATGAGGTGTTACCTTTAATGAGGATTACGGTTTTGGTTCAGTCACTTATGCTTACTTGTTCACTTTTACATATTCAGTGCAACATCATGATTGCTCTTTGATAATGGTATCCTGAACATGTCTTCTTTGTTACATGCTAAATGTTTTATATATTCTATCACCTTTTTCAGGATGACGGATAAAGGCAAAGCCATAGCCACCGCCTCCAAGAAGAGAAAACACTCTACCCCCCCATTCCTTCCATCTACAAGAACTATGCTAGGAATCCATTGCAGGACGAGGATAAAGAGAATCAGCAGTTGCCTTCTACCAATCCTGGCAAATTCCCCAATCTCTACTGTGAGCTTCGGTTCTCTAGATATCGAACCACGAAGCTAAATATTGAGAAGAAGTTGCTCCTACCTAATGATGTGAGACGGCGCATTAATGGTCGGATCCTTGAGTTAGGTATTGACTTTGTTGACCGGGATTTGGGTGACATTAATATATCTTGGGTGAAGGAATTCTACTGCAACTTCTTCCGTCCGACCTTGGATTCAGTTCAGCTGAGGGGTAGAGAGATTATGCTCACCGAGGCCGCCATTGGGGAGGCATTACATTGCCGATACATTCCGCATGACCAGTGTGCCCATCATCAGGCTGAGATAGCCATCCATACCATGACTTTTGATTATGAGGCGCTTCGGCGCGTGATTGGGATACCGGAGGCTTCATGGGTTATGGACGCGGGCAACACCAAGCCGAAGGGGATGTTATTCACTCATTTGACTAGGGAGGCCAGGACTTGGCAGATGATCTTCGCCCACTACGTCCTGCCTACCACCCACTTTTCTGAGGTCCCCATGGAGATGCTTCTGCTGATCGGGTGTGTTATGGAGGGGAAGGATGTCTCCTTCCCTAGACTTATCCGACAGTGCATGTGGCGGGCGCATATTCGTGGCCTACTTCCGTTTCCTACATTGGTCACGAGTATGGCAGCCTTGGCTGATGTCCCGTGGTAAGATGATGATGTGCGACCACCACTAGCTGATGCAGATGACAGGGAGATTACTATCCCCTGGGGTGTTTGGGTGCACGAGAAGCCACCTGCTAGCCGCCGCTCTCGGGCTAGGGCTGTCATAGGGACACCTTCACCACCAGCCCCTGCAGCTGGCCCATCCTCTTCTACAGCCGCAGCTCCTTCACCATCTACAGACCCTCCAGCAGCACCTGAGCCTACCTATCTCCTGGTCCAGCGTCTCTTCCGGTTCTTAGAGCGAGAGCGACACCATGTCAGACGCCGTTTGGATCGGATGGACCAGGCCCTTATCTCTCTGGGCGCTGAGCTACCTCCGCTTCCCGATTCTCCGGCCTCCGATGAGCAGGATCATCAGGAGGAGGATGCAGAGGCACCAGCTCAGCAGGATGCCCCTGACACTACAGAGCCAGCACACATGGAGGCACCACCTCAGACACAGGAGACTCAGCCGGTCCCACAGCCACAGTCAGCGCCAGAGCCTATCATTGTACCTCCCACTGATCCTCCGGTTTAGCATCGAGGACGATGCTTAATTTTAAGTGTGGGGAGGGCACCGGTAGCATTATTTGGGAACCGGTGAACTTTTTTTTTCGGCCTAGTTATCTCATTTTGCACATCCTTGTATATATTTTGATGCATTTGCATTTCTAGTTTGCTTTGGATACTTTTATTGCTTATTTTGGATTTTAGACATTTTGATGCTTCTAGATATTATTGGATGCTTTTGGATATTTTTAGATCTTTTGGATGATAGATTCCGTACTTTTAGTGGATTCTTCTTTATACATTTTGTTTATCTTTGTTTTTAGTTTGCGGTTGTGATTAGAAATCATGTTTTAAGTAAAACTTAGGCACCCTTTTTGCATATTATATTGATTCTAAGTGAAAAAGGAAAGGGTGAACTAAGAAAATTTCTGAACTTTTCATTCACAACAATGCTTAGTCAAACATTGAGGTTTTTCAAGGAGTTAAATATAGGGCATTAACCCAATTGATTGAAAAAAAAATTTTTGAAACTTGCTTGAATTTCATACCTTGTGAAGCATGTATTGAATTGAGAACACAAGCTTGTGAGACTTGAGCCTATTGATGTGGTTACATTTTATAACCATTTATTTCCCATTCTTGTGTGAAATTGTTCTCTTTCCATGATTGTGATCCTTAATTTGCTTGATTCTATATATCCGTTTAATTCTTGTGTTTGTGCATTTATATGATTGAGGCCATTATTTCATTTGCCACTTACCCAAATAGCCAACCTTTTACTCTCCATTGTTAGCCAATTTTGAGCCTATGCTTAACCAACTCATTCTTATTTTAGCTCATTACAAGCCCAAGGCGGAAAACCAATGAAAAGTCCTTGTCTGGATCTTTGATTAGCCTAGGCTAGTGAGAGTGTGTATTATTCAAGTTGGTGAGGCTTGGGAACATTGAATGGGATAAAAAGGGGCAATACACTTTTATGTTTAGGAATTGGGCACATGTTCATGTATTGATTAAATGTAGAGACCTTATGCGTTGATGTTCTCGTATTTAGTTTGAAAGAAAAAAGAAAGAAAAAAAAAGATGATGAAAAGAAAAGAAAAAAAATGTGTATAGAAAAAAAAAAGAAGAAGAAAAGCAATAAAGGGGACAAAATGCCCCAAGGTGAAGCTCAGTAAGAATCAATGCATAAGTATTGAGAAATAAAAAAAAAAAAAGAAGAAGAATGCATGAGTATGTAAGAAAAAGTGAAGAATGGGTAGTTAGGTTAGTACTTAATTGTATAGGTCATTAAATAGGTTAGGTGGGAAAGTCTATGCTAATCAAAGACTCAAATCCTAGTCCACTTGACCATAAATGATCCTACCTTGACCCTAACCCCGTTACAACCTAAATGAAAGACCTCATGATGAATGTATGCACGCATTGAATAAGTGTTGATTGTTAGAAGAAAATCAAATTTTGGAAAACATGATTAGAAGAGAATTGAGTGAATTAACCCTTAAACACTTGAGTGAATAGAGCGGATACACATCCGGTGAGGGTTCAAAAGTTCAATCACATGTATTCACCTATATTACCTATATTCTTGCAAGTTTGAACTCTTTTTGACAATTCAATACAATTGTGGTTCGGACTTAGTTCCTATATGCCTAGCTCTTGTGCTTACACATGCTCTCTTGGGAGTTGATTTGTTTGAACTAAGCATTTCCAATTGCTTTAGATAGTTTCATTTAGATAGGACTCATAGAGTTTAGTTGCATTCAATAAATGTCATACCCCTTAGTTCCTTCTTATTTTAGCATGAGGACATGCTAAGGCTTAAGTGTGGGGAGGTTGACAAACCCCAATTTGACGGTTTGTTTTGCATTGAATTTAGAACATTTTGATAACCTTTTGTCACATTTAGCCTAAGAATTAGCATGGTCTTGTTATCTCCTCCATAATTGTGCTTAAGTGTAAAAACATGCTTTTTAAGCCTTATCTTGATGAATTCTAGTTTCTGTTTGATTCCATAAGATGCCTTGATGTGTTTGCTAGTAACCTCAGGTTGAAATAGGCTAGGCATGGATCAAAGGAAGCAAGGAAGGAAGCATACAAGTGGGGAGAAGCATAAAAAGTCAAAGAAGCAAAGTCAGCCATGCACGCGCACGCGCACAAAGCGCTCGCGCGCACATTGCAGAATCGACCAGGGACGCGCACGCGCCGATGCTGGCACATGACCTCATTAATGCAACACGTGCCTGGTGATTTGAGAGGGTTTCTGAACCCATTTTTGGCGCCAAATTGCTAAGGGAAAGGAATAAAAGGAGGAAGGATTAAGGGGAAGGCATCATTTTTTATCACTTAGGATTTTGATGACTTGAAACTAATCATTTTTTTGAGTTGAGTTTAGTTTAATTTTTAGAGGGAAAGTTAGTTTTAGAGAGAGAAGCTCTCACTTCTCTCTAGGATTAGGAATTAGGATTAGGATTAGTTCTTAGCTCTAGGTTTCAATTCATGCCTTCTTCTACTTTTGATTCTCAATTCTTGTTGTTACACTCATCTCTCTCTATTCTTTTGTTGTAATCTCCTCTATTTTGTTTTCATGCTTTGTTGTAGATCTACTTTTGTTCCTTCTCTTCTCTTTCAATTCAATTAGAGGTAATTCATAATAATTGTGTTCCTTTTGATTGTTGTTATTGATTGTTAGATTTCATTGTTGTTATCCATTTACTATGCTTTTCTTTATTGCCTCCCAAGTGTTTGATGAAATGCTTGGTTGGATTTTAGTGTAGATTTTGTTCCTCTTGGCTATGGTAGAGTAATTAGTGATGCTTGAGTTATCTAATTTCTTTGTTGATTGATAATTAGAAGTTGCTAATTGATTTGGATACCACTAAAGCTAGTCTTTCCCTTGGGAGTTGGCTAGGACTTGTGGAATCAAGTTGATTCATCCACTTGACTTTCCTCCATTATTAGAGGTCAACTAAGTGGTAGCAATGGACAATTGTGGTCACAATTGAGGAGGATAAATAGGATGGGACTTCTAGTTCTCATACCTTGCCAAGAGTTTTGTTAGTTGTTAGTTTATTTTCTTTACAATTTATGTTTCTTGTCTAAAACCTCAAAACCCCAAAATACAACTCATAACCAATAACAAGACACTTTGTTGCAATTCCTAGGGAGAACGACCCGAGGTCCAATACTTCGGTTTATAAATTTTAGGGGTTTGTACTAGTGACAAACAACTTTTTGTATGAAAAGATTAGTGATTGGTTTAGAAACTATACTTGCAACGAGAATTCATTTGTGAAATTCTATACCATCAAAAATCCATTCGTCACCAGCCCCCAAGCCTGGCGTTCTAACACCAATGAGGGATCAGACACCTGCAAGTGCTGATGGTAACCCTTCTAAAAAGGCTTCTTCAACCACCTCTGTAGGGAATAAACCTACAGCAACTAAGATTGAAGAATACAAAGCCAAGATGCCTTATCCTCAGAAACTCCGCCAAGCGGAACAGGATAAATAATTTGCCATTTTGCAGACTATCTCAGGACTCTTGAAATCAAGATTCCGTTTGCAGAGGTACTTGAGCAAATACCCTCTTATGCTAAGTTCATGAAAGAGATCTTAAGTCATAAGAAGGATTGGAGGGAAACTGAAAAAGTCTTCCTCATTGAAGAGTGCAGTGCAGTCATTTTAAAGAGCTTACCAGAAAAGCTTAAGGATCCTAGGAGCTTTATGATACCATGCACATTAGAGGGTATGTGTACCAAGACAGCTCTATGTGATCTTGGGGCTAGTATCAACCTAATCCCTGCATCCACTATCAGAAAGCTTGGTTTGACTGAAAAGGTCAAACCAACTCGGATCTGTCTTCAACTTGCTGATGGCTCCATTAAATATCCATCAGGCATAATTGAGGATATGATTGTTACAATTGGGCCATTTGCCTTTCCCACTGACTTTATAGTGCTGGAAATGGAGGAGCACAAGAGTGCAACTCTCATTCTAGGAAGACCTTTCCTAGCAACTGGACAAACCCTCATTGACGTCCAAAAAGGGGAAGTGACCTTGAGAGTCAATGAGGATGAGTTTAGGCTGAATGCCGTTGAGGCAATTAAGCATCCAGACACATCAAAAGACTGCATGAGTGTTGATATTATTGACTCCCTGGTAGAGGAGATCAACATGGCTGAGAGTCTCGAATCAGAGCTAGAAGACATCTTTAAAGATGTTCAGCCTAATCTGGAGGAACCAGAGGAAATAAAAGAACCTCTAAACATTCCTCAGGAAGAGGAGAAACCTTCTAAACCCGAGCTCAAACCACTACCACCATCCCTGAAATATGCATTTCTGGGAGAAGGTGACACTTTTCCGGTGATCATAAGCTCTGCTTTAAATCCACAGGAAGAGAAAGCACTACTTCAAGTGCTAAGGACACACAAGACAGCTCTTGGGTGGTCCATAAGTGATCTTAAGGGCATTAGCCCAGCAAGATGCATGCACAAGATCCTATTGCAGGATGATGCTAAGCCAGTGGTTTAACCACAGAGGCGGCTAAATCCAGCCATGAAGGAAGTGGTGCAGAAAGAGGTCGCTAAATTACTAGAGGCTGGGATTATTTATCCTATTTCTGATAGCCCCTGGGTGAGCCCTGTCCAAGTCGTCCCAAAGAAGGAGGCATGACAGTGGTTCATAATGAAAAGAATGAACTGGTTCCTACAAGAACAGTTACAGGGTGGCGTATGTGTATTGACTACAGAAGGCTCAATACAGCCACCAGGAAGGATCACTTTCCTTTACCATTCCTAAACCAAATGCTAGAGAGACTAGCAAGTCATGAATATTACTACTTTTTGGATGGCTATACAGGTTACAACAAAATTGAAGTAGATCCTCCGGACCAAGAGAAAATAGCATTCACATGTCCTTCTGGAGTATTTGCCTACAGAAGGATGCCTTTTGGTCTGTGCAATGCACCTACAACCTTTCAGAAGTGTATGCTCTCTATCTTCTCTGATATGATAGGAAATTTCTGGAAGTCTTCATGGATGACTTCTCAGTATTTGGAGACTCATCCAGCTCCTGCCTTGACCATTTAGCACTTGTTATGAAAAGGTGCCAAGAGACCAACCTAGTTTTAAACTGGGAAAATGTCACTTTATGGTGACTGAAGGAATTGTCCTTGGGCATAAAATTTCAAACAAGGGAATAGAGATGAATCAAGCTAAAGTAGAGGTAATTGAAAAATTACCACCACCTGCCAATGTTAAGGCAATCAGAAGTTTTCTGGGGCATGCAGGATTCTATAGGAGGTTTATAAAGGATTTTTCAAAAATTGCAAAACCCCTGAGCAATCTGCTGGCTGCTTGGTGCACGAATTGTAAATCACACTTTTCACAACTCGTACCACTAACCAGCAAGTGCACTGGGTCGTCTAAGTAATACCTTACGTGAGTAAGGGTCGATCCCACGGAGATTGTCGGCTTGAAGCAAGCTATGGTTATTTTGTAATTCTTAGTCAGGAAATCAATGATAAGAGTGATTATATTTATGAAGAGTAAAAAGCATAAATTAAATAGTACTTGTTATGCAGTAATGGAGAATATGTTGGAGTTTTGGAGATGCTTTGTCTTCTGAATCTCTGCTTTCCCCCTGTCTTCTTCTTCACGCACGTAAGGTTCCTCCTATGGCAAGCTGTGTGTTGGTGGATTACCATTGTCAATGGTTACCATCCGTCCTCTCAGTGAAAATGGTCCAGGTGCACTGTCACCGCACGTTTAATCATCTGTCGGTTCTCGATCATGTCGGAATATGATCCATTGATCCTTTTGCGTCTGTCACTACGCCCAACACTCGTGAGTTTGAAGCTCGTCACAGTCATTCAATCCTTGAATCCTACTCGGAATACCACAGACAAGGTTTAGACTTTCCGGATTCTCAAGAATGCTACCAATGGATTCTAGCTTATACCATGAAGATTCTGATTAAGGAATCCAAGAGATACTCATTTAATCGAAGGTAGAACGGAGGTGGTTGTCAGGCACGCGTTCATAGGTTGAGAATGGTGATGAGTGTCACGGATCATCACCTTCTTTATATTGAAGTACGAATGAATATCTTAGATAGGAACAAGCGTGTTTCAATAGAAAACTGAAATAATTGCATTAATCCATCGAGACACAGCAGAGCTCCTCACCCCCAACAATGGAGTTTAGAGACTCATGCCGTCAAAGAGTACAAAGTTCAGATTTAAAATGTCATGAGGTACTGGTGCACGAAATTGTGATCTCAGGCAACGGCGCCAAAAAATATGTACGCACGTCTTGATAAATCGTTTTTCATTCACAACTTCGATACAACTAACTAGCAAGTGCACTGGGTCGTCCAAGTAATAAACCTTACGTGAGTAAGGGTCGATCCCACGGAGATTGTCGGCTTGAAGCAAGCTATGGTCACCTTGTAAATCTCAGTCAGGCGGATATCAAAAGGTTATGGAGTTTTCGAAATTAAATAATAATTAAACACAAAATAAGGATAGAAATACTTATGTAATTCATTGGTTAGAATTTCAGATAAGCGTATAGAGATGCATTCGTTCCTCTGAACCTCTGCTTTCCTGCTGTCTTCATCCAATCAATCTTTCTCCTTTCCATGGCTAGCTTTATGTAAGGGCATCACCGTTGTCAATGGTTACATCCCATCCTCTTGTGAAAATGGTCCAAATGCTCTGTCACAGCACGGCTAATCATCTGAGGTTCTCGATCATGCTGGAATAGGATTCACCCTGCTTTTGCGTCTGTCACTACACCCAGCAATCGCGAGTTTGAAGTTCATTACAGTCATTCAATCCCAGAGTCCTACTCAGAATACCACAGACAAGGTTTAGACTTTCCGGACTCTCATGAATGCCGCCATCAATCTAGCTTATACCACGAAGACTCTGATTAAGAGATCTAAGAGATACTCATTCAATCTAAGGTAGAACGGAAGTGGTTGTCAGGCACGCGTTCATAGGGAATGATGATGATTGTCACGTTCATCACATTTAGGTTGAAGTGGGAATGAATATCTTAGAAGCGGAATAAGTTGAATTGAATAGAAAAACAGTAGTACTTTGCATTAATCTTTGAGGAACAGCAGAGCTCCACACCTTAATCTATGGAGTGCAGAAACTCTACCGTTTGAAAATACATAAGTGGAAGGGTAAGCATGGCCGAGTGGCCAGCCTCCCATGGAGGTCTAGAGATCTAAAAATGATCAAAAGATGTCTAATACAATAGTAAAAAGTCCTATTTATACTAAACTAGTTACTAGGGTTTACAGAAGTAAGTAATTGATGCATAAATCCACTTCCGGGGCCCACTTGGTGTGTGCTTGGGCTGAGCTTGAATGTTACACGTGCAGAGGCTCTTTCTGGAGTTGAACGCTAGGTTGTAACGTATTTCTGGCGTTCAACTCTGGTTTGTGACTTGTTTCTGGCGTTTAACTCCAGACAGCAGCATAGAACTGGCGTTCAACGCCCTTTTACGTCGTCTAAACTCGTTCAAAGTATGGACTATTATACATTTCTGGAAAGCCCTGGATGTCTACTTTCCAACGCAATTCGAAGCGCGCCATTTTGAGTTCTGTAGCTCCAGAAAATCCACTTTGAGTGCAGGGAGGTCAGAATCCAACAGCATCAGCAGTCCTTCTTCAACCTCTGAATCTGATTTTTGCTCAAGTCCCTCAATTTCAGCCAGAAAATACCTGAAATTATAGAAAAACACACAAACTCATAGTAAAGTCCAGAAATGTGAATTTAGCATAAAAACTAATGAAAACATCCCTAAAAGTAACTAGATTCTACTAAAAACATACTAAAAATAATGCCAAAAAGCGTATAAATTATCCGCTCATCACAACACCAAACTTAAATTGTTGCTTGTCCCCAAGCAACTGAAAATCAAATAGGATAAAAAGAAGAGAATATACTATAAATTCCAAACTATCAATGAAACATAGCTCCAATCAGATGAGCGAGACTTGTAGCTTTTTGCCTCTTGAATAGTTTTGGCATCTCACTTTATCCATTGAGGTTCAGAATGATTGGCATCTATAGGAACTCAGAGTTTAGATAGTGTTATTGATTCTCCTAGTTCAGCATGATGATTCTTGAACACAGCTATTTTATGAGTCTTGGCCGTGGCCCTAAGCACTTTGTTTTCCAGTATTACCACCGGATACATAAATGCCACAGACACATAATTGGGTGAACCTTTTCAGATTGTGACTCAGCTTTGCCAAAGTCCCCAATTAGAGGTGTTCAGGGTTCTTAAGCACATTCTTCTTTTGCTTTGGACCTTGACTTTAACCGCTCAGTCTCAAGTTTTCACTTGACACCTTCACGCCACAAGCACATGGTTAGGGACAACTTGGTTTAGCCGCTTAGACCAGGATTTTATTCCTTTAGGCCCTCCTATCCACTGATGCTCAAAGCCTTGGGATCCTTTTTATTACCCTTGCCTTTTGGTTTTAAGGGTTACTGGCTTTTTGCTCTTGCCTCTTGGTTTTAAGAGCTTTTGGCTTTTTCTGCTTGCTTTTTCTTTTTCTTTCTATTATTTTTTTTGCTACTTTTTTTTTCTGCAAGCTTTGTTCTTTGCTGCTTTTTCTTGCTTCAAGAATAATTTTTTTATGATTTTTCAGATTATCAAAGAACATGTCTCCTTGTCATCATTCTTTCAAGAGCAACATATTTAACATTCTTAAACAACAACTTCAAAAGACATATGCACTGTTCAAGCATTCATTTAGAAAACAAGAAGCATTGTCACCACATCAATATAATTAAACTAAGTTCAAGGATAAATTCGAAACTCATGTACTTCTTGTTCTTTTGAATTAAAATAGTTTTCATTTAAGATAGGTGATGGATTCATAGGACATTCATAACTTTAAGACATAGTTACTAACTACTAATGATCATGTAATAAGACACAAACATAGATAAGCACTTAACATAGAAAACGAAAAACAGAGAATATGAGAACAAGGAATGAGTCCACCTTAGTGATGGTGGCGTTTCCTTCTTGAAGAACCAATGATGTCCTTGAGCTCTTCTATGTCTCTTCCTTGTCTTTGTTGCTCCTCCCTCATTGCTTTTTGATCTTCTCTTATTTCATGAAGGATGATGGAGTGCTCTTGATGTTCCACCCTTAATTGTCCCATGTTGGAACTTAATTCTCCAAGGGAGGTGTTGATTTGCTCCCAATAGTTTTGTGGAGGGAAATGCATTGGAGGCATCTTCGGGATCTCATGGTGATGAGCTTCCTGCGCCTCTTGAGCTCCATGAATGGGCTCTCTTGCTTGCTCCATCCTTTTCTTAGTGATGGGCTTCTCCTCCTCAATGGGAATGTCTCCTTCTATGAAAGCTCCAGCTGAGTAACATAGATGGCAAATAAGATGAGGAAAAGCTAGCCTTGCCATGGGGGAGGACTTTTCGACTATTTTATAGAGTTCAAGGGAGATGACTTCATGAACTTCTACTTCCTCTCCAATCATGATGCTATGAATCATGATGGCCCGATCCACATTAACTTCGGATCGGTTGCTAGTGGGGATGATGGAGTGTTGTATGAACTCTAACCATCCTCTAGCTGCAAGCTTGAGGTCCAGTCTTCTTAGTTGAACCGGCTTGCCTTTGGAGTCAATCTTCCATTGAGCTCCTTCCACACATATATCCATGAGGACTTGGTCCAACCTTTGATTAAAGTTGACCCTTCTAGTGTAGGGGCGTGCATCTCCTTTCATCATAGGCAAGTTAAACGCCAACCTCACATTTTCTGGACTAAAATCTAAGTATTTCCCCCGAACCATGGTGAGATAATTCTTTGGGTCCGGGTTCTTACTTTGATCATGGTTTCTAGTGATCCATGCATTGGCATAGAACTCTTGAACCATTAGCATGCCGACTTGTTGGATAGGTTTTGTTAGAACTTCCCAACCACTTCTTTGGATTTCATGTCGGATCTCCGGATACTCATTCTTCTTCAGCTTGAAAGGGACCTCAGGGATCACCTTCTTCTTGGCCACAACATCATAGAAGTGGTCTTGATGAGCTTTGGAGATGAATCTTTCCATCTCCCATGACTCGGAGGTGGAAGCTTTTGTCTTTCCTTTCCTTTTTCTAGAGGATTATCCGGTCTTAGGTGCCATCAATGGTAATGGAAAAACAAAAAGCTTATGCTTTTACCACACCAAACTTAGAATATTGCTCGCCCTCGAGCAAGAGAAGAAAGAATAGATGAAGAAGAAGAAGAAATGGAGGGCTATATATAGGGAAGGGAGGGGGGTAAGGTTTCGGCCATATAGGGTGGGTTTGGGTGGAAAATTGATTTTGAATTTTGAAGGTAGGTGGTGTTTATGAGGTAGGTTTATGGGGAAGAGTGGATGGATGTGAGTGGTGAAGTGGTGATAGGGAAGAGAGATTGAGGTGATTGGTGAAGAGTTTTGGGGAAGAGTGTTTATGGGATTGTGTGAAAGAGGGGTGAGAAGAAGTGAGTGGAGGTAGGTGGGGATCTTGTGGGGTCCACAGATCCTGAGGTGATCCTGTGGGGTCCACAGATCCTGAGGTGTTCAAGGATTTACAACCTTGCACCAAATTAGGCATGCAAAATGCCCTTGCACACAACTCTGGGTGTTCAGCGCCAGATTGGTGCTTGTTCTGGGCGTTGAACGCCCATTTGTTGCCCATTTCTGGCGTTGAACGCCAGAACTATACTTGTTCTGGGCGTTCAGCGCCAGCTCTTCTTCAGGGTGCAATTCTGGCGCTCAAATGCCCAGATGCTGCCCATTTTGGGTGTTCAGCGCCAGAACCATGCTCTGTTCTGGCGTTGAACGCCAGCCAGATGTTTCTTACTGGCGTTTAAACGCCAGTAAGGTCTTTCTCCAGGGTGTGATTTTTCTTCTGCTGTTTTTGATTCCGTTTTTAATTTTTATATTTATTTTGTGACTCCACATGATCATGAACCTATAAAGACATATAACTAAGAAAAATATAGTTAAATAAATAAAAATTGGGTTGCCTCCCAACAAGCGCTTCTTTAATGACAATAGCTTGACAGTGGGCTCTCATGGAGCCTCACAGATGTTCAGAGCATTGTTGAGACTCTCCAACACCAAACTTAGAGTTTGGATATGGGAGTTCAACACCAAACTTAGAGTTTGGTTGTGGCCTCCCAACACCAAACTTAGAATTTGACTGTGGGGGCTCTGGTTGACTCTGCTTTGAGAGAAGCTTACTGTGCTTCCTCTCTATGGGTACAGAGAGAGATCCTTGAGTGTTAAACATAAGGTTGTCCTCATTTAATTGAAGGATCAATTCTTCTCTTTCCACATCAATCATAGCTCTTGCTGTGGCTAGGAAGGGTCTTCCAAGGATGATGAATTCATCCTCATCCTTCCCAGTATCTAGGACTATGAAATCAGCAGGGATGTAAAGGCCTTCAACCTTTACTAACACGTCCTCTACCTGTCCATAAGCCTGTTTTCTTGAATTGTCTGCCATCTCTAATGAGATTTTTGTGGCTTGCACCCCATAGATTTCCAGTTTCTCTATTACAGAGAGGGGCATGAGGTTTATCCATGACCCAAGGTCACACAGAGCCTTTTCAAAGATCATGTTGCCTATGGTACAAGGTATTACGAACTTTCCAGGATTCTGTTTCTTCTGAGGCAATGTCAGTTGATCCAGATCACTCAGTTCATTAGTGAACAAGGGATGTTCATCTTCCCAAGTCTCAATACCAAATAATTTGGCATTCAGCTTCATGATTGCACCAAGGTACTTGGTAACTTGCTCTTCAGTAACATCCTCATTCTCTTCAGAAGATGAATACTCATCAGAGCTCATGAATGGCATAAGGAGGTTTAATGGAATCTCTATGGTCTCTAGATGAGTCTCAGATTCCTTTGGTTCCTCAAAGGAAAGCTCCTTATTGATCACTGGATGTCCCAGGAGGTCTTCCTCCTTGGGATTCACGTCCTCTCCTTCCTTTACAGGTTTGGCCATGGTGATCAATTGGATGGCCTTGCACTCTCCTTTTGGATTTTTTCTGTATTGCTTGGGAGAGTACTAGGAGGGATTTCAGTGATCCTTTTACTCAGCTGGCCCACTTGTGCCTCCAAATTTCTAATGGAGGACCTTGTTTCATTCATGAAACTTACAGTGGCCTTAGATAGATCAGAGACTAAGTTTGCTAAATTAGAGGTATTTTATTCAGAGTTCTCTGTCTGTTGCTGAGTGGATGATGGAAAAGGCTTGCTATTGCTAAACCTGTTTCTTCCACCATTATTAGAGCCTTGTTGAGGCTTTTGTTGATCCTTCTATGAGAAATTCAGATGATTTCTCCATGATGAGTTATAGGTGTTTCCATAAGGTTCACCTAAGTAATTTACCTCTGCTATTGCAGGGTTCTCAGGATCATAGGCCTCTTCTTCAGAAGGCGCCTCTTGAGTACTGTTGGATGCAGCTTGCATTCCATTCAGACTCTGAGAAATCATATTGACTTGCTGAGTCAATATTTTGTTCTGAGCCAATATGGCATTCAGAGTATCAATTTCAAGAACTCCCTTCTTCATAGGCGTCCCATTACTCACAGGATTCCTCTCAGAAGTGTACATGAACTGGTTATTAGCAACCATGTCAATGAGTTCTTGAACTTCTGCAGGCGTTTTCTTTAGGTGAATGGATCCACCTGCAGAAGTATCCAATGACATCTTAGCCAATTCAGATAGACCATAATAGAATATATCCAGGATGGTCCATTCTGAAAGCATATCAGAAGGACACTTTTTGGTCAGTTGCTTGTATCTCTTCCAAGCTTCATAGAGGGATTCACCTTCCTTCTGTCTGAAGGTCTGAACATCCACTCTAAGCTTGCTCAGCTTTTGAGGAGGAAAGAACTTGGTTAAGAAAGCCGTGACCAGCTTATCCCAAGAGTTCAGGCTATCTCTGGGTTGAGAGTCCAACCACACTGTAGCTCTGTCTCTTACAGCAAAAGGGAAAAGCATGAGCCTGTATACTTTAGGATCTATTCCATTAGTCTTAACAGTATCACATATCTGCAAGAATTCAGTTAAGAACTGAAAAGGATCTTCAGATGGAAGTCCATGAAACTTGCAGTTCTGCTGTATCAGAGAAACTAGCTGAGGTTTCAGCTCAAAGTTGTTTGCTCCAATGGCAGGAATGGAGATGCTTCTTCCATGTAAATTGGAATTAGGTGCAGTAAAGTCACCAAGCATTCTCCTTGCATTATTATTATTTTCGGCTGCCATCTCCTCTTCCTGTTCGAAAATTTCTGTAAGGTTATCTCTGGATTGTTATATTTTAGCTTCTCTTAGTTTCCTTTTCAGAGTCCTTTCAGGTTCTGGATCTGCTTCAACAAGAATATTCTTGTCTTTGCTCCTGCTCATATGAAAAAGAGGGACAGAAAAATAATAATAATAATAGGGATCCTTTTTACCACAGTATAGAGGTCCCTGTGTGAATAGAAGAAAAGAAGAAGAGAAAATCTGAACTCAAAGAGAGAGAGGGGGTTCGGATTTTTGGTGAGTGAGGAAGAGATGTTAGTAAATAAATAAACAAATAGAAGAAGATGAGAGGGGGAAGTGAATTTTCGAAAATAATTTTTGAAAAAGAGTTAGTGGTTTTCGAAAATAGTTTTTGAAAAAGGTTAGTAATTTTTTTGAAATTTTAAAATCAACAATTAAAATAATTAGTTAATAAAAAAGAAATTTTGAAAAAGAGGGAAGATATTTTCAAAAATTAGAGAGAGAGAGTTAGTTAGGTAGTTTTGAAAAAGATAAGAAACAAACAAAAAGTTAGTTAGTTAGTTGAAACAAATTTTGAAAAGATAAGGAGTTAGGAAGTTAGAAAAGATATTTTGAAATCAAGTTTTTGAAAAAGATAAGATAAGAAGATATTTTTGAAAAGATATGATTGAAATTAGTTTTTTTTGAAAAAGATTTGATTTTTAAAATCACAATTAATGACTTGATTCACAAGAAATCATGAGATATGATTCTAGAACTTAAAGTTTGAATCTTTCTTAACAAGCAAGTAACAAACTTGAAATTTTTGAATCAAAACATTAATTGATGATGTTATTTTCGAAAATTATGTGATAAAGATAAGAAAAAGATTTTTGAAAAATATTTTTAAAATTTTCGAAAATAACTAAGAAAAATGAAAAAGATTTGATTTTTGAAAAAGATTTTGAAAAAGATAAGATTTTTAAATTGAAAATTTGATTTGACTCATAAAAACAACTAGATTTTAAAAATTTTTGAAAAAGTCAAATATAATTTTAGAAATTTTAAGAGAGAAAAAGGGAAAGATATTTTTTTTTATTTTTGAATTTTTTTATGATGAGAGAGAAAAACACTAAAAATGCTCAATGCATGGAAATTTTAGATCAACACAATGAATGCATGCAAGAATGCTATGAATGTCAAGATGAACACCAAGAACACTTTGAATGTCAAGATGAACATCAAGAACTTATTTTTGAAAAATTTTTAATGCAAAGAAAACATGTAAGACACCAAACTTAGAAATCTTTAATGCTTAGGAACTAAGAATTCAAGAATGCATATGAAAAACATCATACAACACAAAACAATATAATATGAAGATCAATCAAGAAGGTTTTATCAAGAACAACTTGAAGATCATGATGAATGCAATGCATGAATGCAATTTTTTTAAAAATGCAAGATGAGTATGCAATTGACACCAAACTTGAAGTTGACTCAAGACTCAAACAAGAAACACAAAAAATATTTTTGATTTTTATGATTTTATGATTTTTTTTGTATTTTTATTTTATATTTTTTGAAAATCATTTGAAAAAGAAAAATAAGGATTCCAAAATTTTTAATATGAATTCCAGGAATCTTACAATCTTAATCTAAAGCTCCAATCTGAGGGTTAGACATGGCTTAATAGCCAGTCAAGCTTTAGCATGAATATGGGAGTAATTCATTCAATTTTAAGCCAAAACCTCTGTCCAAAAGAATTTAGACATGGTTTTATAGCCAGCATGCTTCAACATGCTTCATGAAACTCTAGAATTCATTCTTAAAAATTCTGAAGAAAAATATATTTTTGAAAACATTTTTATTTAAAATTTTTTTTTTCGAAAACAAAGGAGAAATTTTTGAAAGATTTTTTTGAAAAATTTTTGAAAATAAAACGAAAAGAAAGTTACCCAATCTGAGCAACAAGATGAACCGTCAGTTGTCCAAACTCGAACAATCCCCGGCAACGGCGCCAAAAACTTGGTGCACGAAATTGTGATCTCAGGCAACGGTGCCAAAAACTATGTACGCACATCTTGATAAATCGTTTTTCATTCACAACTTCGATAAAACTAACTAGCAAGTGCACTGGGTCGTCCAAGTAATAAACCTTACGTGAGTAAGGGTCAATCCCATGGAGATTGTCAGCTTGAAGCAAGCTATGGTCACCTTGTAAATCTCAGTCAGGCGGATATCAAAAGGTTATGGAGTTTTCAAAATTAAATAATAATTAAACACAAAATAAGGATAGAAATACTTATGTAATTCATTGGTTAGAATTTCAGATAAGCGTATAGAGATACATTTGTTCCTCTGAACCTCTGCTTTCCTGCTGTCTTCATCCAATCAATCTTACTCCTTTCCATGGCTAGCTTTATGTAAGGGCATCACCGTTGTCAATGGTTACATCCCATCCACTTGTGAAAATGGTCCAAATGCTCTGTCACAGCACGGCTAATCATCTGAGGTTCTCGATCATGCTAGAATAGGATTCACCCTCCTTTTGCGTCTGTCACTACGCCCAGCAATCGCGAGTTTGAAGTTCGTCACAGTCATTCAATCCCAGAGTCCTACTCGGAATACCACAGACAAGGTTTAGACTTTCCGGACTCTCATGAATGCCGCCATCAATCTAGCTTATACCACGAAGACTCTGATTAAGAGATCTAAGAGATACTCATTCAATCTAAGGTAGAACGGAAGTGGTTGTCAGGCACGCGTTCATAGGGAATGATGATGATTGTCACGTTCATCACATTTAGGTTGAAGTGCGAATGAATATCTTAGAAGCGGAATAAGTTGAATTGAATAGAAAAACAGTAGTACTTTGCATTAATCTTTGAGGAACAGCAGAGCTCCACACCTTAATCTATGGAGTGCAGAAACTCTACCGTTTGAAAATACATAAGTGAAAGGGTAAGCATGGCCGAGTGGCCAGCCTCCCATGGAGGTCTAGAGATCTAAAAATGATCAAAAGATGTCTAATACAATAGTAAAAAGTCCTATTTATACTAAACTAGTTACTAGGGTTTACAGAAGTAAGTAATTGATGCATAAATCCACTTCCGGGGCCCACTTGGTGTGTGCTTGGGCTGAGCTTGAATGTTACACGTGCAGAGGCTCTTTCTGGAGTTGAACGCTAGGTTGTAACGTATTTCTGGCGTTCAACTCTGGTTTGTGACTTGTTTCTGGCGTTTAACTCCAGACAGCAGCGTAGAACTGGCGTTCAACGCCCTTTTACGTCGTATAAACTCGTTCAAAGTATGGACTATTATACATTTTTGGAAAGCCCTGGATGTCTACTTTCCAACGCAATTCGAAGCGCGTCATTTTGAGTTCTTTAGCTCCAGAAAATCCACTTTGAGTGCAGGGAGGTCAGAATCCAACAGCATCAGCAGTCCTTCTTCAACCTCTGAATCTGATTTTTGCTCAAGTCCCTCAATTTCAGCCAGAAAATACCTGAAATTATAGAAAAACACACAAACTCATAGTAAAGTCCAGAAATATGAATTTAACATAAAAACTAATGAAAAAATCCCTAAAAGTAACTAGATTCTACTAAAAACATACTAAAAACAATGCCAAAAAGCGTATAAATTATCCGCTCATCACAACACCAAACTTAAATTGTTGCTTGTCCCCAAGCAACTGAAAATCAAATAGGATAAAAAGAAGAGAATATACTATAAATTCCAAACTATCAATGAAACATAGCTCCAATCAGATGAGCGGGACTTGTAGCTTTTTGCCTCTTGAATAGTTTTGGCATCTCACTTTATCCATTGAGGTTCAGAATGATTGGCATCTATAGGAACTCAGAGTTTAGATAGTGTTATTGATTCTCCTAGTTCAGTATGATGATTCTTGAACACAGCTATTTTATGAGTCTTGGCCGTGGCCCTAAGCACTTTGTTTTCCAGTATTACCACCGGATACATAAATGCCACAGACACATAATTGGGTGAACCTTTTCAGATTGTGACTCAGCTTTGCCAAAGTCCCCAATTAGAGGTGTTCAGGGTTCTTAAGCACACTCTTCTTTTGCTTTGGACCTTGACTTTAACCGCTCAGTCTCAAGTTTTCACTTGACACCTTCACGCCACAAGCACATGGTTAGGGACAGCTTGGTTTAGCCGCTTAGACCAGGATTTTATTCCTTTAGGCCCTCCTATCCACTGATGCTCAAAGCCTTGGGATCCTTTTTATTACCCTTGCCTTTTGGTTTTAAGGGTTACTGGTTTTTTTCTCTTGCCTCTTGGTTTTAAGAGCTTTTGGCTTTTTCTGCTTGCTTTTTCTTTTTCTTTCTATTATTTTTTTTTCGCTACTTTTTTTTTCTGCAAGCTTTGTTCTTTGCTGCTTTTTCTTGCTTCAAGAATCATTTTTTTATGATTTTTCAGATTATCAAATAACATGTCTCCTTGTCATCATTCTTTCAAGAGCCAACATATTTAACATTCTTAAACAACAACTTCAAAAGACATATGCACTGTTCAAGCATTCATTCAGAAAACAAGAAGCATTGTCACCACATCAATATAATTAAACTAAGTTCAAGGATAAATTCAAAACTCATGTACTTCTTGTTCTTTTGAATTAAAATAGTTTTCATTTAAGATAGGTGATGGATTCATAGGACATTCATAACTTTAAGACATAGTTACTAACTACTAATGATCATGTAATAAGACACAAACATAGATAAGCACTTAACATAGAAAACGAAAAACAGAGAATATGAGAACAAGGAATGAGTCCACCTTAGTGGTGGTGGTGTTTCCTTCTTGAAGAACCAATGATGTCCTTGAGCTCTTCTATGTCTCTTCCTTGTCTTTGTTGCTCCTCCCTCATTGCTTTTTGATCTTCTCTTATTTCATAAAGGATGATGGAGTGCTCTTGATGTTCCACCCTTAATTGTCCCATGTTAGAACTTAATTCTCCAAGGGAGGTGTTGATTTGCTCCCAATAGTTTTGTGGAGGGAAATGCATTGGAGGCATCTTTGGGATCTCATGGTGATGAGCTTCCTACGCCTCTTGAGCTCCATGAATGGGCTCTCTTGCTTGCTCCATCCTTTTCTTAGTGATGGGCTTCTCCTCCTCAATGGGAATGTCTCCTTCTATGAAAGCTCCAGCTGAGTAACATAGATGGCAAATAAGATGAGGAAAAGCTAGCCTTGCCATGGGGGAGGACTTTTCAGCTATTTTGTAGAGTTCAAGAGAGATGACTTCATGAACTTCTACTTCCTCTCCAATCATGATGCTATGAATCATGATGGCCCGATCCACATTAACTTCGGATCGGTTGCTAGTGGGGATGATGGAGTGTTGTATGAACTCTAACCATCCTCTAGCTGCAGGCTTGAGGTCCAGTCTTCTTAGTTGAACCGGCTTGCCTTTGGAGTCAATCTTCCATTGAGCTCCTTCCACACATATGTCCATGAGGACTTGGTCCAACCTTTGATTAAAGTTGACCCTTCTAGTGTAGGGGCATGCATCTCCTTGCATCATAGGCAAGTTAAACGCCAACCTCACATTTTCCGGACTAAAATCTAAGTATTTCCCCCGAACCATGGTGAGATAATTCTTTGGGTCCGGGTTCTTACTTTGATCATGGTTCCTAGTGATCCATGCATTGGCATAGAACTCTTGAACCATTAGGATGCCAACTTGTTGGATGGGTTTTGTTAGAACTTCCCAACCTCTTCTTTGGATTTCATGTCGGATCTCCGGATACTCATTCTTCTTCAACTTGAAAGGGACCTCAGGGATCACCTTCTTCTTGGCCACTAAGCGTATAAATTATCCGCTCATCAGGTTCAAAATAAATCTCTAAAAGTTATTTAAATACTAAACTAGTGACCTAGGTTTACAGAAAATGAGTAGACTATAATAGATAGTGCAGAAATCCACTTCTGGGGCCCACTTGGTGTGTGCTGGGGGTGAGACTTAAGCTTTACACATGCCTAGGCTGTTTCTAGAGTTAAACGCCAGGTTGTAACCTGTTTCTGGCGTTTAACTCCAACTTGTAACCTGTTTCTGGCGTTTAACGCCAGAATGCAACATGGAACTGACATTGAATGCCAGTTTACATCATCTATCCTTGAGCAAAGTATGAACTATTATATATTGCTGGAAAGCCCTGGATGTCTACTTTCCAACGCAATTGAGAACGCACCAATTGGACTTCTGTAGCTCCAAAAAATACATTCCGAGTGCAGGGAGATCACAATCCAACAACATCAGCAGTCCTTTTTCAGCCTGAATCAGATTTTTGCTCAGCTCCCTCAATTTCAGCCAGAAATTTCCTGAAATCACAGAAAAACACACAAACTCATAGTAAAGTCCAGAAATGTGATTTTTATTTAAAAACTAATAAAAATATAATAAAAGTGACTAAAATATATTAAAAACTACCTAAAAATAATGCCAAAAAGCGTATAAATTATCCGCTCATCACAACACCAAACTTAAATTGTTGCTTGTCCCCAAGCAACTAAAAACAAAGTAGGATAAAAAGAAGAGAATATACAATGAATTCTAAAAACATCTATGAAGATCAGTCTTAATTAGATGAGCGGGGCTATTAGCTTTTTGCTTCTGAACAGTTTTGGCATCTCACTTTATCCTTTGAAGTTCAGAATGATTGGCATCTATAGGAACTCAGAATTCAGATAGTGTTATTGATTCTCCTAGTTCATTATGTTGATTCTTGAACACAGCTACTTTATGGGTCTTGGCCGTGGCCCTAAGCACTCTGTTTTCCAGTATTACCACCGGATACATGATGGGATATTTTAGCGGAAAAACGAATTTCTCCGAAACACCCAAATCTAACCGGCAAGTGCACCGGGTCGCATCAAGTAATAATAACTCATGGGAGTGAGGTCGATCCCACAGGGATTGAAGGATTGAGCAATTTTAGTTTAGTGGTTGATTTAGTCAAGCGAATCAAGATTTGGTTGAGTGATTTGTGATTTGCAGAATTTAAATTGCATGGAAAGTAAAGGGAATGGGTAATTGACATGAAATTAAAGAGAACTGGAATTTAAAGTGCTGAATCTTAAAGAGCAAGAAATTAAATGGCAGAAACTTAGAACGCAAGAAATGTAAATTGTAAAATCTTAAAGTGCAAGAAATGTAAATGGCTTGAATTGTAAAGGGAATTGGGAGTTGGATTTGCAGGAATTAAACAAGGAAAAGTAAATTGCAACAAACAGAGAAGTAAAGGATGTCTTGAATCAAACCGGATCTCAACCAGAAAAGTAAAATGAGCATGAAAGCAGTAAACAGAGAAAGTAAAATGAGAATTCAGATCTCAGGACCCAAGAGACTAGAAAACCAAGTCTAGATCTCAATGCCTTCCTAGATCCAACAAGAACAATTGCAAAAGAATTGTAAATTGCAAAGAAAGTAGATGAAGAACAATTAACAGAAATTAAACTCAATAAGCAGTAGAAGAAACAGAGAGATCTTCGGATGAGATTGAAACAGAATTCCTTCAATTCTCCAACCCAAGATCCAAGACAATTGCAATTGAAATTTAAAGCAATAAAACTCAAAGGAAGAGAGTGGAATTCTCCTTCCCCGAAACTAAGAAATTAAAGATCACTCAATATCCAAAGCTCTCCGAAAACTATTATGAAAACTCAAAAGGAAAGCTCCCTTAAGAACTTGAATTCTATCCTATTTATACACTTTCTTCAAATGATCTTCAAGCCTTGAGTTGGGCCTTTGCTCTTGGTGGAATTGGGTTGAGAGAGGCCTTGGTTGATTGCTCTTGGAGTTTGGAGAGGAACCAAAGTGAACCAATTGAACCGGGTTGAAGTTTTGCAAAAGTTTGAGTAAAAGTTAGAGTAAAAGTTTGAGGCTAACTTTTACTCTAACTTTTACTATCAGCCTCCACACTTTGCTGATACCCACGTTGGTGCAAAAGTTAGGGGTCTAACTTTTGCTCCAACGTTGGCCTTCCTTAGTGCACTTATGGTGCCAACGTTAGCCCAAAAGTTAGGGGCTAACGTTGGCGCAAACTTTTGCTCCCCCTTTGTGTTTTTCATGTGCCAACGTTAGCCCAAAAGTTAGAGGCTAATGTTGGCGCAAACTTTTGGTGCCCAGGGAGTGTTTTTCTCATGCACGTTGGCACAAACTTTTGGTGCCCAGGGAGTGTTTTTCTCATGCCAACGTTAGCCACAAAGTTAGGGGCTAACGTTGGCGCAAACTTTTGGTGCCCAGGGAGTGTTTTTCTCATGCCAACGTTAGCCACAATGTTAGGGGCTAACGTTGGCGCAAACTTTTGATGTCCAGGGAGTAATTTTCATGTGCCAACGTTAGCCCAAAAGTTAGGGGCTAACGTTGGGGCTAACTTTTCACCCAAAAGTTTGTGCAAAAGTTTGAGGCTAACTTTTGGTCCAGCTTTTTGCTTCCTGGTTCATTTTCACTTATTCCATTGTCCTCTCTTTACTCCTAGCCATTCCTTCTTGCTTCAACCTTTCTCCAAGCTTTCTTCACCTATCATTAATCAACCAAACACATCAAAGCTATGCTTACAATCATGAGATATTCATTTTATCATAATATATGACAATTATAGCATAAAACCTCATGAAATAGCATGAATTCATACATGATTAATTCAATCAAAGGAAGCATGAAAATCTACCCAAATTAGCTTACTTGTAGCTCAAGAAAGTGCACAATTCAAGTGAAAACAAAGGAAAAAGATTAGTGAAACTAGGCTAAGATGACTTGTCATCACAACACCAAACTTAAAGCTTGCTTGTCCCCAAGCAAGAAAAGATTTATTGAGAAGAAAGGATGAAATGGAAGAGGATGTTCATGCTAGCAGAGTATTATTGATAGTTCATGGGATTTTGTGTGGATATGTAAATAGTCACTTCTTATTGACTCCTAGGCCTAGAAAGTCTCCTTCAAGCTTCAAGTAACATACTGCTATGACCTCTCATTATTCCTTTATCCTTGGCTATTACTTTGTTTATAAGCTTTATTTGAGTGTCATGTGTAGCAAGTTCATTTCCTTTTCTTTATACTTGACACATTATTCACTATAGACATTTGGCTCACATTCCTCTTTAGAACATTGATGCCCATCACCTCTTTGGGCTACTAAGTGCCTTGTAGTTAGGTTGCTCTTGATAGTGGACTTTCAGCTGATGATCCCGGGTTAGTTAACCCAAGTCACCGAGTGTTGAAGCACTCCAAAGAGCTTAATAATCCAAGCAGATCCTAATACAAAGACATCACAGGCATATATTCTAAGGTTCAAGCTATTGGTGTCCAGCTTTGTTTCTTTTTTTTTTTTTTTTGTTCTGCCACTTCTTTTTTTCTTTCTTTTTGTTTTTCTTTCTAACCAAGGATTTTTATTCGATTGAGATTCATAGACAGTAGGCCACTCTATACTTAGAAGGAGATATCCTGGCTCTTTATTCACTAAAAGTGAGCTATTATACAATCACACACATACCACCACTTACTTTTATTCTACTTCTATCTAATAGAGACCATCTTACTTCACTTTCAAACATTTCTTTTATTGAACTTAAAGATGCAGGGGACAAAACATGCTTTTTGCTAAGTGAAAGTAAACACACAAGCACACACATAGACTAGCTTACTTATTTTGAAACAAACATAATGCAACGACTATTGATTAAAAGAACTACTTAAAGATGTAAAGACAACTTAAAACAGATAGAATGCATGTTTTTTTTTGTAGTGATGAACAAGGAGCAAGTCCACCTTTCATTTGTCATGCTTTTTCTTTCTCCTTTCATATACTTGGTTGTTAGTGTTTCCACCATCCGTGTTTGTTGTCTGTTGGCCTCGCCAGAATTCAGCCTTATTCATAGCCTCCTCTACTCTATCTTCAAGTCTCATAGCATTGCTTACCTCTACCTCACTTCTCTTTTTGAAGAATTCATCAAAAGTTGGGAAAGCCGGATCCATGTTGTGCAAATGTTCTCCAATATAGTTTAGTTTGATTTGGCTATTGATGTTGTAATCGGCCTGTACTTCATACCTTGCATCTTGGAGTATTGTGAACTCTTTGAGAGCCTTCAAATTTTCAGCTTGCATTTGTTCCAACTTTCCAAATGATTCATGAGATTGAAAAGCATGTTCTTCTTGCATCACAAGGAATCTTGACTCGAATTCACTTTGTTTGTTCATCATTCTTAGCTCTCGTTCTTCTTGTGCTTGTTGGTTTTTCATGTATAGTGAATGATATTCCTCTTGCCTTTCTTGAATTCTTGTGTACTGTTGTGACAATCTTCCAATTGCTTCTTGCATTTGAGTCATATCCATATTGCCATGTGGGAAAAAGTGCGGCTGTTCCTCCTCCTTTTGTGGCTCTTCTTCTATGTGTGGCTCATCTTCTTCCATTGGTTCTTCTCTTTGCCTTCTTCCATGTGGCCTTCGGCCTTGATGTGCTTCAGGGGGCATCATCATTCTTTCAATGGTTATAGGCATGCCTTGGCTTAACCACATTGGATTCTCCTCTTCCATTGGAACTTTAGCCTTTGCACACAACCTCCAAATGGTACTCGGATAGTACAACCAAGATCCGGCCAAATTCTTCTCAGCCAGCTTTTGAATGTCTTTTGCAAGGATTTCATGAACTCTTATCTCTCCTCCCACAATGATGCAATGCAACATCACGGCTCTCTCCCTGTTAACTTCTGAGGTGTTCACTGTGCCCAGAATTGATCTTTTCATCAACTCATACCATCCTTTTGCTTCCGGGGTGAGGTTATATCTCTTCAGATACTTATATTTGTTCTTGTCATCTCCTTCCCACTCTGAGTTCTCCATACAAATATCTCTCGCAATCTCATCATAATCCTGATCTTCATTCAATCTTTGTTGGTATCCCGGTTTACTAAAGCGGACTGACTTTAGTCCCAAGACTTTCTTGATTGCATCCGAGCTAAAGTCTACTTCCACCCCCCGCACATAGCTCTTGTACGTTGGGGGCTCACGCATGTCAAGCCTTGAGACATTTGCATAGAACTCTCTTATGATATTGGCATTGATTCGGTTGGCTGGTGATGCAAGTTCCTCCCACCTCCTCTTTCGAATTTTGTTCTTCATTTCTTGGCATCCATCATCCGGCAACAAGAGTGGAATTTCAGGATAGATCCTTTTCTCGTTCATCCATTCAATTTGCATTTGATGGTACCGAGATTTGAATCTCCATTGATCATATTCAGGGATGCTCTCCTCCACCATGGGATCTTTTCCTTTTCTTCGTTTGGTTCTTGAGGAAGAGGCCATGATCACTTGGTTGGTTGAGTTTTGTGAGGTTAGAGGGAGTGTGAAGAATGTTGGAGAATTTGATGTGTGTTTGGAGCAAGAAGAAATTGAGACCGAACTTGCTATGACAAGAAATGATGAAGGGAATGAAGTTTCAAAGGTTGGAGTGATTCGGTCATGTGCATAGCTTGAGGTGGTACGTATTTAAATGAGCAATGAAAGGCTAGGATGCAACTAGACACTATGGGAATCAAAGGTGTGCATGTAAGGATGAATAAAGACAAAGCTTGCTTCTTCACTTGCCTTTGCCGTGATCATTCTCAAGGAGTGGCAGATTTCTTTTTCGAAGCATGTGATGAGATTTTGTCCTCATGCTATGCTTTCCTTTGTCTTGTCTCTTTCATTGAAGATTCTTTGACCACCTAGTCATCACAACAAGACAACATACATTAGTTTTGTCCAACCGTGGCAAGATTATTAATATTATATGAATCATCAATTCTTATATCCAATTAAACTGTGACTTATTTTTGGAGGACACCAAACTTAATGTTTGGTCATGTATGAAGAAATTGTATCTCTTCCTCCAATTAGTGAAATCCCAATGTCACTCTTAGTTAAATGTTTATAAGAATTGCTTTCATCCTAATTTGATGAACACCAAACTTGTTTCTTGTCAAAGGGTACATCACAATTGATGCCTTCATTACCGAATAAGAATTTTTCCATTTATAAGATTTTGAAAAACAACAATTGTATGATTATTGATGCATGAATTTCTAATTTTCATGAAGCTATGTGGACACCAAACTTTAGTGTTTGGCCATATGCTTTGTCAAGACATTCTAAGCTTGCAAAATGGAATTATTTGTAACATTAGTTTAGTGTGCTTGAAGGCACACCAAACTTAGAATTCTCAGCAT
This sequence comes from Arachis hypogaea, assembly GCF_003086295.3. Taxonomy (NCBI): domain Eukaryota; kingdom Viridiplantae; phylum Streptophyta; class Magnoliopsida; order Fabales; family Fabaceae; genus Arachis; species Arachis hypogaea. Next base: position 31,657,148 of record NC_092047.1, on the reverse strand, counting down.
ATGTTTCAAAACAGTGCATGCAGTCAATGGACATGTTCATGAAAAGAGAAAAGAATTCATGCTCAAATGATCATAACTTATTGAATTTAAAATGACATGAATCTTAAATCATGGGTTGCCTCCCATGGAGCGCTCTTTTATTGTCATTAGCTTGACATTGAGGCTTTCTTTTATGGTGGTTGGTGCTTGTAGAGCCTCAATTTGTCTCCCCTGACTGTGATCCTCTTCTTTGTTCCCTGGTGTTCAATTTCAGCATGCTCTAATGAGAGTATGTTGCTGACAGTGTAGTAGTCCTCAGTTTGTTGGTTTGCCCCCAGCTGTTGATATATCAGTTGCACTTTGTCACCTTTGGAAAGCCCCTCTGTTGGGATCTTCCTGTTCTTCCAACCCCTTTTTGTTTTGTTTCTCCGTTTCATCTTTCCTTTTGTTGATCTTTCTTTTCTGGCCGTAGGCTTCCCTTGGGGACCTCTCTTCTCAGTAGCTAATACTCCAATATCCTCTTGGGCCTCTTCATCAGTTTGCATAATCCTTAGCCTTGGGATGTTGCTGTGACTTTTTTTATCATTTTCTTCCTTCAACTGTGATTCTCCCTTGTCAATTTTCATATAGTCTTTCTTCTCCTTGCTAAATTGTGCCTCTGGTAATACCTTCAGAGTGACACTCTTATCATGCATTCTAAGAGTTAATTCTCCTTCCTCTATGTCTATGATAGCTCTAGCAGTGGCCAAGAATGGCCTTCCCAGAATAATAGAATCACCATCATCCCCTTCTGAATCTAGAACCACAAAATCTGCAGGGTATATGAAGTTGTCCACCTTGACCAGCAGGTTTTCAATCATACCCCTGGGATATACTGTTGACTTATCTACTAGCTCTAGAGATATTTGTACTGGTTTAACTTCCTCTATATGCAGCTTTTTTACCAAGGAGGATGGTATTAAGTTGATACTTGCTCCTAGATCGCACATTGCTTTAGTGATGGTTAATTCCCCAATGGTGCAAGGTAGCAAAAAGCTCCCTGGATCTTCAAGCTTAGGGGGAAACCCTTTTTGAATCAAAGCCCTGCATTCCTCAGTGAGCAGTATGGTTTCTTTTTCATCCCAACTTCTTTTCTTGTTGATAAGCTCCTTCAAAAACTTGGCATACAGAGGCATTTGCTCAAGTGCTTCAGCAAAAGGAATATTGATTTCCAGCTTTCTGAAAGTCTCAAGGAACTTATGAAATTGTTGGTCCTTGGTTTCTTTGTTGAACCTCTGGGGATATGGCAGTGGAGGTATAAAGGTTTTCTCTGCTTGCTGCTTTTGATTCTTGGTTGGCTCTTCAACTGCTTCATTCCCTTTTTTCAGAATTTTTGATTGTTTCTCCTTTGCCTGAGTTTGCTTTGAAGCTTCCTTGCTTGCCATTGCATCATCATCATTGGCTTCCTCTGTGTGTGTTGGTTGTTCCTCTTCTATTGGTCTTTTGCTGCTCTCTACTTGCTTCTTAGTAGTGTCATTGTTGCTCATCAATGTTCTCCCACTCCTTAATTGTATTGCCTTGCATTCTTCCTTAGGATTTGGGATTGTGTCACTTGGCAGTGAGCTTGAAGGTCTCTCAACAGAAATCTGTTTGGAGATTTGCCCCATCTGTCTCTCTAGGCTTTTCAGGGATGCTTCCTGATTCTTGGTTACTATTTCCTGGTATTTCAACATTTTGTCTATCACGGCCTCTAAGTTAGTGATTCTCTGGGCTTCAGGTGATACTTGAGGTGGGTTATGAGATGTGGGTGGTGGATGGTAGGCATTTTGGTTGGTGGGTTGGTTATTAGATTGGTATTGGTTGGGGTTGAGGTAGTTGTTTTGAGGTTTTCTGTAGGGGTTTTGGTTAGTCTGCTGCTGGTTATGGTTTTGGTTGTTTCTTGGGTTGTTTTGGTTTGAGTTCCTCTGCCATGGTTGTTGGTTTTGGGTATGATTATCTCCCCATCTGAGGTTTGGGTGGTTCTTCCAGGATGGATTGTATGTATCACCATACACTTCATTTGGTCCTTGGTTGTGCATATACTGTACTTGTTCTTGTTGTTCTTCTTCTTGAGTTTCTTCACTCTGTCCCCATGTGGTTGATGGTTGGCTAGTGTTAACTGCTGCAACTTGGAGACTATCAATCCTCTTGGCCATTTGCTCAAATTGTTGTTGAATTTGCTGCTGCATCATCTTGTTTTGAGCCAAGATTGAGTCCACTCCTTCTAGCTCCATTACTCCTCTTCTTTGTGATGGTTGGCGGTTTCTTTGATGAGCAAAGAAATATTGGTTGTTAGCCACCATATCAATGAGATTTTGAGCTTCCTCTGCAGTTTTCATGAGTTGCAAGGAACCTCCAGCTGAGTGGTCAAGTGATTCTTGAGCCTTTAGGGTGAGTCCTTCATAGAAGTTCTGTAGCTTGTCCCACTCAGTGAACATTTCTGGTGGACATTTCCTCAGCAGAGTCTTGTATCTCTCCCATGCTTCATACAGATTTTCAGCATCCAATTGTGTGAATGTTTGTACCTCGGTTTTCAGCCTGTTAACCCTTTGAGGTGGATAGAATTTGGCTAGAAATTTAGTCACCAAATCATCCCAGCTAGTGATGCTTCCTTGAGGAAAAGTTTCAAGCCATTGTGCGGCCTTGTCTCTTAATGAGAACGGGAACAGCAGAAGCTTGTAGGTCTCAGGATTCACGCCATTGGACTTGACAGTGTCACAAATCCTTAAGAAGATAGACAGGTGTTGATTTGGATCCTCCAATGGTCCTCCCCCAAACGAGCAGTTGTTTTGGACCAATGTAATGAGTTGTGGCTTTAATTCAAAGTTATTTGCATTAACATTAGGGGTGAGAATGCTGCTTCCACAATGTCTAGCATTTGCAAAGGTATAGGAGGCCAGAACTCTCCTCTGGGGTGGATTGTTATTGTTGTTGTCTACTCCACCTGGTGGATTGGTTGAATGTTCCTCCATATCTTGGAATTCTTCTTCTGATTCCTCTTCTCCAACAATATTTTTCCCTCTTTCAGCTCTTCTTAACCTTCTAAGAGTTCTTTCGTCTTGTTCATGAAAGATGGGTGTATTTCTTCTTGTACCTGACATACAAGCAGAACATAAGAAACACACAAACCAGTGACACTTCAATCTATTGCTAGAATGAAGTTTTAGTTAGCTTAAGCAAAAATTCAAACAGTTAGTGGGTTAATTGAAAATTAAAGGAACAGAAAATAAAAATGCTAGATCTAGATCACCACCTCACTTAATCATTGTCAATCTAATCAATCCCCGGCAACGGCGCCAAAAACTTGATGGGATATTTTAGCGGAAAAACGAATTTCTCCGAAACACCCAAATCTAACCGGCAAGTGCACCGGGTCGCATCAAGTAATAATAACTCACGGGAGTGAGGTCGATCCCACAGGGATTGAAGGATTGAGCAATTTTAGTTTAGTGGTTGATTTAGTCAAGCGAATCAAGATTTGGTTGAGTGATTTGTGATTTGCAGAATTTAAATTGCATGGAAAGTAAAGGGAATGGGTAATTGACATGAAATTAAAGAGAACTGGAATTTAAAGTGCTGAATCTTAAAAAGCAAGAAATTAAATGGCAGAAACTTAGAACGCAAGAAATGTAAATTGCAAAATCTTAAAGTGCAAGAAATGTAAATGGCTTGAATTGTAAAGGGAATTGGGAGTTGAATTTGCAGGAATTAAACAAGGAAAAGTAAATTGCAACAAACAGAGAAGTAAAGGATGTCTTGAATCAAACCAGATCTCAACCAGAAAAGTAAAATGAGCATGAAAGCAGTAAACAGAGAAAGTAAAATGAGAATTCAGATCTCAGGACCCAAGAGACTAGAAAACCAAGTCTAGATCTCAATGCCTTCCTAGATCCAACAAGAACAATTGCAAAAGAATTGTAAATTGCAAAGAAAGTAGATGAAGAACAATTAACAGAAATTAAACTCAATAAGCAGTAGAAGAAACAGAGAGATCTTCGGATGAGATTGAAACAGAATTCCTTCAATTCTCCAACCCAAGATCCAAGACAATTGCAATTGAAATTTAAAGCAATAAAACTCAGAGGAAGAGAGTGGAATTCTCCTTCCCCGAAACTAAGAAATTAAAGATCACTCAATATCCAAAGCTCTCCGAAAACTATTATGAAAACTCAAAAGGAAAGCTCCCTTAAGAACTTGAATTCTATTCTATTTATACACTTTCTTCAAATGATCTTCAAGCCTTGAGTTGGGCCTTTGCTCTTGGTGGAATTGGGTTGAGAGAGGCCTTGGTTGATTGCTCTTGGAGTTTGGAGAGGAACCAAAGTGAACCAATTGAACCGGGTTGAAGTTTTGCAAAAGTTTGAGTAAAAGTTAGAGTAAAAGTTTGAGGCTAACTTTTACTCTAACTTTTACTATCAGCCTCCACACTTTGCTGATACCCACGTTGGTGCAAAAGTTAGGGGTCTAACTTTTGCTCCAACGTTGGCCTTCCTTAGTGCACTTATGGCGCCAACGTTAGCCCAAAAGTTAGGGGCTAACGTTGGCGCAAACTTTTGCTCCCCCTTTGTGTTTTTCATGTGCCAACGTTAGCCCAAAAGTTAGAGGCTAATGTTGGCGCAAACTTTTGGTGCCCAGGGAGTGTTTTTCTCATGCCAACGTTAGCCACAAAGTTAGGGGCTAACGTTGGCGCAAACTTTTGGTGCCCAGGGAGTGTTTTTCTCATGCCAACGTTAGCCATAAAGTTAGGGGCTAACGTTGGCGCAAACTTTTGATGTCCAGGGAGTAATTTTCATGTGCCAACGTTAGCCCAAAAGTTAGGGGCTAACGTTGGGGCTAACTTTTCACCCAAAAGTTTGTGCAAAAGTTTGAGGCTAACTTTTGGTCCAGCTTTTTGCTTCCTGGTTCATTTTCACTTATTCCATTGTCCTCTCTTTACTCCTAGCCATTCCTTCTTGCTTCAACCTTTCTCCAAGCTTTCTTCACCTATCATTAATCAACCAAACACATCAAAGCTATGCTTACAATCATGAGATATTCATTTTATCATAATATATGACAATTATAGCATAAAACCTCATGAAATAGCATGAATTCATACATGGTTAATTCAATCAAAGGAAGCATGAAAATCTACCCAAATTAGCTTACTTGTAGCTCAAGAAAGTGCACAATTCAAGTGAAAACAAAGGAAAAAGATTAGTGAAACTAGGCTAAGATGACTTGTCATCAATACATACATGCCACAGACACATAACTGGGTGAACCTTTTCAGATTGTGACTCAGCTTTGCTAAAGTCCCCAATTAGAGGTGTCCAAGGTTCTTAAGCACACTCTGTTTTTGCTTTGGACCTCGACTTTAACCACTCAGTCTCAAGTTTTCACTTGACACCTTTACGGCACAAGCACATGGTTAGGGACAGCTTGGTTTAGCCGCTTAGGACAGGATTTTATTCCTTTAGGCCCTCCTATCCACTGATGCTCAAAGCCTTGGATCCTTTTTATTACCCTTGCCTTTTGGTTTTAATGGCTATTGGCTTTTTGCTCTTGCCTTTTGGTTTAAAGAGCTTTTGGCTTTTTCTGCTTGCTTTTTCTTTTTCTTGCTCTCTCTTTTTTTTTTCGCATATATTTTTTTTTGCAAGCTTTGTTCTTCACTGCTTTTTCTTGCTTCAAGAATCATTTTTATGATTTTTCAGATTATCAAATAACATTTTTCCTTTTTCATCATTCTTTCAAGAGCCAACAATTTTAACATTCATAAACAACAAATTCAAAAGACATATGCACTGTTCAAGCATTCATTCAGAAAACAAAAAGTATTTCCACCACATAAAAATAATTAAACTATTTTAAAATTCAAAATTCATGTACTTCTTTTTCTTTTTCAGAAAACATTTTTCATTTAAGAAAGGTGATGGATTCATAGGACATTCATATCTTTAAGACATAGACACTTAGATACTAGTGATCATGTAATAAGACCCAAACATAAATAAACATAAATCATAGTAAATAAAAAACAGAGAAATAAGAACAAGGAGATTAAGGAACGGGTCCACCTTAGTGAGGGTGGCGTCTTCCTCTTCTTGAAGAACCAATGGTGCTCTTGAGCTCCTCTATGTCTCTTCCTTGTCTTTGTTGCTCCTTCCTCATAGCTCTTTGATCTACAGTCAAATGCTCTACCACTGAACTATGGACCCTTGAGATGAACCTCTCCATCTCTCATGACTCGGGGGTGGAAGCATCTGCCTTCCTTTTCCTCTTTCTAGAGGTTTCTCCGGCCTTAGGTGCCATAAATGGTTATGAAAAAACAAAAAAGCAACACTTTTTTCCACACCAAACTTAAAAGGTTTGCTCGTCCTCGAGCAAAAGAAGATAGAAGGGAGTAGAAGGAGAAGTGGAGGAGAAGGAGGTGTGTGAATGGGTGGGTATGGGAGGGGAATGGTTTGAATTGGAATGGTGAGGTAGGTGGGGATCCTGTGGGGTCCACAGATCCTGAGGGGTCAAGGACTTAGCATCCCTGCTCCATTGAGGCATGCAAAATGCCCTTAGTGTGTAATCCTAGCGTTTAACGCCAGACTGCTGCTTGTTTCTGGCGTTAAACGCCAGCTTTTCCCCTTTCTTGGCGTTGAATGCCAACTTGGTGCTTGTTTCTGGCGTTTAACGCCAGCTTGATGCTTCTTTCTGGCGTTAAACGCTAGTCTGATGCTTCTTACTGGCGTTTAAACGCCAGTAAGCTCTTCCTCCAGGGTGAGCTATTTTAATGCTGTTTTTGACTTTGCTTTGATTTTTGTGACTCCACATGATCATCATCCTAAAGAAAACATAAAATAAAAATGGAAAATAGAAAATTAACATAGATAAGTAAAAATTGGGTTGCCTCCCAATAAGCGCTTCTTTATTGTCAATAGCTTGACAGTGAGCTCTCATGGAGCCTCACAGATAATTAGAGCAGGGTTGGGGCCTCTCAACACCAAACTTAGAGTTTGGGTGTGGCCTCCCAACACCAAACTTAGAGTTTGAATGTGGAGATTTTGTTTGACTCTGTATTGAGAGAAGCTTTTCATGCTTCCTCTCCATGGTTACAGAAGGAGAACCTTGTGTCTTATAGTTTGCAATGTCTGCAAACCACAGAGCTTCCTGAATAGCAAACAATTGCTCATCTGGAAAGGTTTCAGAGATCTCAGTAGGAGGGAGGGATGCTCCTGCTACTGGTTCTATCTGGGACAGGTGATCAGCTACTTGATTCTCTGTCCCTTTTCTATCTCTTATTTCTATATCAAACTCTTGCAGAAGCAACACCCATCTTATAAGCCTGGGTTTTAAATCTTGCTTTGTGAGTAGATATTTAAGAGCAGCATGGTCAGTATACACAATCACTTTTGATCCTACGAAGTATGATCTAAACTTGTCAATGGCATAAACCACTCTTCAATTCTTTTTTTGTGGTTGTGTAATTTTTCTGGGCATCATTTAAAATGCGGCTAGCATAATGAATGACATGCAGAAGCTTGTTATGCCTCTGTCCCAGTACTGCACCAATGGCATGGTCACTGGCATCACACATTAGTTCAAATGGTAATGTCCAGTCTGGTGCAGAAATAACTGGTGCTGTGACCAGCTTAGCTTTCAGAGTTTCAAACGCCTGCAGACACTCTGTGTCAAACATAAATGGCATGTCAGCAGCTAGCAGATTGCTTAGAGGTTTTGCAATTTTTGAAAAATCCTTTATAAACCTCCTATAGAATCCTGCATGCCCCAGAAAGCTTCTGATTACCTTAACATTGATAGGTGGTGGTAATTTTTCAATTACCTCTACCTTAGCTTGATCCACCTTTATTCCCTTGTTCGAAATCTTGTGCCCAAGGACAATCCCTTCAGTCAACATAAAGTGACATTTTTTCCAGTTTAAAACCAGGTTAGTCTCTTGGCATCTTTTCAGAACCAGTGTCAGGTGATCAAGACAGGAGCTGAATGAGTCTCCATATACTGAGAAGTCATCCATGAAGACTTCCAGAAATTTTTCCACCATATCAGAGAAAATAGAGAGCATGCATCTCTGAAAGGTTGCAGGTGCATTACACAACCCAAATGGCATCCTTCTGTAGGCAAATACTCCAGATGGACATGTGAATGCTGTTTTCTCTTGATCCTGGGGATCTACTACAATTTGGTTGTAGCTTGAATAGCCATCCAAAAAGCAGTAATAATCATGACCTGCTAGTCTTTCTAGCATCTGGTCTATGAATGGTAAAGGAAAATGATCCTTTCTGGTGGCTGTATTGAGCCTTCTATAGTCAATACACATGCGCCACCCTGTAACTGTTCTTGTAGGAACTAGTTCATTTTTTTCATTATGAACCACTGTCATGCCTCCCTTTTTGGGGACAACTTGGACAGGGATCACCCAGGGGCTATCAGAAATAGGATAAATAATCCCAGCCTCCAGTAACTTGGTGACCTCTTTCTGCACCACTTCCTTCATGGCTGGATTTAGCCGCCTCTGTGGTTGAACCACTGGCTTAGCATCATCCTCCAATAGGATCTTGTGCATGTATCTTGCTGGGCTGATGCCCTTAAGGTCACTTATGGACCATCCAAGAGCTGTCTTGTGTGTCCTTAGCACTTGAAGTAGCGCTTCCTCTTCCAGGGGATTTAAAGCAGAGCTTATGATCACCGGAAAAGTGTCACCTTCTCCCAGAAATGCATATTTCAGGAATGGTGGTAATGGTTTGAGCTCAATTTTAGGAGGTTTTTCCTCTTCCTGAGGAAGTTTCAGAGGCTCTTTCAATTCCTCTGAATCCTCCAAATCAGGCTGAACATCTTTAAAAATGTCCTCTAGCTCTGATTCGAGACTCTCAGTCATATTGACCTCTTCCACTAGGGAGTCAATAATATCAACGCTCAGGCAGTCGTCTAATGTGTCTGGATGTTGCATAGCTTTGACAACATTCAACTTAAACTCATCCTCATTGACTCTCAGGGTTATCTCCCCTTTTTGGACGTCAATGAGGGTTCGTCCAGTTGCTAGGAATGGTCTTCCTAGAATGAGAGTTGCACTCTTGTGCTCCTCCATTTCCAGCACTACAAAGTCAGTAGGGAAGGCAAATGGCCCAACCTTGACAATCATGTCCTCAATTATGCCTGATGAGTATTTAATGGAGCCATCAGCAAGTTGAAGACAGATCCGGATTGGTTTGACCTCTTCAGTCAAGCCAAGCTTTCTGATAGTGGATGCAGGGATTAAGTTGATGCTTGCCCCAAGATCACATAAAGCTGTCTTGGTGCAATTACCCTCTAATATGAATGGTATCATAAAGCCCCCGGGATCTTTAAGCTTTTCTGGAAAGCTTTTCAGAATGACTGCACTGCATTCTTCAGTGAGGAGAACTCTTTCAATTTCTCTCCAATCCTTCTTATGACTCAAGATATCTTTCATAAACTTGACATAAGAGGGTATTTGCTCAAGTGCCTCTGCAAACGGAATCTTTATTTCAAGAGTCCTGAGATAGTCTGCAAAGCGAGCAAATTGCTTATCCTGCTCCTCCTGGCAGAGTTTTTGAGGATAAGGTATCTTGACTTTGTACTCCTCAACCTTGGTTGCTGCAGGTTTATTTCCTACATAAGTGGTTGGGACAGCCTTTTTAGAGGGGTTGTTATCAGCACTTGTGTGTGTCTGATCCCTCACTGGCGTTTGAATGCCAGGGTTGGAAGCTTGAGTGGCGTTGGACGCCAACTTCCTACCTGTTTTTGGCGTTTAAACGCCAGAACTGAGCTTCTATTGGGCGTTTGACGCTAGCTCCTTGCCTGTTCCTGGCGTTTGAACGCCAGAACTGTGCGTGGGTTGGGCGTTTAACGCCAGCTTTGCACTCTTTTCTGGCGTTTGAACGCCAGAGTTATTCCTCTCTGGGCTCTTACTGTCCTCAGAGGGATTTTGGATAGTATTTTGCTCATCCTCTGTCAGTTGTTCTTTTCTTGGCTTTCTGCTGCTCTGAAATGAGGTATTTAATGTTTTTCCACTTCTTAATTGAACTGCTTGGCACTCTTCTATTATTTGTTTTGATAACTGCTGTTTTGTTTGCTACAACTGTACTTCCATATTCATATTAGCCATTCTTGTGTCTTGTAGTATCTCCTTGAATTCGGCTAGCTATTTTGTTAGAAAATCTAATTGCTGATTGAATTCAGTAACTTGTTCTGCAGGACTGAGTTCAGCAGTTACTGTTTTAGCCTCTTCTTTCATGGAAGACTCACTACTTAGGTACAGATGCTGATTTCTGGCAACTGTAATAATGAGCTCTTGAGCTTCTTCAATTGTCTTTCTCATGTGTATAGATCCATCAGTTGAGTGGTCCAAAGACATCTGAGCTTTCTTTGTAAGCCCATAATAGAAGATGTCTAACTGCACCCACTCTGAAAACATTTTAGAGGGGCATTTTCTTAGCATCTCTCTGTATCTCTCCCAGGCATCATAAAGAGATTCATTATCTCCTTGTTTAAAGCCTTGGATGTTCAGCCTTAGCTGTGTCATCCATTTTGGAGGGAAATATTGATTCAGGAATTTTTCTGACAGCTGTTTCCATGTCCTTATGCTAGCCTTAGGTTGGTTATTTAACCACCTCTTAGCTTGGTCTTTTACAGCAAATGAAAACAGTAATAATCTGTAGACATCCTGATCTACTTCCTTATCATGTACTGTGTCAGCAATTTGTAAAAACTGTGCCAGAAACTCTGTAGGTTCTTCCTGTGGAAGATCGGAATACTGGCAACTTTGCTGCACCATGATAATGAGCTGAGGATTCAACTCAAAACTACTAACTCCGATGGAGGGTATATAGATACTACTCCCATATGAAGCAGTAGTGGGGTTAGCATATGACCCCAGTGTCTTTCTGGACTGTTCATTTCCACTTAGGTCCATGATGGAGAAAGGGAGATGATGCGGATTGCAAATAAAATATTTTTTTTGAAAACCGAAATTAAAATAAAATAAAATAAATGAAAAATTGACTATAATTTCGAAAAATTGAAGAAAAATAAATAAAAAAAATTGAAAACTAAATTAATTAATTAAAAAGATTTGAAAAAGATGTGGATGAGGATTTTCAAAAAAATGAGGAGAGAAAAATTGGTTAGGAAGTTTTGAAAAAGATATGTCTTAAAATTAAAGATACTTGTAAGAAAATAAAATAAAATAAATAAAAAAGAAAAGATGTGAAAAAGATTTGATTTTAAGATTTGAGATTAGAAAAGATAAGATAAGCTAGGTAAGAGAAGATAAGAAATTTATATTAAAAAGTTTTGAAATTTAAATTTTAAATTTTAAATTTTGAATTTTGAAATTTGAATTTTGAATTTTGAAATTTGAAATTTGAAATAAGATAAGATAAGTTTTTGAAAAAGATATGATTTTTTTTTAAAAAAAGATTTGAATTTTGAAATTTTTTTTTAAACTAAGATAAGATAAAATAGAAATTTTAAAATAAAAATCTGAATTTTTAAAGGAAATTTTCGAAAATCAATTAGAATAGAAAGGGAAAATATTTTTGAATTTAACGAAGAAAGAGAAAAACAATAAAAAGACACAAAACTTAAAAAAATTTTTTAGATCTAATGCTCCTTATTTTCGAAAATTTTTGAGGAAAAATACCAAGGAACACCAATCATAAAAATTATAAGATCAAAACATAAGCAAGACTCAAGAACACCTTGAAGATTCACAAGAACACGAAGAACAAAAATTCAAAGACTCAAAGGACTCAAGAACATAAAAAAAAGAACACCAAACTTAAAATTTTTAGAAAACTAAGAATAAATTTTCGAAAATAAAAAAAATAACAAGAGAACACCAAACTTAAATGTTTGACTCAAGATTTAATCAAAGAAAATTTATTTTTGAAAAAGTTTTAAAAGAAAGATACCCAATTACCAAGAACATAAGCACAACGCTCTAGCCAACTGAGCTATAAATTTAACGTATTTTTTTTTAAAGTATTAATATATTAAAATTTTTTTTGAATACTGATAATTTAAAAACGCACAAGTAAAACAAGAAAAAACACAGAACAGGAAAAACTAAAGATCAAACAAGAAAAATAGCAAGAACAACTTGAAGATCAAGAAAGAACAATGAACACAAATTCAAAAATTTAAAGGAAAATAAAATAAAAAAAAAGCAATTGACACCAAACTTAAAATATGAAACTAAATTCAAACAGAAGACTAAATTATGAAGCTATTGGTTTTTTTTTCGAAAATAATTAATAAAAAGAAAATAAGGATTCTAAAATTTTAACAAGAACAATAATAAAAGACTCAAAGACAAATCACAGATTAATAAAAAAAAAAATAAAAATTTTTGAAAGATTTTTGAAAAGAAAATAGCAAACTCAAATTTATTGACTCTAAACCAACCAAAAAGATAAATTCTTCCTAATCTAAGCAACAAAATAAACCTTCAGTTGTCCAAACTCGAACAATCCCCGGCAACGGCGCCAAAAACTTGGTGCACGAATTGTAAATCACACTTTTCACAACTCGTACCACTAACCAGCAAGTGCACTGGGTCGTCCAAGTAATACCTTACGTGAGTAAGGGTCGATCCCACGGAGATTGTCGGCTTGAAGCAAGCTATGGTTATTTTGTAATTCTTAGTCAGGAAATCAATGATAAGAGTGATTATATTTATGAAGAGTAAAAAGCATAAATTAAATAGTACTTGTTATGCAGTAATGGAGAATATGTTGGAGTTTTGGAGATGCTTTGTCTTCTGAATCTCTGCTTTCCCCCTGTCTTCTTCTTCACGCACGCAAGGTTCCTCCTATGGCAAGCTGTGTGTTGGTGGATCACCGTTGTCAATGGCTACCATCCGTCCTCTCAGTGAAAATGGTCCAGGTGCGCTGTCACCGCACGGCTAATCATCTTTCGGTTCTCGATCATGTCGGAATAGGATCCATTGATCCTTTTGCGTCTGTCACTACGCCCAACACTCGCGAGTTTGAAGCTCGTCACAGTCATTCAATCCTTGAATCCTACTCAGAATACCACAGACAAGGTTTAGACTTTCCGGATTCTCAAGAATGCTGCCAATGGATTCTAGCTTATACCACGAAGATTCTGATTAAGGAATCCAAGAGATACTCATTCAATCGAAGGTAGAACGGAGGTGGTTGTCAGACACGCGTTCATAGGTTGAGAATGGTGATGAGTGTCACGGATCATCACCTTCTTTATATTGAAGTGCGAATGAATATCATAGATAGGAACAAGCGTGTTTGAATAGAAAACTGAAATAATTGCATTAATCCATCGAGACACAACAGAGCTTCTCACCCCCAACAATGGAGTTTAGAGACTCATGCCGTCAAAGAGTACAAATTTCAGATCTAAAATGTCATGAGGTACAAAATAAATCTCTAAAAGTTGTTTAAATACTAAACTAGTGACCTAGGTTTACAGAAAATGAGTAGACTATGATAGATAGTGCAGAAATCCACTTCTGGGGCCCACTTGGTGTGTGCTGGGGCTGAGACTTAAGCTTTACACGTGCCTAGGCTGTTTCTAGAGTTAAACGCCAGGTTGTAACCTGTTTCTGGCGTTTAACTCCAACTTGTAACCTGTTTCTGGCGTTTAACGCCAGAATGCAACATGGAACTGATGTTGAACGCCAGTTTACATCATCTATCCTTGAGCAAAGTATGGACTATTATATATTGCTGGAAAGCCCTGGATGTGTACTTTCTAACTCATCTGAGAGCGCGCCAATTAGACTCTTGTAGCTCGAAAAAATCCATTCCAAGTGTAGGGAGGTCAGAATCTAACAGCATCAGCAGTCCTTTTTCAGCCTGAATCAGATTTTTGCTCAGCTCCCTCAATTTCAGCCAGAAATTACCTGAAATCACAGAAAAATACACAAACTCATAGTAAAGTCCAGAAATGTGATTTTTATTTAAAAACTAATAAAAATATAATAAAAAGTGACTAAAACATATTAAAAACTACCTAAAAAAATGCCAAAAAGCGTATAAATTATCCACTCATCACTGCTGACACGCTATTTGTGTTTGACACAGAGTGTCTGCAGGTGTTTGAAACTCTGAAAGCTAAGCTGGTCACAGCACCAGTTATTTCTGCACCAGACTGGACATTACCATTCGAACTGATGTGTGATGCTAGTGACCATGCCATTGGTGCAGTATTAGGACAGAGGCATAACAAGCTTCTGTATGTCTTTTACTATGCCAGCCGTGTTCTAAATGATACACAGAAAAATTACACAACCACAGAAAAAGAGCTGCTTGCAGTGGTTTATGCCATTGACAAGTTTAGATCATACTTAGTAGGATCAAAAGTGATTGTGTACACTGACCATGCTGCTCTTAAATATCTACTCACAAAGCAGGATTCAAAACCCAGGCTCATAAGATGGGTGTTGCTTCTGCAAGAGTTTGATATAGAAATAAGAGACAGAAAAGGGACAGAGAACCAAGTGGCTGATCATCTGTCCCGAATAGAACCAGTAGAAGGGGCGTCCCTCCCCTCTACTGAGATCTCTGAAACCTTTTCGGATGAGCAACTCTTTTCCATTCAGGAAGACCGTGGTTTGCAGACATTGCAAACTATAAAGCGGTAAAATTCATACCCAAAGAGTACAGTAGGAAGTAAGCAAAAAAAATTAATTACTAATGCAAAGTACTACTTGTGGGATGAACCATATCTCTTTAAGAGATGTGCAGACGGAATAATCCGTAGGTGTGTACCTAGAGAAGAAGCACAGAAGATACTATGGCATTGTCATGGATCACAATATGGAGGACATTTCGGAGGCGAGCGAACAGCCACAAAAGTCCTCCAATGTGGCTTTTACTGGCATACTCTCTATAAAGACTCCCGAGAGTTTGTACGTAACTGTGACAGTTACCAGAGAGCCCGTAATCTGCCTCATGGTTATGCCATGCCTCAGCAAGGGATCTTTGAGATTGAGTTATTTAACGTATGGGGTATTGACTTCATGGGGCCTTTCCCACTATCATACTCAAACACTTATATTCTGGTGGCAGTCGACTATGTATCCAAATGGGTAGAGGCCATTGCAACACCTACTAATGATACTAAGACAGTGCTAAAGTTCCTCCAGAAACATATCTTCAGCAGGTTTGGTGTCCCTAGGGTACTAATCAGTGATGGGACACTCACTTCTGTAATAAACAGCTTTACTCTGCTATGGTCCGATATGGAATTAGCCATAAGATAGCAACTCCATATCATCCATAGACAAATGGGCAGGCTGAAGTCTCTAATAGAGAACTAAAAAGAATCATGGAACGGACTGTAAGTACCCGTAGAAGGGATTGGGCAAGAAGCTTGGATGATGCTCTGTGGGCATATAGAACAGCATTCAAGACTCCTATAGGGACCTCTCCATACCAGCTTGTGTATGGTAAGGCCTATCATCTGCTCGTGGAACTGGAGCATAAGGCCTACTGGGCAACCAGATTCCTAAACTTTGATGCCAAATTGGCTGGAGAGAAAATATTGCTCCAGCTGAATGAGCTAGAGGAATTCAGACTCAATGCTTTCGAAAATGCTAAGATTTACAAAAAGAAAGAAAAAAGGTGGCATGACAGAAAGTTGTCATCTAGAGTCTTTGAACCAGGACAGAAGATCCTGCTATTTAACTTTAGACTCAGATTATTCCCTGGTAAATTAAAATCCCGGTGGAGGGGACCATATGTGATTACAAGTGTGTCACCATATGGCTAGGTGGAGCTTCAAGATACTAATTCTAATAAGAGGTTCATTGTTAACAGACAGAGAGTCAAGCATTATCTTGAAGGCAATATTGAGCAAGAATGCTCAAAGTTGAGATTAGATTAAAAGCTCAGTAAGGTTCAGCTAAAGACAATAAAGAAGCGCTTGCTGGGAGGCAACCCAGCCATTAGCAAAGTTTATTTGTTATTCAAATAATAATTATAGGAGTTTGGTATAAATTTTCTTCAAGGTTAATTATCAATTGCAGGAGTTCACAGAGTTACAGAAAAATTCAGAGTATAAAGCAGAGAAAAGGAGCTCACTGGCACAAAAATGCCAGTAAGGGGTATTGTGGGCGTTAAACGCCAGAATGGGCACCATTCTGGGCGTTTAACGACAGTAAAGATACCTTTCTGGGCGTTTAGAAAAACGCCCAATGATAAAGGCTTTCTGGCATTTAACGCCAACCAGGGTACCTGGCTGGGCATTAAACGCCCAAAAGAAGCAACAAGTGGGCGTTAAACGCCAGAATGGGTGCCATTCTGGGCGTTTAACGCCAGGAATGTGGAGGGGAGGAAGTTTTGTTTCCAACTCAATTTTTTTCAAATTTTCATGGTTCCACCCAAAATTTCTTGCATCAACATATTACAAGTTATCATCTTTCAATTTCAATTTCAAAAAAATAAAACAAATTAAAAATAAATTCTTCTTTATTCCTAAATATCTTTCTCAAATCTTCTTCAATTTCTTCTCAAATCTTTTTCAACTCATCATACTATCTTTTCAAATTCAGATTTATCTTTTTCAAATCTCTCATATGTTTTCAATTTTAAAATTTCATCTTTTTCATATCATATTTATCTTTTACAAATCATATCTTCTATCATATCTTTTTAAAAAATTTTCAATCCCACCCCCTCCCTTATAAATTCACATTCGGCCTCCCCCTCTCCTCCATAACTCGAATTTGACTCTCCTCATATTCCTCTCCTTTCCTTTCTTTTGCTTGAGGACAAGCAAACCTCTAAGTTTGGTGTGTTTTTCGTGATCATTGAGCTAAGATTTACTAAGATCATGGCTCCTAAGGGAAAATAAACCACTTCAAGAGGCAAGAAAGAGAACACTCCAAAACTACTTTGGAATCAAGAAAGGTTCTTAACCAAAGAACATGCAGACCATTACCACACAATAATGGGTCTAAGGTCAGTGATCCCAGAAGTTAAATTCGATCTGAAAGAAGACAAATATCCGGAGATCTAAGAGCAGATTCAAAATAGAGGCTGGGAAATTCTAGCTAATCCTGAAACAAAGGTGGGTAGAAACATGGTTCAGGAATTCTACTCAAATCAGTGGCAAACAGATAAGCAGAGAATGACTGGAACCACCTTCTATACCTTTCGAACCATGGTCAGGGGGAAGATTATTTACTTCCACCTGGACAAAATAAGAGAGGTCTTCAAGCTGCCTCAACTACAAGATGATCCAGAATCCTTTAATAGGAGAATGGTGAGATTAGATAAGCGCTTGGACCAAGTTCTAGAGGACATATGCATCCCTGGAACCAATGGATAACCAACACAAAGGGTGTCCCAAATCAACTCAAAAGAGGAGATCTCAAACCAATTGGTAGGGGTTGGCTGGACTTCATTGGGCGTTCTATACTGCCCACTAGCAACCGCTCTGAAGTCACTGTCAAAAGAGCAGTGATGATCCACTGCATTATGCTGGGAAATGAAGTGGAGATTCATCATCTGATTTCTTGTGAGCTTTACACAATTGCAAACAAGAACTCCACTGACGCCAAATTGGCTTACCCAAGCTTAATCCCTCTGCTATGTAAAGATGCTGGGGTAAAGATGGGAGTGGATGAGTATATCTCAGTTGAGCACCCAATACCAAAAAGTCAATGAAAGGACAACAAGTGCAAGATAACTCCATCAAAAGGAGGGCACAGGAGTTCCTCCCAGAAATCCCTCAGATTGACTACTGGACCCCCCTAGAAGCATCTGTCACCAAGCTACAAGAAGCTATGGATCAACTGAAAGAAGAACAGCAAATTCAAAATAGCATGCTCTGCAAACTGCTGAAGGAATAAGAGAAGCAAGGGCATGAGCTACAAGAGTTGAAGCGCCAGAAGCTGTCTCTTAAAGGGCCAGACACCCCACAGATTGAAGGAGCATCCATCTCCCAAAATAAAGGTTGTTGAGTCCTAATCTTAACTCTGTGATAACTTTTGCTATTAGAGATCTACCTTATGAGTCACATGGACAATAGTAATTAATATCTTTATTTTTATTTTTTATATTATCTCCAAGTAAGCTATAATTTACTTTTCTCATCATCATTAAACATGAATAAAATAGCAGATTTTTTGAATAAGGAAGCAGTTTTATTTTCGAGTTCTTAATAAGAAGAATTCAAATTATTTATATGTGGTGGCAATACTTTTTGTCTTCTGAATGAATGCTTGAACAGTGCATAATTTTTTATAGTGAAGTTTATGAATGTTAAATTTGTTAGCTCTTGAAAGAATAATGAAAAAGGAGAAATGTTATCAATAATCTGAAAAATCATAAAATTGATTCTTGAAGCAAGAAAAAGCAGTGAATACAAAAAAAAAGCAAGTAGAAAAAGCCAATAGCCCTTTAAACCAAAAGGCAATGGTAAAAAGGATCCAAGGCTTTGAGCATTAATGGATAGGAGGGCCTAAAGGAATAAAATCCTGGCCTAAGCGGCTAAACCAAGCTGTCCCTAACCATGTGCTTGTGGCGTGAAGGTTTCAAGTGAAGAACTTGAGACTGAGCGGTTAAAGTCGTGGTTCAGAGCAAAAAGAGTGTGCTTAAGAACCTTGGACACCTCTAATTGGGGACTTTAGCAAAGCTGAGTCACAATCTGAAAAGGTTCACCCAGTTATGTGTCTGTGGCATGTATGTATCCGGTGGTAATACTGGAAAACAGAGTGCTTAGGGCCACGGCCAAGACTCATAAAGTAGCTGTGTTCAAGAATCAACATACTGAACTAGGAGGATCAATAACACTATCTGAATTCCGAGTTCCTATAGATGCCAATCATTCTGAACTTCAAAGGATAAATTGAGGTGCCAAAACTGTTCAGAAGCAAAAAGCTACAAGTCCCGCTCATCTAATGGGAATTTAAGCTTCATATAAAACTTTAAGATGTCATTGCCTCTTGATTTTCTTTCTATCCTGTTTTATTTATCTAGTTGCTTGAGGACAAGCAATAGTTTAAGTTTGGTGTTGTGATGAGCGGATATTTTATACGCTTTTTGGGGTATTTTCATTTAGTTTTTAGTAGGATCTAGGTACTTTTTAGTATATTTTTATTAGTTTTTATGCAAAAATCACATTTCTGGACTTTACTATGAGTTTGTGTGTTTTCTATGATTTCAGGTATTTTCTGGCTGAAATTGAGGGACCTGAGCAAAAATCTGATTCAGAGGCTGAAAAAGGACTGCAGATGCTGTTGGATTCTGACCTCCCTACACTCAAAATGGATTTTCTGGAGCTACAGAAGCCTAATTAACGCGCTCTTAATTGCGTTGGAAAGTAGACATCTTGGGATTTCCAGAAATATATAATAGTCCATCCTTTGCCCGAGTTGAGATCACGCAAATTGGCGTTTAACGCCAAGTCTCTACCCTATTCTGGCGTTAAACGCCAGAACTGGCATAAGAAATGGAGTTAAACGCCAGAAACAAGTAGCAACCTGGCGTTTAACTCCAAGAAAAGTCTATACGCATGGAAACTTCAATGCTCAGCCCAAGTACACACCAAGTGGGCCCTGGAAGTGGATTTATGCACTATCTATCTTAGTTTACTCATTTTCTGTAAACCTAGGTCACTAGTTTAGTATAAAAACTACTTTTAGAGATTTATTTTATACCTCATGACATTTTACATCTGAACTTGTATTTTCTACGGCATGAGTCTCTAAACTCCATTGTTGGAGGTGAGGAGCTCTGCTGTGTCTTGATGGATTAAAGCAATTACTACTGTTTTCCATTCAATCACGTTTGTTTCTATTCTAAGATATTCACTCACACTTCAACATGATGAATGTGATGATCCGTGACACTCATCACCATTCTCAACCTATGAACACGTGCCTGACAACCACTTCCGTTTTACCTTAGATTGAGTGTGTATCTCTTAGATTCTTGGTTCACGAGTTCGATTGCATCTCCTGACAACAGAGCATGCGAATCCGTGAGACCAGAGTCTTCGTGGTATAAGCTAAAACCAATTGGCAGCATTCTTGAGATCCGGAAAGTCTAAACCTTGTCTGTGGTATTCTGAGTAGGATCCGGGAAGGGATGATTGTGACGAGCTTCAAACTCACAAATGTTGGGCGTAGTGACAGACACAAAAGGATCAATGGATCCTATTCCAACATGAGTGAGAACCGACAGATGATTAGCCGTGCGGTGACAGCGCATTTGGACCATTTTTACTGAGAAGACGGATGGTAGCCATTGACAACAGTGATCCACCAACATACAGCTTGCCATGGAAGGAGCCTTGCGTGCGTGAAGAAGAAGACAGTATGAAAGCAGAGATTCAGAAGACAGAGCATCTCCAAAACCTGAACCTGTTCTCCATTACTGCATAACAAGTATTATTTATTTCATGCTCTTTTACTTTTCACAATTAAAACTCAGAATTATTATTGATATCCTGACTAAGAGTTACAAGATAACCATAGCTTGCTTCAAGTCGACAATCTCCGTGGGATCGACCCTTACTCACGTAAGGTATTACTTGGACGACCCAGTGCACTTGCTGGTTAGTTGTGCGGAATTGCAAAAAGGTGATTGTGATTTCGTGCACTACACATCCAACACCCTCACTGGTGTATATTCACAGGGGCGAGCTCATCCGGAACTTTCACAGTGTCCGACCACACTTACGACATAGGGTCAGCAGAGTATCGAGTCTCAACCTGGAGCTCGTGGTGGCTAGCCACTACTTCTACCCAGGGAAACTCATATCTCAGATAATTGGAAGTGCAACAATCACTTTATCAATTCAATAACTATTCATATTCATACTCAGCCATCTGGCTCATAACATATTCTACAACCAGCCATGATTCATTATCATATACAGCCATTCCATCTCATAACATATTCCACAAACAGTCATAATTCATCATCATATACAGCCATTTCGGCTCATAACATAATAGCACTTCCACCATGCAACATCATAAAACTCATAAAATCATCATTCAAGCCATAAATCACTTTTCTCAAAGCACTTTTCTTTGAAAATCAAATTCAATTCATCTCAGTCTTAACTTCAAAATCCGCATTCTTAAATCAGTTCTAGCTTATAAGCCATCTTTCCCAAAAGAAATTTCCTCTTCCAAAACAAGTCACATTTCCACAACATCCTTCTAAGACTTCCAAACTATTCGGCAACTAGGCCAAATTAAAAATCTCTTATGAAAGCTCCAAAAATCAATCATCCCAAAACTAAATTTGGTAATAGAAATTTCTCAGCAGAGTCTCAAGACTTTAGGGAAGGACAACCTATCTCAATTTCTTAAAAATTCATTGAAACTCTTAAATCATAGATTCTTGGTTTAAGTAAATAAAAACAGAGTTATAGCGGATGAACAAAATTGACAACTAGAATAAAACCATATGCTACTATAATTAGGACAGAGTATAGCGGATGAACAAAATGATAGTAGAGTAAGGAAGAAAACGTTATAGGCTTAAGAAACAGAAATTGGCATTGGAACTGGAACAAAGAGGATGATGCTGGCTAGACTGAAAGGTGGTGGCGGCAAATTGCTTTCTCTAATAACATGCTCCAACCACGACAGTTCCAAAGGATATTGCATGACAAGGTACATCAGAGGCAGAGACATGGTTGATCTGTTGATGGCGGCTCCGGTGAAGGCGACGCCAGCAACGCGAACAGCGGTTGGGTGCGGTGGTTGGACCCCTAGCTTAGCCCCAGATCTCTCTCTCTCTTCTATTCCTGAGTTTTCTCTCTCGGACTCTGCCATAAGTGGCAGCGACTGACTCTGTGACGAGGACGACGGCGGCACAGTGAAGGCGACGGCGGCGACGCGACGACAGCTACCAGACATGGCGCCTTCTCCCCTTCGGCCATGGCTCGCATCTTCTTCTCCTCCTCCTGTTCGCGATTCCAACGGCGGCGGCAAGGACGGGTTCGATGGCAAGATCCGACGAAGCTGGCGGCGAAGATGCGACGGTGGCAGTGCGGCTTCTCTGCAACGACGTTAGCCACTCCCCCTCTCTCTAGGCCGCGCTCTATCTCCCTCTCCTCTGGTCTCTCGATGGCATGGCGGCAACGGCGGTGAGGCCCACTAGCCGCGACGCATCTCCCACTCCTCCGTGTCACTCTCCTCTCCTGGCGACAGCAATAGCGACGGCACTCCTCGCTGGCACCGCACCGTCCCTCTTCTCCGATTCCCCCTTCCCTGGTTACATCTGACTCCTCACTCTCTCTCTCTCTCTCTCTCTCTCTCTCTCTCTCTCTCTCTCTCTCTCTCTCTCTCTCTCTCTCTCTCTGTTTCTGAAGCCTGTATTGCGTTGGAGGGGTTTTGGTGGCTGCGCGTGTGTTTCAATCTTAGGGGGTGGGGAGTGTTTGCTGATGGGGTGGCGGCTAGAAAGGGAAATTAGGGTTAGAGTTGTGTATGTTGAGTTTTAGGAATAGGATAAAATTAGGTACAAGGGTAATTTTGTAATTTTAAATAAAAATAGGGATAATATAGTAATTAGAAATAAATTTTAATCCAACAATAATAATGTATAAAAATACTATTTGTTCATCAATTTCACAAATTATTTTCATTAAAATGTTCAAATCCAATAATTATAAATAATATAATTAAATTCTTTATTTTCCCAAACAGCAGTATTAATATTTTAAAATATTAATTATTTAGTCCAAATCATATAAAATTCTTATTATTTCATAACTACCAACTTTATAATTTAAATATAGAAAATAATTCAATAATTTTAAAATTGGATAATAATCTTAATTTATTTCAAATTCAATTAATCAAAACTTGCTTTAATTATCTTTAATAAAGAAATTTCTGAAATTAAAGCTACAAAATTATTGAATTTGAAATTAGTTCATGATAGCCCTTTTTCAAAAGTTTTGGGTCTTACATTTTATCCCTCTTAGAGGTTGACTTAGAGAAACAGGTTCTGTAAATAGTAATTTGGGTATTTTTGGGTTTCTCATGTATATATGTATATATATTTATAGGCTCATGGCCGGTCTTAACTTCATGAGCCAGGTCAGGAGCTTTGTTATCTATATCTTTGGAATTATTTTCCTATGTATATGTCTTTCCCTCATATCTCGTCGGCTTACGATTATTGCTTATGTAAGTGATGTGCTTTTCTATTTACCATTTTGTTTTAAACCTTTTCTTCAAAGACTCCTAGATATAACCCTTTTTCAAATATATTATGTATATATATATTTTACTTTTAGAGGTCGTAGCGCCTTGCCACCTCTGTTTTATATCCTAGGTGTAAGGCTCTGTGTGGTAGGGTGTTATATACCCTTTCTCTTCTCTTCTCTTCTCTTCTCTTCTCTTATATTCTCTTCTCTGCAGTACCTCCATTCTGAAAGTAGGCTCTAATCTCCAAGAGAGTGCCTTGTAATGCAATTTGAGATGGACAGTAAGTCTGAGGGCTTCTCATTGTTTGATGTTGATAAGGGAAGTAATAATGAAGTAGATGATGCTCACAAAACTTCTATTGGATCATAGCCCTTGAACTTCTCTAATTGTATCAAGTCATCATCCTTTTCAAAAGATCTGCATGCAGGACATCTAGTTCAGCTCCAGTATATGAGCAAAGAAAAGGCATGGACATTAGAAGAGATGGAAATAGAAGCCTTAACGTGTGAGTTGGGTTTGAATGAGAAGGCTTTTCAACATTCTCCACCAAAAAACTATGCTAGCTATGAAGTCCGATTCATGCACTAATTGAAGAACCTTTACGCTTACCTCCTTTGGCAGAGGGTTCGGGCCATTATCTTCAGACAAGCAACAGAGGGTTTCTACTTTCTACGATCTATGAGTCCTTCACTTTTCAAGAATAGTTGAAGTGGTGAGGAAACTAGTCATGTAGATTTCTCACCCTGTTGTGGTACTTGCAAAAATGGGTTCTGGGATGATGGAGATTGTACAATGTTTGGCATTTATGGTAATTAAAAAGCTTTCGATGCTAGCAAAGAAGTTAATGCCTCTGAAAGATATTACAGGGAAGACAATACAACAAATAGAATGGGAAGCTATGACAATAAAGGAAAAAGAGAGGTTTGTCATTTTTACTGATCACTAGTCTTGGAGTTGTATATATAGTTTATCGTTCATTCCCTCGAAATGTTTTACTAAATGAATTGTCTTTACTTTATGTAGACAATGCCATTTGCAACTTAACTTGGTAACACAAGAAGATACAACTTGTGTGCTAAGAGGATTAAAGGGAACATCATCTGGTTCAGTTGGTAACCAGACATGCTCAGAGTTTATTGCATTTGAAGCTCTAACTCCATTGGCTATGGATAAAATAAAAGCACTTGCAATGGAGAGTTTGAGAATACAATATAGGATGGAGGAGACAGATGCACCATTAAACATCACCGCGCAATCCTTTGGGGATATTTCAGCTCTGCATGCTAAGGAAAATAACAGTAATGAGTCCAATGAAGCTGTTGCTTTGGGGTTGATAGAAACAAAAGATAGCATTGTTGTTGATGGGATAATGAGCTTATCATTGAGTCTTGATGAATAGATGAGGTTAGATTCTGGCAAGATTGATGATATAGATAATATCAATGAGCATACTTCCAAAATTCTAGTTGCCAATCATGTTAAGTCCCTTGATTTAATTCGTCAAATTTCAAATATCATGTTAACTTCCCATCATGTATTTACGCACTCTAAAAGCTTACTTGTTTGTGTATACATCCAGAATTTTGTAGGGGAGTTCCACGAATGGGTGGAACATCGTTGTAGGAACTATAAATATAACATGCATGTTCAACTTCTACCCTTGTGTTCTTGTCCATCTCATGCCTAACATGATAAGAACCTACAAAAGTGAAGAACTTAAATGCCTTTATAATGTCCTTTATTTATAAGTCACAATCACTAAAGTGTGTACCTAGAAATTAGAATGGGGTACTGTAGAGAAGAAAAGAGAAGAAAAGAGAGGGGTACTGTAGAGAGTGATTTTTAAATTTGGGAATTCGGATTTTTAATTTTGATTTAGGGACCAAATTACACCAAAAAAGTTTACTAATCCACATCAGCTAGCCATTACGTGTCCAGCGTGTCACAGAGGAGTCCGAATCAGCTTTTCGGTGGCGCTAGATAGACGAAATGTGCCTGAAGGTAGTCTCTGGCCTCTGGGTCCCAGAGTACAACTTAAGGGACAAAATGAATAATTATTAACTTTAGAGACTATTTTGAGCCTCGAGTATAACTTCAGGGACCACTTTGAGACTTAACTCGTCTTAGATATATCTGGTTCTTTTACCCAGATCTGGTGGTAGCTAGATCGCAGATCAATCTTTGAAAATTCTATTGCATCCCTTAACTGGTCCATCATGTCATCTATTCATGGAAGTGGGTACTTATTCTCGATAGTGATCTTGTTCGGCTGTCGTTAATCTACACACAATCTCATTCCACTATCCTTCTTCTTCACAAGCAATACCGGAGCTCCTTTTGGTGATGCGCTCGAACGAATGAATTTCTTTCCCAAAAACTCGTCCAATTGCTTCTTCAATTCTACAAGCTCCATTGGTGACATCTAATAAGGTGCAATAGAAATTGGTCCGATTCTTGGTACCAAATTGATGCTGAATTCTATCTCTCACTGAGGGGGGAACTCAGATATTATTCCAGAAAAATGTCAGAAAATACTTTCACTACTCGATTCCCTCTAAGCTTAGTTCATTACCACTTGAGCTAGCCGCTAACAAAATGTAACTCTCACACTCACTCCCTCTATGGGTAATTCTTACATAACTTGAATAAAATGCTCGGGATATAATTGGTCTAGTATGCATACTGTCAGACAGAATAGTGGCAGTTCTCTCAAAGCAATCAAGAAAAACATGATAATTTGATAACCAGTCCAATCCTAAGATAATGTCTAATCCACATAAAGGCAAAATAGATTAGATCATGTATGAAAATTCTACCTTTAATAACAAAAGATACTTGTCAACACACTAGATTAGTTAAAGCATTTTGAGAGGTTGATGTATGAAAAATGAAATCATAATCCAACTCAGAAAAATATAATCCCAACTCACGTGCAACAATTATAGAATTAAATAAATGCGACATACCCGAGCAATACAGTATAGTTAAGAGTCGAGTCTTGACATAACACTGACCTTGGATCAGGGAGTCTGAATGTGTAGCATCTTCAGTAGTCATAGCGAACACTTGTCCTTGCTGTTGGGGTCTAGCTAACTCCTGAGCGAACTTCTTTGGACAATTTCTAGCTATATGCCCAGGCTCACCGCAAGAATAGCAAATTTTTGACCCGAATGGACAAGGTATGTTGCCGTGATTCTTTCCACACTACCGACATACCAGATTCATCTGTGCCTGCTGGGTCGCTTGCTAGTATCTTGTCTCGGTCTACTAGTGTTCCTACCAGTAAGGCAAGTAAAAGCATTCCTAGTTTGTTGATTCCTATGTGGAGGTGCTCCAGTCAGCTTAAAATTTCTTCTCTGTGGAACCGCACACCGATAAAAAATCCTTGATGGAAATCCTTGGTGATTAATCCTTGGTACCTCCACCTTCTTTGCACAATCTTCCACCAACTGACTCTTATTAAGCAATTTTGCAAAGTTCTGTATCTATAACAGAAACATCGAATTCTTCAGATCTTCACGAAGTCCTCCTTCAAACTTCAAACACTTCCACTCCTCAATTTTGCCAGACTCCCTTGATAGATCTTGGAAAAATGACACAACTCCTTAAATCTCCTGGTATATTTAGTAACAGATATACTCCCCTATCTTAACTACATCAGATCCATCTCCTTCGTATCGTGCACAAACCTAGAGAAGTACTTCTTATAGAACTCTTCCTTAAAAAAAGCCCACAAGATCTCATCATCTTCCTGTTGTAGCAGGTGCTATATGCCCTGCCACCATTATTGTTCATCCCCTTCCAGCATATAGGATGCAAACTCCACATACTACACCGTGGGAACATGTTGAGCTCGCAAAGACCTCTCGATGCTATGGAACCAATTATTAGCTTCTATTGCAACAGTCGTACCTTGGAATTGTGGCGGATTAATCTTCAAAAAAGAAGCTAACGACAAAGGTCTATCGTGATGCATCGTGTTTGTATCGTCATTTTCGCTATTAGTGTCGTTTTGTTCTCCTAGAAGGTCAATTATGCGGGTAGCCGCAATCGCCGTCTCACGCACAGTCTCAGCCATGGTGTTTATCATAGCGATAAAGGCCCCCTCATTCCTCGCCGATTAGTACTGGGAGTTTTTCCTCGAGTGCTCAGCCTCTGTGAACTTATCGTTGCCCTGTTCATACCAAATAATTAACAATAAGGTGATCAGTCTTAACACTTCAAGTTAAGCATAAATATTTAGAAAATGAGTGCATAAGGACGATCATGAGACACATATCAGAAGGATATCCTATTGATGCACTACTATTTCGTGGTACATCTTATATTTAATTGAGTAAATTTTATCCACTATTCTCACACTTATTCATGTAAATTGCATGTTTTATATTTTCCTTCCTGATTTTGTGCTATAATTGAAAACTTGTTTCTTTGGTCTTAATTTAGCTAATTTTAATCCTCTCTTATTACCATTCGATGCCATGATATGTGTGTTAAGTGTTTTCAGAGATTACAGGGCAGGAATAGCTTAGAGGATGGAAAGGAAGCATGCAAAAGTGGAAGGAATACAAGAAATTGAAGGAACTGCAAAGCTGTCAACCCTGACCTCTTCGCATTCAATCGATCATAACTTGAGCTACAGAGGTCCAAATGAGGCGGTTTCAGTTGTGTTGGAAAGCTAACATTCGACGCTTCGCAACGATATATAATTTGCTATAGTGGCCATGCATCTAGGTGACGCGCACGCGCACTTGACGCGCACGCGCACATTGGCGAAAAGTCCATCGGCGCGCACGCACTGCAACTGTAGAAATCGCTGGGGGTGATTTTTGGACTATTTTTTACCCGGTTTTCGACCCAGAAAACACAGATTAGAGGCTACAGAGTGGAGGAATACAGGAAGTGATTCATCATACTTCTCATTATTCAATTTTAGGTTTAGATGTAGTTCTAGAGAGAGAGAGAGGCTCCCTCCTCTCTCTAAGTTTTAGGATTTCTCTTAGTTTAGGTTTATTCCTTCTCAATTCCAGGTTCAATGTTCCTTTAATTTAGTTTCTCTTCTACTTTTATTTGTTCTAGTATTCTGGTTATTTATTTTTCTAATTTAATTTATGAACTCCATGTTTGATTTGATTTTCCATTTAATACAATTTGAGGTATTTCATATTTATGATTTTAATTTAGCTTTTTACATTCTTAGCTTTGGTTGAGTAATTGGAGATGCTTGAGTTATCAAACTCCTTTGTTGATTGAAAATTGGAATTTGCTGGTTGATTTCGATCCCTCTAAGCTAGTCTTTTCTTAGGAATTGACTGGGACTTGAGGAATCAAATTGATTGGTCCACTTGACTTTCCTTCAGAGTTAGAGGATAACGAAGTGGGAGCAATAGACAATTCTCATCACAATTGATAAGGATAACTAGGATAGGACTTCTAGTTCTCATACCTTGCCAATAGCTTTTCTTAATTATTAGTTTATTTTTCTTGTCATTTACATTCCTTGTTCAATCTTTCAAAAACCCAAAAATATATTTTCTCATAACCAATAATAACTACACCTCCCTGCAATTTCTTGAGAGACGACCCGAGGTTTGAATACTTCGGTTATTATTTTATTGGGTTTGCTTTAGTGACAAACAAGTTTTTGTACGAAAAGATTTTCTGTTGGTTTAGAAAATATACTTTCAACGAGATATTATTTGTGAATTCTTTACTAACAAAAATCCATTCGTCAAAATGGCGCCGTTGCCGGGGAATTGCAAATGTGTGCCTTATTATTGGTTATTGTAAATATTTGCTTTTGCTTGTTTATTTGTTTTTGTTTTTTTTATTTTTATTAGTTACTATGAATTCTAACCCCTGTCGCTATGAGTTTGGTTCCAATGTTATTGTAAGGAATGGAAGCTATAATGAGAACAGGCATCAAGGTTAGAATAATCAAAGATGGGAGGGGCCACAAGGATTTGATCAACCCTCTTGGCAACAACCTCCTCCAATGCGCTATAACCAACAACCATCCTATGATGTATACCAAGACAATAGTTATGGTGGACCCTTTCATGACAACCAACCTCCACCAAATTACTATGGTCAAGAACCATTCCAGGGTGCATATCAAGACAATGGATACGGTGGACCCCCTTGTAGTTACCAACAAGCCCCACCATATGCCTATGAACCCCCTCCTCAACATAACTTTGAACCACCATACTCACAAGCCCCTTTCCACCATTCACCTCCATATGATTCTAATCCTTATCCACCACACCAACCACCATATGAACTACACCTAGAACCACCACCTCAATATTCACCATCTCCATATCCTTATCAAGAAGAACCACCTCCGTATTATGAGCCCTTTCTCCCAACAAATGAACCCTCCTATCCATCCCAACCT
The DNA here is from genome assembly GCF_003086295.3 of Arachis hypogaea. Taxonomy (NCBI): domain Eukaryota; kingdom Viridiplantae; phylum Streptophyta; class Magnoliopsida; order Fabales; family Fabaceae; genus Arachis; species Arachis hypogaea. Next base: position 31,627,587 of record NC_092047.1, on the reverse strand, counting down.
CCATTGGATAACAACACACTCATCTCTAATATCATTGGTCTCACCTTTATACTCCAAAATCTTATATCCCGCATGAACCAGCCTTCTACCTCCAATATTCAACCCTCAAGCTTTAGCACACCACCACCCTCCGTGCAATAATGCCCATATCCATCAATCCAAGAGTAAGATTATCCCAGTTATGCTATCAACATGGAACAAGAGAGAATGAATCATCTTCGTGAATCCATACTTCATAAGAAGCTAGAGGAGGCCCTAAAGGTAGTGGTAGGAGAGACCCTTGAAGATGAAAGAATAGTTGAAAGGAGTTGTCATGAAAAGGAAATCATGAAGGAAGAGTACGATTTTATACTTAAACAACTGGACAAAGCAGCAATTATTGAAAAGGAAGAAGTGGTTGGAGACTTAGGAGATGCTGAACCTCCATTGGAAAGTTCAGTCATAGAGCCTCCTTCCAAGATGCTTGATGTTGATGTCGAGGAAGGTGTACAACCTCCAAGGCATATCATGGTTGAAGACTTTGAGAAGGTTGATCAAGAGATGGAGATTAAAGAAGAAGAGGCACAACCTTTCATGCCCTTGGTAAGCAATGAAGAAGAGACTGAATTGGAAGAAAGCTACCAAGAGAAAGAGGTTAAAATTGAAGAGGCCTGCAAAGAGGTGGAAGTTGTCAAGGGAGAGCACAAGGGAATGGAGCTTGAAATCACCTTGCCAAAGCTGTTGGAGACCTCTCCCCCAAAGCCATTACCATCCAATATAACATTCAAGTGGGTAAAATACTTACCCTTAACCTTTACTTTCCCACTTGAATATGGGCTACTTGAGACAGATGGTCAGCTTCGAGCTCTTTGTGACTTTAAGAGTAAGAGGGAGATGGTTAGTGGTTGGCGACACAATCCTAGGTTCATTGTGGTAGGAAGCTCACGGTTGAATTATCATGGTTGGAAGAATCCCAAATTGTATGGGTCTAGGAAGCTGTTTGGATGCCTCAGTGAGAATTCGGATTGCTTACCACCCGATCGGAACAAAGATGGTCAACAAGAAGATGAGTGCAAAAGCAAGGTTTGGGACCCCGGAATTTAGTCTAGAAATCAACACTCTTGGGACCTTGTCACTTGCTTTAACTTGCTTGAAGGCTTTATGCACCTAGTTTGGGATCCCGGAGACTATTGAAATTGCAAACATTGGTGGAGATTCCTGGATGAGTTCAAGCATAAGCCGCCCTGACAAGGAGCTCACCAAATATCCAACTTAAGGACTTTAACTAAAAGTGCTAGGTGGGAGACAACCCACCATGGTATGATCATTCATTTTCTTTCTTAGTTTTATTTTGTTTTATTTTTCTCAGTGTCATGCATACATTCTGCATCATCACTTGCATTCTGCATGTTTAAAAAAAAAAGAAGAACGGGGATCGACACGCCAGTGCCTAGTGCGCGTCCGCGTCCTTTGTGGATGCGAAATGGGTTAGATTGAACAGAGAGTGGCGCGGGAGTTGGGCGAAAAACGTGCCTTAGGCACAATCCCACCCACACGCAAGCGTACTGTACGCGTGCGCGCCGTTTTAACTTTTGGCGACACACGCGTCCACGCCTAAGGCATGTTCGCGTGGTTGGGGAGATTGGCGTAAAACCATATTTTACCCGAGAGTTGTGCGTGCGCGGAACTGGACTCGCGCGATTGGCACGACCAGCGGCACGCGTCCGCGCACTGGACGCTCACGCGTCCCTTCACTTTTGCGCGACCCACGCGTACGCGTGCCGTACGCGTGCACGTTGCATGCATCGTATCACTAAAGCAGCGCGCCGCCCAGTTTCAATTATCCCCTCCCCCCCCCCCCCAATCCTACTTCTCTCTACTTATTTCTTCTTTCCTCTTCATTTCCCACTTTCTTCTCCCACCCTCTCCTCCTTATTCCCTTTCTTTTCTTCTATTTTCACCTTTGCATACTCGCATTCATAGCATTTTAACTTCATTACTTCTTCTCCTTTTCTTTTCTATATTTGTTGTTTTCACATTGGTGTTAAAATTTTTGCCCTCACCTGTTGCATATCTCTTGCATAATTTTGGGTGCTTCTTGACTTGTTTGCTATTTAGTTGACATGCCATGTGCTTCTATTATTTTCTCACTTATATGTTGTAGCTACCATATAGTTGAGAACCTTATTATTTGGCACTAGCCCACATATATTTTATTTCTTTTCATATCTTTGCTTGTGGGTTCTTTCCCTTCCTTTTTCTCTTCTTTCAGGATGGCCACCAAGAGGGTAAAGGAAAAGTTTCTAACTAGAGCAATAAACAAGTCTGCTACACAACCTTTGGTGAAACGCATCAGTTGTAGCCACCCGCCCACTCGCACATCTCAGCATGCATCGAAGACGGTGCAATCTTTAAGTGTGGGGAGGTCGATACCGATCTCCGCGGGTTAGTTAGTCCCTTCTCAACACCAATGTTTAGTTTTCTTTATTAAATTAATTGTTGCATTTGCATGTTTGATTGCATGTTTGTTTGATTTTGTGCATACTTTACCAACTACTTGGTTGAAGTGATATCTTCTTTTTTTCAAGAAACTTTTTAGAGTATTTCACTAATTTGAATTAAAAATTTTTGTTAAATTTGCTTGAAGAAATTTATTTTTTGAACATGGTTTTAGATCTCGAACACACAAAACCAGTGAGATTTTGAGCCTAATTGATTGGTTGCATCTTATCAACCAATATTTTATTTTTGGTGTGTGTTGTTTTCTCTAAAATTGTGATCTTTGTCTTGCTTAATTCTATATTTCCATTATTTGATGTATGCATACACTTACATGATTGAGGCCTTATTTCATTAAGCTTACATACCCATATGGCCTTACTTTTCATTATCCCTTGCAAATCAATTTTGAGCCTATTTTACCCCTTTGTTCTTTACTTTAGCACATCATTAACACTAAGCAGAAAATAATAATGTCCTTAATTTGAATTCTTGGTTAGCTTGGACTAGTGAGAGTGCTCACGAATTAAGTGTGGGGAAATTGGGATTGAAAACATTTGGTTTGAGAATTGGATGTTGTATATTCTTGAGAAAATGTGAAAAAGAATGTTGAGGACATGTCTATGCATTCAATACCTTAATAATATGCATTGAAAAAAAAATAAAAATAGAGAACAAAAGAAAAAAAATGAAATACAAAAAAAAAAGAGAAAAAGAAAAGAAAAAGAGCAAACAATAAAAAGGGGACAAAATGCCCCAAAGTAAATGATAGCAATGCATATGAGTTGTACTCAAATTCGGATGCATGAATATGTGGAAAACATAATTAATGGGTAGTTAGATTTTATATTCTGATTACATGGATTGTCTTAAGTTAGGTGGAAAGTTTAGGTTAATTAAGGATTCAGATTTTAGTCCACTTAACCAAATACAATCCTACCTTGACCCTAACCCCATTACAACCCTTAAAAGACCTCTTGATATGTGTATTTTGTGCATTAAATTTTTGTTGATTGTTAGATGAAGAGCAAGCCTTAGAAAGCAAGATTAGTAGAGAATTGAGAGATCGAACCTTAAACACTTGAGCGATTAGAGTGCATACACTTCCAGTGAGGGTTCGATGCTCGATTCTTTGTTCCCAGCTTTCACGAGCTATTTTCTTTTGCAAGTTTACTTGTATCTTATTTTATGATTTGAATTAGTGAGATCCAGTTCATATTTCTTCTTGAAGGATTTATTTACTTTTAACTAAGTAGGTAGAGACATTTTGCATGTAGTTACATTTATATAGATAGGTTGCATTTCATACTTTCTACCATTCCTCTTCACTCTTATAGTTTCTCTTGAGCTTAGCATGAGGACATGCTAATGTTTAAGTGTGGGGAGATTTGATACACCACTATTTCGTGGTACATCTTGTGCTTAATTGAGTGAATTTTATCCACTATTCTCACACTTATTCATGTAAATTGCATGTTTTATATTTTCCTTCCTGATTTTGTGGTATGATTGAAAATATGTTTCTTTGGTCTTAATTTAGCTAATTTTAATCCTCTCTTAATACCATTCAATGCCATGATATGTGTGTTAAGTGTTTTCAGATATTACAGGGCAGGAATGGCTTAGAGGATGGAAAGGAAGCATGCAAAAGTGGAAGGAATACAAGAAATTGAAGGAACTGCAAAGCTGTCAGCCCTGACCTCTTCGCATTCAATCGATCATAACTTGAGCTACAGAGGTCCAAATGAGGCGGTTTTAGTTGCATTGGAAAGCTAACATTCGGGGCTTCGCAAAAATATATAATTTGCCATAGTGTCCATGCAGCTAGGCGACGCGCACGCGCACTTGATGCGCACGCACACATTGGCGAAAAGTCCATCAGCGCGCACGCGCACCTGGAGTGTACGCGCGACATGCGCGACGTACTGCAACTGCAGAAATCGCGGCGATTTCTGGGCTATTTTGACCCAGTTTTCGACCCAGAAAACACAGATTAGAGGCTACAGAGTGGGGGAATGCAGGAAGTGATTCATCATACTTCTCATTATTCAATTTTAGGTTTAGATATAGTTCTAGAGAGAGAGGCTCCCTCCTCTCTCTAGGTTTTAGGATTTCTCTTAGTTTAGGTTTATTCCTTCTCAATTCCAGGTTCAATATTCCTTTAATTTAGTTTCTCTTCTACTTTTATTTGTTCTAGTATTCTGGTTATTTATTTTTCCAATTTAATTTATGAACTCCATGTTTGATTTGATTTTCCATTTAATGCAATTTGAGGTATTTCATATTTATGATTTTAATTTACCTTTTACATTCTTAGCTTTGGTTGAGTAATTGGAGACGCTTGAGTTATCAAACTCCTTTGTTGATTGAAAATTGGAATTTATTGGTTGATTTAGATCCCTCTAAGTTAGTCTTTCCTTAGGAATTGACTGGGACTTGAGGAATCAAATTGATTGGTCCACTTGACTTTCCTTCAGAGTTAGAGGATAACGAAGTGGGAGCAATAGACAATTCTCATCACAATTGATAAGGATAACTAGGATAGGACTTCCAGTTCTCATACCTTGCCAAGAGCTTTTCTTAATTATTAGTTTATTTTTCTTGTCATTTACATTCCTTGTTCAATCTTTCAAAAACCCAAAAATATATTTTCTCATAACCAATAATAACTACACCTCCCTGCAATTCCTTGAGAGACAACCCGAGGTTTGAATACTTCGGTTATTATTTTATTGGGTTTGCTTTAGTGACAAACAAGTTTTTGTACGAAAGGATTTTCTGTTGGTTTAGAAGCTATACTTTCAACGAGATATTATTTGTGAATTTTTTACTAGCAAAAATCTGTTCATCACCTATCAGTATGAGACACACAACAGAATATGTAATAAAGCATGAAAAGAGAATACAATCATGCAACACATATCATAAGAATATCATATCACAGTGTATAAACAGAGAATACGAAAATAGTAAATAGAAAGTATAGAAAATAATAGACAAACAAGGAATACAAAAATCATCACATAGTAACAATACAGAAAACACACACATTCATACAGAATACATAACAGAAAATTATGCATAAACAAGTTTGATGCATGTCTAGTCCTACTGCAGGTCATGAGTTCATATGTTGGTTTCTACCCACACCCGACGTAACCTGGCACACATGGCCAGATATAGCGATTCTAGAGCTAAGTAGAGTTTAAGCACGGTATAGCATAACCATTGTAAGTGACCTTGCCTATAGGAATCACACTTCTAGGGCCAAGCATGCATGTCTTAACCTTTGTAGTGACCTTGCCTTACATGAACAACACTTCTAGGGCTGATGTATGTTTGGAAACCAAATTCAGTTTACAGGTATTCCCGCCTTTTATATCTAGCCCAAAGGCCCAATCAACAGTCATCAGTCTTTGTAAGCAACCTTTAGCTTACAGATTTTACTTTTCTCAATCTTTTAGGGCCAAGCCCACTTTCATCAATCTCGTATCTCTTCTCTTTCTTGTTAATACTTTTCTCAATGTTACTAGTATCCTTTTAGAGCTACAATTAATTATAATCCTCTCCTCATACCTCTCCCTAAGTGTTTTATGAAGAAATCTCTAGATTCTAGACTTTTGAAATATCTTGCTACGTGATGAGCGGATAATTTATACGCTTTTTGGCATTGTTTTTAGTATATTTTTAGTAGAATCTAGTTACTTTTAGGGATGTTTTTATTAGTTTTTATATTAAATTCACATTTCTGGACTTTACTATGAGTTTGTGTGTTTTTCTGTGATTTCAGGTATTTTCTGGCTGAAATTGAGGGACTTGAGCAAAAATCATATTCAGAGGTTGAAAAAGGACTGCTGATGTTGTTGGATTCTGACCTCCCTGCACTCAAAGTGGATTTTCTGGAGCTACAGAACTCAAAATGGCGCGCTTCCAATTGCGTTGAAAATTAGACATCCAGGGCTTTCCAGCAATGTATAATAGTCCATACTTTGGCCGAGTTTAGATGACGTAAAAGGGCGTTGAACGCTAGTTCTACGTTGCTGTCTGGAGTTAAACGCCAGAAACAAGTCACAAACCAGAGTTGAACGCCAGAAATACGTTACAACCTGGCGTTCAACTCCAGAAAGAGCCTCTGCACGTGTAACATTCAAGCTCAGCCCAAGCACACACCAAGTGAGCCCCGGAAGTGGATTTATACATCAATTACTTACTTCTGTAAACCTTAGTAACTAGTTTAGTATAAATAGAACTTTTTACTATTGTATTAGACATCCTGAGTTTTATCTTTGGATCATAGTAGCTTTGGTTACTCTGGTTCCCCTCTGGGTCCGAGACCAATGAACTCCATTATCACTTATGTATTTTCAACGGTAGAGTTTCTACACTCCATAGATTAAGGTGTGGAGCTCTGCTGTTCCTCAAAGATTAATGCAAAGTACTACTGTTTTCTATTCAATTCATCTTATTTCGCTTCTAAGATATTCATTCGCACTTCAACCTGAATGTGATGAATGTGACAATCATCATCATTCCCTATGAATGCGTGCCTGACAACCACTTCCGTTCTACCTTAGATTGAATGAGTATCTCTTAGATCTCTTAATCGGAATCTTCGTGGTGTAAGCTAGAATGATGGCGGCATTCAAGAGAATCCGGAAAGTCTAAACCTTGTCTGTGGTATTCCGAGTAGGATTCAATGATTGAATGACTGTGACGAGCTTCAAACTCGCGAGTGCTGGGCGTAGTGACAGACGCAAAAGGAGGGTGAATCCTATTCCAGCATGATCAGGAACCTCAGATGATTAGCCGTGCCGTGACAGGGCATCTTGGACCATTTTCACAAGAGGAGGGGATGTAGCCACTGACAACGGTGATGCCCTTGCATAAAGCCAGCCATGGAAAGGAGTAAGCCTGATTGGATGAAGACAGCAGGAAAGCAGAGGTTCAGAGGAACGAAAGCATCTCTATGCGCTTATCTGAAATTCTCACCAATGATTTACATAAGTATTTCTATCCTTCTTTTATTACTTAATTTCGAAAACCCCATTACTATTTTATATCTTCCTGATTGAGATTTACAAGGTGACTATAGCTTGCTTCATACCAACAATCTCCGTGGGATTCGACCCTTACTCACGTAAGGTATTACTTGGACGACCCAGTGCACTTGCTGGTTAGTTATGCGAAGTTGTGAAGATATGTTTATACCATGGTTCTGTGCATCCGTTTTTGGTGCCATTGCCAGGGAATCAATTTCGAACAACAATTCACAACCTGAGTAACAATTTCGCATACCAAGTTTTTGGCGCCGTTGCCGGGGATTGTTCGAGTTTGGACAACTGACGGTTCATCTTGTTGCTCAGATTAGGTAATTTTTTTTTGTTTTATTTTCAAAAATTTTTCAAAAAAAATTCTTTCAAAAATTTCTCCCTTGTTTTCGAAAAAAATCTAAAAAAAAAATGTTTTCAAAAATATATTTTTCTTCAGAATTTTTAAGAATGAATTCTAGTGTTTCATGAAGCATGGCTGGCTGTAAAGCCATGACTGTAGGGCATGTTAGATGTGTCATGTCTGAGTTACGTACTAAAGCTTGGCTGGCTATTAAGCCATGCCTGACCCTTTGATTGGAGCTTTAGAGCATAAGATTCCTGGAATTCATATTAAAAATTTTGGAATCCTTATTTTTCTTTTTTCAAATAATTTTCGAAAAAAAAATACAAAAAAAAATCATAAAATCATAAAAATAAAAAATATTTTTGTGTTCTTGTTTGAGTCTTGAGTCATGTTATAAGTTTGGTGTCAATTGCATATTCATCTTGCATTTTTCGAAAATTTCATGCATTCAGAGTGTTCTTCATGATCTTCAAGTTGTTCTTGGTAAGTCTTCTTGTTTGATTTTGATGATTTTTTGTTTTGTGTTGTATGGTGTTTTTCATATGCATTCTTGAATTCTTAGTGCCTAAGCATTAAAGATTTCTAAGTTTGGTGTCCTGCATGTTTTCTTTGCATTAAAAATTTTTCAAAAATATGTTCTTGGTGTTCATCTTGACATTCATAGTGTTCTTGGTGTTCATCTTGACATTCATAGCATTCTTGCATGCATTCATTGTTTTGATCTAAAATCTCCATGCATTGAGCATTTTCATTGTTTTTCTCTCTCATCATTAAAAAATTCAAAAATAAAAAAAATATCTTTCCCTCTTTTCTCTCATAAAATTTGAAAATTTGGATTGACTTTTTCAAAAATTTTTAAAATCTAGTTGTTTCTTATGAGTCAAATCAAATTTTCAATTTAAAAATCTTATCTTTTTCAAAATCTTTTTCAAAAATCAAATCTTTTTCATTTTTCTTAGTAATTTTAGAAATTTTCAAAAATATTTTTCAAAAATATTTTTCTTAATTTTTCATCAAATTTTCGAAAATATCATCATCAATTAATGTTTTGATTCAAAAATTTCAAGTTTGTTACTTGCTTGTTAAGAAAGATTCAAACTTTAAGTTCTAGAATCATATCTTGTGATTTCTTGTGAATCAAGTCATTAATTGTGATTTTAAAAATCAAATCTTTTCCAAAAACTAATTTAAATCATATCTTTTCAAAAATATCTTCTTATCTTATCTTTTTCAAAATTTGATTTCAAAATATCTTTTCTAACTCCCTATCTTCTTATCTTTTCAAAAATTGATTTTCAAATTTGTTTCAACTAACTAACTAACTTTTTGTTTGTTTCTTATCTTTTTCAAAACCACCTAACTAACTCTCTCTCTCTAATTTTCGAAAATATCTTCTACCTTTTTCAAAATTTCTTTTTAATTAACTAATTATTTTATTTTTTAATTGAATTTTCGAAAAACTACTAACCTTTTTTTCAAAAACTATTTTCGAAAATCACTAACTCTATTGCAAAAATTATTTTCGAAAATCCTCCCCCTCTCTCATCTTATTCTATTTATTTATTCACCTACTAACATCTCTTCCTCACATCACTCACCAAATTCAAACCCCCTCTTCTATCTGTGTTCGAATTTTTTTCTTCTTTTCTTCTTCTACTAACAATAAGGAACCTCCTTACTGTGACATAGAGGATTCCTCTTCTTTTCTTGTTCTCTTCTCTTTCTTATGAGCAGGAACAAAGAAAAAGGCATTCTTGTTGAAGCTGATCCAGAACCTGAAAGGACTCTGAAGAGGAAACTAAGAGAAGCTAAATTACAACAATCCAGAGACAACCTTATTGAAAATTTCGAACAAGTAAAGGAGATGGCAGCCGAACCCAACAACAATAATGCAAGGAGAATGCTTGGTGACTTTACTGCACCTAATTCCAATTTACATGGAAGAAGCATCTCCATCCCTACCATTGGAGCAAACAATTTTGAGCTGAAACCTCAGCTAGTTTCTTTGATGCAGCAGAACTGCAAGTTTCATGGACTTCCATCTGAAGATACTTTTCAGTTCTTAACTGAATTCTTGCAGATCTGTGATACTGTTAAGACTAATGAAGTAAATCCTGAAGTCTACAGGCTCATGCTTTTCCCTTTTGCTGTAAGAGACAGAGCTAGAATATGGTTGGACTCTCAACCCAAAGACAGCCTGAACTCTTGGGATAAGCTGGTCACGGCTTTCTTAGCCAAGTTCTTTCCTCCTCAAAAGCTAAGCAAGCTTAGAGTGGATGTTCAAACCTTCAAACAAAAAGATGGTGAATCCCTCTATGAAGCTTGGGAAAGATACAAACAGTTGACCAAAAAGTGTCCTTCTGACATGCTTTCAGAATGGACCATCCTGGATATATTCTATGATGGTTTATCTGAGCTATCAAAGATGTCATTGGAAACTTCTGCAGGTGGATCCATTCACCTAAAGAAAACGCCTGCAGAAGCTCAAGAACTCATTGACATGGTTGCTAATAACCAGTTCATGTACACTTCTGAGAGGAATCCTGTGAGTAATGGGACGTCTATGAAGAAGGGAGTTCTTGAAATTGATACTCTGAATGCCATATTGGCTCAGAACAAAATATTGACTTAGCAAGTCAATATGATTTCTCAGAGTCTGAATGGAGTGCAAGCTGCATCCAACAGTACTCAAGAGGCTTCTTATGAAGAAGAAGCTTATGATCCTGAAAACCCTGCAATAGCAGAGGTGAATTACATGGGTGAACCATATGGAAACACCTATAATCCATCATGGAGAAATCACCCAAATCTCTCATGGAAGGATCAAAAGCCTCAGCAAGGCTTTAATAATGGTGGAAGAAATAGGTTTAACAATAGTAAACCTTTTCCATCATCCACTCAGCAACAGACAGAGAACTCTGAACAAAATACCTCCAATTTAGCAAGCTTAGTCTCTGATCTATCTAAGGCCACTATGAGTTTCATGAATGAAACAAGGTCTTCCATTAGAAATTTGGAAGCACAAGTGGGCCAGCTGAGTAAAAGGATCACTGAAATCCCTCCTAGTACTCTCCCAAGCAATACAGAAGAGAATCCAAAAGGAGAGTGCAAGGCCATTGAATTAATCACCATGGCCGAACCTGTAAGGGAAGGAGAGGACGTGAATCCCAAGGAGGAAGACCTCCTGGGACGTCCAGTGATCAATAAGGAGTTTCCCTCTGAGGAACTAAAGGAATCTGAGGCTCAGCTAGAGACCATAGAGATTCCATTGAACCTCCTTATGCCATTCATGAGCTCTGATGAGTATTCCTCTTCTGAAGAGAATGAGGATGTTACTGAAGAGAAAGCTGCTAAAATCTCATTGGAGATGGCAGACAATTCCAGAAAACAGGCTTATGGACAAGTAGAGGACGTGTTAGTAAAGGTTGAAGGCCTTTACATCCCTGCTGATTTCATAGTCCTAGATACTGGAAAGGAAGAGGATGAATCCATCATCCTAGGAAGACCATTCCTAGCCACAGCAAGAGCTGTGATTAATGTGGACAGAGGAGAATTGATCCTTCAATTGAATAAGGACAACCTTGTGTTTACAACTCAAGAATCTCTCTCTGCCTCCATGGAGAGGAAGCATAAAAAGCTTCTCTCAAAGCAGAGTTAAACAAAGCCCCCACAATCAAACTCTAAGTTTGGTGTTGGGAGGCCACAACCAAACTCTAAGTTTGGTGTCAAACCCCCATATCCAAACTCTAAGTTTAGTGTTGGGAGGTCTCAACAAAGCTCTGCACATCTGTGAGACTCCATGAGAGCCCACTGTCAAGCTATTGACATTAAAGAAGCGCTTGTTGGGAGGCAACCCAATGTTTATTTATCTAATTTTTATTTTTTTTCATGTTTTATTAGGTTCATGATCATGTAGAGTCACGAAAAAAATAGAAAAATTAAAAACAGAATCAAAAATAGCAGAAGAAAAATCACACCCTGGAGGAAGACCTTACTGGCATTTAAACACCAGTAAGAAGCATGTTTTGGGCGTTCAACGCCAGAACAGAGCATGGTTCTGGCGCTGAACGCCAGAAATGGGCAGCATCTGGGCGTTTGAACGCCAGAAACGCACCCTGGAGAAGAGCTGGCACTGAACGCCCAGAACAAGCATGGTTCTGGCGTTCAACGCCAGAAATGGGCAACAAATGGGCGTTCAACGCCCAAAACAAGCACCAATCTGGCGCTGAACGCCCAGAGTTGTGTGCAAGGGCATTTTGCATGCCTAATTTGGTGCAAGGGTGTAAATCCTTGAACACCTCAGGATCTGTGGACCCCACAGGATCACCTCAGGATCTGTGGACCCCACAGGATCCCCACCTACCTCCACTCACTTCTTCTCACCCCTCTTTCACACAATCCCATAAACACTCTTCCCCAAAACTCTTCACCAATCACCTCAATCTCTCTTCCCTAGCACAACTTCACCACTCACATCCATCCACTCTTCCCCATAAACCTACCTCATAAACTCCACCTACCTCCAAAATTCAAAATCAATTTCCCACCCAAACCCACCCATATGGCCGAATACACACATCCCTCCATCTCCTCCATATCTTCTTCTTCTTCTATTCTTTCTTCTTTTGCTCGAGGGCGAGCAACATTCTAAGTTTAGTGTGGTAAAAGCATAGCTTTTTTGTTTTTCCATAACCATTAATGGCACTTAAGGCCAGAGAAACCTTAAGAAAGAGAAAAGGGAAGACAATTGCTTCCATCTCTGAGCCATGGGAGATGGAAAGATTCATCTCACAAGCCCATCACTAAGAAAAGGATGGAGCAAGCAAGAGAGCCCATTCATGGATCTCAATAGGCACATGAAGAAGCTCATCATCAAGAAATCCCTGAGATACCTCAAGGGATGGACTCTCCTCCACAGAATTTTTGGGAGCAAATCAACACCTCCCTAGGAGAATTAAGCTCCAACATGGGACAATTAAGGGTGGAACATCAAGAGCACTCCATCATCCTTCATGAAATTAGAGAAGATCAAAAAGCAATGAGGGAGGAGCAACAAAGACAAGGAAGAGACATAGAAGAGCTCAAGGACATCATTGGTTCCTCAAGAAGGAAACGCCACCATCACTAAGGTGGACTCATTCCTTGTCCTTACATTCTCTGTTTTCGTTTTCTCTATGTTAAGTGCTTATCTATGTTTGTGTCTTCATTACATGATCATTAGTATTTAGTAACTTTGTCTTAAAGTTATGAATGTCCTATGAATCCATCACCTCTCTTAAATGAAAAATGTTTTAATTCAAAAGAACAAGAAGTACATGAGTTTCGAATTTATCCTTGAACTTAGTTTAATTATATTGATGTGGTGACAATGCTTCTTGTTTTCTGAATGAATGCTTGAACAGTGCATATGTCTTTTGAAGTTGTTGTTTAAGAATGTTAAATATGTTGTCTCTTGAAAGAATGATGACAAGGAGACATGTTATTTGATGATCTAAAAAATCATAAAAATGATTCTTGAAGCAAGAAAAAGCAGCAAAGTACAAAGCTTGCAGAAAAAAAATAGGCGAAAAAAAAATAGAAAGAAAAAGAAAAAGCAAGCAGAAAAAGCCAAAGCTCTTAAAACCAAGAGGCAAGAGCAAAAAGCCAATAACCCTTAAAACCAAAAGGCAAGGGCAAATAAAAAGGATCCCAAGGCTTTGAGCATCAGTGGATAGGAGGGCCTAAAGGAATAAAATCCTGGTCTAAGCGGCTAAACCAAGCTGTCCCTAACCATGTGCTTGTGGCGTGTAGGTGTCAAGTGAAAACTTGAGACTGAGCGGTTAAAGTCAAGGTCCAAAGCAAAAAAAGAGTGTGCTTAAGAACCCTGGACACCTCTAATTGGGGACTTTATCAAAGCTGAGTCACAATCTGAAAAGGTTCACCCAATTATGTGTCTGTGGCATTTATGTATCCGGTGGTAATACTGGAAAACAAAGTGCTTAGGGCCACGGCCAAGACTCATAAAATAGCTGTGTTCAAGAATCATCATACTGAACTAGGAGAGTCAATAACACTATCTGAACTCTGAGTTCCTATAGATGCCAATCATTCTGAACTTCAATAGATAAAGTGAGATGCCAAAACTATTCAAGAGGCAAAAAGCTACAAGTCCCGCTCATCTGATTGGAGCTCTGTTTCATTGATAGTTTGGAATTTATAGTATATTCTCTTCTTTTTATCCTATTTTATTTTTAGTTGCTTGGGGACAAGCAACAATTTAAGTTTGGTGTTGTGATGAGCGGATAATTTATACGCTTTTTGGCATTGTTTTTAGTATGTTTTTAGTAGAATCTAGTTACTTTTAGGGATGTTTTCATTAGTTTTTATGTTAAATTCACATTTCTGGACTTTACTATGAGTTTGTGTGTTTTTCTGTGATTTCAGGTATTTTCTGGCTGAAATTGAGGGACTTGAGCAAAAATCAGATTCAGAGGTTGAAAAAGGACTGCTGATGCTGTTGGATTCTGACCTCCCTGCACTCAAAGTGAATTTTCTGGAGCTACAGACCTCAAAATGGCGCGCTTCTAATTGCATTGGAAAGTAGACATCCAGGGCTTTCCAGAAATGTATAATAGTCCATACTTTGGCCGAGTTTAGATGACATAAAAGGGCGTTGAACGCCAGTTCTACGCTGCTGTCTAGAGTTAAACGCCAGAAACAAGTCACAAACTAGAGTTGAACGCCAGAAATACGTTACAACCTGACGTTCAACTCCAGAAAGAGCCTCTGCACGTGTAACATTCAATCTCAGCCTAAGCACACACCAAGTGGGTCCCGGAAGTGGATTTATACATCAATTACTTACTTCTGTAAATCCTAGTAACTAGTTTAGTATAAATAGAACTTTTTACTATTGTATTAGACATCCTGAGTTTTATCTTTGGATCATAGTAGCTTTGGTTACTCCGGTTCCCCTCTGGGACCGAGACCAATGAACTCCATTATCACTTATGTATTTTCAATGGTAGAGTTTCTACACTCCATAGATTAAGGTGTGGAGCTCTGCTGTTCCTCAAAGATTAATGCAAAGTACTACTGTTTTCTATTCAATTCATCTTATTTCGCTTCTAAGATATTCATTCACACTTCAAGCTGAATGTGATGAACGTGACAATCATCATCATTCCCTATGAACACGTGCCTGACAACCACTTCCGTTCTACCTTAGATTGAATGAGTATCTCTTAGATCTCTTAATCGGAATCTTCGTGGTGTAAGCTAGAATGATGGCGGCATTCAAGAGAATTCGGAAAGTCTAAACCTTGTCTGTGGTATTCCGAGTAGGATTCAATGATTGAATGACTGTGACGAGCTTCAAACTCGCGAGTGATGGGCGTAGTGACAGACGCAAAAGGAGGGTGAATCCTATTCCAGCATGATCGGGAACCTCAGATGATTAGCCGTGCCGTGACAGGGCATCTTGGACCATTTTCACAAGAGGAGGGGATGTAGCCACTAACAACGGTGATGCCCTTGCATAAAGCCAGCCATGGAAAGGAGTAAGCCTGATTGGATGAAGACAGCAGGAAAGCAGAGGTTCAGAGGAACGAAAGCATCTCTATGCGCTTATCTGAAATTCTCACCAATGATTTACATAAGTATTTCTATCCTTCTTTTATTACTTAATTTCGAAAACCTCATTACTATTTTATATCTGCCTGACTGAGATTTACAAGGTGACCATAGCTTGCTTCATACCAACAATCTCCGTGGGATTCGACCCTTACTCACGTAAGGTATTACTTGGACGACCCAGTGCACTTGCTGGTTAGTTATGCGAAGTTGTGAAGATATGTTTAGACCATGGTTCTGTGCATCCGTTTTTGGTGCCATTGCCAGGGAATCAATTTCGAACAACAATTCACAACCTGAGTAACAATTTCGCATACCACTACATCTTTTACTATAATTACTATAGTCCTTAAACTTTTACGTTACTTGTCTTTATGTCCTTGCCATTTACTTTAATTATTTTTATATTCTTTAACTTTTGAATATTACACTTTAATCCCTAGACTTTAGTTATTTATAGATTAGCCCTTAAGCTTTAGTTAATTATATTTTAATCCCCAAATTTTGACTAAACTAATTATACTTTTACCTCTGAATTTTCACCAAATTACATTTTTTCGTTTGTTATTCTCGAAACTCTGTTTTCTTATGCCTTGGCGCCTAGCACCAGTGGTGGATACCCAGTGCCACAAGTCATAATGCATGGCGCTTAGTGCCCATAACCAGCGCTCAACGCCTTCGAAGAGTGAACTTCATAGCAAAATGTAGGTGCTCAGCGCCCAGGGGACTAAACGGTGGGGCGCCCACCACCCATGATGTTTCAAGAGGAGGGCGCTTTTTATCCATGGAGTTCCCAGGGGAGGGTGCCCAGTGGCCATGAAATTTAAATAGGGCACCCAGCACCCATAAGGTTCCAAAGGGAGGGTGCCCAGCACCCAAGGAGTTTCAAGAAGAGGCAGCCCAATGCCCATAAAATTTCAAGAAAAGGGAGCCTAGCGTCCTGCATTTCAGCCATCAAATATACATCAAAACACCACGCAAATACATAATTTCAAGCATCAAGCAATCAACCAACAACTAGACATCAACAACACAATCAAGTCACAATTAATTTACCAAATCTTACCTCTTTGTTTCAGCTCACAAAAACTGGTTTCTTCTAGGTGATCTCTGTAAAACCCACAAAATTAGAAAATAATTAGTCAATAAATTAATTATTAATCCAAGAAATTAGAAAATAGAATTTTATAGTTTAATGAGGTAGAGCTAATTAAAATAAGAATTTTGACACTAATTTTAAAAGATTTGGCCGAAGATTGGGTCAAACGGGCCAAATCGGTTGAACCGGGCCCAAGGATCAACCCAACACACATTTAAGTGAAGAGCACAGCTCTTCTTCCTCACACAAAGAAGAAAACATGCTGGGCAAGTGTGAGAGAGGGAAAGGAGAGTTTCATGAAAACCTAACCTTCAAAGTGGGATAACTTTTGCTCTGGTGATCGAAATTGCGTGCCATTTGTGACCACGCGTCGGGATCGTCGAGCTCTTCAATTCTATTTAAAAAAAACTATAAGTAACTTGTGTTTACCTAGCTACATTTCTGCTGGTGTGTTAAATTCAGGTTTAGGGTTTGAGGAATTCAATTCCTTGATGATTCTCATGTTTTAGGGGTTCACTAGCCTTGATTCCTTATGGGTATGGCTCAAGGATCAGTGGGTGAAGGTAAGAACCTTAAACCTTTTGCTAATTAGTGAATTAGTAAGCTTGAATGTTGATTATAGTGATACGGTATGGGATTAGATTGAAGATTGTTGATTTGGAGTATATTGATGATGTTGGGAGCTTGGGTCTTGGACCTTGGAGGCTGGGATTTTCTGTTGGTGTGCATTTGCAGCCGCAAATTTTGTGGAACAGTGGTAAAATTGTGACGCTCCAGGTTTTACGAGGAATCGGCCAAGGTATGGATTCGGTTTCTCGTATCTAAAATATAATGTGGCGTGAAAACTTAGGCTAGTGACCTTAAGATAGGAATTGAATTGTGATATTGTTGTTGGTTGAGTTTGATTATTATGTATGTGGTTGATGGTTTTGGAGGTTGTGATAGATGCTTGTATGAATGATGTATGTGTAACTTGGTATATGTATAATGGTTAGTAAATTTAAAGTTGTTGTTGGTACTATATTGGTGGTGAAGTTGATATTATATTTGATATAAATAATTGATGAAATAATTATTTGAATGAATATTGATGATATTTGATGAGTGAATATGAGATTGAAATAAGTGTGATGTTGATGATTGAAATTGGTGGATATGTATGAGGGTTAGTAATGTTGTGATGTGTATTAATGTATGTGAAGGGTTGAACCATGTATTGATATGTATATTGTGTTGAATTGTTGTGAAATAGTTGAGTTCATGAATAATGGCATGAGAAAGTTGATGGCGGTGGGTAGAAGTGGATGACAATGTATGATGTTATTTGGATATAAAATATTGCGTGAAGTGATTATAATTATGAATTGGTTTTTCGTGGAGTAATTAAGGAGTGTTGAGAAATTTTGGGACTTGGTTTGATGTGGTTTGGTAATTTTTAAAAAGGGTTGGAATTGAATTGAATTATGAAAATTGAGGTTTAGCAATCTTTGAGGATTTTTGTGAAAATCTGATTTTTGCTCGAATTTCAACGAGCCATAACTCGGCTTCCCGACTCCCAAATTCTTTCAAACTTATCTCATATGAAAATTGGGTCTGTGAAGTTTACACCGTTTGAAGAACAGATGAAAAATGTTTTAAAACGAGAAAGTTATGGGCGTCGAAAATTCGGTGTGCAAAATTGAAAATTCTGTAGCACTTAGCATTTTTCCCATTCGGGTTAGTCGCATCGCGTGCAGGTGGTCGCATACGGGAGCATGGAAAAAACTCACCATGCATATGCGTGACCCTGTTTTCAGCAAAATTGTATTTTTACGATCTTAACATGCTTTTGAACCTCTAAACCTCTAATTTTACTTCTTTAAACCCTAAATATTAGTTTTAAGTATAGTGAAGAGATTAAGTCATAATAAGAGAGTACTTGGAGGTGAGGAGAAGCTTGAGACATGTTGAATTATGAATGGGAAGTGTAGGAATGGGGTATGTATGAGGTATTTTAGCCTTAATGAAATCGAATGAATGAATGTAAGTGAAAATGAATAAAGAAGTATTACTAAAATATGATTGATGATTAAATGGTTATGATAAATTAAGGAAGCGTGAAAATGTGGCGAGTATGCTGGAGATGCATATATAAGTAATGAATGAATGTAGTAAATGAATCATGAATGGAAAATGCTGGATGTGAGTATGCTTGTATTTTCTCTCTGTTTGTAAGGGTGACAGGGCACAGATACCCTCTAATGGTGACAGGGTACAGATATCCTCTAATGGTGACAGGGCACATATATCCTCTAATGGTGACAGGGCACGGATCCCCTCTAATGGTGTTTATGCGCAATAGAAAGACTGTGCCCGGGTTAGCTACCGAACATGTCGGGTTGGCTTGATAATCGACAGATGATATCATCAGCTATAGGACAGGCATGCATCATATACATCTATGGTTTGTTTGGTGTGCTTTATTTGGAATGCCCAACTGATTGCATAAACTACTTGCTACCTGTTTATCTGCTGTATCTATAATAATTGTGATTTCCTTACATGTAATAATTATGTTTGAAACAAATGAATCCTGTGAAGGTTGGAAGATTTGAAAGAGTTGGAAAGGGGAGTATTAGATAGAACGAAGATCCTTAGTTAGTTGCCTTACTTAGTTTTGGTTTAGTTATGTTTTTATAAGATTAAATCTTATGTCAGAAGTTCTAGGATCACCTTCGGCTTTTTCGGAACATTATATGTTAGAGATGTGGGCACTGTTGCCATACTGAGAACCTTTGATTCTCACCCTATACATATTTTGTGGTTTTCAGATGCAGGACATGAGGCACCTCGCTGAGGCATTCTGGGAGCTCCTTACAGCGAAGATATTTTGCATTTTGGGACTTTATATTGGTTATGTTTATATATGTAGATACTTATTATCTCCACTACTTATGTATATGATGTATTGCTCCTCTTAGAGGTTATTTTGGAGAAACAAGTTCTATAAACTCTGTATTTTGGGCTTATTTTGGGTTCTCTTATATATATGTATAGATACTTATGTGCTCTGATCGGTTTATCTTTGCAAGTCGAGTCTTGAGCTTTGTTATTTGTATCTTGAAACTCTTTAATATATAAGCATGTTTAGCTTACTCTTATCTTGTTTCGGTTACGCTATCATTGACGTGAGTGTTGCGTCTTTTTTATTTAACGCTTTTGTCTTTAACTTTTTTTCAAAGGCTCCTAGATATATATCTCTTTTTCAACTATATTATATATATAATCTTACTTTTAGAGGTTGTAATAGCTCTCCACCTCTGTCTTATAACTTAAGCATAAGATCCTGTGTGGTAGGGTGTTACAATCTCTAGCTCACTTTTTTTCTATTTTTCAATCAAAAACAACTTTTAAACCAAGATATATATGATGACCGAGTCTTCATCACAAGTTTGGGAAGGAATTTCTCACCTTTCTCAAGTGAAAATTGATGGATTCTTGCTCCTTGAAACTCTTTTAAGAGTTTCTAAGCAAGAACATCAAAGATATCAAGTTTTTTCATGATTTTAGCAGGGCCGAATCGTCAAGAGGAGCATACAACAGAAATACTTCAACTCACCTCGACAAATCTCATATGGGTGTGAAGAAGTAAAAAAGGTGAATACTTTAATCGGTTTAAAATTTTTTATCAGAGTTTTAGAACCAAAAGGGTCGAACCTTGAAAGCTTAGCGGTTATGAAGTCTTTTCGACTTTTCCCTCTTGTTCTTCTCTCTCAAAGTCATATACGGAAGAAAGAAAGTAGGAGATAGTTCTCAAGGTCAAGTATGAAGAAGAGAAAAGAAGCAGACGGTGGCTGGAATCAAGGCTGGCCGAATCCCGAAGGTGGTTAGTCACCAGAATTCATTAATAAAATACCATTAAGGAGATAATTACTAAAGCTAGATATATTATATCATAAGTAATTATACTCCTAGAGTAAATATATGAGCTATTAATATAAATGATTCTAGTAACATGATTATCCCAAAAATAAAAGATCTATGATGATACATTTACATAGTTAGGCTCATCGAAAAATGCTAGCATTAACTCATGTCGGTAGATTTGGGCTCAATTATTATATTATAAAACTTATATCCAGTTTAATTAAAGCAGGTAATATAATAATATATAATATTGTTATATTCTTATTTTTGTTCTCTCGAGATTCAGATTTGGCTTGTCGAAACGAGTCTCACCATGACAATCAAACTGTTAAAATTCCTAGTTGAAGTGGCTCGTAAATGCAATCTGCGCTAGTTTAGTAGCTGATGACGCAGTGAGGTGTTTGCTTTATTGTAATTTCAAAAAATTCCATTTCTTCATTAAAAGGTTCTGTTTTGCCAAAAAATAAGCCGTTACAAATCACCATTGATTTTGCCACTTTTCATGAAATGTGTATCTCATTGTCTTAATTTAAGAATGATTAACTCCTCACTTTACCACTTTACCAACTTCCTCACTTTAGAGGATTTTGATCTTGAAATTTAGGATTGTGAAGAGTACAAAGGGCAATAGAGTTGGGTTGGGCACATTCGATATTTATTTTTTTCAGTTCTACTAGGGAATTAACAAGAGCTGTCAATTGCAGCTAACTAGCAATTTTTTTTTCTTTTGAATTCTTTTAGAAGGAACGTGAATTCAAATTATCACGAAAAACTTCTAAAACTTCATGAAAAAATTCAAAATGTAAAAAAACCATCTAAATTCTAATAATAACAAACATCAAAAATCATTATAAAATAATTTTAAAATTTGTTTTAAATATTTCAAAATCATTTTGAAAAATCTAAAATTTGTTTTAAACATTCAAAATTATTTTAAAAATTCTAAAATTCATTTAAAAATTCCAAAATTATTTCCAAAACCATCTTAAAAAGAAACATCCGAAACGTAACAAAAAAAAAACACCCAAAATCTAATAAAAAAAGATATCTGTTCTTGCTGAGGTTGACCGGTGTATAGCTCGTCCGTCGATGAATTTCTTCAAACTTCTCGTCGGAATGAGTTATACGTCGGCAAGGAGAGAACAAGGGGTGGGTACCTGCAAAAGACACTCCGACGCTCAAGTCAGTAAGTGTTTAAGAGGTATAAGAATAATTCTATGAATATAGAATGTAAGACATGAAATAGAAGTTATCATGTGTTGTGTGTAATAATTCTATGAATATAGAATGTAAGACATGATATAGAACTTATAGAACTTATCATGTTGCCTCTTGAGATTAGATATAGAAGGTTCCTTTTATAGGCATAGAATTGATGAATGATATTCATGTTATGACCGTTTGGTCATTAAGATTGAAATGATGGTCATTAAGTCGGTAATGAAGGTGTCGGTTACAAGCAAAGAATAAATGATAATTAACGCCGAGTTATAACTCATAATGCACAATAAAGACCGAGTTATAAGGTGACGGATCACAGCCCCCAAGCTTTGTCTGCCGATCATATGATCCAGGCTAAGCTTGAAAAATAAAATGAGTTATAACTCTAAAAGATAAGTGAATAATGATACAGTGAGCCCCCAAGCTTAGCCGGGTTATTATGTCGGCACTTATTCAAAAAATAATTGAGTGATAAGAGTCATTCAATCAAGATAGTTTAGTGGGGGATACTTTTCCGCTTAAGAACAATTTTAGCATTTGATTGTATGTGAACTGAAAAGTTCAGAGATAGATATCAATTGACGGAATCGATTGTATGATCCGAAGATATAATGATTAATTGTCTTGGAAATTTTTTCGGCCCACAACAACTTATTGATAAATTTCTCGCTCAAAGCAATTAGTTATTGAATTCTTACAATTTATAGTGAAGGTCATACAACATGAATAAGATAAATTGAGAAAATGAATATGTCTAAAATCGTAACATATATTGAATAATATATATTGTAAAAGTAAAAGAATTCAAAATAGAAAAATATACCTTGAAAGTTGATAATTGTAGAGAAGAAGACGACATATATGAATGTCATACATGCCAAATGTGAATATTTGAATTTTGTTTTGTAGGACATGCTTTAATTTGATAATAAAGCAATAAGATAACAGTTATTGAATTATACATTTAGTATAATGTTTCTAGCAGTTACAATATGACAAGGGATATTCTTCGTGCAATAATAATAAATTGCCTGTTTAAGTTTCTACATTAAACAGATAGTAACATAAAATTTAATAGCATAAAGTGAATAGTGTAATAGTTATATACAATTAATATACAATTAAATTTTGATGGAATCCAATTTTAAGATTTGAACTCATCATTACCGTCATTTAATTGTATAAATATAATCATTAAGCAATAAGAATATAATACATAATGAAATAAAAATGCAATTGACATTGTTGTTATATGTCATTATTGTATAAAACATATATTGAGGTTTGAATATAACTAATAAATCAGTAAATATTAGTTACACAAAATATAAATGCAAAAGTATGTTGAATAAAATATATAATATATATAATTTTACTTGTGTAAATAGAAAACTTTGAAACAGTAAGCAAAATTGATAAGTGAATTTGTGCTCGGATTGATTGAGAACCGAGTTTGTTTTCGGATTGGTTCATTGATCGATTATGATATGTGAAAGATTATGATACGTAAAAGTAAAGCACTTCAAATGTATAAAGTACATACTTTATAAAAAGTTACGATAGATTAAAATTTGATAAGAGGTATTAAATAAAATCTTAAAGAAGATTGTTGAGATTGGTTCAAAAATTTGAATGTAAATAAAATTTTATGAACCTAAGGGGAGTAAGAATTATTTTACTCTTCCCCACAGACGGCGCCAATTGTTCTTGTGGAGATTAGCCGGTGTATAGCTCGTCCGTCGATGAATTTCTTCAAACTTCTCGTCGGAATGAGTTATACGTCGGCAAGGAGAGAACAAGGGGTGGGTACCTGCAAAAGACACTCCGACGCTCAAGTCAGTAAGTGTTTAAGAGGTATAAGAATAATTCTATGAATATAGAATGTAAGACATGAAATAGAAGTTATCATGTGTTGTGTGTAATAATTCTATGAATATAGAATGTAAGACATGATATAGAACTTATCATGTTGCCTCTTGAGATTAGATATAGAAGGTTCCTTTTATAGGCATAGAATTGATGAATGATATTCATGTTATGACCGTTTGATCATTAAGATTGAAATGATGGTCATTAAGTCGGTAATGAAGGTGTCGGTTACAAGTAAAGAATAAATGATAATTAACGCCGAGTTATAACTCATAATGCACAATAAAGACCGAGTTATAAGGTGACGGATCAATATCCAAAATTATTTTTAAAATTCCAAAATCTAATAAAACAAGACATCTAAAAATATTAAAAAAAAATCCAAAAATTAAGAAAAGAACATCTAAACTATTAAAAAAATCATCCAAAAACTAATAAAACATCCAAAACATAAGAAAAAGAAACATTCAAAATTTAGAAAAAAAAAACTCCAAAATCAAACAAAAGAAGGAGGAGGAGGAGTGGAGGAGGGAGGCTCTGCACGTCGTGACAGAGGGAGATGCGACGCTGCGCGACGTGAGGAGGGAGTCGCGGTGGTCGGTTGGGCTGCGTGACGCAAGAGAGGGAGCAGTAGTGGTCAAAGCGGGAGCCGATTAGCACAACGAAGGTGACACAATGGAGACACGACAGCGGCTCGATGACGCGGGAGAAGGCAGACGTCGAAGGTATTGTAGGAGAGAGAGAGAGAGAGTACAAGAGTGCATATAAGGAGTAGTTTGTAGCTTAAAGTTGTACAAGGCAGATATAGAGAGCGCAAAAATGATTTTTTGAATTTTAAAATTAAGATTAAGAGGAGTTGACTGAGTTAGCTTATACTATAGTTGACCCTGTACTTTCTCTTATTTTTTTAAATGAATTAGGGAATGAGGCATTGTGCTGAGTCCTTGTGTATTCTATAGTTCAACGAAAAACTATAGGTGTGCAACCACCGACCTTGCCCGTCTCAATTCCGGCAAAGCCCGCAGATAAAATGGTGCGCGTTAAACATGCATTTTTTTGCGGTCCCAAATGTTTAATCTATTCTGTATTTTTTAGTGAGTTAACTATAGGTTGTTTGCTACCCTTAGATTTCATCAGTGCAAATTATGAATTTGATGATAGATTTTTTGGTGGTTTTATTTGTGAGTTTGTCAAAATTTAATTTCTAGATTTATGGTGATCTCATAAAAAGTTTTATTTAAATTGAAGAGGGTATACTTCCAATATATATTAAAAAAAAATGTTTCCGAGTGAATATTATTTTGGTGAATTCTACTTAATTATTTTTCTATTAGTGTCAAGTGTCAAAATGATATTACTTGAAAAAAGTGCGCATTACGAGATTATATATTATTTGACCAACTTAATTAGATTTGATAATTTAACAACAAAATGTGAGTGTTTATATATATATATATATATATATTAGAAGGATAATTAAATCAGATATCAATAGAGAATATACATTAAAATAAAAAATATACATTAAAAATGAGTTAAACTATACATATATTTATACAAAAATATATAGTAGTTAATTTTTAGTGGTTTATTTTGGTATATGTATATATATCATGAAAATACTATTTTATATCAATTAGAGTTTATGAATTATAGAATAGTAATGCCTAATTACTATTTTTGTAAGTGTGATCCATTTTAAAATGTTTGTACTAAACTATTTCAACACTCATATTCTCAAGCCGTTATAAAGAAAGTAGAAACAACTAAAGAAAGAAAAAAAAAATCCTTAAGAGCATATTCTATCAAACACAAATTATGAACAATAATATTAACAGTAAATTGCCATAATTTAATAGGGAATTATTCCCCCGTAGATTAACTCTAGTGAATGTATCTAACAACTGGTCAACGACAGAACTGTGGCAGCTATAATGTTGACCTCACTTCTTTTGAAAGGTAAGCATAGAGAATAAAGCTATTGCCCGAGCGGTTACACCCATAAGAATTAGGATGGAAACACACAAACTCCAATCATGAATATTATAGTCACTTCTCTTTAGTGAACCACAACGACTTATGATCCACACTCCATGGTACCTGCATTTTATGCATTATTGATCAGTACCTTGTGGTGTTCCTTCATGTTATATTTTCTTTTAATTTTTCAAATATCACATATAAATTGCCTTATCATTTTCAGTTCTTGGAAACAAAGCTATCTTGATCAGTACCTTTAAAATGCTTTACTTATATTTAATTTTTTCTAATAGTTATTTTTGCAAAGTGGATCTGTACTCCTCCTGTGAGTTTGCATTGTTCCTCTTCATGTTACTAAAGTTCTTTTATCAAAAATTAAATCAAATAAAACAAGAGGAAGGAAAGAAAGAAAGAAGAGAGCATAACCATTTTGACCCGTAAAAAATTACGCTTTTGACAAAATAAACCTTAAAAGATGTAAATGACAAAATGATCCCCTAAATATATGCTCAAACTGAACAAATGTTTAGTCCATTTACTTACATACTTATACAGATTTGGTTCATTTTTGTCAAGTAGAACACATCTTTTGGGGTTCGTTATATCATTTGCATATTTTGAGATCTATTTTGTCAAAATTGTAATCTTTCGGGTGCAAAATGACTATTTACTCAAGAAGAAAAAGGATGATGCTCACTTTGGTCAATGCAGGTTCATGTGTAAGTTATTTTGGTCTGTATAGATTTCGATAGGTCAACATAGTCCTGTGAGTCAAATTACTCAAGAAACTAATTTGACTCGTTTACTGACTACCGTCCTATCAAAACTTACAAGGAACAAAATAACTCATTGCTGTATCTATAGGGACTAAAGTTACTATTAACCCAAAGAGAAATTTCTTAGCTACTACAGTTTTTACTTTTTTATTCTTTTATTTTTCACTGCATTTAGGCCACGCAATGCGAATTTAAGTTTGAGAAAGTACACGGCCGTAAAACTTGATTAGTTTGCACAATATCAAGGGAGACATGGAGATGCAGGCTCTAGCTGGCTTCTCTCTATATCCAGGCAATTCATGAGTTGCTTTTGGATGTATTAAACAAGCACATATGTAGTCTAATCAACAACCATTATTAACCATAACATACCTTTCAGCATTTGCGATTACGAATGCTTCTAAAGCCCACTTAGGGTAGCATAAATTTGCTAGAACCTTCAAAAATTTACTGTCTTTAGCTTGTGTTGCAACAAGGGTTAAAACAACTGGAAGAAGCACTGACCACTGCAACAAACAATCACATGTTGGACCGGATGGGGCAAAATAATGATGAGCAAATGTTTTCAGTTTGTTGATAAAAGTTTTATATTATAAATCTAAATCTAATGCAGTGATACTTACTAGCTGTGCCGCGCCAGGTTTGAATACTATTGCCAATGTATATGCTATTCCAGTCACACAGTATACTAGACAGAGCAGCACAATGTAATTATCCGCAAAAGTTGATCTTGGATAGGTGAAGAAATAGAACATAGAGAGGTACACCACAGGCTTAACCAGAGTATTAAAATGATCCATTGTATCTCTAGAAAGAAAGTAAGCCAAGCTGCTCATCCCAGAATCCCTCTCCCTCCAGTAGTGCAATTTATCCAGAGAAAATGATCTCAAGGCCGAAATTTTACATAAAAGAGCTGAAATTAGGAATGAACAACAACAATGAGCGAAATAGAAGCACTGACCATTTGAATTAAGCTGAACTGTTTTAAATACTATTAAATTTATTTTCTATTCTAGAATGAAAATCATATTAATACTCATGTTATGCCCCATGGATCAAACCAATAAGGCAACAATCATAAGACATGAATGGGGGACAAACACAAAACAGAAGTTAGGTTATAATCGCTTAAAAGTCTTAAACCTTGTTTGATTACACGTGTTTACTTACGTCTGATGGAAATCAAGGTGAGTGAAAAATACAAACCTACAAGTCAAGTATATGATACTTATTTTCATATTGGATGTTACCAATGCAATTAATATCATTTCACATTTCTCTATCTAAAACGCACATTTTTTGGGTGTTATATAAGGTAACGATCTTAGCTTGCAGTCATATTTTGATTGCAGCAAACAACAATACAGATTATTTAGATATAAAGAGGAAAAATAAAATTGGATTGATACTTATTTTTGAGAAACTAGTTTTTTACTTCCTCCTTCTCAAAATAAGTATCTCTTTTACCTTTTAGATTCATTGAAAAAATAATGTATTTGGCAATCTTTTTGTCAAGATTCACTAATTTTTCAATGAACATAAAAAGTACAAGTGACGCTTATTTTGATAAGAGAATACTTACACTCAGAAGTATATTATCAAATCATAAGATGTGAATTCTTCAATTGTGCATAGTTTAAAATCCATTCCTTAAATTACTCAAACTTATTTTGTTAATTCTAATAAATATGAGATTAATTTTCCATCAGACCTTGTCCTAATATGCTGTATCCTATATATTTATTATCCCCCATTGAGTTTAACATGTCATATATGGCAATATACATGCTAACACAACTCCCGACTAGTTAACAACATAACATGAGGGACCTACTAAATTAATAATAAAAGGTCAGAGTAGTATATCAAATTTCACCCATTATTCAAATTGGTCTTCCCGATTTTTATTAAATCCTCAAATTTTCAACGTCAATCATGCTCATCCCTACCCAGTTTTGTGTCCATACTCTGTTATTTTTGCTCACCGGCGGTGTTTTTTTCTTTCCAGGTTGTAGCGGTTTCAAATCCCTACTAACAGGAAAGTATAACTATCACAATTTATCAACATTTTTCTGTGGATTCACCTCCCACAAGTGAGTGAAACAACGGAGTGTGAACTGAAATTAGGTAGAAACAAACATGATTGACGTTGGAAAATTTGGAGAACTAATTTGATTTGAGTAAAATTAGGAGGACCAATTTGACTAACGAGTGAAATTTGAGGGACCATGTTGATCATTTGCACATTAAACTAACTATAAGAAGTTAACTTACATACACAAATCACTGTATAGATGTATCCATCTCCACCAAACTTCTGATCATTTCCTCTACTCAGCGCTCCTAAGCAAGCTCCAGCAAGTAATAATATTAGATAATCTATAGCTTGGATTTTAGACTCCCTTAGTCGCTGCTTCACAATCCTAAAATAACATTGGCATGAGTAAGGTAACAAACAGATAACAAAGCAATATGTAGACACAAAATCTAATAGACATGCTCGTCATTAAATATTTATATGCTGTGTTGTCCAATCAGCATTCAGAACTAGAAATTGTGATGCTTCTGGGAGAAACTAATCCATATTATGGAAATTTTCAACAAGGCATTGAAGTTTTAGACATCAAAGTGAACAAAAATACTGAAGTCATTGCATGGTTTACCGTATAAGGAAGTACTTGTATTGCTTGAATATCCCAGGAGTTTTCCGGTTAGATAAATCCTGGGATTTCAAAAAGTTGAATAGTATCTTCTCCCCCTCCAATTCAACGACGTGTCTAACATCATGCAATAGTTCTCCGGCAAAGCTTCTTTCGTCATGTCCAGAGCCATTGGGATCAGTTTCTTTAGCTGGATTTGGAGTTAAGTTACCAAATTTCACTGCATTCTTCTGCATATCAAGAGGTACTGGGTATCCCTTATGAAGCATCCATCTAACTGGCAGGTCTTTATAACTGACTCCCGAGCTTCCACCAGGTTCTACTATGCCCTCCAAAATGTCGATAAAGTAATCAGGAGGATTGATCCGCTCCGGAATACAGATCCCAAGTCCTAGAAAGTATTCTTCAACTTTCTTGACAGGTCCATGATACACAGTAAGACCTCCTTTCGCCAGAAGTATCAACTCATCAAACATATTGAACAATGCATAGCTACAGCGAAAAGATCAGTCATCAATTAAACAAAGGGAGAGTTATATTGTTTTTAACAAGTTCAAACTAAAAGCATGGGGTATAAAAAAGATCAGTCTTCAAAATGGTTTCTTATTTGGAGTGCACATGCAGCGATCAACAACGCTAGAAGGACAACAGAAACTAGATGATAAACACAATCAATAGATAAAGGAAATGTAAATATCCGCTCTTGTGCTATCAAAGTGAAATCAGATCAGTAAGGTCTTGTAAATATATATAAGTAATAGGATTCTCAAATAAATAAATAAAACTCCAAAATAAAATGGGATAACCCAGCCATTCAAGACACTTGGTGATCCCATACTAGTTCCCTTATTCTTTTCGTATCCTCATAGCCTTCCCCACCAAAGTGACCAAACAATAACATATGTTGGAAGCTAATGGATTGGTGGCTAAATGGGAGATTACTTACGGTTAATGTAGGGTAAATAGGAGAAAGAACTCATTGCATTTTCATTTCATCCAAAGAGAGGTGCACATATAGATATCTATCAACTACTAGCATAAATTCTAAAATACTAACTATCAACTACATTCATAAAAGCTAAGCTACTAACAACCAACTACATGCTAACTTTCAACACTTACAACATATAAACAAAACTTATCGCACTTTATTCTGTGACAGAATATTAAAGAAATATAACATAAAAGCTAAAGAGCAAAGAAACATAGAAACCTTTCGATATGCTAAATAATATGATCGATTTCATTCACTGTCGACAAGTTATAATATTGAGAGGTTGCTCAGTTGGTTTATTTTCTTCGTGCAGCTGCTGCTTGAATTCAATATATCTTTAATTCAAATCATTTACAGGGGGACCCTTCTTATTTGTCTTGCTTTTTATTATTAATCAAAAGGTTCTCAGTGTCAAAAGGTTTATGCAGCCTATCAGATTTTAACAAAATGAAACAATCATGAAATTAAAAGTCACCTTGGTTGGTGAACCACCATGCATATGTTCACTCCTTGAAGAGCTTCCCGTCTTAATGCTCTAAGAAGTAGCTGACATGATGCACTGTCCAAACCAGATGTGGGTTCATCTAACAATAAAAGTGAAGGTTCCATGACCATTTCCAGTCCAACATTTACACGCTTCCTTTGGCCACCGGAAATCCCTCGTTTTTCTACAGTTCCAACCAAAGAATTCCGCACAGATTGAAGGCCCAAGAATTCAATAACTCTTTCTACAACCAGAACTTTGTCTGCTTTCGGCAAGTCAGCAGATAGCCTATTAACAGAACAACAAATTCATTTCTTAACCAGATATTCAAACATATAAGAGCTATCACAGAAACGATATAGGCACAAATGCTATAACAAGAGAAAGGGAACTGAGGTTACATTTAGACAAGGGAAAAATTATATGGTTTGCAAAAATCTGTCAGATTCCATGTTATTTACCTGCACTGTGCACTGAACCATAAATTCTCTTCTACTGTCAGATTTCCATGAACTATGTCATCTTGTGGCACAAAACCAATAATTTTCTTATAGGAGTGGATTGATTCAGTCTTTCCATTTATAAGAACTGAACCAGTCATCTTGCATCCAAATGCTTTTCCAGCTACTGCTGAAAGAAATGTTGTCTTACCGGCCCCTGATGGACCCATGACAGCAGTAATGCGCCCAGGTTTAATTTTCCCCGTTACACATCTCAATATAAGTTTGTTTTGCACCTTCAAAATGAGAGTTAGATCTTTGAAAGAAATTTCCATTAACAGCCGTTTCCTTGGTTCACCTTTGGTAGCCATGTTAACTACTCCTGAGAAAGTAAGATTCTTGTTTTCTTGTTGCTGTGCCTTCTCCTTCTCCAATTGAGCATATGCATACTTAAAAATCTGGCTATGAGTTTCAGGTTGCTTTTCCTTAGAAGCTTTGCCTTGGACACTTTTATCTCTAGTTTTAGTTTCTAAGTGAAGGTTATCGTCATTTTCAATTTCATGCATCATCTGCATCGTATCAATGGATTCTTTAGCCTTTTCTTTTTGAACAGCTGATGAGCTGGAAGCAATGTTTGGAGTAATAGGGTGTGAATGTGAAAGCAATTCTATATCAGTTTCTGAAGTTGCTTGACCCAATATTTTAACTTTTTCTGGATCTGCTACGTCCTTCTTACGCGAAAATGTTCGTGATAGTTGAGCTTGTAGTCCACTTGCACTCTTTTTAGCAACATCTTTTGCAGTTTTCCATCTTTGTCGTGCATTTGAAGTCTTCCTTACAGATCTAGCTGCTGCTTCTCTGGACTTCGCCATTCTCCTTTCCCTAGTACTGAGAACTTGATCAGAACAGCTGTAAATGATAATCAGCAATGTACTCAAAGCAGCCTGCATTAGTAGTTGAAGAGTGTTAACTAACTTCTATGATCATGGTCTGTATCACAGATTATAACTTCTATGTTTCTAAATGTGACATGGTGTTAAGCATCAACCATATCACCTATGTAGATAAAGAAAATTAAGAAATAAAAAGGACCATAAAATATCTTATCTGTTTTCATTTCTTAATTTTTTGCTGAGCATATATCCAATATGGCTACTTTTGTTACAAGATATGGCTTATAGGTACAAATTCCTCATTGAACAATTGCAAACAATTGGAACTGAATGAAAGATCAAATATTGAACATATAACATATAACTGAGAAGAAAAAGGGAAACAAAACAGCAAGGAAGAGGAATATTAGAAAGCAAACAAACTTCTAAAAGCACCAAGTAGGCCCCAAGTCATCAAAACAAAAATCATCATGATGTCCAAATAAAAAGGGAACCTAAATAAATATATGAATAGGCACTATTATTACTAATCCATAATCAGGTTAAGGTATAGAAAGTTACAATGAGCATAATTCCGTACACACCCATGTTTTGGGTCTCAGCTTTCGATTTACATGAAGTCAACTTGAAGCATCCTACAAGAGAATCAGTAAATGGTAATATGTCTCAGCATGGGTCAGAAACAGTTGAGGAAAATAATGACACCAGTTTGTTGCTATAATAATTCACAATTCATGCGATCTTACTTGTCTGAGATATAGAACCCATCCTACAGTAATGCCTGAAATTCCAAGAGAGAACATTAAAAGTATTAGAGTAACAAATTTTGAAGACATAAGTATTATTATATCTGTTTTTATAGGATTCAATAACTGATTCTTTGGGGAATACTTTGTTTGGTGTCTTCCATGAATCTTGGTTGTGCCCCACATCCTTGGATCAGTTTTTATTGACTAGGTTCACAAGGGTTGTGGTAGCAGAAAAGAGGCAAAACCTTTGTACCATTATGCAGTATATGCCACTCGTTGGAGTACATGGCATAGCACAATTAATGCAACTTAATGATAGGTTTTCAGATAAACAAGTTTTATGGGATACATTTAGGCATTTCAACTCTGTACGATGTAAAGCTCATGATCTCTTTTGAGGACTTTCCTTCTCGGACATGTTGAGAGATCATAAGCATCACTTCACTAATGTTTTGTTCTATTTTTTCTTTTTGTGGGAGGATCTATTTTCCTCTGCTCCTTGTATCATCCATTTTCCCGTCTTAATGCTATTCTTCTTTCATCACAAAAATAAATAAATAAAAACACAAATAATAATTAAAAAAAGGTATGGACATTAAAATGCTACTATAAAATGCTATTTCATTATATATTAGCAGTTGATAAGGAGTAAACCAATGAATAAAGTAATACCCACTACTGCAAGGAATACGTTTTGTAGTTGTTGGGCAATACCATCCTGCTGGACAGAATGTCTCACTACCGCTATCAACATCAGCCCAAATATTTGCACCTCCACAGGTATGGTTTGGCCGCATTGGAGGCAATTGATAACGATATCTTCAAAAAAGTGTCAAAGGATTAGTTTATAAATAAAGCATGCAAGCGATTATTCTATAAATAAAAAGAGAGAGATTTGAAAATTAGAACTCACGGTTCACATACACCAGTTGTGTTATTGAGTTTTGCAAGAGGACAATAGGATCCAAGAGGGCAAGCTTCCAGAACAAATATTTCAAATACCATGAAAAGATAAAAGCATTAGAGATATCTTTTAGCATCAAAATTGGCAACAAATATCACCATTACACGGATTTTCCTTATGTTTCAACCTTCCAACGTATTGCTGAAATAACCACCGAGCGAAATATACTACCTTCTTGTCTAGAATAACATCACATCTATATCCAGAAACATATGAAAAACAACAACAAATTTTCTAGACGAGGTCGACTGGTCTACATGAGTCAACTGAGCTTGCACTAAGCTGTTTAAATCAAAGGAAAACTACACTAAGCTATTTAAATCAGTGACGAAAAAACCATCTCAGACGTTCTTGATGTACTTACGTATCATGCATGTGATACCATGAGGGCAAAAGAAACCTTCACAACATGGTTCACAGTCAGTAGTTCTTGAAGGCATATCCTGTGAATTTTGGAGTTCAGCCTGCTCGGTCGAGGGAGCACTACAGGCCCATCCTGGCTCACAACCAGATACCCATGAGGTTAAATTGCAGTTCTTGTTAGGCTTCAAATAGTTAATACCATTAGATCTATCCAATAAACTATTTGAGTAAAACTTTATTTCGGCTTCATTACATATGCGTTGCTTTATGTCCCCTGTTAATACATCAAAACCACCAGAATCCAAAAGCATTAAGAGTCATATTAGAAGTAAAACAGATTTCCGGTAAATAACAGAAAATTATTGAATGGAATGATAGTTGAAAAGGCACAATATTGGTATGAACAGAATAGAAATAGTCAGCATTAATAGATGGTATGTAGATTCATAACATCTAGCACAATGAAGATGAAAACATCCAGATTTTCCAAACCAACATGTTTATATTCTGCTGGATAAAACCTGTGCCATTTCTTTTTGTCTAATTCTTATCACAATATATGATGTTAGTATTCTTACCTTTCGTCTTTTGAATGCAAGAAGTCAAGAAGCCCAAGTCAGATGAAAAGTTAAATGCATTATTCCAATCAGCATTCCTAGAATAAGAAAATCGAGCTTAATATCAAAATAAGTTTCTAAATGATTTTATAAGGTGCCGTTGGCTAAGAAAAAGATTTATAATTTCAAGTAATAAATGCACATCACCAACAGCAAGCCAGCTTGTGTTATCAGATAGTGTAACCATTCAATGAATCAGATCACATAATAGTTTTAAAAATCTTTAATTTCAACAGTGGCATTTCAACCAGTGCCTTACTATTCAAGGATAAACTTTCCTCATTTGATTCTTTAACCAATGCCATAATAATAGAAGAAGTTAACTACTCAGACAATTGCGCAAGCTCATTTAAGGGCACTAACATAAGCAGTCAAAACAGGATTAAATTGGAAGAGAAAAGAAATAAAATAAATACACACGCATCATTAATTTCTTTAAATAAACTTAAAAAATGATCTCAATTGAAAATTTGAAGCACAATGCTTAAAAGTTAAAACTAAGAACTGATTCAAATAAGTTGCTTTAACAATTAACATCAACTGCAGTTTCTCATCAACACTAGTAATATTCAGTAAAATGAAACTTCATGAAACTATAAACTTCAAGCTTCTTTTAACCATAAAAAAGAGTCATGACTTTTCCAATACAATTATAAATTGATGTATTTGGATGCTATTTGTATACAACACAAATTCATTGATTTATGATTGCGCCAATAAAGCAAATTCAGTTTGAGGTGAAATGAAACTGTTTCGCTGACACTGATTAAACAGGATTAAATTAGAAGGGGAATAAAACGAAGGAAACAAATGCACATGCATCATTAATTGCTTTAAACAAACTCCAAAAATAATTTCAGTTTTCAAAATTTAATGCAGTGTTTAAAACTAGTCATGGAAGTTAACGAAACTACAAACTTAAGCTTCTTTTGAGCATAAAAAAGTGTTCCCTTACTAAAACAATTATTCTAAAACCAAAATTGAGTACAAATAAACTAACAGATCTTCGACGCAGAAACTGGAGCGGTTGCTAATTTCGTGACTGAGGAAAGAGGTGACGTTGGAGACTTGGCTGTAAACAAGCTGTGTCAAAACAGAGAGAACAGCAGGGTTGTCAAGGTCACTCATTTGCTGGCACTTCACCCCATTCAATAAGCTCGAGGCCGTAACTGCCAAAGCAAGAACCACTAACAAATCCTTGGTGCTCCAGCTGGGCATATTGTTGGAATGTGAAAAGAATGGGACCGAACAGGCGTTTGGGAATTGGAAATGTGGAGAACGCCCGGGGGGGCCTTATTTCTATTCGGTGGATGGAGTCAATGAGTCAATGATGGTTGAGATTAGGAGCCATTTGGAAGGAGAACAGGGGGAGTGTTTTGAAATTCCAAGAAGCTGCTTTAAACGTTAGTACTGCAGGCTGGCGCATGTGGAAATTGGAAGATGGTGATTTGTGAGTGGGACTTGCGAGGATGGGAGACCCGGACCGCGTCCAACTTGGGGCAAGTAGACCATCTCCCCAATGCAGCAGATAAAATATATCAAATCACGCAGTCTTCGGTTCTGACTTCGGACACAACTCTTGCCACTAGTCGTCTAGTCGAGACTTGAGAATGTCTTGATCTATGATCAATAAAAAGTTTTTTTTAATAAATAAAATAAATATTAAATTTACGCCTATAAACACCTACGAGTAAATTAAGACTAAATCTTCCTTTTGGTCTCTGACATTTTATGTCATTACCTATTTTGATCTTCAAAATTTAAAATTATCTATATTGATCTTCTAAATTTAGATCCGGACATCAATGTGATTTCTCGACTCTTTCCAACGATGATTAAGTAAATGGAGTGTTGAAATGGCACTCTCCTTGCCACATTAGACACTGCAATAGCTAGCTGACATGGCAAAAGTTATATTTGTACTCAATTTAGTCTTTGAAACCTTAATTATCTTATTATTTATCTGAGTTAGATTCTTTTTCAACCTCCTCTTCCTCCCTCTTGTCTTTTTATTCCTCTTTATGTTCTTGTTGTTGCCCTTCTCCTTGTTAAAGATTTGTCATTCGTCGCTATTAGTTGAGGCACCATGACGGGTGGTCGAAGCACCGCATCTGGAAGCTCGGTTTGCTCTCCTTCGAATGGTAACTGGGTCAGGTCGCAAAGCCGGAACAGAAGTGCAAAAGTACAGGAATGGTGTGGGTGCGTGGTGGCACGAATTCTCACATTTCGTACAACTGAACCAGCAAGTGCACTGGGTCGTCCAAGTAATACCTGAGCGAGTCAGGGTCAATCCCATGAGAATTGTGGTTTGAAGCAAGCTATGATTATCTTGTAGATCTTAGTCAGGTGAATAGGAGAAGTAGGTATTTTGTTTAATGCATAAAAGAAAATAAAGAGAACTTAACTAGGTTGATATGTTTGCAATGATAAGAAGATGGTTAAGGCTTGGAGATGCTTTGTCCTTCTGGATTAACTATGGTCTTATTGTCTTCTTCAACTGTGAATGATTTCTTCTATGGCAGGCTGTATGTAATCAACGCCGGTTGAGAGGTCGCCAATGCTCCTCCAAATATGAACCCCAGGGTTAGTGTGGATCTATTCTGATTCAGGGTGAAGCTCCTACAGTCCATTCTCCTTAATGATCCTACTCAAAACGCCACAAATAAGGTCAAATCTTCCGGATCAGAGAATGTTGCGCCTTTGGGTTCTAGCCTCTACCACAGAGACTCTAATCTCCCCATACCTCGACTGAACTGATGTTTCGAGAAGTCCCCAACGAAGTCGTGAATTAGCCGTCTAAGAGATGTATAATCAAGATAGTGGTTCAATACTTTCCAGTTACGTAGTCACACGAACCCAAGAAGAACACGGGTGGTTGTCAGGCACGCGATCTTAGAATGAAGAACGAAGATACATCTTAGAATAGAGAATCAAACACCGATTGAAGAGAAACAGTAATACTTTTATTAATCCATAAAACTCAGTAGGGCTCCTCCCCTCAACGTAGGAGGTTTAGAAACTCATACTGATAAAAAATACAATCATAAACGTGTAAAGTGTCAAAAGGTCAGAAGGTCCTGAACAAGGGTGATCCTTGTTCTATGTATACTAATCTACTGACTAAGGATTACATAAAAAGGGTAAAACAGTCTTTTAGTGCTAAAATCCACTTCCGGAGCCCACTTGGTGAGTGTTTGGACTGAGCTTGTTTGAGGTCCATGTGCTAGGGGGTCCTTTATGGGTGTTTGGACGCTGGTCTCCTCCATGTGGTCGCTGGACGCTAGAATAGGGTAGGAGGCTGGCGTTGGACGCCAGTTTTGAGCCTTCAATTCTGAAGCAAAGTATGGACTATTATACATTTCTGGAAAGTTCTGAAAGTTACCTTTCCATAGCCGTTGAGAAAGCTCCATTTGGATATCTGTAGCTCCAAAAAAGCTCTTTCGAGTGCAAGGAGGTCAGATCCGGACAGCATCTGTAGTACTTTCTCTGTCTTTGAATCGGACTTTTGCTCCAGCTCCTCAATTTCAGCCAGAAAATACCTAAAATTTTATAAAAATAGATAAACTCAAAGTAAAATCTAAAAATGTGAATTTTGCACTAAAACCTATGAAAACTTAAACAAAACATACTAAAAACTATATGAAAATGATGAAAAAAGCGTATAAAATATCCGCTCATCAGAACACCAAACATAAACTGTTACTTGTCCCTAAACAACAAAAAACAAAGTAGGATAAAAAGAAGATTAAGATATAATAAATCTCAGAGTTTCCAATGAAGCTCAGTTTCAATTAGATGAGCGAGACTTAGTAGCTTTTTGCTTCTGAATAGTTTTGGCATCTCACTATCCATTGAAACTTAGAAGTGCTGGTCTCTTTGGAAACTTAGAATCCAGATGATATTATTGACTCTCCTAGTTTAGTTCTTTTTTATTCTTGAACACAGCTTTTTAGAGTCTTGGCCGTGACCCTAAGCACTTTGTTTTCTAGTATTACCACCGGATACATTAATGCCACAGATACTTAATTGGGTGAACCCTTTCGGATTGTGATTCAGCTTTGCTAGAATCCCCAAATAGAGGTGTGACGGGCAGAAAATTGCCGATTAAGAATTTATAGTGAAAATAGAGTTGCAAGTACATTTCTTAACCGACTAAAATTCCGCTTATCAATTTAGAAAGAGTTGTCACAAACTACGAATAAAATACTGGAAGTAGAATTTCCAGGTCTTTTCTCAAGGAGTTGACAAAAAGAGTGCTATTTTATGGGTCAAAAATTTCCCGAGAAATTTTAAGAGTTAGAGAACAGAAAAATAAATAATTGTAAATCAGAGCAATGAAAATTAACAAAGAGTTTATATAATCAAATTAAAAAGCCTTGACCGGGAGAAGATTAATTGGAAGTTCTATCCTTATTGAATTTTTCCAAGTGTAATAGTAAGAGGTTGTTGTTTTTACTTAGTTAACCCTTACCGAATAAAGGAAAGTCAAGTAATTGAGTTAACTCTGATTCATAAGTCCTAGTCTTCTCCTATGGAAGGATTAGCATTAGTGAATAAAGAATTAGCCAACAACTTCCAATTAAAATCAACACTTGAGTATTCCAACTCAATAGTCTCCTATTAATCAACTCCCAAGTCAAGTTAGGAGTCTACTCCATTGACATGAATACCATTCTTATAGACATATAAAGGGAATAAAAAGGAGACATGGTAAACTAAATAAAGCAATAACTGAAAATTAATTAAAGGTAAAAATAGTTCTTTGCATTAATAAATTCCAAAACCATAAATATCCATATCTGAACAGGGTTAATGGGAGATTAAAAGAGTAAAGGAATAAGGAAACAAACTAGAATGATAGAAACTTCAACGGAGGAGTAACTCTTCTCAATATCCAAATCAAAATCATAAAATTCTAAAACTATGAATGTGAAGAAAACCTAGAGGAAGTGGAATTTCTCTCTAAGATTCTAATCTGAAAACTAAAACTGTGTAAATGTGAATGTCTCTTGAGTCTCTGCTTGTCCCCTGGCTCTAGTTTGTGTTTCTGGGCCGAAAACTGGGTCCAAACTCAGCCCAAAATTGCCCCCAGCATTTTCTGCATTTTCTGCACATGGCGCATGTCACGCGTACGCGTCAGTCACGCATACGCATCGCTGTGCAGTCTCGCTTATCACGCGTACGTGTCAGGTACGCGCACGTGTCACTGTAATCTCCAAACAACGCGCACGCGTGAGCCATGCGTGCGCGTCGATGTTCGCTGGTCATCTCCTTTGTTTCTTGTGTTCCTTCCATTTTTGCAAGCTTCCTCTCCATCCTCTAAGTCATTCCTGCCTTATATAGCCTGAAAACACTTAACACATGGATCACGGCATCGAACGGTATAAAGGGGAATTAAAAATACACAATTTAAAGGCTTAGGAAGTAAGTTTTCAATCATAGAATAAGATTGGGAAGGATTTATAAAACCATGCAAATTGTATGAATAAGTGTGCAAAGACTTGATAAAAACCACTCAAATTAGCACAAGATAAACTATAAAATAGTAGTTTATCAAGGTGTCCAAAGTTCTTAAGCACACTCTTAGGATCTTTGGGTCCTTTTATCCTTGCCTTTTGGTTTAACGGGTTATTGGCTTTTTGCTCTTGCCTTTTGGTTTAAAGAGCTATTGCCTTTTTTTGCTTTTTCTCTTTATATTTTTTTTTTCTTTTATTGCAACATGCTTTTTCTTTTTTTTTTTCTTTTTGATGCTTTTTCTTGCTTCAAGAATCAATTTTTGGATTTTTCAGATTACCAATAATACTTCACTTTTATCATCATTCTTTTAAGAGCCAACATTCTTAATTTCAATTTCAAATATGCACTGTTTATTCATACATTCAGAAAACAAAAGCAATGCCACCACATCAAGATAATTGAACTATTCTTGTTATATAACTTGAAATTCATGTATCTCTCAGTTCTTTTCAAATAAAATTTTCTTTTAAGTAATGGTGAGAGACATATGGAATATTTTATAACTTTAAGACATAGATAGAAATGATCATGCAATAAGAACAAGAGAACAGATAATAAAACATACAGAAAACAGAAAAATAACATAAGAAAAGTGATTAAGAGAATGAATCCACCTTAATGATGGCGGCTAGTGCTCCTCCTTGAGGATCCAATGTAATACTTGATCTCTTCAATGCACTCCTTTGTCTTTGTTGTTCTTTCCTCATAGCCCTTTGATCTTCTCTAATTTTATTGAGGATGGTGGAATGCTCTTGATGCTCCATCCTCAACTGATTCATGTTAGAGCTTAATTCTCCCACGGAAGTCTGCCACTGATCCCAATAGCTTTGAGGAGGAAAATACATCCCTTGAGGCATCTCAGGGATCTCACGCTGAGGCGGTTGCACAGGCTCATGTGCATGCTCTCTAGTTTGCTTCATCCTCTTCTTAGTGATGGGCTTATCCTCTTCAATGAAGATGTCTCCTCCTATGACAATTCCAGCTGAATTGCATAGATGACAAATAAGATGAGGGAATGCCAGCCTTGCTTTGGTAGAAGGCTTTTCAGCTATCTTGTACAATTCTTAAGGTATCACCTCATGTACTTCCACCTCACTCCCAATCATGATGTAATGAATCATGATGGCTCTGTCAATGGTCACTTCTGACCAATTGCTAGTAGGGATAATAGAGCGTTGGATGAACTCCAACCATCCTCTAGCCACGGGCTTAAGGTCAAGCCTTCTTAGTTGAGTGGGCTTGCCATGAGAATTCCTTTTCTATTGTGCTCCTTCCACACAGATGTCTGAGAGCACTTGATCCAGTCTCTGATCAAAGTTGACTCTTCTAGTGTAAGGATGTGGATCTCCTTGCATCAAAGGCAAGTTGAACGCCAACCTCACACTTTTTGGGCTAAAATTTAAGATTCTCCTTCGGACCATGGTGCTCCAATTCTTAGGATTTGGGTTCACACTAATGTCATGGTTTTTTGTTACCCATGCGTTAGCATAGAACTCTTGCACCATTAAGATCCCAACCTCTTGGATGGGATTGGTTAGGACTTCCCAACCTCTTCTCCGGATCTCTCTTCGGATTTCTGAATACTCATTCTTCTTAAGCCTGAAAGGGACCTCAGGGATCACCTTCTTCTCTGCCACTACTTCATAGAAGTGGTCTTGATGGACTTTGGTGATGAATCTCTCCATCTCCCAAGATTCGGAGGTGGTGGCTACGGCCTTTCCTTTCCTCTTTCTAGAGGGTTCTCCAACCTTGGGTGCCATAAGTGGTAACGAAAAGCAAAAAGCAACGCTTTTCCCACACCAAACTTAAAAGCTTTGCTCATCCTCGAGCAAAAATAAATTAAAGAGAAGAATGGAGTAGAAGAAGAAGAAAATAGATGGAGATGAAGGGAGAAGGTAATTCGGCCAAGGGGGATTTAGAGTGTATGAGAGGTGCGTGTATGAAGGGTTAGAATGAGGGGTATTTATAGAAGAGGGCTAGGGTTAGGTTCGGTCATGGGTGGGGTAAATGGGAGAAAAATTTGATTTTGAAGTGGGTGGGGGTTGGTGGGATTTAGGATGGTTTTGGGGAAGTGATATGGATGTGATTGGGCTAGGGTTTATAGGAAAGAATGTACGGGGAAGTGTGAAAGTAAGAAGAAAGAAGTGGGGTAGGTAAAGATGCTGTGGGACCCACTGGTCCTGAGAGGCTAGGAAATTCAGATTTTCTGCCCTCTGCATTGGCGTTGAACGCCTAGGGTCTACTCCCTGGCTGGCGTTTAACACTAGCTTTGCTGTCATTTGAGGCGTTGAACGCCCAGCCAGTGCTCCCTAGCTGGCGTTCAACGCCAGCAAGTTTGCCAGTTTGGGCGTTGAACTCCCAGGGTCTGCCCCTGGCTGACGTTCAACGCCAGCAACACACTCCATCCAGAGTGTTCTATTTTCACTGCTGAACCTTTCTGTCTCTGTTCT
Organism: Arachis hypogaea; assembly: GCF_003086295.3. Lineage (NCBI taxonomy): Eukaryota > Viridiplantae > Streptophyta > Magnoliopsida > Fabales > Fabaceae > Arachis > Arachis hypogaea. The sequence continues at coordinate 31,585,122 of NC_092047.1, read as the reverse complement.
GACTGCTGCACATGATCATGAACCTAAAGAAATAACTTAAAGATAAACAAAATTAAGGAATCAAAAGAAATAGAAATAATTAATTAGGGTTGGGTTACCTCCCAACAAGCGCTTCTTTAACGTTATTAGCTTGACGGTTAGCTCCTTACAGAAATGGATATGGGCTCAGAATTTTGCACCTTACAGTGAACTTTCTTCCTGTCTTCTCATGAATGAGCTCCACATGCTCTAGAGACAGGACACGACTCACTGTATGTGGTATGACTGACTTCTTGGTGAAGACAACTCTCATGCCAGGTGAGAGGCCTTCAGTTGGGACTTTCTTGTCCCTCCAGCCTTTAGGTACTTTCTTTCTAGTACCTTTGTTCTCAGTGCCTATTAATGGCTGCCCAACACCAAACTTAGAATTGATGTTTGGGGGCTTAGTAAAGCTCTGCACTGAAAGAAATGGTTGGAACACTAAGTGTTCCATAGTTTTCTCTCTATTTTTAGAGGGAGAGTTGGGGTGAGGCATCTTGAGCAAGATGTGATCCTTCCCTAGTTATAAAATCAGTTCTCCCTTTGCTACATCAATGATAACATTGGCTATGGCTAGGAAAGGTCTTCCAAAGATGATAGATTCATCCTCATCTTCCCCAGTATCTAAGATTATAAAGTTTGCAGGGATCTAAAGGTCTTCAACCTCTTCGACCTTTACCAATACATCCTCTACTAAGCCATATACTTTTTTCATTGATTTGTCTGCCTTCTCTAGTGAAATGTTTGCAGCTTGTACCTCAAAGATTCACAGCTTCTCCATTACAGAGAGTGGCATGAGATTTATGCTTGACCCTAGGTCACACAAAGCCTTCTCAAAGGTCATGGAGCCTATGGTGCAAGGAATTAGGAAGCGTCTAGGATCTGGAAGCTTCTGAGGTAGCTTCTGCTGAACCAAAGCATTGAGTTCTTTGGAAAGCACTGGAGGTTCTTCCTCCAAGGGCTTTGTACCAAATAGCTTGGCACTCAGCTTCATGAGAGCTCCTAGGTACTAAGAAACTTGCTCTTCCCTAGTGTCCTCATCCTCATCAGAGGATGAGTGTTCATCAGAACTCATGCACTGCAGGAGTGCATGCAAAGGAACCTCTATGGTCTCTACATGAGCCTTGGCTTCCTTTAGTTCTTGGATAGAGATTTCTTGAGTGGGTATTGAACAAGCAGAGGGTGTGCCATTATTGGCGTTCAACGCCAATTCTGGTGGCTCTTTGGGCGTTGAACGCCCATGATGTACACCTTTACTGGCGTTCAACGCCAGTTCCCTTACCATTTTAGGTGTTGAACGCCTAGCAGGGCTGTTCTTGCTGGCATTCAACGCCAGCCTCCCTGCTTGTTTGGTCGTTGAATGCCCAGTGAGGAAGCCCTCACTGGCGTTCAGTGCCAGGCTCTTATCCATTTTGGGCATTAAACGCCCAGTGAGATCTTCCTCACTGGCATTCAATGCCTTCCCAGTCTCTCCAAATTCGGCCTCAACCTCAGTGGTGATGGCCTTGCACTCTTCTCTTGGGTTCACTTCAGTGTTACTAGGAAGAGTGTCATGAGGAGTCTCAAGGATCCTCTTGCTCAGTTGACCAACTTGTACCTCCAAATTTCTGATGGAGGATCTTGTTTCAGTTATAAAATTATGAGTGGTCTTAGAGAGGCTGGAGACTAGAATGGCTACGTCAAAAAGACTCTACTTAGGAGTCTCCATATTCCCTTGAGAAGATGGGAATGGTGGCCTGTTGTTAAACCTGTTCTGGTTCTTTCCACCTTGATTATTATTGAAGCCTTGTTGAGGCTTCTGTTGATCCTTCCATGAAAGGTTAAGATGATTCCTCCATGAAAGATTGTTAGTGTTTTCATAGGATTCTCCCATGTAATTCATCTCCTCCATGGTGGGTTGATCAGGATCATAAGCTTCTTCTTCAGATGAAGCTTCCTGAGTGCTGCCAGCTGCAGCTTGCATTCCAATCAAATACTGAGAGATCATATTGTTCTGAGCCAATATGGTATTCAGAGTGTCAACTTCAAGAACTCATTTCTTCTGAGGGACCCCATTGTTCACAGGATTTCTCTCAGGGGTGTACATGAATTAGTTGTTTGCAACCATCTCAATGGGTTCTCTTGCTTCTGCAGGCATTTTCTTCAAGTGAAGTAATCCACTTGCAGAGCTGTTCAATGATATTATGGACATCTCAGACAGACTATTATAGAAAATTCCTAAGATAGACCATTCTGAGAGCATGTCAGGAGTACACCTCTTGATCAGTTGCTTGTATCTTTTCCAAGATTTATAGAGAGATTCACCTTCTTTTTGTCTGAAGGTTTGAACTTTCACTTTGATTTTGCTCGTCCTTTGAGGAGGAAAGAATTTAGCCAAGAAAGCATTGACCAACTTTTTCCAAGAGTATAGGCTCTCTTTAGGTTGAGAATCTAACCATATCTTAACTCTGTCTCTTACAGCAAAGGAAAAAAGTATAAGTTTGTAGACCTCAGGATCCACTCTATTGGTCTTAACAGTGTCACAGATTTGCAAGAATTCCGACATGAATTGGTGTGGATCTTCTAGTGGAAGTCCATAGAACTTGCAATTCTGTTACAAAAGAGAGACTAACTAAGGCTTAACCTCAAAGTTGTTAGCTCCAATGGCAGGTACAGAGATGCTCCTGCCATAGAAGTTAGAGGTAGGCATGGTGAAGTCACCAAGAACCTTTCTTGCCTCTCTTTCCTGATTAGGTTCGGCTGCCATGTTGTCAATTTCCTGTTCGAAATTTTCTGAGAGGTTTCTTATGGAGTTTTGTGCCTTAACTTGTTGTAAGCTCCTCCTTAAAGTCCTCTCAAGTTCAGGATCAAGATTAAAGAGAGGCTCTTTATCCCTGTTTCTGGTCATAAGCAAGAAAAAGAAACCAATAAAGAAGGAGAATGGGAGCTCTATGTTCAAGAACAGAGGACTCCCTGTGAGATGTGAAGAAGAAAGGAAATAAGAATGCAGATAGAAGAAGGAGAAGAAGAATTTGAATAAAGAGAGGAGAAAAATTCGATAATTAGAAGTAGAAAAGATAAACAAGAATTGAAATATTTTTATTTTTTATTTTATTTATTTATTTAATTCAAAAATAAAGGTTAATTAATTAAAAAGAATTGAAAATTAATTAATTAATTTCAAAAAAGAAGAGAGAGAAATAGAAGAAAAAATTTCAAAAATTAGAAGAGAGAGGAATTAGTTAGGAAGTTTTGAAAAAGAAGAGATAGAGAAAACAAGTTACTAATTAAGAAAGATTTGAAAACAGGATAAGATAGAAAATTAGAAAAAGGTTTGATTTTAAAAATATTTGAAAAAGTCAACAAGATAAGATAAGAATTGAAAAGATTTTAAAAAGATTTAATTTTAAAATTTAAAAGAAAATAAGATAGAAAAGATAAGATAAGTTAGGTAAGAAAGATAAGATAAGGAAGTTAAGAAAAGATAAGTTTTAAATTAAAAAGATTTGAAATCAAAATGGAAAAAGTTAGTTTCTAATTTAAAAATATTTGAAATTTAAATTTTAAAAGAAATATAAGATAAGAAAGAATCAAATTTTAAAAGAAAAGAATTGAAAAGAAGTTGAAGAAGATAAAATTTGAAATTTGATTTTTGAAAAAGATTTGATTTTGAAATTTGAAATTTTAAATTTTTTTTAATTTTGAAATTAAATTTTAAATTTTGAATTTGAAATAAGATAAGATAAGATTTTGAAAATTGAATTTTAAATTTTTGAATTTTGAATTTGAAACAAGGTAAAATAAAGATTTGAAAAAGATATGATTTTTTAAAAATATTTGATTTTGAAATTTGAAATTTGAAATTTGAAATTTGAAATTTGAAATTTGAAATTAAGATAAGATAAGATAATAATTTTGAAATTAAAATTTGAAAGTTTTTTTGATTTTTCGAAAATCAATTAAAATAAAGATAGAAAAGATATTTTTTATTTTTGAATTTATTGAAGAAAGAGAAAAATAACTAGAAGACACCAAACTTAAAATTTTTAGATCTAAAGACACCTAGTGTGCAAAAATTGCAAAGAAAAACACAAAGAGATACCAAATTTAAAAATTTTAAGATCAAAACAAAAGAAAAAACATGAACACTTTGAAGATCAAGAAGAACACCAAGAACAAAAGTCAAAGAATTCAAAGAAAACAAGAACATGCAAAGGACACCATACTTAAGAATTTTAAAAACTGAAGACAAAATTTTCGAAAACTTAAAAGAAAAGACACAAGAAGACACCAAACTTAAAGATTGACACAAGATTCAAACAAAGAATACTATTTTTGAAATTTTTTTAGAAAAAGACTCAAAGAAATTCGAAAATTCAACAAGAACAAAAACAAATGACTCAAATCAAAAACAAAGATTAAACAAAGAAAAGAAAAGGTTTTTGAAAAAAAAAATTTATTTTTTCGAAAAAAGAAGAAGAAAATAAAAGACTCTAATAAAATTAAAGACAATACATAATCTAAGCAACAAGATAATTTGTCAGTTGTCCAAACTCGAACAATCCCCGGCAACGGCGCTAAAAACTTGGTGGCACGAATTCCCACACTTCGTACAACTGAACCAGCAAGTGCACTGGATCGTCCAAGAAATACCTGAGCGAGTCAAGATCGATCCCACGAGGATTGTGGTTTGAAGCAAGTTATGGTTATCTTGTAGATCTTAGTCAGGTGAATAGGAGAAGTAGGTATTTTGTTTAATGCATAAAAGAAAATAAAGAGAACTTAACTAGGTTGATATGTTTGCAATGATAAGAAGATGGTTAAGGCTTGGAGATGCTTTGTCCTTCTGGATTAACTCTGGTCTTACTATCTTCTTCAACTGTGATGACTTCTTCTATGGCAGGCTGTATGTGATCAACGCCGGTTGACAGGTCGTCAATACTCCTCCAGATCTGAACCCCAGGGTTAGTGTGGATCCATTCTGATTGAGGGTGAAGCTCCTGCAGTCCATTCTCCTTAATGATCCTACTCAAAACGCGACAGACAAGGTTGAATCTTCCGGATCAGAGAATGCTGCGCCTTTGGATTCTAGCCTCTACCACAGAGACTCTAATCTCCCCATACCTCGGCTAAACTGATGTCTCGAGAAGTCCCCAATGAAGTCATGGATTAGCCGTCTAAGAGATGTATAATCAAGCTAGTGGTTCAATGCTTTCCAGTTACGTAGTCACACGAACCCAAGAAGAACACGGGTGGTTTTCAGGCATGCGGTCTTGAAATGAAGAATGAAGATACATCTTAGAATAGAGAATCAATCACGGATTGAAGAGAAACAGTAATACTTTTATTAATCCATAAAACTCAGCAGGGCTCCTCTCCTCAACCTAGGAGGTTTAAAAACTCATACTGATAGAAAATAAAATCTTAAACATGTAAAGTGTCAAAAGGTCAAAAGGTCCTGAACAAGGGTCATCCTTGTTCTATATATACTAATCTACTGACTAAGGATTATATAAAAAGGATAAAATAGTCTTTTAGTGTTAAAATCCACTTTCGGAGCCCACTTGGTGAGTGTTTGGGCTGAGATTGATTGAGATCCACATGCTAGGGGACCTCTAGGGCGTTGAACGCTCCCTAGGGGGTCCTTTATGGGTGTTTGGACGCTGGTCTCCTCCTTGTGGGCGCTGGACGCCAGAATAGGGCAGGAGGCTGGCGTTGGACGTCAGTTTTGAGCCTTCAATTCAAAAGCAAAGTATAAACTATTATATATTTCTGGAAAGCTCTGGAAGTTAGATTTTCATAGCCGTTAAGAACGCTCCATTTGGATTTTTGTAGCTCCAGAAATGCTCTTTTGAGTGCAAGGAGGTCAGATCCAAACAGCATCTGCAGTACTTTCTCTGCCTCTGAATTAGACTTTTGTTCCAGCTCCTCAATTTCAGCCAGAAAATACCTAAAGTTGCATAAAAACACACAAACTCAAAGTACAATCCAAAAATGTGAATTTTGCACTAAAACCTATGAAAACTTAATAAAACTTAAATAAAACATACTAAAAAATATATGAAAATGATGCCAAAAAGCGTATAAATATCCGCTCATCAGTGCGGCAGCCGTCCAATTCTGTGATGGTCTGAAACAAAATCAAATCTAAACAAGCCATTTTTTGGATGTCCCAATTATAATGTAAGTTAAACATATGTGAATTTTGTTTGTTTGTTCTTGTCTGCTTCATTTCATCTTTGGTTGGTTAATTTCAGACAAGAGGAAAGACTTTGTGTGGTATGTTTGTTTGGACTGATATTAGACAAGATGAAGGTGCTGATAGCAGATTCTGACAGAGTTAATGGTTAAATGAAGATGAACCTAGCATGAAGGGTTGGGAGTTTGAAAGTTGATGTAAGGAGTCAAAAATTCATGATCCATTTATTGCTGGTAGCTGTGTTCATGATGGTGGTGTTTTTGTTATTGATTTGTTAAAGATTTTGAAGTAAAAGTGATGGAGAGATTCATGTATAATATAATGTAATAAAAAGTGTATTGTATGATGAATATTTGAATTGAATGAATAGTTTAATTTGTGCAATTTCTGTGACTCACACATGATTTAACAAAATTGCAAAAAAGATACATAAACTAACAAAGCTAACTTATATTTCAATAGGATTATATAAAGCAACTTAAATCACCAATCCTGACTTATATTAAAGTAATTATTATAGTTGAACAAAAGAGATGCAAAAACAAACATCATGAGTATTAGCATCGAAAGATCTAGTGTGATAACAAAACAATCATATCTTAAGAGGGGCTGATATAAGTAGTCATTGTCTAAATTGTCTAAATTTTAACAAAATATCAAAGGTCTAGTGCCACATACTAATGTTCATAACTTTCCTAAATACATTTAATTAATTTTTTCAAATTTTCTTTTTTGGTGCCTTGAAACCGGGAGTAGGCACGAACTTCATGATACTTGCCATTCTTGATGTTGTTCCTGAGCTAGCACCCTGCAACGGATTGACTGTGGCAGAACTTGCCGGTGGAGAACTTCTTCTTCTTGTCGACAACTTTGCAGGCGTTATATTTCCAGCAACTTATATGATGTAAAAATATTCAGGTTTCGAAGTCAGCTTACAGAAATAGGTTATGATATAATAATGTCATTTATATCTTTACCTGCTGAGAGTCCTCTTGTTCAAAATAGATGGGTTGAAACAACTAAATTTCTATTGGTTGGACATCACTGGCTGCTTCAGCAATAGGTGTTGCATCAGTAGGTGGCATATTTCCTTCTTCAGCTTCTTGGTTGGTTCCATCAGAGGCAGCAGCACATGTTTGATCGACTAGTGGATCACTTCCCCCTTCGTTCTTTGTGTTTTTTTTTCAGCAGCCTCAGCCGCAGCAACAACAGTAGCTGCAGCAACTGCATCAACCAATTTCTTCTTTTTGCACCCCTTCTTGGTGTGACCTTTATCACCAAAGTAACTACAAGTAAATTTTTCAAGCTGTCTTTTCAAATGAGTGTTATCGTTTCCCTTAGTGTCAAGTCTCGATCTCTTTCCGCTTCCATATTTTTCATCAGAGTCCATTCTTCTTTTCATCTTCAATTTTTCTGGTGGCCTCTTAACCTTTGGTGCAAGTGGCTTATTGAACTCTGAAACCTCCCACAAAGGTTGTCCAGGTATTGGATTTATGTGGTGGTTATATGTTGCCTTGTATGATTCTATGGTCACCAATGAATGACAAAAATCTTCTGGTGACATGTTCACCCTAAACAAGGCAAACACATGCATGTACACAGGGAATTCCTACAACAATCTAGCAAATATGAAAATATTGAGATAATAATACTAAAAGAAAAAGTAGTCCAAACACTATAAATATTAAAACAAAGCACCCCCAATAACCCAACCAAACGTATAAGCAATCAAAGAAACCTTAGAAAAAATAGTAGCAAGAAAGCATAAAGGTTCTCCATCCACAAGAACACCATCACTATAGAGCACAATCATACATGCATTTCAAAAATAAATTAAAAAAATTAAAACCACTAAACTCTAGCATTAACGATTACCTTGGCTAAGAATGAGAGGAAAACAATCTCCTTCCTTTGAAACACTCTGATTTCCACTCTAACCTAGCCGTGCGTTAGTTCAACCTGGGTGATGAATGATTTCAAAAACCCTTCACTGGCACCATTGATTAGAGATAAAGAAGAATGATGGAGGTAGAGAAGATGATGAATATTTTATATTGGGTCAAAACCGTTTCTTTTCCCTTCATATGCAAAGCGACGATGTTTTTTACTTCTTTGGGAGCCAAAGGGTAAACGACGCCATTTATTCATCGTCCAGCGTGGCAGGAAGGGTGCCATCTCAACACTTTGTTTACGTAGTCACCACCGGAAATAGTCGAGGGACCACGTTGGTGTCCGTATCTAAATCTGGAGGACCAGTATAGGTAATTTTGAATTTCGGAGACCAAAATAGATAATTGCGTGAATCTCAAGGACCAAAATGAGAATTTAGTCAGTAAATTAATGTTTATACATCTTATTACATATTTCATTTTTGGTAAAGATAAGATTGTTATAAACGTATCCCATCCCTACTATAAACGAGATATGTAAGAAATTATTGGCAGTGTTTTTAGTTTACAAAAAAGATAAGATAGTGCGATCCTTTTGAATATATCTCGTCTATCACAGGGACGAGATACGTTCATAACAATCTTAACCTTACTAAGGACGAGATATATGTTTAGAGCAGTCATTATATATGCATACATAATACACGAAGCTCATGTCCATATTGATAATGATGTTTACTAACCTTGTGATCTTAAACGGATTCTCTTCTTTCTTCTTTCTTAATGAATCTTGAGATCTTGGGCGTGAAGAATTCTTAAGAGCTAAGGCTCAGATGATATTATGAGATCCTTATTTTCTTAGCCTTTGATTGATCCTTGAATCTTTTAGTTTCTTCTTTTCAACCGAGAGAGATTATTTAAGTTGTCAACTCTTAGCACTTCGTCTCAAGGCAACTCATGATAATAGGCTTTCGATCGATAATTCCAGGCCAATTGGCCCAAGTTACCGGGTGATAAAGCACATCTTGGATCTAATTACCCAAGTCTCTCCTTGACACGGTTGCGCCACAATCATGTAGCTAAAGATTTGATCCCAGACATCGATGCCCAGAGCCTCTTTGGATTTCTAAATATTTTGTCTCAAGGCGGCTTTTGATTGTGGGTTTTTGATCGATAATCCTAAACCAGTTGGTCCAGGTTACCGAGTGACGAAGCACTCCTCTGATCTAATCACCGAAGCCTTTTCTTGGACAATAAACATGACATGCACATAACCGGGCTCTAACCATTGTTGCTCAGAGCTTTGTAACATTGAATTTCTTTTGATATTTTCATTTTTCATTCTTTTCTTATTGTTTCTTGTCTTTCTTTCCCTTTTTCACATTAATCCAAGGATCTTCAGTTTGTTTAAGGATCTCATAATATTTCTCTAAACCTCTATTCATAAAGGATCATTCTTCCCTTTCATTCAAGACCGTCAACATGTTACCACATTCCATGGAATGTGATCACCGGTTTATGCACCATCACTTTATATAACCGAACTTTATTTAATAGATTCAACTTTTTTCCACCAAAACACTTCCTTTCTATGTGAATAGAAGGCTTAGAGGATAAGCGTAGTGTTAAGCATGGGTAGTGAAATAAAACAAGGAAACAGACACCATGCAAAGAAAGGAAAAAAAAATGAAAGAGAACTTAAAGAATGAAAGAATTACTAACCACCATACACGATTGTTACTAGATTCATTCTTTGTTCTTTGTTGGCCTCTTCATCCTCATTCTTGGTCTAAGTTGCAACACCAAACTTAGAGTGTGGCTATATACAGATTGGTGAACACCAAACTTAGGGTTTGATCATATGATAAAGTAGCGAAGAGTGTGGAAGAACATAGAATGCTAAGTATAAGTTATGTTACGTGATGCATACATGAGGTTTTTTTATATAAAAATAAAATTTAGCTTAAACGAAAGATGATGTAGAGAATAAACATGAATGATGAACTGAATATACATGCAGGGGGAGAAAAAGAAAATAGTGATGGTAGTGAAATTTTTGAAAACTAGTTTTAAATATTAAAATTGATAAAGAAAAACTATGAGCAGAAAGCAAAAATCAACTAAGATCTAATTTATTTATTAAAATATTTTTTTCTCTTTTTCCAATTAATTAAAAGAAAGGACCTTAATGGAGAAGGAAAGAAAAATGATACTAACCGACTAGGTTGTCTACCAACAAATGCTCTTTTAATGTCACTAGCCTGACTCATACCGCTTTCTAGGAGAGCAGATATATTAATTTTTGTTGACTTTCTTCTTCTCCAAGATAGTGACTTTTGTTTGTTGACTATAAGATCATTTTTTCAGTGAATTCTTTTATTGACTGCACCTCTTCTAGTTTTTCTTCTTTTTCAAAATTTGGGTGTTGTATAGAGTTATTGATTACCTTGCATTCCTCCATAAAGTTATATATGGTATCATTTGAGGAGGGATTTGCTTGTCTCTTTGCTAATTGCTTAGTAATTTATCCTACTTGCACCTCTATATTTTTTATGGATGCTTCTTGAATTTTGAAGTTTGTTGTTGTTTCTTACATGATGTAACACCCTAACCATCAAAATGTCACATTTTTGGCTGCGCCACTCTGATCGCTTGGGTATTACGATGAATTTTAAAATATTTAGTACTAAAATATGAGCCTGTTTGAAACTTAAACTGAATTTTTCAAAACATATATCTATACTTAAAATACAAATTACAAAACTTACAAAGAATACACATATATATACATATTATAAATTTACCAGCATTACATAATCAAATTCCTATCCCTCTGATAAAAACTTGTACAGATAAAGGCGAGAAAAAAAGTAACTAATACGACATAAAACATCGTTTGAATAGAAAAGAAATAAAATAGGCTCTTCCGAACTTCGTCGTCCATAACTTGAAAAGAAAAGACCTGTAGGGGAGTGAGAACATCGTCCTCGCTGGTTCTCACTATAGGGTTACAGAATTTGCTATAATAAGATATGTAAAATAAAACTATTTTTTAAGTACAGTAATCATTGCTCGTCTTATGTGCCTTTTCAAAAGCCAAATGTTCACATTCAAAAATCTAAAAGTCCTTTTTTAAAGAGAACTTGGTTAATTCCTTAAAATTCAAAACCCTTTTTCCTTTCTTGTAAAAACTTAAAAGTTTTCCTAAACAGTATGAATGACCAACCTGTTCCACACATAGATTCATTAAGTCTATGCTGAACCAGTTTGATTTTTCATACAAAACTAGACCTAAAAAAAAAACCAATCATGGCCTCAGGCCCATCCAAAATCAAACATGGCCTCAGGCCCAAACAACTCAATCAACATCCAATCCACCATAATCCAACCAATTTCAGTCACAAACACAAGTAAGGAGGTTCAAACACAATCAAAGCAGTTACATCAAGTATAGCAATTAACAGTTAAACATAATTATTCACATAAGCAAACCACATATACAATAGGCACACCCAATCAATGTCACATAGATGCAAATGATGCATGCCTGTCCTACTGGCCATGAGCTCACGCGTCGGTTATGTTGTCAAACCTGACTCGGATAAGCAGGATTAGACCACCATCTTTATCCATAGGTTCCATAAACAAGCGGAATTAAACCACCATCCTTGCCCAGAACATGCAAGCAGGATTAAACCACCGTCCTTGCCTCCACAGTAAGCGGGATTAAACCACCATCTTTACTAGGCACACAAAACAATATGCAAGCGGGATCACACCACCGTCCTTGCTAAACAATTCATCAATACGTGAGTGGGATAAAACCACCGTCCTCACTGCAGGCGAGATAAAACCACCATCCCTGTATAACAGTTTACGCACTGAGCAAGCGGGACTATACCACCATCCTTGCCAGGCCAGAAACCCTCATCATATTCTCAGTAATATCCACAATCAATCAGGTTTAAAATCTTATTTCAAAAAAAATCATTCTTGACCCATTTACTTTCAATAACAAACATTCAAGGACCATTTTTCCTCAATTTAATTTCCTTTCAAAACAGAGCCACTTTGCACAATATCTATCCAAAACTCCCAAACGACTTCAAAACCAAGCCAAATTTAAATTCTCTTCTAAAAACTCAAGATCATTCGTTCTAAATCAGAATTTGGTCATAAAATTCCTCAACAGAGTCTCAAGACTTTTGGAGAGATTCACCTAACTCATTTTCTTAAATTCATTGAAAACCTCTAAAACCTTAGCTTTTTTATTTGAATAAAGAAAAGAGAATTTAAACCAAAACCAAGTCAAGTATCCAAATATTCCGAACCAATTTCAAAACCAACTTACTTAAACCAAAACCAAATTATTTAAACCGAAAACCAATTTCAATTTCATTCTTAAAGCTGTAGCGTTTCCAAAGGCTCGGAATTGTTTTAGTTTTGCTAAATCAAAATTTCAAAGAACACTTCAAACTTTTCTTAAAAAGTCGTAAAGTGAAATTAGTCAATCGAAATTCAAGTTTCTTTTAAATCCACTAAAACTTCTCCAAGTCTGCTTAAATAAATCACATTCAAAACACAATAATTTTCTTAATAAAATAAGTTCAAGCATAATTCATTTATCAATAATTTAATTCAAAGCATCATTCATTATTTTTAAAATAACGTTTTAAACAAAGTCTCGAATTTTATAAAAATTTCGACAGCACCTCCCAAAAACTTAGACTTTGCCACCCTTTTTGGGTTCCAACCAAACCAATCCTCAACTTTTTCCAACGAATTTAAGACCAAATCAGTTTCCAATAAAACAGAACTCTGACTTTCAAATATTAAAATCATTTCAAATCAAACCAATTGAAAATCTCCAATTTAACAAAATTAGACAATATTTTAATCAAACAGACAACCATATTCATCCAAGACAAATCAGACAATTCATAAGACTTACATAATCACCAGAAATACATTTTTCACATCATATCAATTTATAACAATTCTAATTTAAAATAAATTAGTTTCTAAAAAAAGCCCCTACCTCGATAAGTCAAAACCATAACCCAAACGCCTCACAGAAATACTTTCCTCTTGACCCGAATCGACGACAACCAAAACCTCAGCTCCGCTTGCTTTCTCAACTGCAGAAACAGCCTCAAACGCCACATGCAAACTCGGATTCTAATTCCTAAAACCATTAACATTGCAAATACTTTAATAAACGTAATAGAACACTAACGCGGGGTCTTTGAAACAAAAATACTTATTGTAATGATAAAACGAAGTAGCGGCGGTCTCTGAACCAGTTTGGCGGCAGCCCCGGCAGCCACCTCAAGCGGCAGCGGCGACTGGACTCCGGCGACGACAACTAAAACTATGATTGTAACGCTTCTGAAAACTCAAAAGAAATGAAACCCAATACTTAAAACCTTACCGGCAGTGCTTTTCTGGCGACGGCAGCGGGTCTCGGGTGGCAGCTGTGTTCATTGGCGGCAGAGGCACGGTAGTGGCTGAGCACGGGTCTTCCCTCTCTCTCCTCTGCTCCCGAGCTCTCTCTTTCTCTCTGGCTCCGCCATAAGTGACGGTGACTGACTCCACAACGAGGACGACGATGGCACGGGTACAGCAGCGGCGGCGACGGACTTCACGGCAAGGGCGACCGCGGCAACACGATCCACTCGAAGACGACAACGGACGCGAGGTAGCTTCGTGATGACGACTGCACGATGGTGACGGTGGAAACAGCGCGATGGTGGCGGCGACAGGATCGAACATGGCCCGGTGCTCCCTTCCTCTCTCTCGGATCCCCCTCTCCTTCCTCTCCTTTCCTTCTTTCTTTCCTTCTGTTCTTTCTTTCTTTCTTCAGAACCGTGTGTGTGTGTTGGTGAGGGTGACTGTGGGTGAGAGAGATGAGTGTAGTGTTAGGATTTAGGGTGGTGTGGGTTAGTTTAGGTATTTTTATTAAAGATAGGGTTAGTAGTGTAATTTCATAAAATAATTAAAAAGATAAAATAATAATTAAAAATTAAATTAAATATAAAATTTTCATCTTTAAAATACCTTTTAATTACAATTTGTAAATTATTTTCATTCAAATGCTAATTTAATAAAAATTAAAGATAAGTAAATTAATTCTCTTTTATTTATAAAATAAGGTTAAAAATATAGATATTAAATTAAGACATATAAAAATATTTATTATTATTATTATTATTATTATTATTATTATAAGAATTACTCGGCTCATTTTTTTCATATTGGAGTAATGAATGTGTTGTGTTGAGTTATGTTACTATGATGGTGCTTAACATCAATGTGGGGCAGAATTTTCTGACATGCTAAGCTCACAAAACGAACCATGTGAATTGCATGAGAAGGAAAATAATAGGGACAAATCGGATGGTCCGATTTGCATAGAGGAAAATTCGAATTTTGGATGTAACAAATCGGACCGTTCGTTTTGTTTTTTTTTTTCAATGCGGACCGTCCGATTTGTAATGGAGATTTCGGACCGTCCAATTTGTCCTTACCTGATCCCACACCGTTGTAAAGCTCACATGCTCTCCATATACAGGTCCTATCCCAATCCCTTTTCCATAATAAAAATAAAAAGCGGAATTACTCTACTTGTATACAAAAATCTCTAAAAATATAATCTTAATTAAATATAATAGATTATAAATAATTTATCAATAATTTTTCAAAATCTAAAGTTTTACGCATAAAATCTTGGATTTGTTGAATAACACAACTTTGCCTGCCTTTTTCTAATTCATCACTGTGAGGAAATTTTCTTTGTCTTTTTGCTAATTGCTTGGCAATTTGCTCTAATTGAATCCCTATACTCTTGATGGATACGCCTTGATTTTGCAAGTTTTCCTTGGTCTTTTTCATGAAGTCTTGAGTTTGTTAAACAAAATCTTGAGTGGATTGAGACAAACTTTCTATGGCAAGCTCAAAAAAAGTTTGTGATTGTATTAACTCCCCTTACTGTTGGTAGTAGAAATTGGAACACCCTTAGCCATGGCCAAACTAATCATCATCATGATAATTTTTCTGTCTGAGGGGATAGGAATTACTCCCCTACCTTAAGGAATAATCCATGTGTGCTCCTCTATAAAAATCATAGTCAGGGATTTGTGAGGTATGCAATTGTTCTACTTGTGTTGTGAGTAAAGAAACTTGTTGAAGCATGTGCTTGTTGAGTATAAAAATTGTGTTCATGGGATCTATTATTTTCTTATACACAAATACCAAACTTGATTAAAATCACTTTAAGGAAAAAAGAAAACAAAGAAGAGAGAAAAAAGAAAAATAGAGAAGAAGAAAAAAAATTTTCAACGAGAAAAAAGATACTAATAAAAAAATAAAATAAAAATAAAATAGAGGATCTAATTTAGTAATTCAACCCAATATATGATGTCAATCTTAATTAATCTCCGATAATGACTCCAAAAATTTAATGAGCGAAAAGTGAAGTTCACGGATACCGGCAAATGGCCGGATCATTCAAGTAATACCAAGGTGAGTGGGTATCGTTCCCACGAGGATTAAAGGGTTGAGCGTGTAAATATCAAATTAAATTACTAATTAGATCAATAGAAGCTGGATTGAGGAATGCTGAAAAGCCCTAAAATGCTTGAATGTTGGAGTCTTGAAGGTTGAATGCTTCAGAGACAGTAATTGTTGAACTGAGAGGAATCAATGGTAGTGAATGTCTAGAATTTCGGAGATGTTGATGCTCTCAGGAGAATCAAACTTTGTTAACCTAATTCTAAAGCTTGGAAATCTCTATCATGACGAATCTAAAGTAACCATTTTCTAATGTCTCGTCTCCTTGGTTTCTCTTTAATTAACCAACCGCCAATGTCTTGGCCAATTGATTAATAAAAAAAAGTTAAGTTAAAAAATCCAATTCAGTTCCTCAATGAAAAAACACAATTTTCAATAATTGTCCTAATCTGAATAATATGTCACGTATTTAAAATTAGGGTAATAAAAAATCATGTATTGTCACACACTTAGAAAATCATTATATCTAGTTGATTTAAAAAGTCACGTGAAAGAGTTTTCAAGCATGATTTAAAAATCAGTTATGTCGAATCAGTAAACAAATTCAAGACAGAATTAATACACCTGTCAATACTACTAATCCTTTAGTGATGAAGAACGAAATACTCAATCATAAATAGATTAATGCAAAGCTTTAAAACAAAAAAAAACTTAGATTAACAAACTATTGAAACATAAACAGAGCTTTTAACCCTTTGACAAGATGATTAGTGACTCATGAAAAAATTGAAAAACAAAAGAAAAAAAAGAAGAGGAGGGTGTAGAATTGGATCTGAAGACCCCCTCCCCACGGCCTACCTCCTCTCTATGAACAACTTCAATTATTTAAATACTAGTATTTTCTATAGTTCAAATTCAAAACTAAATCTTATCTTAATCAAAATAATTAAGATAGCTCATAATTCAAATAATAGAATCAAAATAGAATTAAATTGAATTCAAATATAATCAAAATAGAATCTTTTATAATCTTCTAACAGAAATTTAATCTTCAAGGTTGGACTTTGGAGGGATCATAATGGGTATTGCACGTAAACTGATTGGTGTTGCACTGGGGCTTTGTGTTTCGGGCTTGGCGTGGCACGCTCATTAGTGGCGTGGCACGCCCTCACTGGCAAGCCTGGGGTGTGGCATGCCCTCTCCTAGGTGTGTAACGCCTTAGTTTTGGTTGCCCCCAGGTTTGGTTTTTCTTCAAGCATGGCACGCCCTCCTAGGCACATTGCACGTTGGGCCTTCTTCATTACTGGATGTGCCAAACCTTGGTTTCACGTTACACACCTTAGCTTGGCTTATTCATAGGGCGTGTCACGCCCTTGCCTAGCGTGGCAGGCTCCCTTCCTTGCGGTGAACTCGTGCGTATGCACAAGACATGCATACGCACAACAAGACAATTTTGGAACTTGTGCGTACGCATAAAGCATGCGTATACACAACATTCTATTTTTTTGAGAAACTCTGTTGTATTATTCTTTGATCATTCTGTTTTTGTTATTTGATTTTCATCTTTTTAAATCCTATATTTTCTTTAAAATACTTTGAAAATGTTTAATAAAAACTGACATTTGAAATTAATGAAATTAAGAGAAGATTATTCATTTAAACCTATGAAAATAAGAGAAAAACATAAGAAAAATATAATAAAACTAGTAAAGATGCGGACGCATCAGTATTTTGTGCATCCACTTTTGAGTGGACCCTTTTTCATCAACAACATTTTCTTATTCTTTGATCTTCCTTTTCTATCTTTTGGTCTTGCTCAAAGGCTCTTTTTTCCCTTCACATCGCACTTTCTCACATTTCTCATCTTCACTTGTATTGTCTTTACTTTTCTAGAATAGGTTGAGTTAACGTTTTTCCGAATAACTTTTTCAAAACTCGGTGGAAATAAAAGATTCAAGATGGATACGTTTTTTATGTCATCATGAACCTCCTTGCTATTAATTTTATCATTCACTACAGTTTCCTTAATTGGGTCATATTGGAAATCAATTGAGTTTCTTCAGTGACTTCTTCTATATTTCTATCATCTTGGAAACACTTTGTTGAGTTTAAATCTTTCACATAATTTGAGTTTCCATACGGTGTATGTCTTAAGAATTAAATTACAAATTTTATCATGTACTTTCACATCACAATATACTACCAACTGATCTTCATATAATGCTCCCACCTTATAGGAAAATTCTTTCTCCAAACCTTACACTTAATCTTTATCTCATCTATTGCCTGCTTTCCTTTCTTTATATTTATTCTCATAGATAAAGATTCCTCCTCGTAGATAGGGAGGATTTTTCTTAAATAAATTAATAAAAATTATTATTTCCTAAAACAAAACAAAGAGGATTTATATAGGAATATCCTTTTTTTGGTCGTTTGTAGCAGTGGGCCTAAGTGACCGGCGAATTAGTTTTTTTAAGCAGTTCGAACAAGGCAGAGGCGAATTGGCTTCTTCTGATGCATTTTGCCCACCTTAGAAGCGATTTGGCAAAAGCACCATTCTATCCTATAAATTTCAGTACGTGAAAGGTAGTAGTCACGCTAAAAATTACATTCATTTCTACTCTATTCATCTCTTTACTTCTTATTCATATATTTTTAAAGCATCTAAAATATTGTTGTTATCGATTTATTATGACGGAAAAATAATATTTGACCAAAATAGATCTATTGTATTTAGATATGCTCAACTGATTTTTGTATATATTACTAAATCTTTACATAGCGTGTAATTAGTTGTTTTATTATTTTATGTTTCATAGATGACATTTTTTATTATTATATTATGTTATTATTTTATTACAAAAGGTATTGCTTCTTTTATCACTTTTTGTTTGGTATAGGTGCCGAGCGATTACGTGATGCGTATGACCACTAATCACGAGTTAACACAATTATTTTTCAACAGTCCATGTATTGTAGTTATTTATTTTTCTAGTAAAGTTATGTGAAGGGAATGTTTTGGATATTGGTGATGACACCTAATTAAGTAGGACTGTATTTGACATAAACATCCTATCTGAGGATAGCATTGAGAGGTAAAATCTTGAGGATTTGAATGCATATTTGTAACAACTGAACTTGAACTGGTGTTCGAATTGGTCAGACTATTGATTTATCGGTTTATTGATTCAACTGATAAATTATTAGTTGAATCGATAGAATCAGTCCTACGTAAATAAAAAATATAAAATAGTTAAAAGTCTAAAATTAAAATTTAAAATAGATATTTTTACTAATATTTTAAAAACAATCAAATTTTAATAAATTGTAATCAATAAGTTATAATTCAGTTATCATTAAATAAATATATAAAATTATATTTCTAATAATAAAATTTTTAATTTTATTTTCATACTAAAATAACTATTTTTTATTTCAATAACTAACTAATTAGTTTATATTTATCATATTATTTTTATTGAAAAATAATATATTATAATTAATAAAAATATTTGATATTTTATTTATATATGTTTAATAATATTTATATTAATAATTATGAATAATAAAAAATATAATTAAGTTAAATATATATGAGTATAAAATTATAAGAATATTAACAAAATTATTATATATTTTTACTATATAATTGATAATTAGCATATAAAGTAATAAACAATAACATAGATTAATAGCAAGGAGAGCATGCAATAATAAGAAGGATTTAACTTTAAGCCACATTTTCTACAATTTTAAAATTTTCTCTAAAGTGATTTAATTGGACCGATTTTCTATTAATTTTTACCGATTCTCACTAGTTCTAAACAGTTCTTATCGATTCTCATCCTTAAACGATGATATCACTAGTTAGAACATATTGGTTGAAGATCCGGTTCACCAATTTTTCAATCGAACTAGTCGATCTAGTCCGATTCTTACAACATTTCTATCACATTAACCATGTATTTGATGCATTTTAGGTTTTAGGAACATTAGTAGTCTAAAACATTGGGCAAATGTATTTCAGGTTCTTACAACATCCCTATCAGCCTACTACACTACTTGGGTTTGTATCATCTCTCATTTATCTTCTATCTAATTGAAATTCACATCTAGTTTCTTTTAGTTATTTATCATTGCTTTTAATTTCTTATTACTTTAAGATAGTTAATTGTTTCTAACCCCCACCCCAAGTTCTCATAGGGTCATAGCCAAACACACCATATTTATCCGTAGAAGACGACTTAAGATTATACTCATGATTATATTTTAATATATAACATCTTTATAATTAAATTTGATTGGATTGGAATTCAGTTTGGAACCTACCTACAATGAACAAGCTTTCAATTCTAAAATTTTTTTCCAAATCGGTTTTAGCCCCGTCAAGTCTCTTAGTAAAAAATACACACTTTTGGTAGGGTTTAGAAAGCGTATAGGATCGATCTTGGCATTTACAATAGAGATCGATCCTCTATACACAAAATTTGAATTTTGGCTTGAATTTGCATAATAAATCAATTCTACAAATTAATATAGGAATCGATCCTATGCTTCAAAAATCAACAAAATCCAATTTTTCAATTTTGATGGCTTGGATTTGACATGATTGAATCCTATCAAGCATATTCTTCGAAAAACACGTTCTAAATGTTAAAAAACATCACAAAAGTATTTTTGTCAAATAAGTTTGAAATATATGAATTTTGAAATATATTCAGCTTGGTTAAAAACTGATAGTATTCAGTGGCTAAGAGAATGGGGGTTGAATCTTATTCCCTCTTTGCTGAGTATTAATTGCTGCTTTTTTAAAGAAATTTTAGGAGATATTTCTACTTTTGTCTCATAATAAGTCAAGAGACATTTTCTTTTTGTCTCGTAACCGGTTAGGAGATATTTTTCATTTTTGTCTCCTTCGCAACAGAAACAGAATAGGAGTAGAAGAGAAAGAGAGAATCACACCCAGAAGTATTTTGGTTTAGCTGCTAAGTGCAATTTAGCCTACATTCAGTCTCCATCACAACTGTGACGGAATTTCACTATAATCATCAGATTACATACACCAATTCTTCCCTAGGAACTACCCATTCCTATCTGAGACAAATCCAGATTCTATCCCCAAATCTGAACTTGACTTGGATACCTACCAAGTTTTCAACCGCAAAGTGCTAACCCAACTTGCAAGGGAATCCCCACAGGATCATGAAACACAACATACAGATGTACAAAGGAACTCTTAGACATCTATGGCTTTTTCTTTAATTTTGCTCTCTCTGCCTTTTTCCTCTCACTGACTTTTTCTTACAAACCTCACTCTGTGTGCCATTTACCATGAGACTCAGACAGACAAAACTAAAGAAAAGAAAACAAAATGAAATCCATTGAAGGAGAAGAACTCTGTTATCTTAGGGTAGCTATGAGAACTTTGTGCTTTCTCTCTTTTCTTCAACCATTGACTGTTCACCCTTATTATAGAAGCGGGAGCTTCCAAGATTGAAACCGGTTCAACCAAGCCACCAATATCTTCTCCAACACATAGCCGGTTCGGACAGAGAGAGGAAAGAGGAAAAATCGAAAGTAAATCAACATGCATGTACCTCTCTCTCATCCCTTCTCATCAAGCTTCATCAATCTGAGCCTTTTATCTTGACTTTGGTCTCAAGAATGAATTCTGACCCTTGATGAATCTCTGACCCTTGACAGCTCCTTCCTTTCCATATTTGCTTCTTCCTCCACGTAGCTCCAGTAGTTATCTTCTGTCTTGGATGAACAAAAATAAAAACGAACTTTACCACTAAGATCTTCTTTTCTGACCGAGGTCGATTGCTTCTATTCTTGGTATGAAGATCTTGAAGCTTCTTCATGAAATCTTGCCTTCAATGGCAAAGATCTTAGCCACACCATGCTTCGGATCTTCTTTGTTCAGATACCACCATCATCCTAGCCTTTTTCTTCTTCATAGCTTCATTGTATCTCTGATAGCTTGTATCTTCTTCTTTCCTGTTGACATGACCGAAAGACAAGAGAGAAAAGAGAGAAGAAAGAAAAAAATTTTCGACGGAAGCAATGAATGAAATTAAAATAAATTAATTCCAACTTTCATTCCACTATGCATAAAGTAACGTGTGGAGCATTTAATGCAATTAAATCAATTATTTGAATTTTCTCTTTTAGTTACCAATGCATGAGTTTAATTTAATTAAAATTTAAATTTCATATCCCATGGAAGTAGATAACCAAATGGTGCATCAACAAATTGAATCCCTTTGTTTTATCATCACCGTATGGCTTTCCTGGGTCACTTTCTTCATCATTTTGATTTATTAAAATGGGCTTGAGGTTTGGGCTTTTCTCCAATTCAAGCCTCAGCAACTTGAATTATTCAATTTGGCACAAAGCAAAATAATTCATATATCAATTTGGACTCATGTGACTCTGGTCTAATAATCAAAATCTGCACACTAAACAAAATTCATTAACCAAACAATTGGAAGTAAAAATTACATTAACAATTTTTCTAATTAATATTTTTAATAATGTTTTATCATCACACTAATTTCAAGTTTTCTAAACTCATCAATCTCCCTCTTGATGACAAACATTATTAAAAATGAATTGAAAAGGATTAGGATTAGAAAACTCCCCTTGATGATTTGACCAAATCCTCCCCTTTTCAATTGATCAAATTGCTCCCCCTTAATATGTGTATTTATCCAATGAAAGCAATACCTGTAAACATGCTTAAATAGTTCCAAAAATATTTTATATATTCAAAGCATGGAACCTAAAGAAACCGAGCCATAAAGAGGCTTGTACTTGAGCAAATTCTTTTATCCATAAAACTCAAGTTCTGTACATCTATTAACATGCTGCTCATAAAAAAATTGCACTTGCAAAATATGAAACAGAGCAGGACAGAGTACACTCAGAGTACATATCAAGCAATGATCAAGACTTAAGCTCAAAGTAACATATTCAAAACATCAAAAAAATTCCTGGCAAAAAATCAACAAATCATGACAAGTAATAAATCACAGTGTTCATCCATTAAAACAGAGCATAAAAAAATGGCATGAAACAATAATCAAAAAGTGCTCTAAAACAGAGCAAGAATTGGTAGTCCCAATTCTATTTTCAATTCAGCTCTTTTTAATTTTTCTTTCCCTTTTGTCATCAAGGAGAGAACCTGCAAAATAGATAAAACAGCAATGCCATGCAAAATATTGATATTAAAACACCAACAGAGTATTAAAGTTATGGAGTACATTCATCCCAACATAAAATAGTTCAAGTGAAACTAAATCCAAAAAAGGTATCAAAAGAGAAATTGTTCATGAACATAAGCAGCAGTGAGCAAATCATTAGGCATCAGAAAGATTGATGTCAGAATCAAGATGATCGTCTTCTCCCTCAGAATGAGCCATGTCCTTCTCCAAGCTCTTAATCAGCAGATTTACCCTTTCATGGCATTTGGTCCAGGCCTTTTCATTTTCATAGGTTTGCTTGCGAGCTTCTTTGTATGACCTGACCATCATACTAGACATGTTGGAGAACTCATTCAGAACATCCTTGATAGTTTCAGAAATTCGAGCAGATTCAGAAGGAAGACTTTCACTTTCACTATCAGAAAACATTGATGCCATTAAACTCTTGCCCTTTTTACCTTTAACAAAATCAGGAACCCCTCCTCCTTTAATTGTGGAAACCCTATTCTCAACAGGCTCATTGCTCAAATTCACATTAAAGTACTCAAAGATGCTTGGTAGAAACATTCCATATGGCAGATTTGCTTTCTTGTAGCTGCGGACACAGTCCCACATATGTCTCACCATAAGATATGCAAATGAAATGGATGCAGAATTGAGAATAGCAAAAACTACAAGAGTGTCACAAATTGTAACCCTTTGATAAGAGCCGCTTTGAGGCATCAAAACATTATTAATAATACGGTGAAGCAAGGCTCTCACAGGGCCAAGGGCTTTATGCGTGAGATTAGTGCCTTCAAGTGCAGAAAAATTTTTGCAAACATGAGTAAGAGCCATTTGGAGGGAAATCCTAACCTGGTTGTCCTATTTACCTGACATGTAAGCCCTGGCTCCTTCGTCTTGGTACCCCAAAGCAGCGCTTACAGTGTCACGATTCAAAGTGAGGTGAACCTTTTTAACATATGAGTGTAAAGCACCATCATGAAACATCATGTTAGCATAAAATTCTTGAACCAAGCTCAGATAAACTGGTTTTCAAATTTTGAAAAGTGGAGCCCATTTAAGATCATAAAAAATGCAGTAAAGTCAATTCCTTTTTCACAAATATTTTCCAGATTTACCACATAAGAAGTACAAAGGTGACGATTCACTAAAACTTGAGAGTGAAATTCAAATGCAGCACAAGATATGAAATGGGCAGGATCATAGTGGGAGTGGCTTTTACCATATTTATTTTTGAAATCCAAAGAGTCCAAGTTTGAGGGTTCTCTGGTGTCATGAAGGATTGGCCTTTTTAAACGTTGAGATCGACCAAAGGGATGAGGAGTGGAACACCGTGGTGGAGACGGTTGTGGAGATGGAAGTGGTGATTCTTCTTCCTCTTCAGGGACTTGATTCTTTCCCTTAGTGTTCCTCTTAGATGAAGCAGCTTCTTGCCTTGATGTCGCCCCTGCATGGGTTCCTTTACGTGCCATGGAATCTGTTGAGTGAGAAGAGAGTGAAGGTGATGAGTGAGAGTGAATGTGAATGTGTGTGTGTGATGGAGGATCCTTGGAAGATGGAGGATTTTTTATAATGGAAGTTCGGCTACTTTTACGAGTGGCTAGCTTCTTTCTCATGATGAAGGAAGTAAAGAGGAGAGGGAGAAGTTCAAGAGAGGCCAAAGAGAATGGAAGGTGGAAGGAGGTTAGACCACAATAAATGCTTAGTGGAGAGAATCTCATTTAAAGCCCCAACAATTAATGAAAAACAATTTTAATAAGAAAAATTAAAAATCAAACAAGTAACTGAAAAGTCTTTTCCTTGAAACGTGGGAGAGAATAAGGGAAAAAGATTTGATTTGACATGAACTCCTCTTTTTGAAGATATGATGTGAAAAGGAATAAATTTAAAAATTATTTTATTAAAAGCATGATGCAAAAAAATTAATTAATGAGCTAGTATCATGGAATGGGCATCAAAGGAGGTTCATTGGGCTTGAGTCCAAGGTACCAAAGTTCAGTTTCCCCCTATTTAATGGCTCGTTCATCATGTGCTCAGATTTGTCTCCCTACTGCCTACGATACAAAAACAAACAGAGGCATAAAAATTATATTTTTTCAACAAAATTCAAATCCATCATTACCAAAGTGTTTCTCAATGAGCAGAATCTATCTTCACATAGTGGTTTAGTGAAGATGTCAGCAAGTTGCTCTTTAGATTTTACAAATTGGATATCAATAGTACCCTTTTGCACATGTTCCCTAATAAAGTGATATCGAACCTCAATGTGCTTGGTTCTAGAGTGCAGTACAGGATTTTTTGAAATATTTATTGCACTCATGTTATCACAAAACAGAGGTACACTATTGATTTTCAATTTGTAATCTTCCAATTGAGTTTTTAACCAAATTAATTGAGAGCAACATGCAGCGGCTGATATATATTCAGCTTCAGCCGTGGACAGAGCAACCGTGGCTTGCTTCTTACTTGACCACATGTTCAGTGAGCTTCCAAGAAAGCAACACATTCCGGAAGTACTTCTTCTATCCACTTGGTCTCCCGCATAATCTGCATCACAAAACCTCACTACACAGAATTCATTAGATTTAAGATAACACAAGCCATAATCACATGTGCCTTTAATGTATCTAATGATTCTCTTAACGGTCGAAAGATAAAATTCTTTTGGGTGAGATTGAAACCTTGAGCACACACCCACACTTTGAACTATATTCGGCCTAGAGGATGTAAGGTACATGAGTGATCCTATCATTCCTCTATACTTTGTTTCCTCTACATCTTTTCCATTTTCATTCTTGTCAAGTTTAGTGTTTGGATGCATAGGAGTTCCCATTGGTTTAAAATTTTCAAGGCCAAATTTCTTGATTAACTCTTTGGCATATTTACCTTGGTGAATAAAAATACCACTAGGAGTTTGTTTAATTTGAAGACCAAGAAAGAAGGTTAATTCACCCATTAAACTCATTTCAAACTCACTAGTCATAAGTTTTCCAAACTCATCACACAAGGCTTCATTGGCCGAACCAAACACAACGTCATCCACATAAACTTGAACAAGCAAGATATCATCATTAGACTCTTTTATAAACAAAGTAGTATCGGTGGTTCCCCTTTGAAATTTATTTTCCAACAAGAAGGCACTAAGCCTTTCATACCAAGCTCTTGGAGCTTGCCTAAGGCCATAAAGAGCCTTTGAGAGTTTAAAAACATGATTTGGAAATTCTTTGCTTTCAAAATCGGGGGGTTGAGGCATAAATACTTTCCTATCTATAAAACCATTAAAAAAAGTATATTTGACATCTATTTGAAACATTTTAAAGCCCTTGTGGGCAGCATAGGAAAGAAGTAACCTAATTGCTTCTATTCTTGCTATCGGAGCAAATGACTCATCAAAATCAATACCTTCTTCTTGATCATAACCTTGGGCCACTAATCTAGCCTTGTTACGAACAACACTACCATCCTCACCCAATTTATTTTTGAAAATCTATTTTGTACTGGTTACCTTTTTACCATTTAGATTTGGTACAAGAGTCCAAACCTCATTCTTTTCAAATTGTGCTAACTCTTCTTTCATGGCTTTGACCCATGAGGGGTCTTCAAGAGCTTGCTTTATATTGAGAAGTTCCAATTGGGACAAGAAGGCAACATTGCTTGGTTCCATTTGCTTCTTGCTTGTGGATCTAGTGGTTATGCCTTGAGAAGGATCACCAATGATGAATTCATGAGGGTAACCCTTCAAAAACTTCCATTCTCGTGGCCTTTAAGGAACGTTTCTGCCTTGATGAGTTTCAGTAGACTGCTCAGTTCTGGATTCTCTGGCTTGTTCAGGAGACGAAACAGAAATGTCTCCTTCATTCTGACGAGACATTTCTGGACAGACAGGTTTAGTAGCTGGGACAGACTTGGGATTCTCTTGACTGGTGACGAATGGATTTTTGACGGTTTAGAATTCACAAATGAATTCTCGTTGTAAAGTATAGCTTCTAAACCAACAATAATCCTTTCATACAAAAGATTGTTTGTCATAAGTAACAAACCCCTAAAATTAATAACCGAAGTATTCAAACCTCGGGTCGTCCTCCCTAGGAATTGTAATGAAGTGTCTTGTTATCGGTTGTGAGTTATATTTGGGGTTTTTAGGATTTTTAGACAAGAATTATAAATGGCAAGAAAAGTAAACTAACAACTATAAAAGGCTCTTGGTAAGGTATGAGAACTAGAAGTCCTATCCTAGTTATCCTTCTCAATTGTGATGAGAATTGTTCATTGCTACCACTTAGTTAACCCTTACTAAATAAAGGAAAGTCAAGTGGATGAATTGACTTGAGCCACAAGTTCTAGCCAACTCCCAAGGAAAGACTAGCTTTAGTTCACTCCAAACCAATTAGCAATCTCTCCAATTATCAATCAACAAAGGAATTAGATAACTCAAGTGTCACTAATTACTCTACCTAGGCCAAGAGGAACAAAATCTACACTAAAACTAAAAGAGACATTTCAACAAACACATAAAGTGCAATAGAAGTAAACATTATTAATTGCAAGAATTAAAGGAATCTACAACTACAAAGGCAAGAGATCAACAATAGAGAAGCAAAGAAGAACAATTATTATGAATTACCTCTTATTGAATTGGAAGAATGTAGAAGGAACAATACTAGATCTACAACAAAATATAGGAACAACATAAAGGAAATTATAACAAAAGAATAGAAGAAGATGAATGTAGCAACAAAGAATTGAGAAGATAGAAGTAGAAGAAAGCATGAATTAAAATCTAGATCTAAGATTATTGCACTAAACCTAATCCTAATTCTAGAGAGAAGTGAGAGCTTCTCTCTCTAGAAACTAACTCTAAACTAATCCTAATGAGTGTGTATGATTGGATTCCCAAAAGTGATGCCTTCTCCTTAATCCTTCATCCTTTTATTCCTTTCCCTTAGCAATTTGGCGCCAAAAATGGGTTCAGAAACCCTCTCAAATCGCTAGGCATGTGTTGCATTAGTGAGGTCATGTGCCCTCATCGACGCGTGCGCGCACGGTACGCGTGCGCGTCCCTGGCTAATTCTGCGATGTGCGCGCGAGCGCCTTGTGTGCGTGCGCGTGCATGGCTGACTTTGCTTCTTTGACTTTTTATGCTTCTCTCCACTTGTATGCTTCCTTCCTTGCTTCCTTTGATCCATGCCTAGCCTACTTCAATCCTGGAATTACTAGCAAACACATCAAGGTATCTTATGGAATCAAAGAAGAACTAGAATTCATCAAAATAAGGCTTAAAAAGCATGTTTTTACACTTAAGCACAAATACGGGAGAGATAACAAAATCATGCTAATTCCTAGGCTAAATGTGACAAAAGGTTATCAAAATACTCTAAATTCAATGCAAAACAAACCGTCAAATTGGGGTTTGTCAACCTCCCCACACTTAAACCTTAGCATGTCCTCATGCTAAATTAAGAAGGAACTAAGGGTTATGACATTTATTGAATGCAACTAAACTATATGAGTCCTATCTAAATGCAATTATCTAAAGCAATTGGAAATGCTTAGTTCAAACAAATCAATTCCCAAGAGAGCATGTGTAAGCACAAGAGCTAGGCAATAAGGACTAAGTCCAAACCACAATTGTATTGAATTGTCAAAAAGAGTTCAAACTTGCAAGAATATAGATAATATGGGTGAACACATGTGATTGAACTTTTGAACCCTCACCGGATGTGTATCCGCTCTATTCACTCAAGTGTTTAAGGGTTAATTCACTCAATTCTCTTCTAATCATGTTTTCCAAAATTTGATTTTCTTCTAACAATAAACACTTATTCAATGCATGCATACATTCATCATGAGGTCTTTCATTTAGGTTGTAATGAGGTTAGGGTCAAGGTAGGATCATTTATGGTCAAGTGGACTAGGATTTGAATCTTTGATTAGCATAGACTTTCCCACCTAACCTATTTAATGACCTATACAAATGCAAGCTATTCTAACTACCCATTCTTCACTTTTTCTTACATACTCATGCATTCTTATTTGATTCATAATACTTATGCATTGATCTTATTGAGCTTCGCTTTGGGGCATTTTGTCCCCTTATTATTATTTTTCTTCTTTTTTTTTCTTTCTTTTTCTATTTTTTTTCTTTTCTTTTTCCATATTGTTTTTCTTTTTCTTTTATTCTTTTGTTTTTCTCATTGTTTTTCTTTCTATATACAAGAGCATCAATGCATAAGGTTTTACATTTGATCAATACATGAGTATGTACCCAATTCCCAATATTTTTAATAGCAATACAAAATACACCCTTTTATTCACCCAATGTCCCAAGGTTCCCACACTTGAATGATACTCACACACACTAGCCTAAGCTAATCAAAGATCCAAATTAAAGGACAATTATTGTTTTTCGCTTTAAGGCTTGTAATGTGCTAAAATAAGAATAAGTGGGTTAAGCGTAGGCTCAAAGTTGGCTAACAATGGGAGATAAAAGGTAAGGCCATTTGGGTAAGTGAGCTAATGAAATGATGGCCTCAATCATATAAATGCATGAATACACAAAATAATGGACATAAAGAGTCAAACAAATCAAAGATTACAATCATAGAAAGAGAATCATGCACACAAGAAGGAAAAATAAGTGGTTATAAGATGTAACCACGCTATTAGGCTCAAGTCTCACAAGCTTGTGTTCTTAGCTCAAAACATGATCCATAATATATATAATTCAAGCAAGTTCTATGAAAAGTTTTCACTCAAATCAATTGAGGTGCCCTATAGATAGAAATCCTTGAAAAATTTCATTATTTTGACTAAGCTTATTGTGTATACATATGCAAAAATAAGAAAATGAAAGTAAAAAAAAATCCTAAAAACCTAAAATGAAATGCAAAAGTGTTGGGATTAGAAATTTGTCACCCAAAATCGCCGATCGGTTGGACGACCTCCCCACACTTAAAAGTTTGCACCGTCCTCGGTGCACTCAAAGATGAGCAAGGGGGTACGGCGAGTCTCTGGATTGCTGCGTGGTCTTAGTCTTGCTTCCATGTTTGCTTGTGGTGCATTTATCATGAAAAACAAAAATACAACACCATAAGATGAGAAGATATAAAAGCAAGGAAGCATACATTGTTGGAATGAGGTAAATCACTAGAATTGAGTGAGTGAATTAGTGTGACATTAAGAAATATTAGGTGTGTGAATTCTAAATTGCGCGGTTTAGAACACACATTAGTATAAAGAGCGATGTCACAAAAGAAGCATGCACGTCACTTATCCTAGTGTGCTTGAGATGCTTTAAGTAAGCTTGTAAGGTAAGGTAAGACAAGCATGAGAGGAGCATGAAAGCATTCAAGTCAAACATATGGATGGATATAATCATGAAATACAATGCATTAAGGTAAATGCACAACATCATCCATCAAGAGGTTGCCTGATCGAGGAAAAAGATTCAAATCACATGATGGCTAGCTACAACATGCAATTCAAAAGAGTCATAAGCTCAAAGGCAATTCTTATCACTTGGTATTCTTAAAAGGGTAAGCATGAAGAACTCAAAACCAAGTAGCAAAATATAACCTCAATCATAGAATCCAACAAAGATTATCTAAAAACATTCCTGCTAAAATAGCATTTAGGCAATAAGGGCAGCAACGTATAATAAACAAAGTCAATAATCCAACACGTATAATGAAAAGAGAGAAAATAAAATGAAAGCTAAACTAAAACTAACTAATTAACTAACCAACTAACTAATTAACTAACTAAAATAAATGGTTATCCATGGTGTTTGGAAGTGTTGGATGAGGGGTAGGAGAAGGGAAGAAGAAAGGAGAAGGAAAGAATTGGAAAGAGGAGAAGAAAAGAAAAGTGGATGGGAGAAAGAAATCCGCGCATACGCACGCATGGCGCGCGCGCGTCGTTGGCTTATTTCGAGAGTGGCGCGTACGCGTCATGTGCGCGTGTGCGCAAGTGGGGTTTGTGCCAGAGGCACAACGTTGGCGCGGCGCAGGCACAACTCTCTGGAAAATGTATGGAGGTTGGAACTTCTCAATCCGCGCGTATGCACGCATGGCGCGCGCGCGTGGATGGTTGAAAATGCTGGAAGTGCGCGTACGCGTCATGTACGCGTACGCGTGGATGGTGCTCTGTTTTTCAAAAAAAAATTTTCTATGTTTTTGCACCAATCGAAGCACTCCAAACCTCCAAACAGCTACCAAAACACCATAAAACCTTATTTAACATACTTAAACTACCAAACATACTCAACTAACTAAACAAAACATGAAATTAAACTAATTCTACCAATATATACAAAAGAGAAAATGAAAGGATTTTACCATGGTGGGTTGTCTCCCACCTAGCACTTTTGTTTATTGTCCTTAAGTTGGACTTATGGGGAGCTCCTCATCAAGGTGGCTTGTGCTTGTATTCATCTTGGAACTCCCACCAATGCTTGGTTCTCCATTGTGCCCCAAGATTCTTCATGGATTGAGCCAAGTCTTGATGGAGTTCTTCACAAGCTTGGGGCTCCCAAAGTTGATCCTCTTCTTGTAATCCGGGATCCCACACTTTGTTTTCATACCCGTCTTGAGGTTGATCATCATTATTAGTCCAACCAGGTGGTGAGTAAGGTGAATTCTCTATATAGTGGCCAACAATTCTCCTAGACCCATCTATTTGAGCACTACTCCAACCTTTATATCTCATATTTGATGCATCAACCATAATGAGCCTTGATTTGCAACGCCAACCACGAAACATCTTTCGCTTACGCTTCATCCCACAAAGGATCCTAAGTTGACCATCCGTTTCAAGCAAGCCATACTCAAGTGGGACAATAAAGCTAATAGAAATGAATTTTACCCACTCAAGTGAAGGAGTAGATGGCCACCTAGGCAAAGATGCTTCCAAAGATCTTGACAAAGCATAACCAACCCCCGTTCTTCTATTTCTAGGGACTTCCACCTCTTCACAAGATTTCTCTAATTCAATCCTTTGTTCATTAATAATCAAACTATCTAAGCCTTTTCCCTTAGTCAAACTATAATTGGGAGGGTGAAAGGAGTTTACCTCCACAACCTTTTCAAATGCACCGGGAGAAGGTTCTTCAAGTTCAAAGGATTCTCCACTACTAGGACTTGATGCTTGCTCTTTATTGCCATGGGAACTTAGTCCTTGCTCTATCCCATCCAAGTCTTTATATGGAATATACCTTGGAAGGTGTGCACTTTCCTCCCTAGCATCAATTTCAATCATCTTGGAGGGGTTTTCTTCAACGCTATGTTCCCATGGAGGCTCCGTATCCCCTAAGTCTTCTACCACTTCTTCCTTGTCTTCAACAATTAAAGCTTCCTCCAATTGTTCTAATACAAAGCAACTTCCTTCATTTCCCACCGGAGTTTCCAATCTCTCCTTCATGCTATGTCCTTCATTCGATTCTCCACATGTAGCCATGGGAGTTCCTTGAGTGTTCAAGCATTGGGAGGCTAATTGATTTGTTACCGCATCCAAGGTGGCCATGATATTTTGCACATCCATTTTCATCTCTTCTTGCCCTTGAACAAGAACACCAAGGGTTTCATCCATTAGAGATTGGGGTGGGTGGAAGGGTTCATTAAATTGGGGGGAGGGTTCATAGTAGGAAGGTGGTTCTTCTTGGTAGAGTTGTGGTGGTTCTATGTTTTCCACTCTTTCCACTTGTTGCACAACACACTCCATGGTTGCTTGAAATTGATCCAATGCTTCCTTGAGACGATCCCTTGACTCTTGTTCCTCTTGGATAATATGATTAGGATCATGTGGCTCTTGGATCAATGGATATGAGTATTCTTCCATGGAAGGTTGTGGTGGAAAGTAGTATTCATCTTGTGGTTGAAAGTTTTCATATATTGGAGGTGGTTCATCTTGGTAATAATGTGGAGGAGGTGGCTCTTGAAAATATTGATGTTGGAATGGTGGTGGCTCTATATGTGGTTCATATTGCTCATATGGTTGTTGGTAGGATGGATATGGATTAGGGTCATATGAAGGTGTTTGTTGAAAATAGGCTTGTGAGTGTGGTTGAGGGTCATGTTGAGGATATGACTCATAGGCATATGGTGGTGGTTCTTAAAAATCACAAGGAGGTTCACCATAGCCATTTGATTGATATGCATCAAAGAATGGCTCTTCCTCATAGTGCATTGATGGGGGTTGTTGCCATGAGGATTGATCGTAAGCATATGGCTCCTCCCACATTTGATTGTCCCATCCTTGATACACATCTCCATTATAGTCCTCATCACCTACAACATGTTGATAACCAAACTCATAGCCAAGGTGAGAATTCATGATAGCAAGAGGAGAATGAAAACAAAATCAAATAAGAAGCAAGAAAATTAAATCCTAAAACTAGTAAGAGTTAACAAAAGCAAACATATTCACACTATTCACATATATACAATAACCAATAACATAACACCATTGCATTTCCCCGGCAACGGCGCCATTTTGACGAATGGATTTTTGACGGTTTAGAATTCACAAATGAATTCTCGTTGTAAAGTATAGCTTCTAAACCAACAATAATCCTTTCATACAAAAGATTGTTTGTCATAAGTAACAAACCCCTAAAATTAATAACCGAAGTATTCAAACCTCGGGTCGTCCTCCCTAGGAATTGTAATGAAGTGTCTTGTTATCGGTTGTGAGTTATATTTGGGGTTTTTAGGATTTTTAGACAAGAATTATAAATGGCAAGAAAAGTAAACTAACAACTATAAAAGGCTCTTGGTAAGGTATGAGAACTAGAAGTCCTATCCTAGTTATCCTTCTCAATTGTAATGAGAATTGTTCATTGCTACCACTTAGTTAACCCTTACTAAATAAAGGAAAGTCAAGTGGATGAATTGACTTGAGCCACAAGTTCTAGCCAACTCCCAAGGAAAGACTAGCTTTAGTTCACTCCAAACCAATTAGCAATCTCTCCAATTATCAATCAACAAAGGAATTAGATAACTCAAGTGTCACTAATTACTCTACCTAGGCCAAGAGGAACAAAATCTAAAAACTAAAAGAGACATTTCAACAAACACATAAAGTGCAATAGAAGTAAACATTATTAATTGCAAGAATTAAAGGAATCTACAACTACAAAGGCAAGAGATCAACAATAGAGAAGCAAAGAAGAACAATTATTATGAATTACCTCTTATTGAATTGGAAGAATGTAGAAGGAACAATACTAGATCTACAACAAAATATAGGAACAACATAAAGAAAATTATAACAAAAGAATAGAAGAAGATGAATGTAGCAACAAAGAATTGAGAAGATAGAAGTAGAAGAAAGCATGAATTAAAATCTAGATCTAAGATTATTGCACTAAACCTAATCCTAATTCTAGAGAGAAGTGAGAGCTTCTCTCTCTAGAAACTAACTCTAAACTAATCCTAATGAGTGTGTATGATTGGATTCCCAAAAGTGATGCCTTCCCCTTAATCCTTCATCCTTTTATTCCTTTCCCTTAGCAATTTGGCGCCAAAAATGGGTTCAGAAAACCTCTCAAATCGCCAGGCACGTGTTGCATTAGTGAGGTCATGTGCCCTCATCGACGCGTGCGCGCACGGTACGCGTGCGCGTCCCTGGCTAATTCTGCGATGTGCGCGCGAGCGCCTTGTGCGCGTGCGCGTGCATGGCTGACTTTGCTTCTTTGACTTTTTATGCTTCTCTCCACTTGTATGCTTCCTTCCTTGCTTCCTTTGATCCATGCCTAGCCTACTTCAATCCTGGAATTACTAGCAAACACATCAAGGCATCTTATGGAATCAAAGAAGAACTAGAATTCATCAAAATAAGGCTTAAAAAGCATGTTTTTACACTTAAGCACAAATACGGGAGAGATAACAAAATCATGCTAATTCCTAGGCTAAATGTGACAAAAGGTTATCAAAATACTCTAAATTCAATGCAAAACAAACCGTCAAATTGGGGTTTGTCAACCGGCTTCTTGGTTCACATCAGTTTCACAACCTGCATCATCTTCTAACACAGCACTAGAAATAGAGTTCGAATCATAAAAAGACACATGTATGGATTTCTCTATTGTTCTATGTTCCTTGAAGTAAATCCTAAATGCTTTGCTAGTGGTGGAGTATCCAACAAACATTCCTTCATAGGATTTTGGATCAAATTTTCCAAGATTTTCTTTATTGTTAAGTATAAAACATTTGCATCCAAAAATGTGAAAATACTTAAGATTAGGTGGGATTCCTTTCCAAAGCTCATATGGAGTTTTCGTTAAACCTTTTCTAATGATGGTTCTATTAAGAATATAACAAGCTGTGTTTACAGCTTCAGCCCACAAAAATTTTGGTACATCAATTTCACAAAAGCATTGCCCTAGTCATTTCTTGAAGGCTTCTATTCCTTCTTTCAACTATCCCATTTTGTTGAGGAGTTCTAGGACATGAAAAGTTATGTGCAATACCAAAATCATCACAAAATTTTTCAAAATCTTGATTTTCAAACTCCTTTCCATGATCACTTCTCAAGTGAGCAATTTTCAAACCTTTTTCATTTTGAATCTTTTTACAAAGAGTGGAAAAAGCATGAAATGCATCATTCTTGTGAGCTAAGAAAAGAACCCAACCGAATCTAGAGTAATCATCCACCACCACCAAACCATAGTGTTTACCACCCAAACTTTGAGTTCTAGTTGGACCAAAAAGATCAATATGCAATATTTCTAATGGCCTCTTAGTGGAAATTCCATCTTTTGGTTTAAAAGAAGATTTTACTTGTTTGCCTAGTTAACAAGCATCACAAGTAATATCTTTATCAAATTTAATATTAGGAATTCCTCTAACCAAGTTTTTCTTAACAAGTTTAGAAATTTGGTACATGCTTGAATGACCCAATTTCTTATGCCAAAGCCATTTTTCAGATTCAAGAGAAGTAAAACATGTTACTTTTTTATCTTTTAAATCCTCTAGAGTTAATCCATACACATTGTTATATCTTTTTGCTTCAAACAAAATTTCACCGGATTTTTTACAAATAACCAAGCTGTCCAATTTTCTAAAAATAACCTCATAACCAAGATCACACAATTGGCTAATGCTTAGTAGATTGTGCTTTAATCCATCAACAAGCAAGACATCATTAATGAAATAAGAGAAACTCTTATCCACTTTACCTATGGCCACTATTTTTCCTTTTCCATTGTCACCAAAAGTAACAAAGCCTCCATCATACTCATCAAGCTTGATGAAGAATGTTGCCTTTCCGGTCATATGTCTAGAGCATCCACTATCCATATACCACATGTTGTCCTTTCTCTTGGATGCTAGGTAAACCTACAAAACAAGCTTAAGTGGCCTTAGGTATCCAAATCCTTTTAGATCCTTTGATGTCAAACCATCTTCTTTGTCCCAAGCCATTATAATCACAAACAATTTTGTAAACCTTATCTCCAATCATCTTTTCACTTATAAAGCACTGAATAGGAAAATAACCATTCCAATTGCATAATCTACAAAATTTTTGAGTTGCTTTTTTTCTAAATCTTATTGGGTTTTAAAATCTTATGTCATCCGAAGAGGATGCCATGTTGGTAAAAGAAGGTTTTCCAATGAACTTTTCAGATTTGTGAAAACCCAAACCAACTTTATCATAAAGAGGTTTTTGACTTACCAAGAGTTGATTTAAATTTTCAGAACTTTAAGCAAAGTTGGCTAAGTCCTCTTTAAGTCTTTTTATCTCTTTATGCAGCCACTCATTTTTCTCAAAATAATTTAGATTTGCAGTCATAGAATGATGATATTCACAGCTCTTAAGTTCAGCTTTTAACCGCTAGTTTTCTTTAACAAGATCAACAGCAGTTTCAACTTCCCTTAATTTATCTTTAAGAAAACCATTTTTAGCTTTTAGTATTTCCATTTGAGACTCAAGATCTTGGTTTTCATTTAGGAAACATTTAATCTTTTCAAAAAGATGATCAATCATAAGATGAAGGTCTTCAATGGAAGGATCAAGAAATACTACCTGCTCTACGTGATCAACCATGAGACAGGTTTGGGACTTGGTTTCAAATTATTCATCTTCATCAGAGTCATTTTCCAAGTCTTTCTAAGATGCCATGAGACCTTTCTTCTTTCCTTTTTTCGACTTGTCTTCCTTCTTCAGTTTTGGACAATCAGACTTGAAGTGTCCAGCTTCTTTACAGTTGTAACAGATTACTTTGCTGAGATCCCTCTTTAGCTTCCTTGAGCTGCCTCCTTTGTTTCGTTCCTTCAACTTCACCATTTTCCTGAATTTCTTAGCAAACAAAACAAAATCATTTTCAGATGAGTTATCACTGGATTCATCATCCAGAGGTTCAATAACAGATTTGAGAGTAATTCCTTTCTTTTTTGTATCTTTTTTAAATATCTATTTTCAAAGATAAGTAAATTTCCTTTCAAATTATCACAGGTCATAGTATCAATGTTACTACTCTCAGCTATTACTATTGCTTTAGTTTTTCACTCTTTTATGAGACATCTCAAAATTCTGCTCACAAGCACAGATTCGGAATATGTGATCCCCATAGCATCTAAGCTAGTGACGATACGTTGAATCTTTCAAACAATTTATCTATCGTCTCTCCTTCCTTCATTGAGAACATTTCATATTCTCTATTCAGCATGTCTATTTTGGACCTCTTGGCTTAAGTTGTGCCTTCATGAGTGATTTGAAGTTTGTCCCAGATTTCTTTTGCTGTTGTACATCTTGATACCCGTCGGTATTACTCGAAGCTGACCGCACAGTTGAACAAGTTGACTGCCTTGGCGTTGAGCTCTACTTTCTTTCTGTTTTCCTCATTCCAATCGGCTTCGCCTTTGAGAGTAACTGATGGGTGGAAAAATGCCGGTTAAGAATTTCTAATAAAAACAGCGTTATCAGTAGAGTCTTAACCGACGAAATTTTCACTATCAATTTAATTTGTGTCACATTAAAATTAAATAACTGGGAGTAGAATTTTCAGGTCCTTTCCCAAAGGGTTGACACAAGGTGCAATTTATTGGTCGGGAATTTTCTGAGTAATTTTTGAAGTGGAGAACGGAAAAATAAATAGCGAGAAATTAAAGCAGCAAATAATAGCAAGAGATGTTATGTATTTGAATTAAGAAATCTTGGTTAGGAGAGATAATTGGAATTTCTATCCTTATTGTCTTTCCCCAAGTGCAATAGTAAAGGTTTATTGCTTCCACTCAATTATCCTTTTCTAGTTACAAAGGAAGGTCAAGTGGGTAGCACTAACTCTGATTCACAAGTCCTAGTCACTTCCTAGGGAAGGACTAGAGTCAGTGAAAATTGAGTTAGCAAGCAATTTTCAATTACCTATTACACTTGAGTATTACAACTCAAGGGTTTCCAATTAATCAACTCCTAAGCCAATTTGGGAGCTCTACTCCATTAACATGAATGCCATTTTCACAGACATGTAAAAGAAATAGATAGGAGACATGGTAATTAAAATAAATTATTAAAATCAAATTAGGCACTGATAATTAATTAAACGAAATTAAACAAGTAATAGAATTAAATATAAAAATAATTCATTGCATTAATAGAGTTCAAAAATAATAATATCCAAATATGAACACAGGGCAACTAAATAGAAAAGAGTAATTAAGTTATTAGAAAGGAAAACTATAAAGATGACGACTTCAATCGAAGGTAGTAGCAGCTCTCTCAATATCCAATCCAAGCAAAAAGCTAAGAAATCAAAGAACCCTAGAGTGAAGTAGTGTTTT
Organism: Arachis hypogaea; assembly: GCF_003086295.3. NCBI lineage: Eukaryota > Viridiplantae > Streptophyta > Magnoliopsida > Fabales > Fabaceae > Arachis > Arachis hypogaea. The sequence continues at coordinate 31,546,544 of NC_092047.1, read as the reverse complement.
CTCTCTCTAGAATTCCCAAAAACTAAAACTAAACTAAAGTGAAAGTAAAAGTGAAGTGTCTGTTGAGTCTCTGCTACACCCCTGCCTCTAGTCTGCATTTTTGGGCTTAAAATAGGGTCCAAATCAGCCCAGAAATCGCCCCCAGCGAGTTCTGATATGTGCAGCACGTGACATTCTGTCACGCGTACGCGTCGCTGTGAAATGCGCCAATTCGCGCGCACGCGTTAGCCATGCGTGCGCGTCGCTCCTCGCTTGTAATCTCTTTAGTTTCTTGTGTTCCTTCCACTTTGACATGCCTCCTCTTCATCCTTTAAGCCATTCATGCCCTGTAAACCTGAAAACACATCACGGCATCAAATGGTAATAAAGGAGAATTAAAAATTAACAATTTTAAAGGCTTAGGAAGCAAGTTTTCAATCATGAAACAAAATTAGGAAGGATTTGTAAAATCATGCAGTTTATATGAATAAGTGTGCGAACAATTGATAAAATCCACTCAATTTAGCACAAGATAAACTATAAAATAGTGGTTTATCAGTAACCACACCATCAGCCCCTGTAGTGGTTGGAAATTGTGGACCTTCCAGGATTATCTTCCAAAGTCTGTAATCTACTGATTGAACAAATATCTTCATTCTTTCTTTCCAGTAACTGTAGTTCTTTCCATTGAAGAATGGAGGTCTGTTGCTTGACTGCCCTTCTGTCAGAGTATAGGCAACCAAATTTGAGCCACTGTTAGCCGCCATCAGGATCTTTTCTCCAAGATGCAAAGCTTGATCTCTTTGAGACCAAGCTCTGATACCAATTGATGGTAATCAGTGGCTAAGAGAAAGGGGGGGTTGAATCTTAGCCCCTCTTTGCTGAGTATTAATTGCTGCTTTTTCAAAGATTTCTGCTTTTGTCTCATAACAAGTCAAGAGACATTTTCTTTTTGTCTCGTAACCGGTTAGGAGATATTTTTCATTTTTGTCTCCTTCGCAATAGAAACAGAATAGGAGTAGAAGAGAAAGAGAGAATCACACCCAGAAGTATCCTGGTTTAGCTGCTAAGTGCAATGCAGCCTACATCCAGTTTCCATCACAACTGTGACAGAATTTCACTATAATCATCAAATTACATACACCAATTCTTCCTTAGGAACTACCCATTCTTATCTGGGACAAATCCAGATTCTATCCCCAAATCTGAACTTGACTTGGACACCTACCAAGCTTTCAACCGCAATGTGCTAACCCAACTTGCAAGGGAATCCCCACAGGATCATGAAACACAACATATAGATGTACAAAGGAACTCTTAGACATCTATGGCTTTTTCTTTAATTTTACTCTCTCTGGCTTTTTCCTCTTACTAGCTTTTTCTTACAAACCTCACTCTGTTTGCCTTTTACCATGAGACTCAGACAGACAAAACTAAAGAAAAGAAAACAAAATAAAACCCATTGAAGGAGAAGAACTTTGTTAGCTTAGGGTAGCTATGAGAACTCTGTGCTTTCTCTCCTTTCTTCAACCCTTGGCCGTTCACCCTTATTATAGAAGGGGAAGCTTCCAAGGTTGAAACTGGTTCAACCAAGCCACCAACATCTTCTCTAACACATAGACGGTTCGGACAAAAAGAGGAGAGAAGAAAAACCGAAAGCAAATCAACATGCATGTACCTCTCTCTCATCCTTTCTCATCAAGCTTCATCAATCTAAGCCTTTCATCTTGACTTTGGCCCCAAGAATGAATTCTGACCTTTGATGAATCTCTGACCCTTGACAACTCCTTCCTTTCCATATTTGCTTCTTCCTCTACATAGTTCCAGTAGCTACCTTCTGTTTTAGATGAATAAAAATGGAAACGAGCTTTACCACTGAGATCTTCTTCTCTGACCGAGGCCGATTGCTTCTATTCTTGGTATGAAGATCTTGAAGCTTCTTCCTAAAATCTTGCCTTCAATGGCAAAGATCTTAGCCATACCATGCTTCGGATCTTCTTTGTTCAGATACCACCATCATCCTAGCCTTTTTCTTCTTCATAGCTTCACTGTATCTCCGATAGCTTGTATCTTCTTCTTTCCTGTTAACATGACCGAAAGACAAGAGATAAGAGAGAGAAGAAAGAAAGAAACTTTCGAAGAAAGCAATGAATGAAATTAAAACAAATTAATTCCCACTTCCATTCCCCTAAACATAAAGTAACGTGTGAAGCATTTAATGCAATTAAATCAATTTGAATTTTCTCTTTCAGTTACCAATGTATGAGTTTAATTTAATTAAAATTTGAATTTCACATCCTATGAAAGTAGGTAACCGAATGATGCATCAACAAATTGAACTCCTTTGTTTTATCATCACCGTATGGCTTTCTTGGACCACTTTCTTCATCATTTTGATTTATTAAAATGGGCTTGAGATTTGGACTTTTTTCGCAACTTGAATGATTCAATTTGGCACAAAGCAAAATAATTCATATATCAATTTGAACTCATGTGACTTTGGTCCAATAATCAAAATCTGCACATTAAACAAATTCATTAACCAAATAATTAAAAAATAAAAATTAAATTAACAATTTTTTAATTAATATTTTTAATGATATTTTATCATCACAATAATTTTAAATTTTTTAAACTCATCAAAAACATTTTTAACTGAAGGGATAAAATTGTCTTTTATCCTCGACAATATTCTAAAGTCCTACGACTAATTGTCTTTTCTTCATTGCATTCTAGTTTTCTTAATGAGTATATGCCATAAATATGTAATGCAATTTCACACTTTAAAAGTTACTTTCCGTTTGGCGTTGATTTGATATTCCCATAAACTACTACGTCATCAATACTTGATTTTTGTTGTTGTCACTCATCAGACATATTGTTATACATAAACTATATAATGCATTATGATTGTCATAAATATCATTGTTACACGCAAATGATTATCGATCATAAAAATAATAAAATTGTGAAAGAATAGGAAAATAAAAGAATTTGTGAAAGAAAAAGATGAAGAAATTTTATTGATTGTTGATTGATTGAATTGTAAACTATGAAGGTAAAACTAAGTATATATAGAGTATTGGTTTATGAAAGATAAAAGTAGATAAAGATAAGATAGAGATAAAGATAAAGATAAGATAGAGATAAAGATAAAGATAACTATAAGATAAGATAAAGACTAAATTATAATTTAATTTGTGTATTCTGTTGGGCAGAATTTGTGGACCGTGAGACGTCTTTATTGTTGTCATGGGCTAAGGTGGAAGAGTGGTTTAATACACCCCCGCAAGCTGGAGGATGAAAGATGTCAAGAACACTAAGCTTATTCAGATTAAGATGGAAGGGTTGAGGAGACAAAGGCTTGGTGAAGATGTCAGCTAGTTGTCCAGAGGAGGAAATTGGGAGAAGTTTCATCACTCCAGCTTGAGCTTTTTGTCGAACCAAGTGACAATCAACCTCTAAATGTTTGGTCCGTTCATGAAAAACCGGGTTAGCAGCAATATGAAGAGCACTCTGATTATCACAATATAAAACTGGTGGGCGGATAGGAGAGATGCGTAAAAATTGTAACACATTTAGTATCCATTGAAGTTCACAAGTTGTGTTGGCAAGTGCACGATATTCTGCTTCCGTGAATGAGCGGGCAACGGTGGTTTGTTTCTTGGTCTTCCAAGAGATTAAAGAACTGCCTAAGAAGAAACAATAACCTGTTAAAGATCGCCGAGTGTCAGGACATCCGTCCCAATCAGAGTCACTGAAGCCGAGAAGCTGAATTTCTGATTCCCTTGGAAAGAAAAGTCCTTTGCCGGGACTAGTTTTCAGATATCGTAACACATGCTTGGCAGCTTAAAGATGAGATTCAGTAGGAGATTCCATGAATTGACTTAATTGTTGAGTGGCATACATGATGTTCGGTCGAGTAGTGGTGAGATAGATAAGACGGCCAACCAAACGACGATATACAAAAGGGTCGGATAGCAGGGGACTTTTGTCTTGATATAGTCTTGTGGTACTATCCATTGGAACAGAGGCAGGTTTAGCACCTAATAAACCAGAATCTTCCAAAAGATCAAGACAATATTTTCTCTGAGATAAGCAAATTTCCTTCTCTGATTGAGCAACCTCAATACCCAAAAAATATTTTAATGGGCCCAAGTCTTTAATTCGGAAGTGTTGGTGCAAAATAGACTTAATGGCAGCAAGTTCAGAAATGGAATTACCAGTGAGAACAATGTCGTCAACATAGACTAAAAGGATAGAAATTTGATCACCAATGAATTTGACAAATAAACTATAATCAGATGAGGTCTGCTGATATCCATGAGATAGCAAAAGATGAGAAAGTTTGTCATACCACATACGACTAGATTGTCGTAAACCATACAGTGACTTTAGTAGCTTACAGCATTGATTCGGTTGAGGAGATATAAATCCAGGTGGCAGAGTCATATAAACATCCTCAGAAAGATCCCCATGTAAGAAAGCATTATTGACATCCAACTGATGTATAGGCCAATGCTTCATAGAGGCCAATGCCAAAACTAATCTGATGGTGGCAGGCTTGACAACAGGGGAGAAAGTTTCCAAGAAATCAACACCTTCAGTTTGAGTGAACCCTTTAGCCACAAGGCGTGCTTTATATCGATCAACTGAACCATCAGGCTTGCGTTTGATGCGATAGACCCATTTACAGCCAACCGGCTTAACCCCTGCAGGGCAATCAACAAGACGCCAAGATTTGTTCAGCTCAAGAACATCCAACTCATCTTTCATAGCACTACGCCAATTAGAGTGTTGATTGGCGTCCTTAAAAGACTTTGGCTCAACATCAGAATGTAGAGATAAAAGAAACTTTTTATGTGAAGATGAAAGAGAAGAAAAAGACATGACTGAAGATAAAGGATACTTGCACTTTGAGGGAGATTGATTTGTAGAGATGAGAGAGGAGTTACACAAGTAATCAGAGAGATATGCTGGAGGTCGGTGAGGCCGGTCGGAATGACGAGGATGGGGTTGCTCAGGTGGTGAAGAAGGTGACGGGGGATGAGAAGGTGATGGTGGACTGGTGTCTAGTGTTGAAAGTGATTCGGTGGTCATGGGTTCAACTTGGTTAGGAAATGATAGTGAGGAAGAAGGAGAGTTTGTTGGAGAAAATAAAGAACTAGGTGGAGTTGGGTCAATGGGTATAGGTGAGGGTTCAACTGGAAGACTAACTGAATCTTGTTTTTGAGAAGGTGTGTTTGGCAATGTTGGGTTGAGTGTCTGAAATTGGACATTTTTTGTGACTAAGGGCAAGATCATTTCATAAAAAATTACGTTTCTAGAAATCTCAATTCTTTTATCTTCTAAATCATAAACAATATACCCTTTAAAACCAGGTTGAAAGCCAATAAATATAGCCTTTTTGGCTCTTGGATCAAATTTTGATCTGTTTGTCATTTGGGTAGAAACAAAACATAAGCATCCAAAAACTTTAAGGTCATGATAATTTGGTGGATGATTGAATAAAATCTCAAATGGTGTTTTAAAATTAATTGCGGATGATGGAACTCTATTAAGTAAATAAACAGCATGTCTAACAGCATAAGACCAAAAAGATGATGGTAAATTAGATTGAAACATAAGAGCACGAGCTATATTCAAAATATGTTGATGCTTGCGTTCTACCCTTCCATTTTGTTGAGGAGTTTCAACACAACTACGTTGATGAATAATGCCCTTTGAAGCATAAAATTCAGGTAAAATAAATTCTGGTCCATTATCGGAACGAATAGTTTTGACTTTGGAGTTGAATTGTGTTTCAATTAAAGTAATAAAATTTTTTATTTGATTTTGCACTTCTCCTTTTGATTTTAATAAAGTAACCCATGTAAAGCGGCTAAAATCATCAACAATAGTAAAAAAATATTTATGATTATGAATAGAATTTTGTCGAAACGGACCCCAAATATCAAAGTGTAATAAATCAAAACTTGCATTGGCTTTGTTAAAACTTTGAGAAAATGAAAGTTTCTTTTGTTTAGAAAGATGACAAATGTCACAAGCCTCGTCATGATGCATAGAGATAAAAGGAAATTGTTTATGTAAATGATTAAGTCTTTGCCCAGAAAGGTGTCCTAAACGAAAATGCCATATATTGGAAGGTGTAATGGGTGGAGATTGGATGAAATTTATGGAGTGTGTAGTGGATGAATTTTTACCGAAATTGGGTTCAAAGACATATAATCCCTCTCTCATTCTGGCCAAATTAATCGTCCCCAAATTGTTGCTCTGTAGAGTGCAAGAAGAAGATGAAAAAGTGAGTTTACATATGAGTGCTGAAGTAATTTTTGAAATAGAGATAATATTAAAGTTGAAGTGAGGTAAATAAAGAACATCATGAAGAACCAAAGATGGTGAAAATTGAACGATGCCTTTATAAGAAACAGTAGTTCGAGAACCATTTGGTAAATGAACAATAATAGGAGAAATTTGTGTGTAAGAAATAAACCAAGACAAATTTGATGCAATATGATCTGTGACACCAGAATCAATGATCCAAGTATTCAAGAATGAATCTCGATTTGAAGAATTGTTAACAGTAGAAAAGGTATTGAAAGAACAAAGATAATGAGTAGCTGGACTTGGCAAAAGCTCAAGTTGGTTTGAAGGACGAGCTTCTTCATTGAAAGGAAGTGCCATGAAAGAAAAGTGTTGGGCTGACGAAAGGTCGAAAAGAGGTTCCGGATGAAGTTGATGGTGTGCCCTTTCTCCTTGATTCATGGATGTCAGCAGAGCTCAAGAGGAGCTCTGATACCATAATAAAATTGTGAAAGAATAGGAAAATAAAAGAATTTGTGAAAGAAAAAGATGAAGAAATTTTATTGATTGTTGATTGATTGAATTGTAAACTATGAAGGTAAAACTAAGTATATATAGAGTATTGGTCTATGAAAGATAAAAGTAGATAAAGATAAGATAGAGATAAAGATAAAGATAAGATAGAGATAAAGATAAAGATAACTATAAGATAAGATAAAGACTAAATTATAATTTAATTTGTGTATTCTGTTGGACTGAATTTGTGGGCCGTGAGACGTCTTTATTGTTGTCATGGGTTAAGGTGGAAGAGTGGTTTAATAAAAAAGATGTTTGTCATTCGTAACCAACTAACCATATGTAGGCTGCGTTTCTGGTGGCCACGGTAATCGTGGCTAGCGGTGATTATAAGTTGAGTGTTCAATAAGATGTAGAAATATGGTTTGGTAGTTAGTTTCTTAAAGACATATTTAGCAAATTAAGTACGGATAATTTTGCATCTTTTACTGTGGGGTAGGATTGCTTTTTTTATCACACATATCAGTGACTCAGTATCTCTTTTTTCTGTCCCTTTTTTTTGATGCCATACAACGAGCTCATCCATTTCCTACCCCTCATACACGGAGTCGAGTTCCACTCATTCGTCCAATTGCCTAAAAAATCAAAGTCTCCTTTCAGATCGGTTTCCATTTACAAAACAAATTCCTAATCTTTGTAAATCGAGAGTCCAACATATTACTAATTTCATGATTGGCTTCTTACAGAAATTGAAACCGTTCATGTGGAAAGTGAAGATCATCTACCTTGACAAAACCAGCTCCTACTGTTGCCAGAAGGTCCTCCCTTCGTCACAGCCAAAAAATTTCGATCGGAACAAGCCAATCGCCTACGCCGGAACCTTACGTTTTCTTCCATGGAAGTCAGCGTTCAGGGCTCTCTCTGCTACTTAAGTTTCATTCATGATATTTCTGATTTTGATTTTCTTTAAAGTTTACTTCTTTCATCAATTTATTTACCAAACTTACGTCGCATTAGTTATCGAAATAGATAATTATAAATGTATTTTGTTTACAGCGTAAACGAGATATGTGTATTTATAAATATAAAAATATAATTTTTAAAATTAATAAAAAATATTAGTAATTTAAATTAGACCAAATTTTTTAAAAATGAAATGTTTTAAATAATATAAAAAATAAACAATTTTAAATAATAAAAAAGATGGACGGTTTCAAAATAATAGGGGAGATAGACAGTTTTAACTCACTGATTAATGGACGACTGAGGCATCACGTGAATTAAAATTGTTCATTTAAAATCAGCACATTATTTTCTTAGTTTAACTAATATATTTAAATTAGTATTCAAAAAGAATAAAAAACAATAATTAAAAGAGAAAATTCCATTCCCCTCCCTTAAGAGATGCTAAAATGATACTTTCCTCCTTTCTATTTATAAAATGTACATTCACATCACTTGTAACTTTTAAAAAACCTCCTCTTTAATCCATTTTAAATTTTTTGTGTTAACTAATGTTAACTTTATTTATTTTTCAAGAAAAAATAAATTATTTTTTACAAAATACTCTTTAACAAAAATTTTATTTTTTGTCATTAAATTTTGCTTACCAAAATATCTTTTAATAGATTATTTTTTATTTATTTTTATCAAAATATTTAAAAAAATAATAATTATAAGATATCCTTCAATAATTTTTTAATTATTAAATTGTGATTTTATCAAAATTTTCGTTAACAATTTTTATATTTTACTATTAATTTTTCAATATCAATATATATTATTGAAAAAATTCCACTCATCTTCCCTACGAAATGCTAAAATGACACTCCCCTCTCCTCTATTTTATAAATGTACATTTCCCTCCCTTCTAACTTTTAAAAAACTTCCTCTTTAATCCATTTTAAACTTTTTGTGTTAACTAATGTTAACTTTATTCATTTTTTAAGAAATTTTTTTTAAAAAAAATACCTATTAGCAAAAATTTTATTTTTTATCATTAAATTTTGCTTACCAAAATATCCTTTACTAAATTATTCTTTTATTAATTAAATTGTATTTTTAAAAAATTTTAATAATTATATATTTTTTTTCTAAAATACCCTTCAATAATTTTTTAATTATTAAATTATAATTTTACCAAAATTTTTGTTAACAATTTTTTTTATATTTTACTATTAATTTTTAGATATCTATATATATTATTTTAACATTAAATAAAAAATTTTAGTAAGATTATTTTTCAATATCAATATATATTAATTGTTATACGTATTAACGGTGGTAAGATTTTTTTATTTAATATTAAAATAATATATATTGATATAAAATTAATAATAAATATAAAAATAATTGTTAACAAAAATTTTAGTAAAATCATAATTTAATAATTAAAAAATTATTAAAGGATAGGTATCTTAGAAAAAAATAATTTAATTATTAAATTTTTTGAAAATATTTTTGTAAAAATACAATTTAATCAATAAAAGAATAATTTATTAAAGAGTATTTTGGTAAGAAAAATTTAATGATAAAAAATAAAATTTTTGTTAATGGATATTTTTTCAAAAAATAATTTATTTTTTCTTAAAAAATGGATAAAATTAACACTAGTTAAAACAGAAAATTTAAAATGGATTAAAGAGGAGGTTTTTTAAAAGTTAGAAAGGAGAAAAATGTACATTTATAAAATAGAAGGGAGGAGAGTGTCATTTTAACATCTCGCAGGGGAGGGGAGTGGAATTTTCTCTATATTATTTTAACATTAAATAAAAAAATCTTACAACTGTTGGTATGTATAACAATTAATATATATTGATATCGAAAAATAATCTTACCAAGATTTTTTTATTTGATGTTAAAATAATATATATTGATATCAAAAAATTAATAATAAAATATAAAAATAATTGTTAACAAAAATTTCGGTAAAATTATAATTTAATAATTAAAAAATTATTGAAGAGTGTCTTAGAAACAAATAATTTAATTAATAAAAAATAATTTATTAAAAAGCATTTTAGTAAACAAAATTTAATGACAAAAAAATAAAATTTTTGTTAAAAGGTATTTTTGTAAAAAATAATTATTTTATCTTAAAAAATGAATAAAGTTAACGTTAGTTAATACAAAAAATTTAAAATGAATTAAAGAAAATTTTTTTTAAAAGTTATAAAAAAATATATATTTTATAAATAGAATGAAAAAAATATCATTTTAACATCTCAGAGAATAAAAAAAATGAAATTTTTACTAATTAAAATAATTAAATTATTTATTTTTTAAAAAATTCTGTTCCTTTATTTTTGTACAAGTTTAACACTTTAACTAAATGATAAGGTTAGGCACATCACAAACATTTATAATTACCGTCCTCATTAGAAGAGTTACTATCTTTTAAACCTGGAGTTATGTGGTCCAACTTGCCAATCGACCCAACACGTATAGTATTATCACATATCAGCCTCCCATAGCCACGCTAGCTACAGATCACATATAGCCATCACAGAAAGCACCATATAACTTTCAAGGTAAGAAACTAAGCATTCAACTAGAATAAATGAATAATACATACATGCTAGGAATTTTAATATGTTGTGGAATGCACTAGTTCTCAAGGCTTGGTTAAATTTGTGCAAATTGATGAATCATATAGTCAAAGTGATATATAATACTTTGGATATTGTTATTGATGATGATGTCATTGATGAAGATCGGAGTGGCAATGAGGCAATTAGAGATGAGTTTTCGTCCTACCTTATCCTGTCTCATCCTATAATAATCTGTATCGAATTCGCTTCGTTTTTACTTGTGGATAGTAAAAAGTTAAATTCTAACCCGCTTTTGTGGGTACTCGTTCCGTTCCTATCATTATTAAAATTTAACAAATAAAATTAAATTTTAAAATTTATATAACTATCATTACATATGTAATATAAATTAAAATAAAAATTTAAATATGATATAATATTATTAATCATTTTACTAATTATTTTATATATATATTACATATATTATATATTAAAAGTATATATATTTATATATATTATATATATACCAAGACGGGTAGAGACGAATTTAACCTAAACTCGACCTCGTCTCACTCCGTCTAAGAATCCGTCCTGTTAAAAATTTGTTCGGCACGAGGACAAATAATTATCCATTTCGAATGGTAGGATGTGGTGAATACTCACGAATTTAAAAATAGTGTTGTCACTCCTAGATAAAAATGGCAATATAATTTTTTTGAATTGAATTCACTTTAGATAAAATGGCAACATAATTCTTAATGTGACATTGACGATAATATTGTGTGATTTACGCCGTGGATTGACCATAATATTATGACTTACTAGCGGGTTATGACCTACATGATAAATTTGGAATATCAAAATAGCAGCAAGAATTAATTATAATATTCTAATTCTAATTTTAGCATTATAAGAAAAAATAGCGTTGGTATAAAAAAATTGTTACAAAAATTTCTAATGTGTTTGCAAAATAAATTTGTAACAAAAGTAAATAATTGACGATTTTCAAAACCAAAAAAAAAAAAAAAAAGACGATTTCAATTTTTACATTCACTCTGACAACTAAAACAGTATACTTAACCTATTTTTTACATTATAAATCAAAGAAAATAATTCCATAAATTTCTAATACATTCTTAGATATTTAATATTTAATATCTATCCCATGAAAAACATGTGAGATGGGACTGACATACATGTTGGTTGTTAAAAAATTCATGTAACATTATTAAATCCAAAATTAGATTGTCACCTACAATTCAAACTTTTTTCCGTAGAAAGTAGACACTATATTGGAGCTTGTCCAAATTTATTTAAATGAAAAATTAAAAAAGGCGAAGTTTAAACTTTAAATATTGGGTTTGCCGTGGCTCTAGTGGTTGGAACTCGCTCAACGGCTATCCCAATCTATGCTACAGTACAACACTATATACTCTCAAATAGCCGTTGCTACTTCACCTTCTCTTTTCAATTTGAATTTCTCTTCATCACTCTCTCACAACAATAAGAACGCGAAGGGGAAGAAAGGAAAAATCACCGAAAAGCAAACAACTCGAAAAGGATCTCTTTCCTCAGATTCTCGGATTTAATCTGCTTCTCCCCTCAGCTCAGACTCACCACCACAAGGTATATTATCCTCTCACGTTTTGCACTTTAACGTTACTTTGGTAGTTTAAAAAAATAAAATCACATGGCAACAAGTGTTTTTTTTTTTAATTCTAATGTCTGTTTTGGGTTTGATTTTTCAAGGTTAAAAGAAAATGATGCCAATAACGCCAGATCAGTGCAGCAAGAAAGTTGGATCAGGGATGACGGCGTCACCGTCTCCGTTTCTAACGCCTCGACCAGAACGACGTCGACCTGATTCAAGAGGCTCGGATCGGAACTCTAATAAGAACCACCGTCACGAAAAAGATAGCGAGACTAACGTCCAAGTTTTACTTCGCTGCAGGTCCTCGTCTTCTTCTTCTTCATGAATTTTACCTTGTGCTTCGCAATTTTGAGATTTTTTTCTTCATATATGTATTATATTGTGTTAGATTTTGGACCTGGCAACCTAGCAACTAGCATTAGTTTTATGATCCAAGCTTCGTGTACTGTGTTTTATCTGTGGTGTATAGTAAGAATTTTGAATTTTGAATTTTGTATTGCAGATTTGTATGTCTTTTATTGATTGTTAACTAGCCATGGATCTCTCTGAATGTTATGTTTGGTTTACTTTGGATTAGCATTTTTTAGGGTTAATAGATGTTATCATTGAGACAAGAAATGTTGTATTTCTCCAAATTATGGCTTAGCTAACATGCTCTTGGATTGTTGTTTTATTTATTTTAATTTATTCAGGCCATTAAGCGATGATGAACAGAAGTCGAATGTTCCTAAAGTGGTGACATGTAATGAAAACAAAAGGGAAGTTACTGTTATGCAGACTCTAGCAAACAAGCAAATAGATAGAGTATTCACCTTTGACAAGGTATGCAATACTTGCTTTGCTTCTATTTTAACTATCTTACTTTGATGTGAATTTCTTAGTTGTAGCATAGTGTGATCATTCTTTGGTTAACATTTCGACTTCCTGTTTATTTGGCAAGGTTTTTGGACCTAAAGCACAGCAAAGATCAATCTATGACCAAGCAATTGCACCAATTGTCAATGAAGTTCTTGATGGATTCAATTGCACTGTCTTTGCTTATGGCCAAACTGGGACTGGTAAAACTTATACAATGGAGGGTGGGATGAGAACTAAGGTATACAATACACTATGTGCCACTGCCCTAATTTCCTGATGCTAGTTAAAATGGTGTAGTGTTTTTCTTTTTTATCAAAGAAATTATCTAATGACATGATTAATTTGTTTAGGGTGGTGATTTGCCTGCTGAGGCTGGTGTTATTCCACGAGCAGTTCGCCAGATTTTTGACATTTTGGAGGCACAAAATGCTGACTACAGCATGAAAGTGACTTTCCTTGAACTTTATAATGAGGAAATAACTGATTTGTTGTCCCCAGATGAGAATTCTAAGCCCATGGAAGAAAAACAGAAGAAGCCTATAAACCTTATGGAAGATGGAAAGGGTTGTGTGTTCGTGAGAGGCCTTGAAGAAGAATCAGTTTACAGTGTAAATGAAATTTATACCCTGTTGGAACGTGGAGCATCGAAAAGGCGCACTGCAGAGACGCTGCTTAATAAGAGAAGCAGGTAGACCTGGTTTCCTTCAACTAAATTTGTTACATTTCTTGTTATTCAAATATCTTTTAATGAATATTATTTTGTTGCAGCCGTTCCCATTCAGTGTTCACTATTACTGTCTATGTGAAAGAAACAGTAATTGGTGATGAGGAGTTAATTAAATGTGGCAAGCTTAATCTTGTTGATTTGGCGGGATCAGAAAACATATTGCGGTCAGGAGCACGTGAGGTAATGAAGAGCTTCCTCCTTTATCTCACCTTTTTGTGATTAGTGCTGCATGGTAATATGTAATTGCAATTTGTCTTTTTATAAATGAGATAGATATAGAGCAACGTGGGGTAATGAAGAGCTTCCTCCTTTATCATCTCAGCTTTTTGTGATTAGTGCTGCATGGTATTATGTAATTGCAATTTGTCTTTTTATAAATGAGATAGATATAGAACAACGTGGTAAGAGAAAATGATCAAAATATGGCTCCTTTATCATCTCAGCTTTTTGTGATTAGTGCTGCATGGTATTATGTAATTGCAATTTGTCTTTTTATAAATGAGATAGATATAGAACAACGTGGTAAGAGAAAATGATCAAAATATGGCTCATATTTGTCACTAAGTTAACTTTTCCAGATATATCAGCAGTGGATTACCTTCTCCAACTATAGCTTGTTTCTCTTTGTCTATCAAAATATGAGGACTATACTTGTTTCTCAAGTATGCAACTGAATGTTAATATTATTGAAGCATTAAATATCAGCATATCTTCAATGCTGTGTGACAAAATTTGCAGGGACGTGCTAGAGAAGCAGGGGAGATAAACAAAAGCTTACTCACCCTCGGACGTGTCATAAATGCACTTGTGGAACATTCTCCCCATGTGCCTTACAGGTTCACCATAACACCATGTTCCTGTGCTGTTCAGAATTTGAAAGACATGTATCTTATATTATGCATGCCACTTGGTGTTGTTTATTGTTTCAGGGACAGTAAGCTTACTAGGATTTTGAGAGATTCCTTAGGGGGTAAAACAAAAACATGCATAATTGCTACCATTTCACCATCTACTTATTGTTTGGAAGAAACATTAAGTACACTAGATTATGCTAGTCGTGCCAAAAACATCAAGAATAAGCCTGAGGTCAGTTATTAAATGCAGTTATTATCTTCTTTTTTTTAAATTTACTTTATCATTTTAATTTGCTTTGTGGTGAATGTCACTGCTTATTCTTTTAACAGGCAAACCAAAAAGTTTCAAAGGCTGTTTTGTTGAAGGACTTGTATATGGAAATTGAGAGAATGAAAGAAGGTACATTCAACATTATCATCTTAAGTTTTGGAATATAGGGAGAATCTTGTATCAAACCTTTTTTCCAAAATGAATGCAGATGTGCGGGCTGCTAGGGAAAAGAATGGTGTATACATTTCTCACGAAAGATTTGCCAAGGAAGAAGCTGAAAAGAAGGTCAAGCATACTTGTTTTCAATATCTACATATCTGCCTAATGTTACAATAGGTTTCGTCTTAATTTTATTTACATCATTCTCTGATAAGAATAGCAAGATTAAGGATGTCTACACTCCCAAGTTTTTAGCAGAAAGCTCAAATAATAAGATTAAGGATGTTCTGTATCTTGTGATATTACCTATTTCAGTTTCCGCAATCTAATATTGGCTTGTTATCTATTCAGGCAAAAGATGAGAGGATAGAGCAATTAGAGAATGACCTCAGCCTTAGTCAAAAGGTATTCCCTGGAGTATATCAGGTTGACATTTTTCTATTCTGTCCCCAAATCTTGTCAATAATTAATTTCAATTTCAGGAAGTTGACAAGTTCCGTGAGCTCTATCTAACAAAGCAAGAACAGAAACTAGATTTGGAATGTGAACTGAAGGATTGCAAGGTGCGTGGAGGCAAAACCTTTTTTCTCTATTGCTAATCACTTAAAAGTTTCAGATTAAGAGTATCTTATCTCAAATTAAACAACTGCTTCAGGAAAAATTAGAAAAAACTAGCAACACCTTGCGAGATCTCCAAGAGAACTACAGGCTGGTAGTTTCAACATTGAAGGAGAAGGAACATACAATTTCCAAGCTACTGAAATCAGGTTTATTATCAATTGTCGCATGCTGGCACATTTGTGCTGTTTTTGTTCAGTATATATGATTTGCTTTATTTTATCTCCAACAGAAAATGCCTTAGTCGGGCGTGCGAAGGAAATGTGTACTGATCTGCAGATCGCATCAGATCATATTGATTCACTCTCCTCAAAATTAGGTATGATTTACTATGCTCTGAACTTTGACGACCACCATAAGAAATTTTCTTCACAGGAAAATGAGACTTAAAATTATTGTTATGCATTGGATAAGAATGATCAATAGAACCTATACAGGTTTTTGCAGGATATATACTTTCTTTTCTTAGGTATCTTATTTTGTTAATCTCACAGATCAAAAAGAAAGGATGGAGGCAGAAAATCAAAAGATAATATTGAATTTCGGTTCTCTTCTAAACGAGGGCCTAAAAGGCTTGCAGACAACCATTGCTGGGTCTATTAGTCAACAGCAGAAACAACTGAGGTGCATGGAAGATCATGTCTCCTCGTTCCTCACCAGTAAATGTGAAGTAAGAAAAATGGATAAAAGAAATCTTATTTCAATTTCAATCTATGTTTGCCATATTTTCTATTCATTTTTTAACTAGCAGCAATCTTTCATCAGGCTACACAATCTCTAGAATCAAGGATCAAGAAAATGACTGAGATTTATACTTCAGGAGTAGAGACCTTGAAAGGTCTAGCCAATACATTACATATGAAAGCTTCGTCTGATATGGAGCAGATGCAGTCTCAAGTTTCATCACAGGCATTGGCTGTTGAGGAGGTAAGAGCTCATGCAAATATTGCTTGGTTTTGTTAGATACGAAAACATGGTTATGCAAATGGGTTAACTCGACTATATTTAACTAAAGTTCACTCTGCAAAATTTGGGAAATTTAACTAAAGTACTAAACTCAGCAAAATTTGGTTTATTTCAAATGCTCACATCCACCTTAGTTGGACAGTCGGTGTTGATTGTTCATGAATAATGGATATAAATTTAATGGTTCCTTTGCTTTTTACTTTAACTTTCAATCCCTTTCTCTCTTTTGTAGTTTCTTGGTACTGCTGTTCATGAAGCCAACGATGTTATATGCAATATCCAGAATTCTCTTGCTGAGCAAAAGCAGCTACTAGCTTTCTCTATCCAACAACAAGAGGAAGTACGTTCTACTTACAACTTTTCAATTTTTTCTTGGTTAAAAATATTAGAACTTAAAACAATTATTTAATCATGCTATTTCATCAATCAATGTAGGGATTGCAACAAAGTTTGACTTCAGCACGAGTGGTTTCTGAGGCAACTGTGAACTTCTTTAATGACATTCATCTGAGATCTTCAAGAGTCATGGAAATTCTCGAAGAAACTCACATTGAGAGGTCCAATCATTTAACTAATTTTGAGAAGAAGTTCAAGGTAGGCAAATATTTTGTGCCTCCGAGTTACTTATCTCGTCATCTCTAAGTTAGCCTCTCGTGGTTGATTTCCTTTCTAACACATGTAACAGGAAGATGCTGTGAGAGAGGAAGAGAAAGCCTTAGAGGAAATTGTAGCAATTTTGGCGAGATTGACTTCTAACAGAATCACTATGGTCAATCAATCAATTTCATATTCATTTTTTATTCATATTTCTCTTCTTGATATGTACAATTCATATCATGTCAACTGCAGTAGTGCGTGCTGACTTGTCGAAAAATATGTATCAGGTCTCAGAGGCATCAAGAAATATGCAGGTCATGAGTACAAAACAGTCCGAGAGACTCCAGCAAGAGATGTTCAACATTCAGCAAGTTTCAAAAGATGCAACTAAGGAACTTTGCGAATATGTAGAGAATGCAAAATGTCATTTTGTGGAGCAGATATTCTCAGCAAATGAAATCAAGTCCAGCATGGAAAATTGTCTCTTGGATTGGTAAGCTTTCATTTTACTATTTATTTAGTAAAAAAAAAAAATCAGACACATTTTTATGTGATTGTTAATTATGCTCTGTAGCTCAAAGAAAGTGGACTGCTCCAAGCTGCAATGGGAAAGTGCTCACATGTCCTTAAACAATATCCACAAGCACAGTCTTGTAAAAATTGAATCTACAGTGAAGTAAGCTTTAGATCACATATTTTAGTTTTGTTTATAATAAGATATTTGACTATAATCTGATTAGTTCTAATGCTTGTAACTACTATTGATGCTTAACAGGGATAATATCATTAAAAATGATGCTCTAAATCAGGACTATGTGTCTGCGTCATTGACTTTGGATTCAGATTATACTGCCGGAACTCGCAACTTGTTAACAGATGTAAATGGTAAATTACTAAATTATTTGACTGAAAATATATCAGATGTAAATGGTTTTCAGTTTTCATTTCTTTATTTTCTGAGGCCTGAGAAACAAAAAACTTTTACTTCCAGGTGCACTAATGCTAGACCACGAAACCAAGAGGGAAATTGATTCTATGACTAAACAGTGGTTGGAACAGCTTAACTCTGTTCAACAGAAGCATGATGAAAATATATCAAACATCTCTGTCCAAGCAGATAAAAGCCTTGTTTTAGATTACGTGGTATGTGAAACTAACGAAGAATTTAATTGTTGTTGATCTTGTTAGGGAGACAGGAAAAAATTAGCCAATAACTAACAGAATTCGCACGTCCGAAATCCAAAATTATGTGACAATCTCTTTATGATGAATATTGTTTCTGTTCTTAGGTTGACAAGAATACAAGTCCAACATCCTATAAAAGAACTGTGGTCCCAAGCCATGCTTCCATTGAGAAGATGAGAACTCAGATTACAGAAGAAGGTTCCACGCCCAACCATACAAAATGGGAAAGCAAAATTCCACTTCCATCAGCATCTCCAAATCGGACACCATTTGCAAATGTGAACTGATGAAATTAAGGCAATTGTTTAGTTATCATGTGTACAAGTAAAAAAGCTCATCAACTGATGAGTACCACTCCCATGTATCCTAAACATTTTGCAATTTGTTAGCTTACTTTAAAAGAATGATAGTTGGGGAACATTATGATGCTTGTGAACATTATTATTAGTTTAATTAATATGGGTCTGCAATGGCTGCATTTCCCAAATTTGGGGATTTGCGTATTATGGGAGAGATTTGTAACTAGGCTAAATAGGTAAGAACGTTAAACGGTGAGAGTGTTTTGGTGAATGATGGAAAATTCAAGGGCGGGAAAAAGATAGCGGTGTTAATCACAACACATCTTAGAAATCGTTGGGGCTATTTCGATACCCCCGTCACCTCTCGTCTCGCATGTGTGAGAGGAGATCGGGATATTAAATACAATTTAGAGTGTATATCTCTTTCTAAAGAAAATACTAATGTTTTCAAGCTCAAATTTGATTGGTGGTGAGTACGGGTCGGTTTGGTTCGGATTCATGATAAAATTAGAATCGAACTGATTAAAATATAATTGGTTCGGTTTGGTTTAGATTTGTATTTTTTTGTACATGTACCCGAATCAAACTAAACCGATTAAGAACAGATTGGTTCGGTTCGGAATAATTGGGTACCCGATGACTTTGAAATTCATAAAAAAAATCAAATTTTTATTTTAAAAATTCAACAAGTACAATAAACATGTAATATCAATAGAAATAATCCAAACATGTTAAACACCAAATCATTAAAAATTAAACTCATTAAAATCCAAACATATTAATAGTGAATAATCTTTGTCTAATGAAAAAGTCATATATATATATATATATATATATTTTTATTTTTTTATTTAATTAATATATGATCGGGTTCACGGGTTGGTTCGAGTTCTATACCCTCAGAACCAATACCCGAACTAATACCCGTTGGTTCCAGAACCAATTTAATTGGTTTGGTTCAGGTTCGAATGGATAATCGGGTACCCGCTACCCATGCTCACCCCTAAATTTGATGATCATTTTTATTTTTGAAGAAGAAAACTAGTAAAAAAGAAAATAGTAAAAAGAGAAAAAAAATGGTTCGTCATATTATTAAGAATAAAAGAATATATTGTTAAGTTAGATGTGTAAATCTTTTTTTAAATATTAATTCTGATCAATATAGTTAACAAATAATTAATATTATTGTTAAGAAATAATTTTTTTTGTGACTAAACAGAAAAAAAAAAACAGAAATAAAATCAAATTAATTAGCTAGATTCATATCTAAATCTATTAGTTTTATATCTAAATTAATTGAGCTCACTCTATGGTTGACTCCAATTCGAATGAATGTCTGTGCTAGAAGCAGCTGATTTAGCCATACAATCTGCAACACTATTTACATTCCTCTGAATTAAAAGAATAGAGACTTTCTAATTCCAATTTATAACCTCTTGTATATGCTTTACCAAATTCTATTTCAGAATATCCTTACCAACTATTCTTTGGTTTACCAAGAAAAGAGCTTCTAAACAGTCTGTTTCACAAATAACCTTACGAAACCCACTATTCCAAACTAGAAGTAAACTTCTCCAAATCGCATACAATTCAGCAAAAAGAACACTGCACACTTCGACTTTTCTAGTGCAATTTTTCAACCAACATCCATTAGAATTGTAAATGATACCAAAATCAGTATAGCCAAAAGGAGCAAAACAACTAGCATCTCAGAATGAACTGGAAGTGAAACCCAATGCAAACAAAGCGAAGGAGGAGACAAAAATTGATGCAAAGCAAAAATAGTGTGGAATTCCCTTACTGAACTACGAATCAAACTCACCACTTTACTAGCACTCCAAGAGTCATCTATATTAAATAAGGCATGATTCTTGCTTCTTCAAATCCACCAAATGGTCGAAACGAAAAGAAAAACATCTCCACTCCTTGCACTTCTGTAGAGCCAATCATGTAAATCCGAGTTATCTGAATACATGCCTAAAAGGTTCCAGACTTTCTTGGCATTAGGGGTCTCCCGAAGACAATGAAAAATGGATTCAGAACCATTCTGACACCGATGACAATTGCTAGATAAAGTTAAGCCACGATCCAAACAAAACTTTGCCGTTGGAATAGCATTATGAAGACGGAGTCAAATCAAGAACTTGTACTTCTCAGAAATATACAGTCGTCATACCCACGACCAATTATCACGCTCATTCCAGTCAAACTTTATTAAGAAATAATTTAACAAAACATACTAGTATTTTCTAATTTTTCAAATTATTCTTTCATATTTAAGTAAAATCACCAAATTCACAATAATTTGCAATTCACAATGCTTCATGCCCCCATATTTAAAAATTTCAGCCATGGGAAGTTATATAACAGAATTTTCTTTTACTGCTTGTGAATGCAAGCTACATATTATATATTATATATTTTCATTTATATATGTAGCTTCACCACATTGTGCTGTACTGCTGTTCCTTTTCATATTAGACTTACGTGCATAAGAAGAAAGAAGTTTCTCACACTTTCCACTACATGGACAATTCTCCGCGTAATTTTTAGCTGGCGCCTATGGCGGCTTAAGTATTTGGCTGGTTTTTGAAGTGTTTTACTAGACAACTAACAAGAAACCTAAGAGAAAAAACATGATTTTGCTACCCAAAAATGGGGTGCGCTTCACAGCAGTTCTGTTTGAATGGAGATTAATAATATTATTCCTCAGACATTTATGCGTTTACATTAAGGTTCTTTATTTGACTTTTGGTTACTAGAAAATGGTGTAATAAAATATTCCGAGAAAAATGACATGGAAGCTTCATGGAACTGTTGTGCTGGCTTGTTTGACAAGGATATGGAAGATTCATACAAGTCGATTGCTCAACCGTGCAGCCTTACTCGGTAGCATAACTGCAAAAACACTGCAAGTTGCAATCACACGCTTATTAAAGTAGTAGAGGTAACGAAGCATGTGAGGGTCACGTGGACTACTGAAAATAAAACTAAGTGATTTAGTGAGAGAGTTTAATTTTGATATACTTAATTATATAAATTAATTTACCTAGTCGTTTACTTATATCTGTTTTTTTTTTATGATTATTCATATATTTAATGTTAAATATAATTATTTTTTCTGATCTAATAATTATTTTTTCTGTTTTTTTACTAATATTGTATTAAAATTAAATTATTTAATCCAATAAAATTACTAAAACTGAAATAACAAATATTTTGATCCTCTAATAAGTAATAACAATTTTATTTTTACTCACAAATATTACGGATTTTACTATCCAATAAGACAGATTTTTAAATACGAATAACATATATTTTTACTTAAAACTTAAAAGAAATAACATTTTTTTTTCCACTTTTCA
The DNA here is from genome assembly GCF_003086295.3 of Arachis hypogaea. NCBI lineage: Eukaryota > Viridiplantae > Streptophyta > Magnoliopsida > Fabales > Fabaceae > Arachis > Arachis hypogaea. The sequence goes on along the minus strand of NC_092047.1, from coordinate 31,524,666 downwards.
AACACATCAATTTGGCAGGTTCGACTACATATGACTTGTATATATTTTGTGTTATTGTATAATTACTATGATATTTTATGTTCTTATTTTGTTTATAACTATTCGATGAGGTTAGACATCCAATTTTATGTATATAATAAATTATAATTATATATTTGTTATATTAAAATTGTTTTATTATTTTAGCGGTAATTAGTAAATATTAAATAAATTATTTTTAAGCTATTTAGATTAATTTTTTTATTATTTCTCAAATATTATTGATATATAATCTAAGGTCTATAAGTTTTAAGAATAAAGGACACTAATAAGTAGAGTGAAAGTTTGTCCAGGGTGTTAAAGAAAGTGACAATTTGATCTCTAATAATTCTTGGGTCAGACAATCTTATTTCTGATTTTTTTTTATTTAAAGTTTTTAATGATATGAATAAATTATAGAATATAATAGTTTATTAAAATTTAAAATTGAAAAATGATCACGTATTATTTCAATAATTAGTTATAGATTAGTCCTGTATATATCCTACTTTTTAAATAGTACGTGCAAGTTTTGTTTTTGTTTTATAAATTGATGGACTATTCGTGAAGATAGATTTGTGATTAAACCTTTGAGTGTAATAAATAAAATGTTAGAGACGAAATTGTAAGACACAGAAATTACACCAAATCTGGATTACTTTAATGTTTGTTTATTCTAATTCCGTGTATTGTGATCTACGTGGGCATCACTTACTCATGAAATCATCATGATATCCTGTTTTATATTTAATTATAACCGTTATTTTTTTATTTATATAAAGATATCTATATCTTTTAAATTTTAAATTTTATTTTAGAGAATAAAATGTGATATTTTATTATTTATTTTATAAATAGGACAAAAAAATATAAAAAAAAAATTATTCAAAAATAAAAAATTATATTTTATTCTCTAAAATAAAAATTTAAAATGTAGAATATCTAAATTTCTGTATTAAAATAAATAATTTTATTTAAAGAGATATGACATGTGACAATTAGATATCTATTAGATATCTAAATTTCATCGATGAGGAATCTTCCAAATTAAGTTAGGAAACCTATTAGATACGATAGCGCGCAATTATGTAAGCATCCACGAACGTAGTTAGAACTTTTAGAACAAAGAAAGTCAAAAAGTCCAACTAAATTGTTTTTTGCTGAACAAAATAGAACCTTTCCCAGTTTCCGTGGTTTCCAAGTTGAACCAAACAATACCTTTGACTTTCTCACCAAGTAATATAACTCCCCTATAAATACACACACACACTTCCTCATTCTCCCAAAATTCATTCATTCACACACTCAAAGCTTAATTATTCACATATACGATTCATTCATTCAAATTCTTCATGACAGTTATCAAGAGAGAAAGAGAAACAAACAATGGAAAAGAGAGCATAGATTATTTGGCAAATACCCTAATGTTGCTCTCAAGTGCCATAGAATTGAAGAGTAGTGAGAAATTCGAGTGCAAGACATGTGGCCGCAAGTTCGCATCTTTTCAAGCACTTGGTGGGCACAGAACCAGTCACAAGAGACAAAAGCATAATGGTGATCATGGTGATGAGCAACAACTCAAATCAGAGGCCAAGAAACCCAAGAAGATGCACGAGTGTTCAATCTGTGGAATGGGATTCTCTTTGGGGCAGCAATTAGGTGGCCACATGAGAAAGCACAGAGAGAATAATAATAAAGGGTTTTCTTCTAATCCTATAAACCATGCTGTTGTCAAAGTTCCGGTTTTGAAGAGATCAAATAGCAAGAGGGTTATGTGTATGGACTTGAACTTGACGCCATTGGAGAATGATCTCAAGTTGTTGTTTGGAAACAAGGCACCACGAGTTGATCTTTCTTTCTTGTGATGTATAGTTAGTTAGGACTTAGACAGATATTTTTATTCGTACTTTTTTTCAATTATTTTTGGCTGTAAAGATTCATTATTGATTTATATATATTAGATGATTGATTCATTATCAAGTTTTGCTTTGTGGTGGTTTATAGAGGAGTGCTAGGGGTTAACAACTTTTGGTATTTGTAGCCATCAAATAGCCATCGATAATGGTTTTAATGGTGTGAGATTGGTGTGGGATTTCATCCAATGACTCACTTTTTCTTGTTGGTTACATGCTGGCCAGAATTTGAAAAAGTTGCTTGCCTCCTAGACTTTTCCTATACAGTTAGTGGTTTCACTATTTGTAGTTAATCATTCTTGCATCTAAATTGGGTAAGGGAAAAGCTTTTTTTTTTTTTGAATTTTATTGATGAAATGACTATAGCATCCTTACAATGTCATAACCAAGCAAAGCATTGCAAAAAGGTGGAACAGGACGGATATATTCATTACCTAGTGGGGTCCAATGAGATTTAAAAAATTATTGAGTGGTTTTTAGGATAAAAAATTTAAATATAGAGTAAAGATGTGTGTTATTTTTTTGGAAATGGACGTTTTCTTATGTATATAGAGACAGGTGGATATTGCAGAAGTGCAGGCACAACATGTAGATAATGTGTTGACTCAGCATGCAGCTCACGTGTTGGACATGTGTCCAAATCTAAAGCAACATGCAAGTTCTGTATTGACACGTGACAACCATTCGTCAACACACATAATGCGTGATTCCTACGTGGCAGGCAACATGCAGGGTGTGTGTTGCACACGTGGCGGACGTTGGTTGGATGGTTTAGCAACACGTAGCCTGTGATGTGAGTTTTCCGTCTATAAAAAACAAAGCTCGTAATCATTTTGCTTCATTCTGAAAAAAGTGTTTTTGAAGAACTGAAGATTGATGGTTTAGAAGTTATAATAAATTTTTGTTGCAAGTATAGTTTCTAAACCAAGCAATCAACCTTTCTTACAAAAGTTTTGGTTGTCACAAGTAATAAACCCCTTTAAAATTGATAACCGAAGTATTTAACCTCGGGTCGTCTTCTCAAGGAATTGCAGGGAGGTGTTCTTATTATTGGTTATGAGTCTTGTAAATTGGGGGTTTTGAAAGTAAGGAACAAGTAATTTAAATGATAAATAAAATAAATAAATAACTGTAAAATAAACTCTTAGCAATGTATGAAAATTCAGAAGTCCTATCCTAGTTATTCTTATGAGAATTGAGTTTAACTCCACTTAGTTAACCTTTACGAGAGTAAGGGAAAGTCAAGTGGATTAATTAGTTAGATTCTCAAGTCCTAGCCAACTCCTAAGGAAAGACTAGAGTTAGTGAAATTCCAGTCAATTAGAGGAATTAATCAACAATCATGATAAGTTTAATAACTCAAGAGCCTCCAGTTAATCAATTAAAGCCAAGAATATAAAAAGCTAAATAAGGATCATAAGTTTGAAATACCTCAATTGTATTAATAATAGAAAATCAATCTAAACATAAAGAGTTCATAAGCCAATTTAGCAACATAAGTAATTAAATAAAAGCATTAAAGTATCTGAAAGTAAAAGAGAAATATAAAGTAAAAAGAATATTGAATCTGATGAAGAGTTGAAATCCTAAATCTTTTAAGAGGAATCCTAATCCTAAAACCTAAGAGAGAGGAGAGAACCTCTCTCTCTAAAAACTACACCTAAATCATAAAAAGTGAATAATCGAAGGCTTCCTCATGAATGGATGCATTCCCCCACTTTATAACCTTTAATATGTGCTTCCTGGACTTGGATCTGGACCAAAAAAGGTTTCAGAAATCGCTGGGAGCATTTTTTGCAGTTGCTGCACGTGGCGTCTGTCACGCGTCCGCGTGGGTCGCGCGGTCGCGTCATCTGGGAGTTTTCCTTGTCACGCGTTCGCTTCGGTCACGCGTACGCGTCATTGTATTCTACTCAAGGCGCGCGTCTGCGTCAGTCACGCGTTCGCGTCGCTACCTTTTCGCGCTAGGCATGCGGCCGCGTCGTCCATGCGTTCGCGTCGCTACCAGTTTCTTCAAAAACTCCATTTTGTGCTTTTCTTCCATTTTTGTATGTTTTCTTTCCATCCTTTAAATCATTCCTGCCTTAGGAGATCTGAAAATACTTAACACACAAATCACGGCATCGAATGGTAATAAAAGGTAATTAAAATAAATATTTTTAAAGCATAGGAAACATGTTTTTCACATATATCACATAATAAGGAAGGGAAAGTAAAACCATGCAATATACATGAATAAGTGGGTGAAGGATTGAATAAATCACTTGATTTGAGCACAAAATATATCATAAAATATGGGTTTATCAACCTCCCCACACTTAAACAATAGCATGTCCTCATGCTAAATCCAAGATAAAGAGTAAGGTAAAGTGGTGGAATTTCATGCAATGCATTCTATTCTAAATGCAAACTACCTAAATGAATCATGTAATTCTAGTTATTATTCACTTGTATATAAAACTTACATGTAGTTAAATTAATTCATATCCTCAAGGAATCATATATGCATGGTTAAACCCTAGATAATGTTAAAGCACTTGTACAATTGAGATGGGTAAAAGTATTTCACAAACTTGCAAGATAATTAACAATTAAGCAGAGATATATGGTGATGAGCTATTGAACCCTCACTGGATTTTGTGTTTACTCTCTAGTCACTCAGTGTTTATTGGGTTAATCACTCTATTCTTTTTCCATCCTTACTTTCTATAACTTTGTTCTTCATCTAACCAATCAACAATTATGGAATATAGACATACAAAAATCATGAGGTCTTATTCAAGGTTGTAATAGGGCCAAGGTAAAGGTAAGGGTATATGTATAAGGTTAAGTAAGCTAATAAAGTGAATCCTTGATTAGTCTAAGATCTCACCTAACATACACACTTTATATAAATTAAAGTTCCTTAACCTATTTGCCCAAATTTTCCCATTTTGAATTACAAACTCATGCATTAAATTTAATTTTGTCCCATGTGCACTGATTCTTTTTTTTTTAATTTGCAATTGGGGAATTTTTGTATCCCCTTTAAATACTGAAATATTTTTTTTATATCAATGCACATGGTAATTCAATTGTTTTGATTTCACATGAGCATACTTCCCAAATTTTGTTTTTGAAATAACTTATTCTTTTTAAATTCCTACTTTGTTTCTATCATCCCATGTTCCCATAAAATTTCTCACACTTAAATTATGCACAATTTCTATCTTAAGCTAACCAAGGATTCAACTTGGGATTTTTAATTTGTTTTTCTGCTTAAGGCTAGAAATATGGTTTATAGAACAAGAGGGGATTAAAAAGCTCAAGGGGCTAACAAGGGTGATGTAAAAGGTAGGCTAATTTGGGATAAGTGAGGAAAAATTCAAATGATGGCCTCAATCATCTCTTGGTATGTATCTATATTCTATAATTGGACATATAGATTAAAACAAAGTAAAAAATACCAGAATGAAAAAGAAGGGCAAAACACACAGGAATAAGATTTATGGTTTGAATGTAACCATACAATTAAGCTCAAAACTCACAGGCTGTGTGTTCTCTAGCTCAAAAATCATATATCAGTTATGTATGTCATGCAAGTAGAAATCAAGAGTTCCCATTATTCTCAATGTAAATCTTAGGGTGCCTTTAAAGTTTTAGTGTTCCTCTTTGAAGAAATGTTGTTAATTAACTAACATGTAATGCTATATATACAAAGTGTGTGGATTGTTTTGATTCTGTTAAAGTCTCTAGTTTACTCCTTTTATTTTCAATTAAACCAAACTATTATATACTAAAAGGGTAAACTATACTAATTAATCCACATATTCTATAACTAATAAGTTTAGAATTCCAAACTAAACTAAATGGCTAAGATATAAACTAAAGTGCAAAATGCGGAAATAAAGTAAAAGATACAGCAAAAGAACAATGTATAAGTACTGAAAAATAAAAATAAAAATATAGAAGAATACAAAATAAGATAAAAAGAGTCTGTAGTGGTTCACCAAAAAGAAATACGCCAGGGATGGCGACCTCCCCACACTTAAAATGTAGCATCGTCCTCGATGCTCACTCAAGCTGGGTGTGAAGGAGTGTCATCACTGGAAGGATGGGCTGCTGATGTCTTTGTGGTGGCCGGAGGGTCTGCAGTCTCTATGAGGGTAGCAGGATCGGTCTGCTGCAGTGGAAGCGCTGACTGTAGAGGAATCTCTGGGTCTGCGGCCTGAATCTGATGTGGCTCCTCAGGATGTGGCGCAGCCTGCTATGGTCCTGCCTGCTCAGCCTGGGTGGGTGCCTCATCCTCATGATCATCCTCCCCCATCTCAGATGTATCAGAAGGGGTGTCAAGCTCGGAGGGGATGTCGCCGTCGGATCGGATCATCAACTTGAGGTGCTCATAACGTCGCTTGTTGCGACGCTCCATGCGATCCAGACGGGCGAAGAGTCGATGTACCAAAGATAAATGGGCTCAGGAGCAGGTGGATGTGCAGTGGACGGGGATGGGGCAGTGGATGCAGAAGGGGCAGCTGAAGATGTGGCTGCCTCAGCAGAAGCGGTGAGGAATGGGGGTCTGTAGCCTAAAGCTTGAAACTTCCTGCTGTGAGGGATAATCTTCTTGCAGTCTGTAGCAGGTGACTTCTCATCAGCAGGCTCCCAAGGCATGTCAGCTCGACGGCCGAGCTGGGTGATCAGATAAGGGAATAGGAGAGTGCCTCTGACATGGACCCTGGCCATGTAGTACCGGATGAATCATGGAAGATACAGGTCCTTACCCTCCATCACACACCATATGAGGGTGATCATAGCAGCGGGCAGCTCCGTCTCATGAGTACTCGGCATAACAAAGTTGCTCAGGATCTGGTGCCAAAGCCGAGCCTCATCATTCAGATACATCAGCTTGATTCCCTTAGGCATTGCTGTATTCTTTCCCATGACCCAGGGGACAGTAGGATCAAGGGCTATCCTCTGCTTGACAGCATCCCAGTCAAATCTCATATAGCGCATATCCTTCTCAGCCTTCTGGTAACCATCAGGCTGGTCTGACTTAGGCTGAAGCTGTAGAATGTCCTCAATGGCTTCCTCAGTGATCAATATCTGTTTCCCTCTGAGGTGCACTGCATCCAGGGAAGTCTTGAAATAGTTGCAGTAAAACTCTCGAATCCAGGAAGCATTGACCTCTGTCAAGTCCCTTTCCAAGAAGAACCAGCCTCTCTGTTTGATCTGATCGAAGGTGTACTGCTGTAGTTCTTCTGGAATCTTCAGAGTTCTCTCCAGGTACAGGTTCCTGGAGGTGGCAAACACTGGATACTTCAACTCACAGTATCTGTTTGCAAATTTGACTTGATCAGTGGCTAGGAGAAGCTGGTCAGCCTTCTCCTGCGGGGTAAAGTACTTTTTCCGCCAGGAGTCATCATGCAGAATGTCCAGGATGGACATAGAGGATTCGCCTCTTTTCTGTTTTCCAGTGGTCGCTTTGCCCTTTCCTTTGCGCTGGGTGTCAGACATCTTGAAAAGCAGAAATTTCAGGATATAATTGAAGAACAAAAGCTGGAAAACAAGTAGGCAAATAGGATGTATCAATGTAAGCATAAAGGCAAACGAGCAGTAGAATTATGAAATGAGTTAAGTATATGTGCATTATGGATTGTATTTGAGTTAGAAATCAGAGATGAAAAATCACAATCCAAAATGTAATATAAGTAGAATTCATGTTAAGTAGGAAAAATAATAATCATGCCTTGAGTTAGAAAGTTAAAGTAAATAGTTAAAAATCAAAAAGAGAAGTTTGAAAGTTAGATCGGTTGAGATTGAAAAAGATGTTAGAAAGTGGAAATCAGTGAGTTAGGAGAAAGAAAAATAAAGTGAGTGGCATTGATAAATGTTTCCTAGTAAAAAGAATTTCGCAATTTTAAACAACAGCCAACTCATATTCAAGCAAGAAAATCAGGTTGTTGATGATAATCATATAGATACATGAGTAACAAAAATTAAAATCTAATCATCAATAATGCAATATATTAACCAGGAAATCGAAAGGAATAAGAATGTTGGCCCGTGCGTTCATGAAATGGTTTGGGTATAGCGAAGTAATGCAAAATTCAAAATTGCCAAAACTAGAACATGAATGAAAATAAAAGAATTTGCAGAAAATTAGGCAGCATTCCGGCTAAAATTTGATGTTCCCGGGTAATAAACAGCAAGCAGAACAGTTCATATAAATTAAAATAAAGCTGCAAATAGACACAAGTAATATGAACATGAAAGAGCAATGTAACAGCAGCATGAAACAGTAAAGAACAGCATATGCAGAACAAAATTACAGAATAGGTAAAACAAGCAACAAGTACGGCACAATTATCAGGCCTAAATCCACTAACCACATTCTAACTACCTAACCACCTAGAATCCACTACAAACATGCATCTCTAACAATCCTAATTCGAACATAAACTGAAAAATATGCAACTAACTACGAATGAAAGAAAAATTGGCGTTTTGCAGAACCTGGTATGCGTATGAGCGGAGGTAAGGGCAGAGAGATAGTGGTGGGGATGTGGCGGCGCTGGGGGGCATGGCGGCGCGGTGGTGGAACAGGGGCGGTGGCAGGGGGTTCGGGTTGGGGTAATGGTGGAGGGGGGTGGTTGTGGTTGAGAAGAGGGGGTAATTGTTGTGGTGGTGGTCGGTGGAGGGGGCGGTGGTCTGAGGCTGGCCGCGGGGGAGGGGTAGCGGTGGTTGATGGAAGGAAAAGAGGAAGAAAAAGGAGAAGGAAGGAAGGAGAGAGGGGAGTGGGTGTCGCGGCGGGTCTGGGTGGTTGGGGGCGGTGCGGCGGTCGGAGGTGGTCGGCAGTGGTGATGGTGGAGCAGAGGAGGGGGTTTACAGAGAAGGGGAGGAGAAAGGGTGTGTATGGGGCGCGATGGGGTTAGGGTTCGCGTGAAAAAGGGTTAGTGATTTTGAATCCACGCGAATGCGTGGGGCACGCGATTGCGCGACTAGGTTGAAATGGGATTGACGCGGTTGCGTGATTGACGCGATCGCGTGGTTTGGGTAGAAGGTGGTTGACGCGGAAGCGTGGGGCACGCTACCGCGTCGCTAGAATTTGTGCTAGACGCACGCTTCCAGTGTCGTTCAGCGTAACTCTCTATCTCCATTTAGGGGGGCCATAACATCCACGCGCCGCGGACGCGTCGCTCACACTTTTGCATGGGATGAGTCTTTTGCAAGTGACGCGTTCGCATCACGGATGCGAATGCATGGGCCGTTTCGTGCTAAACGCACACCAGCCGCACGATTCCAGCCCAGGTTTCTGGGCGTTGGATCTTTACGCCGATTTCCAAGTCACGCGTTTGCGTGAGTGACGCGGACGCGTGGGAGGTATTTTTCGCAAATCACGTGAACGCGTCAGCGACGCGGTCGTGTGGAGCAATTTGTGCCAAAGGCACGCCTCCAGCCACGTTTTCGCGTGACTTTCTATTCACTTTCCTTTTCTACCTAATGCACTTGTGACGCGGACGCGTCAGCGACGCTGTCGCGTCGCGTGCGATTTTTTTTATATGCAATTATGCAGTATGCAATGCTGATGCAAATGCTATGAATAAAATTCAGGTTCAATGAAAATAATATAATATAAAAACAAACAAAACAAAATAAAATTGAAACAGGAACGATCATACCATGGTGGGTTGTCTCCCACCTAGCACTTTTAGTTAAAGTCCTTAAGTTGGACATTTGATGAGCTTCCTGTTATGGTAGCTTGTGCTTAAATTCATCCAGAAATATCCACCAATGTTTGGAATTCCAGCAGCCTCCGGGGTCCCAAACTAGGCATGTAAAGCTTTTGAGCAGCTTCAAACAGATTCTCAGGCTCCCGTGGTAACGAATGTCAGAACAGATTCCAGGATCCCAAACTTTGCTTTTGAATCCGCCTTTGTCTTGCTCTATATTCTTCCGTTCGGGTGGTTTAGAGGTTGTTTCCTCACCAGGGTGACCAAACGTCTTCCGAGACCCATTCAATTGAACGTGATACCAATCCTTGCACTTCGAATCGAAGCGTGGAACCTTATTGACTCTTGTACACCAGTTTTGAGTACGAGCCATTTTCCTCTTACTCTTAAAGCCACAGAGAGCTCTAAGCTGGCCATCTGTTTCAAGCAAACCATATTCAAGTTGAAAAGTAAAGATAAAGATAAAGGTTAAGGATTGTACCCACTTGAAGCTCGTATTAGGTGGTAATGGCCTTGGGATAGGTGTTTCCAGTGGTTCTCTAAGCTCTACTCCCTTGTATTCTTCTGTGAATTCCTCCACTTCTTTGCAAAATTCTTCAACTGCAACTGCGTCCTAATCAAAGTCTTCTATGTCTTCCTCGTCACTCAAGTCATACGTTGGAGGTTGAGAGAAACCTACCTCGATGTCATCTTCGTATTCACTTGGACAAGGTTCTTCAGGCTCAAGGAATTCAGTTGCGGATGTGAGTTTATGACTAGGAGAGCTTGATTCAAGATCATCACTGCCCATGGAATCAACTTCTTGGTCTATTCCGTCCAATTTTTCACAAGGTATATGCATTGGAGGTTGTGCACTATCCTCCCTGGCATCAATTTCGAGCTTCTCGGCGGAATCCTTTACAGTTCTTGATTCCCATGGAGGTTCAGCATCTCCTAAATCTTCAACCACTTCTTCTTCTACAACTATCATGGCTTCCTCCACTTGTTCCAATACAAAGCCATGCTCCTTATTGTCCACTGGAGTTTCTAGGGTCTCCTTCATGCTACGCTCTTCATTTGATTCTCCACATGTAACCATGGGAGTACTTTGAGTGCTCCGATATCGGGAAGCTATTATATTTACTACCTCAGTTAAGGCAGTAGTGAGTTCCAGTACGCCCCTTTGTATCTTTGCTTGCCCTTGAAGAAGAACACAAAGTTTGTCATTCATTGGAGGTTGGGGTGGATATGAGGGTTCATTGGTTGGGAGAGAGGGTTCATAATAAGAATGTGGTGGTTCTTGGGAGTAGTTGGATTAGGATTGTGGTGGATAAGGGTCGGATGGTGGCGAATGGTGAAAAGGAACTTGTGAGTGTGGTGGTTCAAAGCTACGTTGAGAGGGTGGTCTATAAGCACAGGGTGGGACTTGTTGGTAATTACAAAGTGGTCCACCATATCTACCAGCTTGGTATGCATTGTAGAATGGTCCTTGCCCATGATATCTCGGAGGGTGTTGTTGCCTAAAGGGTTGATCAGATCCTTTTGGCTCCATCCATCTTTGATTGCTTAGACTTTGATGCATATTCCTGTTATAGCTTCCACTTCTTTCAACAAATTTAGAACCAAACTCAAATCGATAGGGGTGAGAATTCATAGTAGCTAATAGAAATAAAAGGAAAAAAAAAAACAAAAACAAATAAACAAGTAAAAGAAAAATATTTACAATAACCAATAATAAGGCACACGTTTGCAATTCCCCGACAACGGCACCATTTTAAAGAACTGAAGATTGATGGTTTAGAAGTTATAATAAATTCTCGTTGCAAGTATAGTTTCTAAACCAAGCAGTCAACCTTTCTTACAAAAGTTTTGGTTGTCACAAGTAACAAACCCCTTTAAAATTGATAACCGAAGTATTTAACCTCGGGTCGTCTTCTCAAGGAATTGCAGGGAGGTGTTCTTATTATTGGTTATGAGTCTTGTAAATTGGGGGTTTTGAAAGTAAGGAACAAGTAATTTAAATGACAAATAAAATAAATAAATAACTGTAAAATAAACTCTTGGCAAGGTATGAAAATTCGGAAGTCCTATCCTAGTTATTCTTATGAGAATTGAGTTTAACCCCACTTAGTTAACGTTTACGAGAGTAAGGAAAAGTCAAGTGGACTAATTAGTTAGATTCCCAAGTCCTAGCCAACTCCTAAGGAAAGACTAGAGTTAGTGGAATTCCAGTCAATTAGAGGAATTAATCAACAATCACGATAAGTTTAATAACTCAAGAGCCTCCAGTTAATCAATTAAAGCCAAGAATATAAAAAGCTAAATAAGGATCATAAGTCTGAAATACCTCAATTGCATTAATAATAGAAAATCAATCTAAACATAAAGAGTTCATAAGCCAATTTGGCAACATAAGTAATTAAATAAAAGAATTAAAGTATCTAAAAGTAAAAGAGAAATACAAAGTAAAAGGAATATTGAACCTGATGAAGAGTTGAAATCCTAAATCCTTTAAGAGGAATCCTAATCCTAAAACCTAAGAGAGAGGAAAGAACCTCTCTCTCTAAAAACTTCATCTAAATCATAAAAAGTGAATAATCGAAGACTTCCTCATGAATGGATGCATTCCCCCACTTTATAACCTTTAATCTGTGCTTCCTGGACTTGGATCTGGGCCAAAAAGGGTTTCAGAAATCGCTGGGAGCGTTTTCTGCAGTTGCTACATGTGGCGTCTGTCACGCGTCCGCGTGGATCACGCGGCCGCGTCATCTGGGAGTTTTCCTTGTCACGCGTTCGCTTCGGTCACGCGTACGCATCATTTGTGTTCTGCTCAAGGCGCGCGTCCGCGTCAGTCACGCGTTCGCGTCGCTGCCTTTTCGCGCTAGGCATGCGGCCGCGTCGTCCATGCGTTCGCGTCGCTGCCCGTTTCTTCAAAAACTCCATTTTGTGCTTTCCTTCCATTTTTGTATGTTTCCTTTCCATCCTTTAAATCATTCCTGCCTTAGGAGATCTGAAAATACTTAACACACAAATCACGACATCGAATGGTAATAAAAGGTAATTAAAATAAATATTTTTAAAGCATAGAAAACATGTTTTTCACATATATCACATAATAAGGAAGGGAAAGTAAAACCATGCAATTTACATGAATAAGTGGGTGAAGGATTGAATAAATCACTTGATTTGAGCACAAAATATATCATAAAATATGGGTTTATCAGTTTTCCTCCAAGGTCGGTACAATGGAGGGCATTGTAAATATAGTAGTTTACTACAATGGTGAAGTCGTACGAAATACGTATGAGGGTGTGTGCTTTACGTGTGAGAATATGTTTTCGTTTGTGGTTCCGTGCACTATAACATTCGCTGAACTACAGTACGAGCTCTATCAAAGCATAGAGGCTAACATTGTAAAGAGGGTGACCAACATTCTCTACAGGAGTTCGGTTGTGGTATTTGGCAGCCTAATACAATTTGAGGTTATGCCAATCATCGACGAAATAAGTATTCAACGGATGTTTCGTATTCACCGGCAAACTTAGATACAACACCTGAGGATTGAGTTATACGTTGAGTTTGAGCATATTGTTGCAGATGAGGTTCAACATGACCCAGATGTGCAAGATGATAGAGTTGAGGCGTACTTGGGAATGAACGATGAGAGCGATGATGAGTTCGAAGCTACGTACGAAGTTGGTGATGAGGGCGAGGACAAGGGCGGCGATGAGGGAGGCAGTGGCAGAAACTTTAGCGGTTCCAACCGCAGTTAGTCAACGGATGGGCATTCCACCCTTAATGCGTAGCTTGGATCTTGACACCATGCATGCACCGGAGTTTCCCGAATATGCAATCATAGGTACATGAGCAGTGGGTAATATGTTTACTTGATTTTATTTTAGCAGATCAATGAACGACAAATTTGTTTTCTTATAGGTGTTGCTGATCCTGAGGATGGGGAGTTTAGGATTGGAATGGAATACAGTTCAAGAAAATCAGTCATTACGGCAATTTAAAGTTACACTATCTCCAGAGGAGTCGATTACATTGTTTATGAATCCGAGCCACAAACGTTCTATGGAAAGTGCAAGAATTATGGATGTGGGTGCGACTGGCTTATTCGAGCCAGCTTGATACATAAGAAAGCTTGTTGGGAGATTCGAAGATACAACGGGAGGCACACATGTTCCATGGGAACGATCTCACAGGATCACTCTAAGTTAGACTCAGACACAATTGCTGAGGCTATGAAACTATAGGTTGAATCTGACCCATCCATAAAGATCAAATCTATAATTACGGAGGTCCAGGCAAGATTCAACTACACTATTAGTTACCGGAAGGCTTGGCTGGCAAAGCAGAAGTCAATAGCCAAGGTTTTCGGTGGATGGGAAGAATCTTACCAAACTTTACCGTTGTGATTCTTGGCGATGGTTCAGAAGATGTCTGGTTCACAAGTCCAAATAGAAACACGACCTCTGCATAACGGGAGTCAAGAGGTGGACGGTGCTAGGATACTTCATCGGTTATTCTGGAGCTTCAACCCATGCATAAGAGCTTTCAAATATTGCAAGCCGCTGGTTCAGGTTGACGGGACCTACCTATACGGAAAAAATAAAGGTTACCTTTTGGTTGCAGTTGCACAAGATGGGAATCAAAACATTGTACCGATTGCTTTTGCCATTGTAGAGGCTGAGACTGTTGATGCGAGGCACTTTTTTCTCAGAAATTTACGAACACATGTTGTAAGAAAAGACGGCGTGGGGATAATTTCCAATTGTCATGAGTCAATTCGGGCCGCAGTAAATCATAGCGGAGGTGATTGGAAACCTCCAAGAGCATGGTGGATGTTTTGTATTCGGTACATTGGCAGCAACTTCTTGAGAGAATTCAAGATTCCGTACTTGTAAAAGTTTGTGGTCAACATTGGGTATTCAAGGGCAGTGAAGGAGTACAATGCCAACTATAGAAGGTTGCAAGAACGAGGCGAGGCATATGTTCATTGGTGCAACAACATCGATCGTCCCTAATGGGTGTTGGCATTTGACAAGGGACATCGATGGAGTCACATGACGACGAACCTTGTCAAGTGCATTAATTTGGTGTTGAAGGGTACTCGAAATCATCCTATATTGGCGCTAGTCCGAGCAATATATTATCAGTTGAACGAGTTGTTTGCGTGGAAGAGTACTGAGGCTTACCAGCGCAAGCGTGTTGAATTTACTTTCTCTGAGTTTGCCACTCAGCGGATAGAGCCAAACATGCAATGTGCAGGTAACATCGTTGTGAACCAGTTTGATAGAAGAAATGAGGTGTTTGAGGTGCACGAAATGCCTAGTGGAAAAGTGTTAGTTGTTGATCTTGCACGACGGAGGTGCGACTGTGGGTATTTTCAGGTGGAGCGACTTCCATGTCGCCATATTATTGCGTGCTGTGCTAATCAACGACTGGATTGGCAGGTGTATGTCAGCGATGTATACAAGATGTCAGAGATTCAAAAGGTCTACAGAGTTGAGTTTGTCCCGTTGGACGACACGGAGACATGGCCTGATTACCTGGGACCGATGATGGTCATGAATCCTGCCTTGAGACGAAAGTCAAAGGGTCGTCCCAAATCGACTTGCTATCTGAAAGAAATGGATTCACGGGAAATGCATGGTCCCCGGGTATGCCGTCTTTGCGGGGGACAGGGTCATAGTCGCAGTAGATGTCCTCAACGTGCTGGACCAAGTGGGGTTGGTGGCGGTGGGGGCTCGTAGTATTTTTAATATCTATGTAATTTGAGTCATTGTATTTCAATTCTGAATTTTAATGTAGATTTTTTCAGTTAATGTAGTTCAATTTTGGATTTCGATATCTATGTAGTTTTAAGTTAATGTATTTGAGTTAATGCATTCAAAGTTCGTCTAAACTGAAACTAAAACAAGAAATACAATGATAAAAGAAACAAAGTTTGTCTAAACTGAAAACTAATACAACAAATACAATGATGAAAGTAAACAAAGTTTGACTAACAGAAGGACTGGGGATATACTCGCCAACATGCTCCTGTGTTGGCTAATTCAAGTCCTGACCGATTGGAGCTTGCTGTGATGCATTCGTACGACCCCGATCGATCTGAATATGCGACTTGATGCATACACTAGCTCGACTATCTGGTGTGGCCGGTGGATGATGTCGATGAGACAAACCGTCGACCGATGCCCGGTAGAGTTGCGAGGACTGCTGTGAAGGGATGGCTGGGATGTAAGCATCATCAAGACTAAGACCACCGCTGTCAAGGAATCGACAGATGATATCGTAGTCCCCAAGTGATGGCTGTGATGGTGAGAATAGGGGAATGTCTGCGAGCCTGAATCCAAGATGGCTGTGCTGGCTGTGATGGCTGTGATGGCTGTGATGTGATCTGTGATAAAACTGATGGCTATGATGCAATCTGTGATGGCTCGACTGCC
Source organism: Arachis hypogaea (assembly GCF_003086295.3). Lineage (NCBI taxonomy): Eukaryota > Viridiplantae > Streptophyta > Magnoliopsida > Fabales > Fabaceae > Arachis > Arachis hypogaea. The sequence goes on along the minus strand of NC_092047.1, from coordinate 31,508,595 downwards.
CATGAGATGGTTGTGGACCATGATAAGGAAACGGCTGAAACATTGCATAAGGTGGTGGCTGCTGCGGTGGATACTGTGGTGGCTGCTAAGGTGGTGCCTGCTGAGGTGGATACTGTGGTGGGTGCTGATAAATGAATTCTGATAACCTCAGGTACATCCCATATGATCCAATGTACCAACTCCGATAATCGGCAGACGGGGTGAAGTCGACAATTGGTTGTAGACCCCGATCTCGCAGACAACTGTTGTGGCGGTTACCCATTATTGTATCCATTCATCATAAATCCCACGCCAGTCATGGTGCTGTACTCCCCGAAGAGTATAGCAATGCATCTCAATTAGTATGGCTTGTATTGTCAGAGGGAGAGACTGTGCATATCCGTACTGGTGAACCACTCGGTCCACAGGAAGCCATTCGACACACTCGAATGACACCAACGGCCCCACCGTGTCACAGACATCAAGGTGTGCATGTAGTTCAGCAGCAATGATGATGCCGACATACGGCCTCCATACAAATTGCAAAATAAATCGAGGGGCATTAGATTATTAATAATACCGTTAATTATAACAAAAACCCTCAAAACCCATACTCACATCTTCCATAATGTTGATTGCGTGCCTAATGTTCGCGTGAGTCTTAGCCATCCATTTTCGGGCCCATGGATGATGACTCCATCTGCAACATAGAACATTATTCACATAGTTTGAATTACATATTGCCTATAAATAACATACAAGTAAAATTTCTATAAAATAATGACGCATACCTGCGTGCCACTGGTATCTCAGCCGGCGCAAGCTGGTGTCGGGGAATGGATGCAAGCCTCGGCATACGCTCCCACACCCAAACAAACAACAAGTCTAGTGGCCCATCCATCTCCTTGCAATTGTACCGTGATGCACGACATAGTGACTTGTAAAGGTTCGCGAGATAAGCTGAACCCCAAATGTAATTGCCGATCTGATCAAAATTCTGGAGCAGTGGTAGATACTTCGCATGTAAATATGCCGTCGACTTACCCACGAAGAGGGTGGTACCCAGCAGACAGAAGATGTGACACCTAAAATAGCGCATAACAGACTCCCATGTGTCCAAAGGCTATGTGTCTCTAATATGGCGAACTCATGAAAGATTTATGTAGCTCTTGGAGGAACTGCTCACTTGGGGTTTGCTATCGAATATCGCGAGACTCTGGACGGCCAAGAAGTTGTGACTGCTATCGGTCCAACCAGTCACAACCTCTCCGTCAATCGGTAGGCCGAATAAGTGTAACACGTCTTCTAGTGTCACTGTAACCTCACCCACTGGCATTACAAACGTACGTGTCTCCGGCCGTCACCTTTCCACAAGAGCAGCTAGCATCGCAAAATGCCCTCTGATCACTCCAACTCTCGAGAGCTGGTAGAACCCGGTGATTCGTAAGGCTTAGTCAACTGTCGGATGCCACGTTTCTGGCTGGTCAAGCTTACGAGGCAAAAAATTTCTATCAGCCTCGTAAAGTTCAACCAAAAAAAATTAATTTAATAAATAACAAAAAAATAATAAATTAATAATTTTTTAATAGAAAATAAAATAAATAATAATTAAACAAATTCGAATTTTTATTATTTATATTTATAATTAATTTAATAAATAACAAAAATAACAAATTAATAATTTTTTAACAAAAAATAAAATAAATAACAATTAAACAAATTCAAAATTTTTATTATTTACATTTATAACGTCATTCTCTTAATTAAAACAGAAAATAAAATAACAATAATATTAAAACACAAAACACCATATAATTATATATTATTCATTGCTTACTCAGTTTCATTAATTTATTTTACTAAATACGTAACGAAAGAAATAATAATAAGGACTAGATTCAAATTAATAAATTAGATAAATTAATAAATTAAATTTTGTATACATTCAATTATCTTGTATTTAGTATTAAAGATATATAATAAATTTGTTATCAGTTTAAATTTATTATTTTGTTTAACTAAGATTTATATTTAATATTTAATATTTTATTATTCAATCAATTATATATTTTAACGATGAATATGAAAACAGGACTATATCATAATCATACAAATTATTAAACTAATATTAACCAAGTAAATACTAATAAATTAATAAAAAATAATAAATTTATATAATTAAAATGTCCCCGATAATTGATAACATGATCTTTAAGAAATGTATAATTGCATACCATTATAAATATATTAATCTCACTTTCAACTTTAAAACTAATTCCAAACATTCCTAAACCCCAAACTCCACCACTTCTTTGACACTCTCAAAGAAAATAATAAAAACAATCGTAGTCCCACCACCATTTTATACACCCGTGCTATCAACCTTCAACCTTTATCATTGATGGTTGTTGTTCTCGGTGCGGGGCCGGCCACTTGCGACGAGACACGGGGCAACACGCATGTTGCGTGTTGCTGCATGTGTGACACATGGCGCTCCGTTGTCAACACGCAGCCTACATGCTGCCTAGGATGAAGACACGTGGCGCATCGATTTCAACACGCAGCTTGCATGCTGCACGAATGTAGGACACGTGGCGAGACGAGGATAACACGCAGCCTGCGTGTTGCGTGGATGTTGACATGTGGCACTCGAGTCTTTGGGGCACACGTCAATACGTTACCTGCGTGTTGAGCAACATGTTACCTGTGTGTTGAGCAACACGTTACTTGCGTGTTAGACCCTTTTTCTGACAGATCCACAATTCTGTAAAATATCCCAAACACCCATATTTAAATAAAGCACTAATCTTTTTTTCATATCTAAAATAATTTATGTGGTTCTTAATTTAAAAGGTTAATTGTTCCTATTAAAAAATTAATTTTAATCCTACTCAAATTTCTGATCCTTTCCCTCTTTTCCAATTTTGTTTTCTATTCCAGACTCCAGAGTTATTGCCATTCAGCCTTTCTCCTTGCGAATCTATTATCCGTTGTCGCCACTCCGTTATTGTCTCTGCCACTCCATCAGGACTTTCTTGCCAGGCACTAGCTGCACCGCACCTCTTCAGTCTTTAGCTTCTTAAGTCTTTTTGTTCCTGCTGCCTGTTGGGCACTGCACCACTATTAACTGCTTTCTGGAGTCTTGGATTCTTGGACTCTTCACTCTTGGTAGTTGACTAGTTGGTACATTCATTGATCTAGTGATTTGTTTGCTTCATTATTTGGATTTGGCATTTTATTTAGTAAAATTTTATTTTATTTTATTTAGTAATAAAAATTTAATTTTGATAAAGATAATGTGAATTGTGATATTATTTTTTTTGTTACTATTTGAATAATTAAATGATTTATGTTTGTGTGTATTGACTTATAATTGAATTAGAATATTATTTTTTTATTGATGTTGAAAATTAATTTAAATGACTTTTATTGTGGATCTTCTTATTAAAAGATATTATAAGATGAGGAACAATGTGAAATAATTATGTTTAAGATTTATTGCAATTAATTGGTGGCTTGTGTCTTAGTACCTCACGGTCACCGCAGCATCTACATTCTTGAATTTTTTTTTACCATCTACATTCTTAATTTAATATTATATTATTGTGTATTTTTTTTAATTGTTTGATTTATGTTTTGTATTTGTAATTTTATATTGTACTTTTAAATTTGTATGAAATTGTGAATTATTTTGATTAATCAATTAATTTAGGTTTATAAATTTATCATTTTAGTATCGAAAAATATTTGAAAAAAATATTGTCGTTGAAGATTGGATTCCAAAATAATTCATTAACATCTTCTAACAAAAGGAGGTTTTTAGAATTTGAAGAGAGACTTATAACAAATCCAAAATAACGACTAAGAATTTCAAGTTATCATTCGAATGAGAGAAACAAAATAAGATGTGCATATTTGCAAAAAGGTCCTTGTCAACCAAAGACTCATGGTTTTCTGTAAACTGCTTGTGGATCTTCTTTTCGAAGATTTAATTTTTAATTGGTTTGATGACTATGGTAACTGGCTAGAGTATACTATATCAAAAGATACTATTTTTTGTCTTTGTTGTACCTTATGAAACTCCATACTGAAGACGATATGCTTTTGTAACTAATGGCTTTTCAAATTGGAAAAGAAGGAGAGGCTACAAACTCATGTTGGAATTTATGATAGTACTCATAATCAAGTTTGGAGAAAATGTGAAGCACTTATGAAGCTGAAACAATATATTAGTGCTGCTATTGAAAAATAATTTGAGGAAGCTAAATAGAATTATCAAATTCACTTTATAGCAACAATTGATTGTATTAAATTTTTTTCTGTGATAAGAATTTGCCTTTTATGGTAATGATGAGACAGATGATTCTATTAATGAAAAATTTTTTTAGAACTTCTAAACTTTTTTGTATAACATAATGAAGAGATTGGTCGTGCTTTTAAAAATGCTTGTGAAAATCTTAAACTAATAGCACCCTTAATTTAAAAAGACATTCTAAGAACTGCTACAAGTAAAAAAAATAAAAGTTATTGTTGATGATCTTGAGGATGAATTATTTATTATTTTGATTGATAAAGCTTGCAACATTTTTATTAAGGAACAAATGTCAGTTTGTTAAAGGTATAAGAACAAAGAAGGACAAGTTAGGGGGTATTTTTTTTGTCTTATTCATATTTCTAATACCAATACTTTATCTCTAAAATTAGTATTAGAGTCATTATTAGAAACATATAATTTAAGTTTATCAAGAATATGTGGACAAGAATATGATGGTGCAAGTAACATGCAAGAAGAATTTAATACCTTAAAGACTTTGATATTGAAAGAAAATTGTTGTACTTTCTATGTTCATTGCTTTGTCCACCAACTTCAATTAACTCTTGTCACCATTGCAAAAAAAAAAAAAAAGAAAAGTTGAAATTGATTTATTTTTTAATTTGTTATCTAATTTGTACAATGTTGTTGGAGCTTCATATAAACGAAGAGACATGCTTCGTGAAAGTCAGATGATTAAGACAACTGAAATATTAAAAAATGGAAAAATTTTTAGTGGATGTGGTTTGAATCAAGAAATAGCTTTAAAAAGAGATGGAGATACTAGATGGAGTTCACACTATGGAACTATACTTAGATTAATTTCTTTGTTTACTTCCATGGTCAATATTTTTGAATATGTCGAGAAAGATGTAAATAATTCTGAATAAAGAGCTAAAGCATGTCCTTTATTGAATGTTATTCAATCTTTTGAATTTATTTTCAATTTGTACTTAATGAAAAATATCTTGAAAATTAATAATGAGTTATCTCAAGCATTACAAAGAAATGATCAAGATATTGTAAATGCTATAAAATGTCTAAACAACGGTTGCAAAATATAAGAGATGATAGTTGGTCTCTTTTACTTGATGAAGTCTCATTGTTTTGTGACAAACACAATATTACTGTTTTAAAAATGGATGATATATTTGTGACACAAGGAAGATCAATATGCGAAGCTCAAAATATCTCAAATTTGTATCATTTTTAAATTGAGATATTATATCAAGTAGTTGATAAACAACTTCAAGAACTCAATAATTGTTTTACAGAGATGAATGCTGAATTGCTTCTTTGTATAGCTTGTCTGAATCTAAGACACTCATTTATTGCATTTCATAAGGAGAAGTTGATCCAGTTAGCTCATATCTATTCCAGTGTCTCTTTTTCAACCTACTTCTCACCACTCTTAGTTCCTGATCCTGCTGTCATACCACTTCTCAGTTGAACAGCCTGGCACTCTTCTTTAGAGTTGGAAACTGTGTCACTCTGAGGGTTGTCAGAAGATCTCTAAGATATTTGCTTGTCCAACTGATCCATTTTTATCTCTAGATTCCTGAGTCAGGCTCTGGTTTCTTGCATGAAACTTTATTGAATTTTGGAGAGTTCTGCCACAATAAATGTCAAAATCAAGGATGCCCTGAGGTTGAGAAGGTTGAAAGTGAAGATTGTTGAATTGATTTTGATTGAACCCGCCTTGAAAATTGTTGGCATCATCTGGTTGTTATCTCTGAGGTTGCTCTCTGGTGCACAAAATTGTGATCATCAATGGCGCCATCAACATGGTACGCACAATTGTAATCTCAACTCTTTATCACAACTTCGCACAACTAACCAGCAAGTGCACTGGGTCGTCCAAGTAATAAACCTTACGTGAGTAAGGGTCGATCCCACGGAGATTGTTGGTATGAAGCAAGCTATGGTCATCTTGTAAATCTCAGTCAGGCGGATTCAAATGGTTATGGATGATGAATGATTAAAAGATAAATAAAACATAAAATAAAGATAGAGATACTTATGTAATTCATTGGTGAGAATTTCAGATAAGCGTATGAAGATGCTTTGTCCCTCCCGTCTCTCTGCTTTCCTACTGTCTTCATCCAATCCTTCTTACTCCTTTCCATGGCAAGCTGTATGTTGGGCATCACCATTGTCAGTGGCTACAATCCCGTCCTCTCAGTGAAAATGTTCAACGCACTCTGTCACAGCACGGCTATTCATCTGTCGGTAATCGATCATGTCGGAATAGAATCCAGTGATTCTTTTGCGTCTGTCACTAACACCCCACAATCACGAGTTTGAAGCTCGTCACAGTCATTCAATCCTTGAATCCTACTCAGAATACCACAGACAAGGTTTAGACCTTCCGGATTCTCAAGAATGCCGCCATCAATTCTAGCTTATACCACGAAGATTCTGATTAAGGAATCCAAGAGATAAACATTCAATCGAAGGTAGAACGGAGATAGTTTTCAGGCACACGTTCATAGGTGAGAATGATGATGAGTGTCACGGATCATCACATTCATCAAGTTGAAGAACAAGTGATATCTTAGAACAAGAACAAGCTGAATTGAATAGGAGAACAATAGTAATTGCATTGATACTCGAGGTACAGCAGAGCTCCACACCTTAATCTATGGTGTGTAGAAACTCCACCGTTGAAAATACATAAGAACATGGTCTAGGCATGGCCATGAGGCCAGCCCCAAAACGTGATCTAAGGTAGCATAGAACTACTCAAAGATTCACCTCAGATTAAAAATACAATAGCAAAAGGTCCTATTTATAGAGAACTAGTAGCTTAAGATTTACAAAAATGAGTAAATGACGTAAATATCCACTTTCAGGGCCACTTGGTGTGTGCTTGGGCTGAGCATTGAAGCATTTTCGTGTAGAGACTTTTCCTGGAGTTAAATGCCAGCTTTTGTGCCAGTTTGGGCGTTTAACTCCCACTTTGGTGCCAGTTCCGGCGTTTAACGCTGGGAATTTTGATGCTGACTTTGAACGCCGATTTGGGCCATCAAATCTTGGACAAAGTATGGACTATTATATATTGCTGGAAAGCCCTGGATGTCTACTTTCGAACGCACTTGAGATCTAGCTAATTGAGCTTCTGTAGCTCCAGAAAATCCACTTCGAGTGGAGGGAGGTCAGAATCCAACAGCATCTGCAGTCCTTTTCAGTCTCTGAATCAGATTTTTGCTCAGGTCCCTCAATTTCAGCCAGAAAATATCTGAAATCACAGAAAAACATACAAACTCATAGTAAAGTCTAGAAAAGTGAATTTTAAATAAAAACTAATAAAAATATAATAAAAACTAACTAAAACATGCTAAAAATATACTAAAAATAATGCTAAAAAGCGTATAAATTATCTGCTCATCACAACACCAAACTTAAATTGTTGCTTGTCCCCAAGCAACTAAAAATAAAATAGGATAAAAAGAAGAGAATATACAATGAATTCCAAAAATATCTATGAAGATCAGTATTAATTAGATGAGCGGGGCTTTTAGCTTTTTGCTTCTGAACAGTTTTGGCATCTCACTTTATCCTTTGAAGTTCAGAATGATTGGCATCTATAGGAACTCAGAATCCAGATAGTGTTACTGACTCTCCTAGTTAAGTATGTTGATTCTTGAACACAGCTACTTTATGAGTCTTGGCCGTGGCCCTAAGCACTTTGTTTTCCAGTATTACCACCGGATACATAAATGCCACAGACACATAACTGGGTGAACCTTTTTAGATTGTGACTCAGCTTTGCTAGAGTCCCTAATTAGAGGTATCCAGGGTTCTTAAGCACACTCTTCTTTTTGCTTTGGACCTCGACTTTAACCGCTCAGTCTCAAGTTTTCACTTGACACCTTCACGCCACAAGCACATGGTTAGGGACAGCTTGTTTTAGCCGCTTAGGCCAGGATTTTATTCCTGTGGGCCCTCCTATCCACTGATGCTCAAAGCCTTGGATCCTTTTTATCACCCTTGCCTTTTGGTTTAAAGGGGTATTGGCTTTTTCTGCTTGCTTTTTCTTCTCTTTTTTTTTCCGCATATATCTTTTTTTTTTGCAAGCTTTTCACTGCTTTTTCTTGCTTCAAGAATCAATTTTATGATTTTTCAGATCATCAGATAACATTTCTCCTTTTCCTTTCATTCTTTCAAGAGCCAACAATTTTAACATTCATAAACAATCAAATTCAAAAATATGCACTGTTCAAGCATTCATTCAGAAAAACAATAGCATTGCCACCACATCAAGATAATTAAACTATTTTAAAATTTGAAATTCATGCACTTCTTTTTCTTTTTTAATTAAAAATATTTTTCATTTAAGAAAGGTGATGGATTCATAGGACACTCATAGCTTTAAGGCATAGACACTAAGACACTAATGATCATAAGACACAAACATAGATAAACATAAGCATAAAAAATTCGAAAAACAAGAAAGTAAAGAACAAGGAGATTAAAGAACGGGTCAACCTCAGTGATGGCGGCTTGTTCTTCCTCTTGAAGATCTTATGGAGTTCTTGAGCTCCTCAATGTCTCTTCCTTGCCTTTGTTGCTCCTCTCTCATGATTCTTTGATCTTCTCTAATTTCATGGAAGAGGATGGAATGTTCTTGGTGCTCCACCCTTAGTTGCCCCATGTTGGAACTCAATTCTCCTAGGGAGGTGTTGATTTGCTCCCAATAGTTTTGTGGGGGGAAAGTGCATCCCTTGAGGCATCTCAGGGATTTCATGATGAGGAATTTCCTCATGCTCATGTCCATGAGTGGGATCTCTTGTTTGCTCCATCCTTTTCTTAGTGATGGGCTTGTCCTCATCAATGAGGATGTCTCCCTCTATGTTAATTCCAACTGAATTACAGAGGTGACAAATGAGATAAGGGAAGGCTAACCTTGGCGAGGTAGAGGACTTGTTCGCCACCTTATAGAGTTCTTGGGATATAACCTCATGAACTTCTACTTCCTCTCCAATCATGATGCTATGAATCATGATGGCCCGGTCTATAGTAGCTTCGGACCGGTTGCTAGTGGGAATGATTGAACGTTGGATAAACTCCAACCATCCCCTAGCCACGGGCTTGAGGTCATGCCTTCTTAAATGAACCGGCTTTCCTCTTGAATCTCTCTTCCATTGAGCGCCCTCTTCACAAATGTCTATGAGGACTTGGTCCAACCTTTGATCAAAATTGACCCTTCTAGTGTAGGGGTGTTCATCTCCTTGCATCATGGGCAAGTTGAATGCCAACCTTACATTTTCCGGACTAAAGACTAAGCGTTTCCCCCGAACCATTGTAAGCCAATTCTTTGGGTCCGGGTTCACACTTTGATCATGGTTCTTGGTGATCCATGCATTGGCATAGAACTCTTGAACCATTAAGATCCCGACTTGTTGAATGGGGTTGGTAAGAACTTCCCAACCTCTTCTTCGGATCTCATGTCGGATTTTCGGATATTCACTCTTTTTGAGTTTGAAAGGGACCTCGGGGATCACCTTCTTCATGGCCACAACTTCATAGAAGTGGTCTTGATACACCCTTGAGAGGAATCTCTCCATCTCCCATGACTCGGAGGTGGAAGATTTTGCCTTCCCTTTCCTCTTTCTAGAGGTTTCTCCGGCCTTAGGTGCCATAAATGGTTATGGAAAAACAAAAAGCAACGCTTTTACCACACCAAACTTAGAAGGTTTGCTCGTCCTCGAGCAAAAGAAGAAAGAGAAGAGTAGAAGAAGAAGAATAATGGAGGAGATGGAGGAGGCTTTGTGGTTCGGCCAAGGGGGAGATTGGTGAGGTAGGTGGGGTTTTATGAAGGATGGATGTGAGTGGTGAAGAGAATGGTGGGATTTGATAGGTGAGGGGTTTTTGGGGAAGAGGTATTGAGGTGATTAGTGAATGGGTGAAGAAGAAAGAGAGTAGTGAGGTAGGTGGGGATCCTGTGGGGTCCACAGATCCTGAGGTGTCAAAGATAGCTCATCCCTGCACCGAGTGGCGTGCAAAAATGCCCTTTCTGCCAATTCTGGCGTTAAACGCCGAGCTACTGCCCTTTTCTGGTGTTTAACGCCAGCTCCTTGCCCATTCTTGGCGTTAAACGCCAGTCTGGTGCCCCTTTCTGGCGTTAAACGCCCAGAATGGTGCCAGACTGGGCGTTAAATGCCCATTTGCTGCCCTTACTGGCGTTTAAACGCCAGGAAGCTTTTCCTCCAGGGTGTGCTATTTTTTTCTCTGTTTTTCATTCTGTTTTTGCTTTTTCAATTATTTTTGTGACTTCACATGATCATCAACCTACAGAAAACATAAAATAACAATGAAAAATAGATAGATATAACATTGGGTTGCCTCCCAACAAGCGCTTCTTTAATGTCAGTAGCTTGACAGTGGGCTCTCATGGAGCCTCACAGATATTCAGAGCAATGTTGGAACCTCCCAACACCAAACTTAGAGTTTGAATGTGGGGGTTCAACACCAAACTTGGAGTTTGGTTGTGGCCTCCCAACACCAAACTTAGAGTTTGACTGTGGGGGCTCTTGTTTGACTCTGTTTTGAGAGAAGCTCTTCATGCTTCCTCTCCATGGTTACAGAGGGATATCCTTGAGCCTTAAACACAAGGGATTCTTCATTCGCTTGAATGATCAATTCTCCTCTGTCAACATCAATCACAGCCTTTGCTGTGGCTAGGAAGGGTCTGCCAAGAATGATGGATTCATCCATGCACTTTCCAGTCTCTAGGACTATGAAATCAGCAGGGATGTAGTGGTCTCCAACCTTTACCAAGACATCCTCTACAAGTCCATAAGCTTGTTTTCTTGAATTGTCTGCCATCTCTAGCGAGATTCTTGCAGCTTGTACCTCAAGGATCCCTAGCTTCTCCATTACAGAGAGAGGCATGAGGTTTACACTTGACCCTAGGTCACACAGAGCCTTCTCAAAGGTCATGGTGTCTATGGTACAAGGTATTGAGAACTTCCCTGGATCCTGTCTCTTTTGAGGTAATCTCTGCCTAGTCAAGTCATCCAGTTCTTTGGTGAGCAAATGGGGTTCATCCTCCCAAGTCTCATTACCAAATAACTTGTCATTTGGCTTCATGATTGCTCCAAGGTACTTAGCAACTTGCTCTTCAGTGACATCTTCATCCTCTTCAGAGGAGGAATACTCATCAGAGCTCATGAATGGCAGAAGTAAATCCAATGGAATCTCTATGGTCTCAGTGTGAGCCTCAGATTCCCATGGCTCCTCATTAGGGAACTCATTGGAGGCCAGTGGACGTCCATTGAGGTCTTCTTCAGTGGCGATCACTGCCTCTTCCTCCTCTCCAAATTCGGCCATGTTGATTGTGTTTATGGCCTTGCACTCTCCTTTTGGGTTATCTTCTGTATTGCTTGGAAGAGTACTAGGAGGGAGTTCAGTAACTTTCTTGCTCAGCTGACTCACTTGTGCCTCCAAATTTCTAATGGAGGACCTTGTTTCAGTCATGAAACTCTGAGTAGTTTTAATTAGATCAGAGACCATGGTTGCTAAGTCAGAGTGGTTCTGCTTAGAGTTCTCTGTCTGCTGCTGAGAAGATGATGGAAAAGGCTTGCCATTGCTAAACCTGTTTCTTCCACCATTGTTGTTGTTGAAGCCTTGTTGAGGCCTCTGTTGGTCCTTCCATGAGAGATTTGGATGGTTTCTCCATGAAGGATTGTAGGTGTTTCCATAGGGTTCACCCATGTAATTCACCTCTTCCATTGATGGGTTCTCAGGATCATAGGCTTCTTCTTCAGATGAAGCGTCCTTAGTACTGCCTGGTGCAGCTTGCATTCCAGACAGACTTTGAGAAATCATATTGACTTGCTGAGTCAATATTTTGTTTTGAGCCAATATGGCATTCAGAGTATCAATCTCAAGAACTCCTTTCTTCTGACTTCTCCCGTTATTCATAGGATTCCTCTCAGAAGTGTACATGAATTGGTTATTTGCAACCATTTCAATGAGTTCCTGAGCTTTTGCAGGCGTCTTCTTCAGATGAAGAGATCCTCCAGCAGAGCTGTCCAATGACATCTTGGACTATTCAGACAGACCATCATAGAAGATACCTATGATGCTCCATTCTAAAAGCATGTCAGAAGGGCACCTTCTGATCAATTGCTTGTATCTCTCCCAAGCTTCATAGAGGGATTCACCTTCCTTCTGTCTGAAGGTTTGGACTTCCACTCTAAGCTTACTCAATTTTTGAGGTGGAAAGAACTTTGCCAAGAAGGCATTGACTAGCTTCTCCCAAGAGTTCAGGCTTTCCTTAGGTTGTGAATCCAACCATATCCTAGCTTTGTCTCTTACAGCAAAAGGGAATAGCATAAGTCTATAGACCTCAGGGTCAACCCCATTGGTCTTGACAGTGTCACAGATTTGCAAGAATTCAGCCAAGAAATGATGAGGATCTTCCAATGGAAGTCCATGAAACTTGCAATTCTGTTGCATCAGAGAAACTAATTGAGGCTTAAGCTCAAAATTGTTTGCTCCAATGGCAGGGATAGAGATGCTTCTCCCATAGAAGTCGGGAGTAGGTGCAGTAAAGTCACCCAGCACCTTCCTTGCATTGTTGGCATTGTTGTTGTTTTCGGCTTCCATATCTTCTTCTAGTTTGAAGATTTCTGTTAGGTCCTCTCCAGAGAGTTGTGCTTTAGCTTCTCTTAGCTTTCGTTTCAAGGTCCTTTCAGGTTCAGGATCAGCTTGAACAAGTATGCATTTATCTTTGTTCCTGCTCATATAAAAGAGAAGAGAACAAGAAAGTAGGGAATCCTCTATGTCACAGTATAGAGATTCCTTGAGGTGTCAGAGGAAAAGAAGAATAGAAGGAGGAGGTAGAAGAATTCGAACTTATCAAGAGAGATAAAATTCGAATTATTGATAATGGAGGAGTGTTAGTCCTTAAATAGAAGGATGTGAGAAGAGGGGAAGAATTTTTGAAAATAAATTAAAAAGATTTTGAAATAATTAAAAAAAATTTTGAAAAATTGAAGAATGGTTTTCGAAAATTAGAGTTGGGAAAGAAATAAAGTGATTTTTGAAAAAGATTTTGAAATTAGAAAAAGATATGATTGAAAACTATTTTGAAAAAGATGTGATTGAAAAGATATGTTTGAAAAGATATGATTGAAAATCAATTTAGAAAAAAAAATTTTAAAATTAAAGTTGATTACTTGACTATCAAGAAATTAAAAGATATGATTCTAAAATTTAAAATTTGATCCTTTCTTAATAGGCAAGTAACAACTTGAAAATTTTTGAAGTAAATCTTGAATTGAAGCAAGGATTTTTGAAAATGGTAAAAATAAATATAAAATGGAAAGAAATTGATTTTGAAAGAGATATGATTGAAAAGATATGATTTGAAAAAGATTTGATTTTGAAAAAAATAAAAACTAAAAAAAATTGTGAATTAAAAACAAAATCTTCCCTCTAGTGTCATCCTGGCGTTTAACGCCCAAATCTCTACCTTTTTGGGCGTTAAACGCCCAGCCAGGTACCTTGGCTGGCGTTTAAACGCCATTTTTCCTTCTTCACTGGGCGTTTTGAACGCCCAGCTTTTTCTGTTTGATTCCTCTGCTAAATATTCTGAATCTTCAATTCTCTGTATTATTGACTTGAAAAGACATAGTTTTGAAAAATATTTTTGAATTTTTTTGATAATGAATAAAAATGCAACTAAGATCAAATAAACAATGCATGCAGGACACCAAACTTAAAAATTTTCATATAGGAGACACTAACAAATTGAGAATGCATATGAGAAACAACAAAACACACTAAACAAGAGAATTTAAAGATCAGAGCAAAGAAATCATCAAGAACAACTTGAAGATAAATGAAGACACATGTATGTAATTTTCAAAAAATGCAAGAAAAATAGAAACATGCAATTGACACCAAACTTAAAAATTAATACTAGACTCAACAAGAAACATAAAATATTTTTGGTTTTTATGGTTTTAAAAATTTTTTTATGATTTTCGAGAATTATATAGAGAAGAAAATAAAGAGAATCAAAACTTTTAATAAGAATTTTAGGAATCATTGCAATGCTAGTCTAAGACTCCAGTCCAGGAATTAGACATGGCTTACTAGCCAGCCAAGCTTTCAATGAAAGCTCCGGTCCAAAACACTAGACATGGCCAATGGCCAGCCAAGCTTTAGCAGATCATTTCTTTCAACAGCAAAATTGATAGAAATCAACAAGCTCTTGTGATGATAAGTTGAAATCTCGGTCCAAAAGATTAGACATGGCTTCTCAGCCAGCCAGACTTCAACAATCATCATGAAACTCTAGAATTCATTCTTAAAAACTCTGAAGAACAAAATAGAAAATCTTTTTGTATTTTTGAAAATTTTTTTTCGAAAAATAAAAAAGAAAAGTACCTAATCTAAGCAACAAGATGAACCGTCAGTTGTTCAAACTCGAACAATCCCCGGCAACGGCGCCAAAAACTTGGTGCACAAAATTGTGATCATCAATGGCGCCATCAACATGGTACGCACAATTGTAATCTCAACTCTTTATCACAACTTCGCACAACTAACTAGCAAGTGCACTGGGTCGTCCAAGTAATAAACCTTACGTGAGTAAGGATCGATCCCACAGAGATTGTTGGTATGAAGCAAGCTATGGTCATCTTGTAAATCTCAGTCAGGCGGATTCAAATGTTATGGATGATGAATGATTAAAAGATAAATAAAACATAAAATAAAGATAGAGATACTTATGTAATTCATTGGTGAGAATTTCAGATAAGCGTATGAAGATGCTTTGTCCCTCCCGTCTCTCTGCTTTCCTACTGTCTTCATCCAATCCTTCTTACTCCTTTCCATGGCAAGTTGTATGTTGGGCATCACCGTTGTCAGTGGCTGCAATCCTGTCCTCTCAGTGAAAATGTTCAACGCACTTTGTCACAGCACGGCTATTCATCTGTCGGTTCTCGATCATGTCGGAATAGAATCCAGTGATTCTTTTGCGTCTGTCACTAACGCCCCACAATCACGAGTTTGAAGCTCGTCACAGTCATTCAATCCTTGAATCCTACTCAGAATACCACAGAAAAGGTTTAGAACTTCCGGATTCTCAAGAATGCCGCCATCAATTCTAGCTTATACCACGAAGATTCTGATTAAGGAATCCAAGAGATAAACACTCAATCGAAAGTAGAACGGAGGTGGTTGTCAGGCACACGTTCATAGGTGAGAATGATGATGAGTGTCACGGATCATCACATTCATCAAGTTGAAGAACAAGTGATATCTTAGAACAAGAACAAGCTGAATTGAATAGGAGAACAATAGTAATTGCATTGATACTCGAGGTACAGCAGAGCTCCACACCTTAATCTATGGTGTGTAGAAACTCCACCGTTTAAAATACATAAGAACATGGTCTAGGCATGGCCATGAGGCCATCCCCAAAACGTGATCTAAGGTAGCATAGAACTACTCAAAGATTCACCTCAGATTAAAAATACAATAGCAAAAGGTCCTATTTATAGAGAACTAGTAGCTTAAGATTTACAAAAATGAGTAAATGACGTAAATATCCACTTTCAGGCCCACTTGGTGTGTGCTTGGGCTGAGCATTGAAGCATTTTCCTATAGAGACTTTTCCTGGAGTTAAACGCCAGCTTTTGTGCCAGTTTGGGCGTTTAACTCCCACTTTGGTGCCAGTTCCGGCGTTTAACGCTGGGAATTCTGATGCTGACTTTGAACGCCGGTTTGGGCCATCAAATCTTGGGCAAAGTATGGACTATTATATATTTCTGGAAATCCCTGGATGTCTACTTTCCAACGCAATTGAGAGCGCGCGAATTGGGCTTCTGTAGCTCCAGAAAATCCACTTCGAGTGCAAGGAGGTCAGAATCCAACAGCATCTGCAGTCCTTTTCAGCCTCTGAATCAGATTTTTGCTCAGGTCCCTCAATTTCAGCCAGAAAATACCTGAAATCACAGAAAAACACACAAACTCATAGTAAATTCCAGAAAAGTGAATTTTAAATAAAAACTAATAAAAATATAATAAAAACTAACTAAAACATGCTAAAAACATACTAAAAACAATGCTAAAAAGCGTATAAATTATCCGCTCATCACTCTCCTCGCTCAAAGGTTGAGTGATTCCTCCATCCCTGATTAAAAGTCTGAGAATAAGGAGCATCATTAGGATTTCTGGAGGAATTCTCCATGTAATTAACTTGCTCTGGCATATACTGGCCATAATTGCACGTCTCACCTAGAGGAAAGCTGTCACTCATATCATAAGGAGCATCTTGAGAAGCACTATGAACATGAGCAATTGGATGCTGCTTGCTATTCAATTGCTGAGTAATGAGACTCATTTGTTGAGATAGGAGCTTGTTTTGAGCAAGAAGTATATCTACAGCATCTACTTCCATGGCTCCTTTTTTTTTTGAAGTTCTCTCAGAAGAGTATAAGTACTGGTTATTGGCAACCATCTCAATCAGCTCATTGGCCTCTTTAGGTATTTTCTTCATGTGCAAGGAGCCACCTGCAGAATTGTCTAGAGATATTTTGGCCATGTCAGATAGTCCTTCATAGAAAATGTGCACCCTGATCCAGTCTGAGAACATGTCAGGGGGACACTTCCTGAGCATAAGCTTATACCTTTCCCAGGCTTCATAGAGAGTCTCACTATCTCCCTGCATAAAGGTCTGAACATTCGTCCTCAGCTTAGTCAGCCTCTGTGGAGGAAAGAACTTGTTCAGAAACTTGTTGACCACCTTGTCCTAAGTATCCAGGCTTTCCTTGGGTTGAGCATCAAGTCACTGCTTTAATTTGCTCTATCCCTTACAGCAAATGGGAAGAGTATTAGCTTATAGACTTCAGAGTTCACTCCATTAATTTTCACAGTATCACATATCTGTAGGAAGTTGGCTATGAACAGATTTGGATCCTCCTGCGGGAATTTATAACGCTGACAATTTTGTTGCACCAGAGTAATCAACTGTGACTTTAGCTCAAAATCATTTGCTCCAATGGGAGGTACAACAATACTATTCCCATAGAAATCAGGAGTGAAAGTAGTGTATGAGCCCATGGTCCTTCTGGGTTGCTCATTTCCTTTTGGATCCATGGTGAGCTCCTTCCTGTCTTTACACACACAATCCGAAAATAAAGAAAAGTAGAAATCTTTACGTCAAAGTGTAGAGAATTCCTAGTGGAGTATCCTATGTAAAGAGAAATAAAATAAAATATACTAGATAAATAATACCTAAAATTTGAAAATCAACTTAAGAAAATAGCCACCAAACTGTGGACAACACCAAACTTAAATTCAAAAATTAAAGAAAAATTTTAACTAAAATAGCACTTAAATTTTAGAAAATAACAAATAAAAATAAACAAAAGAAAATTAAAAACAAATCAAATACTAAAAACGCCTAATCTAAGGAATCAGACAACTGGTAGTTGTCAATCACCGTCAATTCCCAACAACGGCGCCAAAAACTTGGTGCGGATTATAGGATGTCCACAACTGAATCAGCAAGTGCACCGGGTCGTCCAAGTAATACCTCAGGTAAGTGAGGATCGATCCCACAAGGACTGAGGAACTGAGCAACAATGGTCAACTGATTGGCTTAGTCAGGTGAACAGAAGATTTGATTTTGTGGGTTTTTAGAAGCATTAAACAATGAAGTAAGAGTAAAGAAAGCAAATAATGAGTTTGGTGTAGAAATCAATGAGAGAAATAGTTAAGGTATCGGAGATGTTTATTTATCCGGATTAAGTTTTCTTGCCAACTATTTTAATAATGTAAGATTTATTTTATGGTAAATGTAATTGACTAAACCCTAATCTCTTAGTGATTTAGTCTCCTCTAATTTTTATCAAACGCCAATCTCTTGGTCACTTGATTCCGATTAGAGGGTTAAGTTCAAATCTAGTTTATGGCCACAGAAACCCTAATTACCCAAAGCTAAACTGATTATATGTCACGTATCCAAATTAATTCAAGTAATTAGCAATTTAGGAAGAATTTACTTTCAAACTGTGTTTAGGTGATGGACCTCTCCCAAGGGTCACAATAACACATCTAAAATAAGGGTCATACTTTTGTTCCACCAAGATTCACGAAATTAAAAACGAAAGTAATCCTTGAAATCGAATCAGTACATTGATTAAAATAGAAGAATAATAGTCTTAATCCATAGAAATAAACAGAGCTCCTAACCTTAACCAAAGAGGTTTAATGGCTCATGACTTACGAAGAAAACGGGTTCTGAAAAGTGCGAAAGAGAAAAGATCTGAATCCAGGGTGAATCTTTTCCCTTTTATATCTAACCTAATTTGATTTGAAAATAAAATAAAATAATAAATCCTGAAACTAAAAGATATTATTTGTACATAAAAATTACAAAAATAAAAGATAAGATAACTGATAAAGGCTAAATCCAACTAGAGATGCTCTAAAAGGGTGGATTTGGTGGCGCTAAATGCTAGCTGGACGTTTAGCGCCCAAAGAGGCAGCAAGCTCCCTTGGCGTTTCTGAGTGCTGGCACCAAATGCCAGCTTGGCATTTAGTGCCCAAGGAGGGGTGGCTTCAAATCTTCTCTTTTTGCTCCAAACTTTGCTTAACTGATCCGAATTTTACCTGAAAAACACTAAAACAACTCAAAGTAGCATCCAAAGAGAATTTTTTCACTAAAATATAGTAAAACTTAGTCAATGCTAACTGAAAATGAATAGAAAATAAGTGAAAAAAAGGGTACAAAATGCTCACGCATCAATGCAGTAGTGGTTGGAGGGGATAGAGAGAGCGGCAGAAGAAGATAAGGAGGGATAGATCTAAGTGTATCCAGCGGCGAAGCTTAGGAAATCACCAGTGGCTTGCATTTCATCGGATAACTTCTTTTCTTCTTCTTCTTCGTTCCTATGTCTTCTTTGATCTCTCCTCCCTATGTCTTCTTTCTCTCTTTTTTTTTTTTGGTATTTCCTAAGTGTATAAGTCTATAATATTTGTGTAGGGTTAAATAAGAGTAAAGTAGATGAGAGTATTTTTGTCCGAAAATTAGGAAAATGATGATTACAAAACTAAATTGAACTTTAGGGATGAATTTGAACTAAAAAAAAAACCTCAAGGACGATTTTGATTTTCAAGCTAAATCTTAGAGATCAAAATCGTACTTAACCCTTTTTATTATCATATTTTTTAATTTGTTATATATAAATATATACAATACAAAATATATTTAAAATACATAAGAGTTTTTTAACAATACATTTTCAAAATTTTTAAAACAATTTAATTCTTCAAATATAACAATTTCTCTTTATGACTGTTATTTTTTTTGATAGAAAAATTTTAGCCTGTTAAAAAATAATGGCTTAGCTCCCACCCCTAGCGATGGGCATGGTTTCGATTTTAAAAAATTCAAACTGCATCCACTTTAGAATTCGTTTTGTTGTTTCAAATTCAATTTTTTAAAAAATTCAATTTTAAAATTAGATTTTTGTATTTGAGGCATGAGTATTATTTGTATCTTTTTTATGTGATTCAATGGTTTCTATTGAATTGTTAAAAAATTTTAGTAGATTATTTTCCATTGGATGTTACTTTGAATTTTGTGCCTTTTGATTGATTTTAGATAGTATTCTGATGAAGAATTAATGAAAAAGCGCATGAAGAAGCAAAGGAGGCTCATGTGTACACATCACTGGAGTAGAAAAGGAGATCGTCCACACATACGACTAAAAAAGCTTAAACAAAGACCATTTCCCTCTGGATGCCTGGCACTAAATGCCATGACCCGACGTTAAGTGTCCAAAACTTCGTAATTTGTGCCTCAATTTAGGAGACCTGTGCGCTAAACACTCAGCCACTGACATTTAGTGTCCAATCCCATATTTCACGTGCAACCCTTGCTACCTGGGTGGCGCTAAACGCGCAGTACCTGGCATTTAGCGCCAAGTGCATGCACAAGAATGGGGACCACATATTATAATGCAACAAATCAACAAGGATTGTGGATATTTGATTTTGTAAATTACATGACTATTAGAAAAGATCTCTTAGGATTTTATTTAAGTTTTAAATCAATTTTAATTAGGACTATTTTTGAGATCCGCCCATGCGGGGACGTCTCTTCTCCTAATTTTCATTCCGCACTTTTTACACTTTTCTCTGCTAGAATTTTTTATACCATGAGCAACTAAAACCTCAATTGTTAAGGTTAGGAGCTCTGTTTACTTGAATAGATTAATAAATATTTGTTCTTCTACTCTTGATTAATGCTTTGATTATTGTTTTCGTTCTTCATCCTAAGAATTGGTGATTATTGAAAAATAACTCTAATTCAACTTGAATTCTATTTGAGTCTTGAAAAAGTTATATCATTAGAATTACAGTTTGAAACCAATCTCTCATAATTCCTAATTATCTAGACTTAGTGTAGTACGTGACATATAACTGCATTATGCTTTTGGGTTCTTAGGGTTGTGTGGTATATAAATCGAAATTTGAACTTCACCTTCTAATACAATTTAGTGATCAAGGGATTGATGGTTGGGTGCATTAGAGGAGATTAGATTGCCTAGGAATAGGAATTTAATCACCTGCGATTTGCCATAAACATAATCATTGAACAATCAAAATAGTTGATATTGAATATTAATCCGGGCATTTAAACATCTCCAAAACTTTAACTCCATTCTCATGCCGTTTTCTCAACTGTTTATTGTTTGCTTTGTTAATTCATTGCTTTTTATGCTATTTGACAATCAAAACCCTCATTTCAACTTGTCTAACTAGCACAACTAGTCGATAATTGCTTGCTTAGTCCGTTAATTCTCGTGGAATCGACACTCACTCACCGTGAGTTATTACTTGGTATGACCTGATGCATTTGTTGGTAAATTGTGATTTGTAAATTCAGCACCAATATCAAAAGTCGGGTTTTAAATTCAATTTTTCTAAAAATATTGTTTTAGGTTTTCAAAACATATTTTTGTATCGAAAGTCCGATTTTAAATCCGATACTTTATAAACCAGTTTTAGAACCAGATTTTTAACCAAAAATTTATTTTAAAATTAATTTTTAAAAATTCAATTTTTAAACCTTTTTTTTTTACCAAAAATTTAATTTTAAAATTAATTTTTTGCTACAAATTTTGACAGTAAAAAAGATGATTGAATATTAGTAGACATATTTACTGCCTCAATACTATTATTATCAGTCATCTGATTTTGCATATAATATAAGAACAATATTAATAACGCCAACTTATTTTTTTTCCAATGTCAACTCTTTTTAATTTAATTAGACAAATATAAAAATATAAGAAGACAATAAGTATAATAGGTAACATATCTAAGCTAGTTTTTCTCCGTCCCCTGTCCCAAATTTAAACTTTTAACTGTATCAAACAAACAAACAAAAGGTCTAACAAGCAATATTACAATACACTATAGCTTTTAAATGAACATAATAACAATCTATACGAAAAGAAAAAGAAAATATAATACCCACAAGGAATACAACATGTCATTCACAGTCACTGCACTACAAAATCATGATTATACAAGTTAATGCACACCTGCTCTAATATAAACTGAAATTCACACATTGCAGTTTGATTTTCAAGAACAAAATTTGAAAGCTTACAGAAGTTTGGATTGGAAGTTTAAACGACGATAAATATCATAGTTTGCAATGTGAAGCAAGCTTTCAGAGAACGGAGAAGAATGGAATTGGGTCACAATAAGGAAAGGCGGTGTAGAATAGCAAACGGCGGTTATTTTTCTTTTTTTATGATATGAATTGGGATCTGGATTTAAATACGGATTTGAGATCGGTTAAATAGTTTGAATTAAAAAAACTAAAATATAAAATTGATATAATTTAGTTTGGACTTTGGACATTTTTTACTTAATATTGGTTTTTTTTTTCTCAAATGATCTAACTTGGATTGGATTTAAAATCTTGCACATCCTTACTCGCCCCTATATCTTAGAATCCTTGTTTCTGCCAACGATAATAATTAAAAATGTTATTTTTATATCAAAATTATTTACTAGGATCAGCTACCAATGTATTTATGTATAAATATATGTGTAGTTTAATTTATTTTTAATATGTATTTATATTTTAACATGTATTTTATATTTGTGGTTGATTTTGGTGTACACGTAACATAATCGATAATAATAAGACGTATTTTAACTTTACTAAAAAGAAAAAGACAAAAATAAATAAAGAAAGTAAAAGAAATATAAAGATGGTGTATATAAGCATATTTATATATAGTATGAAAGAGAACAAATTAAATCCTAGTTACATTTGCATGCATAGTACATGAGAATTTCTGATTCAAGTTTCAAACCATGACAAATGCAAGTTGATAGCTTCTTCGATTGTATATGGAAGCAGCTAGCTCGCCTCAAACGACTCGATCATTCAGTGTGTATTACTATTACTATTTAGCACGCCAATAAACGCGAAAACAAGTTGCTTCCACAAAGAACAAACACGCTTATTTTGTTATTACAAATAAAATAGTAAGCTCAACTTTCACGAGGCCAACAAATACTTTTTATTACATGGAATGTTCAATCCCAAATTATATATGAATATGATGAAAACATCAATTACCAATTACCGATTAGTTATTTATATAAAAATGTATATCAAAATGCGAACGATCATATATTTATATATGCAATAATATAATCAAATTAAATTTAAATTTATTTTTAAAATATGCATAAAAGTATACAAATATAATAGTGACCAATTTTCTTTGTTCATGAAAAGTTTGATTATGTTATCGTTAAACTTGATTCTTCTAAACCATATATAAAATGTTTGATTATTTATCTCCATCAAAAGTTTTATTATTTTGTAGAAGCAATGCGTAAAATAATATACATAAATAAAAAAAAAACACGCAGTGATTACTTTAATTTGATAGTTTATTTTTAATATATACATGAAACATTTTTTTTAATGCCAAATTTGCATTTATTCAACACCTAAGAAATTTAAAAAAAAAAAAAACAAGTTTCTAATATTAAAATAAATTAAAAGATCCAATATTGAAAAATAATAAAATTAATTAATATCGACAGAGAATATTATATCCAAGTGTTCAAAATATATTTTTCATGTTTATTATGCCAACAAAACTGTCACCAAAATTAACACATGCAAATAATCTATTACGCAAAGAAGGGACCTACATAGATACGTAATACACGTTCATTTATTTAATTGTAGTAAATTGGCTCACAAGTTAATTAGTTATGGATATATGTATCAATGTATATTGGTCAAATAGGCACTCCAACAACCATTAACTTAACTAAAGACTCTGATGCCTTCAAATTTAATTTTCATATATTTGAATCATACTAATAGTCAACATTCAATAAAAAGCAAAAAATGCCTCCAAGAATTCGTTGAATTTATATTAGTCAAAATCTTTGACTTTTTCCCCTAGCGGCCTATATATACCTATCTCCATCCCCAAGCCAGTGTTCCTCATATTCATCACATACATCTCAATCTCAAATAATCTCAAATCTCATCATCTCAGATTCTTTTTTCACCCTACACGAATTATACCAATATACTTATTAGCTTGTATTAATCTTTAATTCTAGGCCAATACTTTAGATACAGAGTAATAATATACATAGAATACAGAGAGATATGAAAAGACAACGAGATCATCAAGTAATAATGGATAGTAATAGCATTGACTTGGCACAATGTCTAATGCTACTTTCTCATCAAAACCCTAAAGATCAAAGCAAAGTCCACCATTATCATCGTCACCAGAAACATTTTCACCCAACGGAATTTGAGTGTAGCATATGCAACCGCAAATTCTCTTCATTTCAAGCCCTTGGTGGTCACAAAGCTAGCCACAAGAAACAAAAGATGGAGAAGAATAACAAAGAAGAAGCCACAACTACTCTCAGCTTAGGAGTAGGGAACAATAATAATGTTTTTGTTAACAAACCCAATAAAATGCATGAGTGTTCAATTTGTGGTCAAAGATTCTCTCAAGGGCAAGCACTTGGAGGGCACATGAGAAAGCATAGACTACTTGCCAATCAAGAAACGTTTCTAATTCCTTCTATAAACGACGTCGTCCTGGGAAAAATCCCACCAGTTCTAAAGAGATCTAATAGCTTCAGGGTTATGAGTTTGGATTTGAACCTAACACCTCTGCAGAATGATTTGAACGTATTGTTTGGAAACATGGCACCAAAAGTTGATCCAAGCTGGGTTTGACTCTTAATTTATTTCTTGTAATTAACTTTGTCATATAGTTTCTTTATGAAATTTGTATTTAATTAGAAATAGTCTTCATTATAATATTCTTTTTTATATTGATCTCAAAATAAGGTAGTTATTTTTAACAGTATGTATTCTTTCAATTCTTTAGTGTCAACTTTGTAATCTTATTTTAGTTATTTTTGTATTCATGACTACAACACAACTGACATTTTGCGGCGGTTCTAGGGCATATATTGCGGCAGTTAAACTAAACGCTGGAAGATGGGCCACGGGTAAACGATTAGCGGCGGTTTTAGCTAACCGCTGGAATAACCGCGCGCGTAATAAAAATGGTTTCGCGCTGCTAAATGGCAGGGAATTGAAAACGACACTCGATTTGCGGCGGTTGAAAACTGCCACATCAACCGCCGCTAAATGTCAGAAAAAATACAATATGCATATTTTGCGACGATTAGAAACCACCGTTGCCGAATTCAGTATGTCCTTTAAAATTCTAACTTTTTTTATTATTTTGCCTCTTTTAAAATAGTATGTTTATTCAACTTTACTTTATTAGTTACCGATTAATTTAAAGAACTTCAAATAAAATAAAACAAGCAAATAAACACAACAAACCAAATTATATATATGCAAACATTACTTATATAAAGATATTGTCATAAGTGCATGATTCAATATAAAGTAAAATTTCATAATTTGAAGAAAATAAACATAAAGCACTAAACCAACTTAAATTCAATAGTGTCTAATAACATTGATTGAAAGTAATTATTTTTGTTGGGGGTCATGGTTGCCAGATGAAGATGGCCTTGCGCACGCCGAGGTCGGTGTACTGCCCAAATCATCCAGCGCTACAGCAGCGTCAGCTAGCAAATTGCCTCCTTGCTGTTGGATTATATACCCCAAAACCTTTCCCATTGACTGTCTCTTCGCCTGCTCTTCTTCTATCTTAGTAGTTAATTCTGCAATCCTCCTCTCATACTCCTCATTTTGCTCACCAGAACCCGACGGTTGTCCAGCAGTGTTAACAAATACTTGGGTGGGACATGGTCCAGCACCTAAGGCACAAACTCGTCCTGGGTCCTCCTTTCCAAGAACTTGTGCTAGCGAATCATTTTGTGAAAGGTGCTTAGAGGATTCATCCTGCCTCTCAACATTCGCAATTGCTTCCTACAAATATACAAGAAATTGGAAAGGCATGATTTAACATTAGCACGATATATACAGTACTCTAAGTTTAAAATTTTCAGACGTTACTTACACTAACAACACGCGCATCGGGATGGATATACGAGCCATTTTTTTCTTATGAGTGATGATAAACAACTCTCCTCTACCAACGGGCCTACCTTGTTCTTTCTTCTATATCATTAATATCGATACAATTATGTAAATAACAACACCATATTCAGGAACATTAATCAAAATCTCAATGCAAATAATTACTTATTACCACTTCGTCTTTTTTTCTTGCCAATATTTTGGAGCCCCCAGTATGTGTGTAAAGTTGCTTGCTCTGATTTAAAGCATTTTATTTACACTTTTTCTATGAACAAATAATAGAACAAATATAAATGAGAAAGGGATGTTGAATATAAAATGTAAGGGGTATAATATGTATACACATGTATGTTTTTGTGGAAATAATAAAAAATACCAAGGCTTACCTTTGTTTCTTCCTTCTAGCGATAGTCAAGGAACCTTTTCCATTCATTTTCTTCTATTCCTAATGGGCGATGCTTAAGATTTTTCTTAAAAGTCCTTGTTTCTTTGTAACACTTATGATACAAGTTGTTTCTTGTATCCTTCCAGTTTTTTCCTATCCTTTTCATAATTCTGCACTTTATTTTTTCTCCGGCATCATCCTCATAATGAAAGACCCGCTGCAATTAGTTGCCATTGTGATTAACCAAAACCAACTAACAAGTATAAGACTGGTAATTTGAAGAATATCCACAACCATTACAGGCCACTTTAAATTGAAAAAGTATAACACTCAAATCCAGTACAAGCAGTCGCAATTACATATAAGATAGAAATGCTGAAATAAACATGTGGAAAATGAAATTTGAAAATTTAACCAGCCATATAATTTACCCATCCAAAAACTCTTACACAAAAAAAAATTGGATACTAAAATTGCTTAAAATGTTGAAGCTGAAAGATGTACCTTAATCATGTTGTATGTATGTTCCTTCTTAGTTTTGCTCACGTGCTTCCAACTCTCTTCACATATAGGGAACTGGGAATAGTCAGCTGATAAACTACTATTCTATGGTTTATCTTGTGCTAATTTGAGTGGTTTTCATCAACTCTTTACTCACTTATTCATATAAATTGCATGGTTTTACATTTTCCTTCCTAATTTTGTTCTATAATTGGAAACTTGCTTCCCAAGCCTTTAAATTACCAAAAATTCATTCTCCTTTATACCATTCGATATCGTGATATGTGTGTTAAGTGATTTCAGAGATTACAGGGCAGCAATGGCTTAGAGGATGGAAAGGAAGCATGTAAAAATGGAAGGAATACAAGAAGCTGAAGGAACTGCAAAGCTGTCCAGCCTGACCTCTTGGTACTTAACTGACCATAACTTGAGCTACAGAGGTCCAAATGAGGCGGTTCTAGTTGCGTTGGAAAGCTAACATTCGGGGCTTCGCAATGATATATAATTTGTCATAGCTGCTCTGAATCCAGGTGACGCGCATGCGTGACCTGGCAAAAATCCAATCCACGCTCACGCGTGACTTTGCAGCGTGCTGGATGTATCCGAAATCACTGGGGGCGATTTCTGGACTGTTTTTGACCCAGTTTTTAGCCCAGAAAACACAAATTAGAGACTATAAAGTGGGAGAATCCATTCATTCATCAGACAACACTCAAAATTCACAAACTTAGGTTTTAGATGTAGCTTTTAGAGAGAGAGGCTCTCTCCTCTCTCTTAGGTTAGGATTAGGATTTCTTCATTTCTTCATTCCAGGTTCAATATTCCTTTAATTTAATTTCTCTTCTACTTTTATTTACTTTATCACTTAGTTGTTTATTTTCCCCAATTTGATTTATGAAATTTCCCATGTTAGAATTGATTTTTTTATTTAATATAATTTGAGGTATTTCAGATTTATGATTGCTTTCTTTTATTTATGATATAAATAATTTGGATTTTTCCCTTTTGACTTTGGTTGAGTAATTGGTGACACTTGAGTTGTCAAACTCAGCTGTTGATTGAAAATTGGAATTTGCTGATTGATTTGGATCCCTCTAAAGCTAGTCTTTCCATAGGAGTTGACTAGGACTTGAGGAATCAAGTTGATTAGTCCACTTGACTTTCCTTTATTTATTAAGGGTTAACTAAGTGAGAGCAATAAACGATTCTCATCACACCTGATAAGGATAACTAGGATGGAATTTTCAGTTCTCATACCTTGCCAAGAGATTTTCTAATTATTAATTTATTTTTCTTGTCATTTAAATTACTTGTTACTTATTTCAAAAACCCAAAACAAAGATACTTTTTCCATAACCAATAATAAATCATACTTCCCTGCAATTCCTTGAGAGACGACCCGAGGTTTAAATACTTTGGTTTATTATTTTTATTGGGTTTGCTTAAGTGACAACCAAAGTTTTTATACGAAAGGATTCTCTGTTGGTTTAGAAACTATACTTACAACGCGAATATATTTGTGATTTCTTTACCGACAAAAATCCATTCGTCATTAGCACCCAAACTCCCTAAGAAACCACTGAATAGTCCAGCTGCCTGACCAATTGGTTGCAACTCATTGTTAAATAGGAGTATTATCTTTGTATTGGAAGAAAGTGCTATAGCCTCCTTCAGGCTCAGCTTAGACCCTTTTCTCATCCCGTCCTCTAAGAAGTGTATGGAAAAAAATTACTGTCTAATCATTTCACAAAAGAGAAATAGAAGTAAAGAACTTTCAAAATAACTATTTATAAAAATAGGAGAAAAACATTATATACCGATGATAGTAACATTCCAGTAATCTGTATCTTTGCGTTTCTCGTCGTTGTTTTAACCTTCGCCTTCTCGGACAGTAAGCAAGTCGTCAATGTGGTCATCAAATGACGGAACTTCATCCGCCTCCGGGTCGTAATCCTCATCCTCCGGTGTCCAATGTGATTGCAAATTTGTCAGCATTTTTTTGAGAACTTTGTGGGCAAGCCATAAACCCTATGCAGCTAGCTAACCTTCAGAATCATGTTATGCAAACCCTGTGTCAGATGGAAATAATTTTTCCTCCATCCTTCTTCACCGTCATGGTTCACCTGATGGTGCATCTCGTTGATGAGGTAACTTTTGGTGGACCAGTACATTATCGGTGGATGTATCCAATAGAAAGGTTAGTTTGCTGATAAACCCCTTTAATACAATCAGTTAAATTAATTGTGTATTTACTGAGCGTTATGTTGTATTTATATAAAAGGTATCTAGGACGTTTAAAGAAATATGTTTATAATAGGGCACAACCAGAAGGCTCAATTGCAGAAGGCTATATATCTGAGGAAATCCTGACTTTCTGTTCTAGATATTTGGATAATATTGAGACTAGAATCAACCGACTAGGGCGAGTTGATGATCAATCCGTTGATGTTACACATAATTCAGGGAAAACTATGTTCCCAACTAGTGGAAAGGCATTAGGGGCTATTTCGTATTTCGAACTTACTCCAATGGAAAAACATCAAGCACATCGTCATGTGCGAGACAACTACGATGCCGTGGTTCCGTTTGTTGAGTAAGTATACACATGTATTTTTAAAACACCAATATAAGTCTTTTCTCCCACTGACTAGTTGGACTAATTTTCTTTTCTCTTGTAAAGTACATTTAGGAAAAAGACAAAGCAAAGCTTACTGTAACACCCTACCATACAAAGTCTTATGCTTAAGTCATAATTCAGAGATGGCAAGGTATTACGACCTCTAAAACAAAAATTTAGTACGTATAGTAGTATGAATAATTGATTATAACTAGGAGCCTTTGTAGAAAAAGGGGGTAAACAAAAACCGTAACTCGAACGCGCAACACTCCGATCGATAACGTAACGAACCGGGATAAGCTAACGCGAGGTCATATATATAAAGAGTGTCAAAAACAAGAATATCAAGACTCAAAATCCGGCTGCGAAGATAACCGGTCCGAGCATAGCAATATATACATATGATAGAATAAGGAAAACCCCAAAGGAAACCCAAAGGGACACAAATACAGAAATCTAATCTCCAAAAATCCCCTCTAGAAGGAGTCATCACAGTTTGTATTATTTAATGGAGATAAAAGTAACTAAACAAGATATATAACCCCAAATAGAATCCCGAGAACAAAGGATCTTCGCCAATCCAGAAGTCTCCAGCATGCCTCAACGAGAAGCCTCGCGTCCTGCATCTGAAAACCATAAAATCCGCATGGGTGAGAACCAGAGGTCCCCAGTACGGTAACAGCTTCCACATATATAATACATAATAATAGAGGAAAGCCGAAGGCAATCCTAGAACTTCCTCCAGATAATATCAAAGCTTATAAACAAGCTAAGCCGTAAGTGGCAACTGACTAAAGATTTTTCAGTCTAACTAATACTTCCCTTTCCAATTCCTTCAGACCTCCCAACCACCAGCAGGAGTATAATATAGCAAACACAGTTATATCAGACAAGAGATTTACAAATAGGAACAGATAAGGCATTTAGGCAATTAGCAAGTAATATGCAGTCAAATAGGCAATCTCAAACAATTCATGTAGTATGCTTATGATGCATGCCTATCCCTAGTGGCTGATGATATCATCTGTCGGTTATAGAGCCAACCCGACAAGTCCTGGTAGCTAACCATTGGACTGTCCCTCTGTCGTGCATCCCCAACTCGAGTTATACTCATCATAAAATTGATCATAATCATGATCTATATCCATCACCATCACTGGTGAATATTTATCCATCACCATCACTGGTGAATATTTATGGGGGAGAGCTCATCCGGGCCTTTCACAGTGCCCGGCCACACTTACGACATTGGGTTAACAGAGCTTCGAGTCTCAACCTGGAGCACATGGTGGCTAGCCATTACTACTACCCAGGGAAACCCTCATCTCCAATGGTGGAAGTGCAGACATTCACAATTCAATCAACAGCATATATGCATTTATACTTAGCCATAAACATGGCTCCGCCGCCACACGGCATAATCCAGCCATCCGGCTCACGGTTAAATCCATAACCAGCCAATTCATTAACAATTACGGCCATTCGGCCCATGGCATAACAAGCACTTCCACCGCCATCCTCCACATCTCACATAATCATCTTTGATCCTCATGGATCATTCATTTTTCCCTTGCTTCACTCGCAAGTTACCACATTCACTAGCCCTTTTCCTCATGCTAGGCATATCATAATGATTTAAGACATAAGTGGTGAGATCGGAGGCTTAGAAGTATGAAGTTTGGCTTTTAAAACTCAAAAATCAACTTTGGGATGAAAACAGGGCCACGCGTACGCGCACTCCACGCGCATGCGTGGATGATGCTTTCTCGAAGAACGGCGCATACGCGCCAAGTGCGCCTACGCGCGAGGGGTCATTCTGCTAAAAATTTTCTAAGTTAAAAGCTGCAGAATTCACAGATTCAACCCCCCAATCTTCCGACGGTCATAACTCTCTCATTTTAAATCATTTTTCACCCGTTCTTCGAACGGCATGGACATCCCGGATCCAATTTCATTTCTAAACAGATTTGGCACAAATCAAAGATCCGTAGTCCAAGTTATGTCCCGTCAAAGTATGCCCAAAAACCATATTTTCATTCAAAACCACAAAGTGCCATTTTCAAAACAAGCCACTTTCAACTCTTTTCAAGATCAATCAAAACATGCCAATTTCAACCCTTCTCTTTGAAATCATTCAAAATGTACCAAAATCAACAAAAGCCATCCTCAACTCACACATTGACATTTTACCAAAATTCCCAAAACTACCTCCAACCATTTTAACACTTCTCAATCAATGGCTAAAGGACAAACACAATCTCATGTCATACATCCTTCTCATCCCAATTTCCAATAATACCAATTTCCAAATCAACCATCATTATACATGATCAACATCATACTCACCATCAACATGATACCACCCATCAATTCAACCTCAATCATCCATCAAGCACATATCACAACATGCATTTCTCATATATCACACAATCAAGGCATCAATATTCATAATCACATATATGAACACATCATATATCCCAACCATTCAACAACACCAACAATTCAATGCCTATCTTAGGGCCTCTAGCCTAAGTATTTCCTACCACATTACATATTAGATACGGGAAACCGAAACCATACCTTAGCCGATTTCCCAAGCTCAACCGGAGCACTTCCAAACCACTTGTCCACAAGCTCTCAAGGTCTCAACACCTCCAAGAACAGATTTTGTCACACAAAACCCTCTCCCAAGCTTTCCAAAATCACCAATCAAGCTCCAATATTTACATATACACAACCTAAGCCACAATCATCATATCCATACACAACATCTCAATACCCAAACATCATAGAACAACAAATTGCACTAGAGTTGAGAATCTTACCACACCCAAGGTCCAAGGAGACAAGATTAACCTTCTCCTTCAAGAGAGTTGGGTCCTATAACATCAAAGAACCCAAAATCTCAATATTTTTGCTCATAAAACTCGAAATCAAGGACTGAAATTTCGAACAGTAAAACATGGCTTACCTCAAGGTTAATTGTATGGCTTTTGTAGAGCTCTCCATGGTGAACGCGTGGCCGCAAACGGAGCGGCGATCGGAGCTCTAGATCAAAAGTTATGGTGGTTTGAAGATCAAGTGAGAGATAGAACTTGAGAGAGTGTTCTTCTCCTCCCTCACTCCATTTCAGCGTGTGTGTGTGTTTAATGAGGAGAGAGAATGTTGAAAACTAGGGTTTTGGTTTAGTTATGTTGGGCCAAGGGCCCACTTTGGGTCCGGTCGGTCCGGTTTGGCCCGTTCGGTCCAATCTTGGTCCGATTTTTATAAAATTGGTACCGAAATTCTCGTCTCAATCTCCTCTATCATATTAAGCCATAAAAATAACATTTTTGGCTTTCTAGAATAAATTCTCATTTATGGGTTAATTAGCCGTTAATTAACCGGGTTTTACATTCTACCCACCTAATTGGGAATTTTGCCCACAAAATTCAAATCAAATTACCTGAGAATAAGTGCGGATAATCCGTACGCATCTTCGACTCAAGTTCCCAAGTGTGTTCCTCAACACCGCCTCGATTCCAAGCCACTTTGACTAATGAAACCTCTTTTTCACGCAACCGTTTGATACTAGTATCATCAATTCTAACTGGAGCCACTGGAAGCGTCAAATCTTCTCTCAACTGAACCGATTCAGGTTCTAACACATGGCTAGCATCAGGGGTGTACTTCCGAAGCTGCGACACGTGAAACACATCGTGCAGGTTCGAAAGATGAGGCGGTAGAGCCACTCGATACGCCACCGGCCCAATCCTCTCTAGGATCTGAAATGGACCAATGTATCGAGGATTCAACCTCTTTGCTTTAATCGCTCTACCTACTCCTATGGTCGGAGTAACCTTAAGGAAAACATGATCTCCTGCCTCAAATTCCAAGGGCTTCCGCCTCTGATCGGCGTAACTCTTCTGACGACTCTGCACCGTAAGTATCCTATCTCGGATTTTCTTGACTTGTTCAGTGGTCTCAGCTATCATTTCCGGTCCCAACAAGCCTTTCTCTCCAGCTTCATACCAACATAGCGGAGATTGACATTTCCTCTCATACAATGCCTCATACGGAGCCATTCCGATGCTCGCATGGTAACTATTATTGTATGCAAACTCCACTAACGGCATATACCGATCCCAACTCACCGGTTGGTCCAAAACACAAGCTCTCAACATATCCTCTAGTGTTTGGATCGTCCTCTCGGATTGACCATCTGTTTGAGGATGGTAAGTTGTACTCAAGCTTAATCGGGTTCCAAAAGCTTTCTAAAATGCACCCCAGAACCTCGAAGTGAAACGAGGATCTCTATCAGAGATTATAGTAGCAGGTACACCATGGAGTCTCACAATCTCCTTTATGTATAACCGTGCTAGCTCCTCGAGGGTGTAAGTCATCCGAATGGTCAAAAAGTGAGCTGACTTCGTCAGTCGGTCCACAATCACCCAGATGGCATCAAAACCAGTCTTAGTCCTTGGCAATCCCGACACAAAGTCCATTGCAATATTTTCCCACTTCCATTGCGGAACCTCTAAGGGTTGCAACATCCCGGAAGGTCTTTGATGTTCAATCTTTACCTTTTGACAAGTTAAGCACTTTGAAACATATTCCGCCACATCATTCTTCATACTCGGCCACCAAAACATCGCCTTTAAATCATGGTACATCTTAGTACTCCCCGGGTGAATGGAGAATCCGCTTTTGTGTGCCTCCTTTAAGATATCTTGCCTCAAAGTGCCAACATCCGGCACAATGATCCTACCCTTGAATCTCTATAACCCATCTTTTTCTTCCGACACTCTCCACTGTTTTCCTTGCTCGATAGCCGGTAACACCTTCCATAACGCTTCATCATTTTCATGAGCCTTTAGGAGTTCGGACTTAAAGTCACTCGAGATTTCTAATCGGCTCAAACACAAGGTTCCAGATACTTCTCGAGCACCAATTTTTAGACTCTCGATTCCCTTGAGCATCTTCTCCTCTTGAAGCATCATCCAAGACGCATATAACGACTTCCGACTTAACGCATCCGCCACTATATTCGCCTTTCCAGGATGGTAATTTAACTCAAAGTCATAGTCTTTCAACAATTCCATCCACCTCCTTTGCCTCATATTAAGCTCTTTCTGATCAAAGAGGTATTTCAAGCTCTTGTGATCGGAGAAGACTTGGAACTTAACCCCATAGAGATAATGCCTCCACACCTTCAAGGCAAACACAACCGCAGCGAGTTCCAAATCGTGCGTAGGATAACTAACTTCGTGAGGTCTCAACTGTCGTGAGGCATACGCCACCACATTATGATGTTGCATCAGCACGCACCCTAGGCCCTTTAACGATGCATCACAGTACACCTCAAAAGGCTCGTTCGGCTCAGGTAACACTAACACAGGTGCAGTGGTCAACTTTTTCTTCAATGTCTGAAAGCTCTCCTCGCACTCAGGAGTCCAAACAAATGGAGTGTCTTTGTGAGTTAACTTTGTCAACGGCAAAGCTAATTGCGAAAAGCCTTTGATGAACCTTCGGTAATAGCCAGCTAAACCCAGAAAACTCCTTATCTCAGTTACTGTGGTTGGTTGCTTCCAATCCATCACAGCTTCTACCTTGGTTGGATCTACGGCTATTCCCTTCTTACTCACCACGTGACCCAAAAACTTCACCTCACTCTTCCAGAACTCACACTTAGACAGTTTCGCATAGAGTTTCTTCTCCTTTAAAATCTGCAACACGGTCCGCAAGTGTTCCGCATGCTCTTCTTCAGTCTTGGAGTAAATTAGTATATCATCAATGAAGACAACCACAAATTTATCCAGAAACGGACGGAACACTCTATTCATGTAATCCATGAATACTGCAGGAGCGTTCGTCAACCCAAAGGACATTACAGTGTACTCGTAATGACCATAACGAGTCCTGAAAGCGGTCTTAGGGATATCCTCACCCCTCACCCTTATCTGGTGATAACCGGATCGCAAATCGATCTTAGAGAAAACCCCAGCTCCTTGTAACTGATCCATGAGATCATCAATCCTCGGCAATGGGTACTTATTCTTTATGGTGACCTTGTTCAGCTGCCTGTAATCCACACAGAGTCGCATACTTCCATCTTTCTTCTTTACCAGTAACACTGGAGCACCCCACGGGGAAACACTTGGTCGGATAAAGTTCTTACCCAACAATTCCTCTAACTGAGACTTTAGCTCGGCCATCTCTAACGGTGACATCCTATAAGGAGCACTTGAGATTGGTCCCGCCCCAGGCACCAATTCAATAGCAAACTCGACCTCTCGGTTAGGTGAAAATTCCTCAATATCATCGGGAAACACTTCCGGAAACTCACACACTACCGGAATCTGATCCAACCTTTGATCATCACCCGAAACACCCGCGGTTAACAACAGGATACCCTGACATTCGGTTCCAGAACAGTTCACCATCATTGAATTCAAGTAATAATTATTCACCACAACCGGCCCTTCTGTATCCTCCGGCATAAAGTACATCGACTTGGTAGAACAATCAAGCAGGACATGGTTTTCGGATAACCAGTCCAATCCCAAGATAAGATCAAGACCGATCATCGGTAAGCAGATTAGATTATGGACAAAATCACGCTGCTTGAACCTAAACGAAACTTTCGGGCATCCTAGTCTAGTTACCATGGCTTCATGGGTAGCATTATACACTTTTAAGTCATAACCTAAGGTTACGATCTTCAACCCTAACTCATGGGCTTTCTCAAATGCAATGAATGAATGCGATGCTCCCGAATCAAATAAAGCATTTAAAGTTTGACCAGCCATTTCACAGTTACCTCGAATGAGTGTCTCGGATCCCTCTGCACCCACAGCTGAGGTGGTGAACACCCGACCAGTCTGTTGTGCTTTCCCAGCACCTTGCTTTTGCTTCTCTGGACAACTTGCGGCTTTATGCCCCGCCTTTCCACAATTGTAGCACAAACCCCATCCGGCCTTGCATGGTACTCCCGGATGGTGACTCCCACACCTAGTACAAGCTTGATCATTCTGAGGCTGCTTCCCAAACCTTTTCCCTTGGGAGTAGTTGTTGTTGGGCCTCCTAAAAGAACCTCCCCTCTTGAAAGGCGGACCTCTAGGTGCAAAGCTCTTCCCTCGGTTCTGTAAAAATGATCCTTTGTGACTTCCTTTCTCAGCGGTTGCCCTCTTCACACACTCTTCAGCAACCCTACACTTGTTCACCAACTCGGAGAAAGTCCTAATCTCCATTGGTCCCACTGAACTGAAAATATCGCTCCGGAGTCCTCCTTCGTACTTAACACACTTCCATTCCTCATATTCCACCGGAGTCCCTTGACACATACGAGAAAATCTGAACAGCTCCTCAAACTTGTCAGTATACTCAGATACAGACATAGCACCCTGCTTCAGCTGCAACAATTCAAGCTCCTTGGCTGTCCTGGCAGAAGTCGGAAAGTACTTCTTATAGAACTCCTCTTGGAAGACATCCCAGGTGATATAGTCATCACCCTGCTGCAGGAGGCGTCAGATACCCTGCCACCAATGCGACGCTTCACCAGTGAGCAAATAGGTAGCGAACTCCACACGCTGCCCTTCAGGTACCACCTGCGCTTGCAGTGCTCGTTCCATAGCCTGAAACCATGTATCGGCTTCAGTCGGACTAGTAGTTCCCTTGAACTTCGGTGGATTAACCTTCAAAAAGTTCGCCAGTGTCATCGGGCCCTGAACTCCACCTCCGTCATTACCATGGTTGTTCATCTGTTGACCAAGAGCCTCAGCAGTGGCTTGCATAGCAGCAGCCATGTTTCCAACGCAGTCATAAAGTTCACTGGATCATTAGGGTTAGTCTCCGGTGCCCGAGCATTAGTACGACCTCTCCCACGACCTCTACCGTGTACACAAGGCGCCATCTGGTCCCTATACACACCAAACAATCGATATTAAGTTGATCAGTCTCAATATCGGAAGTTTAATGCTTCAAAGTCCCAAATGCATGCTCATGAACGTTTATGCCAATTATATCAAGCAGATATACTAACAGCACATAACACACATACAGAGAATGCACAGAAGCATAGTCAGTTCATTCCTCAGGCTCTACAGGAACGAACTGCTCTGATACCATAATGTAACACCCTACCATACAAAGTCTTATGCTTAAGTCATAATTCAGAGATGGCAAGGTATTACGACCTCTAAAACAAAAATTTAGTACGTATAGTAGTATGAATAATTGATTATAACTAGGAGCCTTTGTAGAAAAAGGGGGTAAACAAAAACCGTAACTCGAACGCGCAACACTCCGATCGATAACGTAACGAACCGGGATAAGCTAACGCGAGGTCATATATATAAAGAGTGTCAAAAACAAGAATATCAAGACTCAAAATCCGGCTGCGAAGATAACCGGTCCGAGCATAGCAATATATACATATGATAGAATAAGGAAACCCCAAAGGAAACCCAAAGGGACACAAATACAGAAATCTAATCTCCAAAAATCCCCTCTAGAAGGAGTCATCACAATTTGTATTATTTAATGGAGATAAAAGTAACTAAACAAGATATATAACCCCAAATAGAATCCCGAGAACAAAGGATCTTCGCCAATCCAGAAGTCTCCAGCATGCCTCAACGAGAAGCCTCGCGTCCTGCATCTGAAAACCACAAAATCCGCATGAGTGAGAACTAGAGGTCCCCAGTACGGTAACAGCTTCCACATATATAATACATAATAATAGAGGAAAGCCGAAGGCAATCCTAGAACTTCCTCCAGATAATATCAAAGCTTATAAACAAGCTAAACCGTAAGTGGCAACTGACTAAAGATTCTTCAGTCTAACTAATACTTCCCTTTCCAATTCCTTCAGACCTCCCAACCACCAGCAGGAGTATAATATAGCAAACACAGTTATATCAGACAAGAGATTTACAAATAGGAACAGATAAGGCATTTAGGCAATTAGCAAGTAATATGCAGTCAAATAGGCAATCTCAAACAATTCATGTAGTATGCTTATGATGCATGCCTATCCCTAGTGGCTGATGATATCATCTGTCGGTTATAGAGCCAACCCGACAAGTCCTGGTAGCTAACCATTGGACTGTCCCTCTGTCGTGCATCCCCAACTCGAGTTATACTCATCATAAAATTGATCATAATCATGATCTATATCCATCACCCTCACTGGTGAATATTTATCCATCACCATCACTGGTGAATATTTATGGGGGCGAGCTCATCCGGGCCTTTCACAGTGCCCGGCCACACTTACGACATTGGGTTAACAGAGCTTCGAGTCTCAACCTGGAGCACATGGTGGCTAG
The DNA here is from genome assembly GCF_003086295.3 of Arachis hypogaea. NCBI lineage: Eukaryota > Viridiplantae > Streptophyta > Magnoliopsida > Fabales > Fabaceae > Arachis > Arachis hypogaea. Next base: position 31,469,928 of record NC_092047.1, on the reverse strand, counting down.
CCATTGCTACTACCCAGGGAAACCCTCATCTCCAATGGTGGAAGTGCAGACATTCACAATTCAATCAACAGCATATATGCATTTATACTTAGCCATAAACATGGCTCCGCCGCCACACGGCATAATCCAGCCATCCGGCTCACGGTTAAATCCATAACCAGCCAATTCATTAACAATTACGGCCATTCGGCCCATGGCATGACAAGCACTTCCACCGCCATCCTCCACATCTCACATAATCATCTTTGATCCTCATGGATCATTCATTTTTCCCTTGCTTCACTCGCAAGTTACCACATTCACTAGCCCTTTTCCTCATGCTAGGCATATCATAATGATTTAAGACATGAGTGGTGTGATCGGAGGCTTAGAAGTATGAAGTTTGGCTTTTAAAACTCAAAAATCAACTTTGGGATGAAAACAGGGCCACGCGTACGCGCACTCCACGCGCATGCGTGGATGATGCTTTCTCGAAGAACGGCGCATACGCGCCAAGTGCGCCTACGCGCGAGGGGTCATTCTGCTAAAAATTTTCTAAGTTAAAAGCTGCAGAATTCACAGATTCAACCCCCAATCTTCCGACGGTCATAACTCTCTCATTTTAAATCATTTTTCACCCGTTCTTCGAACGGCATGGACATCCCGGATCCAATTTCATTTCTAAACAGATTTGGCACAAATCAAAGATCCGTAGTCCAAGTTATGTCCCGTCAAAGTATGCCCAAAAACCATATTTTCATTCAAAACCACAAAGTGCCATTTTCAAAACAAGCCACTTTCAACTCTTTTCAAGATCAATCAAAACATGCCAATTTCAACCCTTCTCTTTGAAATCATTCAAAATGTACCAAAATCAACAACAAGCCATCCTCAACTCACACATTGACATTTTACCAAAATTCCCAAAACTACCTCCAACCATTTTAACACTTCTCAATCAATGGCTAAAGGACAAACACAATCTCATGTCATACATCCTTCTCATCCCAATTTCCAATAATACCAATTTCCAAATCAACCATCATTATACATGATCAACATCATACTCACCATCAACATGATACCACCCATCAATTCAACCTCAATCATCCATCAAGCACATATCACAACATGCATTTCTCATATATCACACAATCAAGGCATCAATATTCATAATCACATATATGAACACATCATATATCTCAACCATTCAACAACACCAATAATTCAATGCCTATCTTAGGGCCTCTAGCCTAAGTATTTCCTACCACATTACATATTAGATACGGGAAACCGAAACCATACCTTAGCCGATTTCCCAAGCTCAACCGGAGCACTTCCAAACCACTTGTCCACAAGCTCTCAAGGTCTCAACACCTCCAAGAACAGATTTTGTCACACAAAACCCTCTCCCAAGCTTTCCAAAATCACCAATCAAGCTCCAATATTCACATATACACAACCTAAGCCACAATCATCATATCCATACACAACATCTCAATACCCAAACATCATAGAACAACAAATTACACTAGGGTTGAGAATCTTACCACACCCAAGGTCCAAGGAGACAAGATTAACCTTCTCCTTCAAGAGAGTTGGGTCCTATAACATCAAAGAACCCAAAATCTCAATATTTTTGCTCATGAAACTCGAAATCAAGGACTGGAATTTCGAACAATAAAACGTGGCTTACCTCAAGGTTAATTGTATAGGTTTTGTAGAGCTCTCTGCGGTGAACGCGTGGCCGCAAACGGAGCGGCGATCGGAGCTCTAGATCAAAAGTTATGGTGGTTTGAAGATCAAGTGAGAGATAGAACTTGAGAGAGTGTTCTTCTCCTCCCTCACTCCATTTCAGCGTGTGTGTGTGTTTAATGAGGAGAGAGAATGCTGAAAACTAGGGTTTTGGTTTAGTTATGTTGGGCCAAGGGCCCACTTTGGGTCCGGTCGGTCCGGTTTGGCCCGTTCGGTCCAATCTTGGTCCGATTTCTATAAAATTGGTACCGAAATTCTCGTCTCAATCTCCTCTATCATATTAAGCCATAAAAATAAAATTTTTGGCTTTCTAGAATAAATTCTCATTTATGGATTAATTAGCCGTTAATTAACCGGGTTTTACACTTACGGGCTCAGACAATGTCACAATCTAAGATAGACAGTGTTGTGCATGCGGAATTTTCTTGGTGGTTTAAGCATGAGGTTGATAGAATATTAACCTGATCAATGTGTTTTTAGCCTAGAATTAGTACTTTATGAAATCCGATTTTAATATAAAGCATGAATGTTATGTGGTTCCAGGTTCCAATGGAAAGTACGCTTCATTTGAAAGAAATGAAGTTGTTTGCGTGCGATCCCATGATTCAGGCAAGATGTTTTAGGGCGTACAACGTTAACGGATACAAGTTTAGAACTATCACAAAGGAAGACGGACTGAAAACTCAAAATAGTGGAGTATATGTATCATCTAATATAAGAAGTTATGCAAGCATGCATGATAATAGAGTCGCTGTTGGCAGTGTTTCATATTACAAAAAATTATGGACATAATTGAATTGAATTATAGCTATCATTTCACAGTGGTATTGTTCAAATGTGTTTGGGCTGATACCACTACCAGTAGAGGCATCAAACAAGACCATTTGGGACTTACCAGCGTTAATTTCTCTCGTCCGATACACACTAATGTTCGAGAAGAAGATGAACCATACATAATGGCCTCAGAAGCTCAGCTTGTATACTATGTGGATGATGAAGTAGCTAAGGAATGGGGTGTTGTGGTTCATGTGAAACCACGAGATTTGTATGACATGGGAGAAAAGAATGAAGAAGCTGAAGTTAGTTTTTTTCCACAGCCAGGATTGAACATGTCAGTGGAAGGTGACATTGAAGATTTGCAGTTGACAAGGGAGGATGATATAGAAGACCCCACAGAGAATGCTTCAGAGAATATCGATGATGTTGCGTAATGCTTATATGAAAAATTTAAACGTAATTTAAAAAGAATCTTTGTGTCATGAAATAAGTTAAATAAACCCAATGTTGTACGTTATTTTCTTTGGTTACAAAAAATTTGGTGTTTCTTCGATTTGCAGTTAAGTACTTATTGTATTGTGAATTTTTGTGAGTAAAAGCATATTTTCTGTTTCTTTAAGCAGGTTTTTTCATCAGAAGTTAGTTTACGTTAAGTTAATATTGTTTCAGTTGTTGTTGTTCTTAACGTTGCAGTTTTGATAATCTTGATATCTAATAATCAATATCAATTCCAATAGTGTTACGTTTTTAAAACATTAGTGAACATAACATGACGGTGAAACAGGACAAATAAAAATTGAGGACTTTTCATCATCCTCTGCAAGCACAACATTCACTATAGAGCTTCTGTCTAAGAAATTTGCCCAAACTACCAACAAAGAAAATGGTTATTGTGGATAATTTGTGTTTAGTTTTAAAATTGTCTTATCATATTGTCGTCCTTTTTTTTCTAAGTCAGTATCTAATGACTTGGGAGTTCTCAATTTCTTCTAGGTATACTTATTTTGTTGTATGCATATTGATATTTTCAGTATCACCTGAATATTCTGGAGAAATAGTCCCTGACAGTCTAGATGGGGAAGAGTGTGATTCAGAAGACAATTTAGATGATATCTCCTCTGTTCGAATTGACAGATCCATACAGTTTGATCTCAATAAAGTTTCGGAAGAAGACAATGAAATTTTAGAAGACCAACAAAGAGAAGATGATATACATTTTAAAAAAAAGGTGCTTTAATTTGAACAAAAAGCCATGGTATGGAAATAAAATATCAGATCCTGTAAAACGTGAAACCCATAGATTCTTGACAGAGTATTTTTCGCCAGGTCAATACAATGTTAAAGAGAAATTTTGATCTTTTATTATAAGAGTTACGTTGATTCCTTAATTTAATGATTTGGGTCGTAGTTTTACATGTTTATCTACTTTTAGAGTTTCTTGATTTAGGTTTAGTAAGGCATAACTTCAAAGAGGAGTAACTTTTATTTATGCTCATTAGAACTTTATTTTAACTTTATAAATTCAGAGTTTGACTTCATTTTCTTCTTTTACATTTATGTTTGAATGCAAATTTAAATGCCAATAAAGTAAACAAGGAAATTTTATTGGTAAATTTGTTCACATGAGTTAACATATATAGCTTATTTAATTTGTGAAATTTTTTACATAAAAGTGTTACGAGTTTAAGTAACAATGATTTGAACATATGTAGCTTAAAATAGTCGTGTTTACTTAACTAGATTATACCCAGATGGTTATTACTAAAAAAAACATTGTAATATGTGGTAATACACATTTTGCGACGGTTCGAAGAAAACCGCCGCAAAATGTTAAATGATAACTCACTTGATGGTACATATAGCGGCGGTTCTAGAACAACTGCCACTAAATACAAGGCTGATTGCAGTCCAACCCCTAACCACCGCTATATGCGCCATAGGTGGTCATTTTACGGCGATTTTATAAAATAGCCGCAAAATTTCCGCCGCTATCTATTGAAATTGTTGTAATGCATTTATATTGACTTGAAATGTAATTGCTTATAGGTCTTAATTAATTAACAAAAATACACAGTAACATAAAAAAATTATTTATGGTTGTATATATATATATATGTTCTGGGGCAACTTTTTATAACATACAGAATATATTGATTATCTGAAAGAATAATATAACAATGCTTTTAATTTGATGATAGGTCATTCTAATAAAAAGAAATGATAATTTTTTTGCTTCTAATATCACATCAAATTTGAGAAATTTTTTGGTGACTTCTTTTATACCCTTTTAATTTGAGGGTATTGTATACCCTTTTTGTAACAATCTAGATTTTTCAAATTTTATACATTAGGATTCATAAAATTTGAATGACCAGTTAGATTTAGTTTGGCGAGCTGATTATGGAATATGCAAAAAATTAAATAACAATATTTTAAGGTAATAATAATATTTTATTATAAATTTTATAAGAGTCACTTTATAATTCCCATAGTCTCACCACATCTGGCCACCTCCTACTTGTTTTTTTTCTTCGTATATCATATCAAGAACTATCTTTTGCTTCCTTTCTTCTTTTTTTTTTTTGTACGTGATTTGGAGAAAAGGTAAATGAGAGAGAGAAGCTGGAAATGTAACACCCTCACTATCTGAATGTCATGCTTTCGGTTGCATTTAAAATACTTTTTCATTTAAAACACACACACACACACACACATATATATATATATACACAAACCAGATACAATACTTTAAAATTATATATATACATAGCAATAATTTACAAGCATACATATCACAAATTCCTATTCCTCTTACAAAATTGGTAGAGATAAAGGGGAGGGAAAAATAACAACTAAGATAATACAAAAATATCGAATAAATAGAAAATGAAATAACTCTTCTAAAACTTTGTCGTCCATATCCTGAAAAGAGAAAACCTGTAGGGGAGTGAGAACATCGTCCTCGCTGGTTCTCACTATAGGTTTACAGAATTGCTATAATAAGATATGTAAAATAAACTATTTCTAATGTACAGTGGTCATTGCTCCTCTTATGTATCTTTTCAAAAACCAAGGGTTCACATTCAAAATCCAAAAATCCTTTTTAAAAGAGACTTGATTAATTCCTCAAAATAAAAAACCTTTTTTCTTTCTTGTAAAATCTTAAAATTTTTCCTAGACAGTATGAATGACTAACATGTCCCAAGCATAGGTTCAATTAAGTCTATGCTGTAAGAGTTTGATTTTTCATACTTTACTAGACCATAAACATAAAAGAAGTTACCTAAGCTGTATAAATGACCATCCTGTTCCAAGCATAGGTTCATTAAGTCTATGCTGAACCAGCTTTATTTTTTTATACAGAACTAGACCTCAATCATACCAATCACAGCCTTAGGCCCATCCAAAATCCAACACGTCCCCCGGCCCAAACAACTCAATCATCAACAAATCACCACAAACCAAACAATTTTAGACACAAATACAAGTAAAGAGGTTCAAACACAATCAAAGCAGTTACATCAAGTATAGCAATTAGCAGTTAAACATAATTATTCACATAGGCAAACCAATTACAATATGCAAACCCAAACAATGTCACATAGAAGCATATGATGAATGTCTGTCCTACTGGCTGTGATATCACATGTCGGTTCAACTGCCAAATGCTGGGTGCCGAAAAAAAGGCGTTAGGTGCCGGGGATGCGTTAAACATTTTTCATGCCTCGAAGGTGGTAGACGCCAATTGTGGGCGCTAAGCACCATGCTTTGTGAATAATAAAATTAACGAGGTTTCGAAAGTGGTTAAGAGAAGAAATGTAAGTTATTAAAGTTACGAAGTAAAATTTGGTTAAATAAAAATATTGAGAAAGTAGTTAAAATGTTGTAAAGTTGAAGTATAATTAATTAAAACTCATATATTAAATTATAAACAAATATAATATGTAAGGATAATATTTAGGAAGTTAAAAGATATAAAAAGAATTTAAGTAACGGTAGAAGTAAATAATGTAACATTTAAGAGTATAGTAGTAACTATAGTAAAAGACGCAGAAAAAAATATTTAGTAACCTAAACTTTAGGAACTTCTTCATAAAACTCTTAGGGAAAGGCTCGAGAAAATAATTATAATTGGTCATAGTACTAAATAAAAATTAAGAATATCAAGAGAAGATATTAATACAAGAAAAAAGAAAAATAAGATTAATAGAACCAGGCTAAATAAATAGCGTACAGCACGTAAAGCGGCATGCCAGTGTTCGGTGCGTGGATTTTGTATGAATTGGTATAACATGTGAATACTGTAGGCTAGATCAGGCCGAGTAAAACACAAATAAATCAGTATTCCAATAAGCCAACGATATATGCTAGGATCGGATAAAAGAGAACCTGTAGCTGACCCCAGACGATGATTTTCTTCACATGGTGTTGCTACAGGCTTAGCACCTAGAGGTCCTGTTTCGATGATTATGTCCAAAGTATATTTTCTTTAGCACAGGAAGATTCCAGTCCGAGATCTGACAACCTCAACTCCCAAGAAGTACTTCAACCAGCCTAAATCTTTCATATGAAAATATTTGTGTAAATACTCTTTGAAATGTTGAATTGCAGCACTATTATTTCCTGCAATTACAAGGTCAACAACATACACCAAAACTACCAATTGCATGCTATTGTGGTGAAGGCTAAACAAGGAATGGTCTTGTGGGGATTGTTGAAAACCATATCGAAGAAGGACAGATGAAAATTTTGCAAACCAGCAACGTGGAGCCTACCACAGGCCATAGAGAGATTTTTAAAGTTTACAGACCAGTCCTTGTTGAGGCACTTGAAAACCAGGCGGAAGCTTCATGTAAACATCCTCATCAAGCTCTCCATGAAGAAATGCATTATGGCCATCCATCTGGTGGAGTTCCTAATCTTGGGCTGCTGCCACTGCGAGTGTTGTGCGAATTGTTACCATCTTTACCACTGGGGATAACGTTTTATTGTAATTCGAGCCTTTCACTTGATTATTTCCCAAAATTACAGTCTTGCTTTGAACCTCTCTATTGTCCCATCAGAATTTATTTAATTTTATAAACCTACTTACATCCATGGGCTTTCTTTCCTGGGGGAAGGGTTGTGAGTTTCCAAGTGTTATTGATTTGAAGCATACGAATTTCTTGGGACATAACTTCATGCCAACGCTTATCTCTAACTGCTTCTGAGAAAAATAAGGGCTCCTGTTTTTTCTGGAGAAAAGCAAGAAAACTGTGATGTTGTTTGGAAAAAGAATTATAATTCACAAAATTTTGTATAGGATAGAACACACTTAAGGATTTTGATGGAGAGGGAGGTTGGTCAGTAGAGCTTATTGGTATCGTAGCAGTAGAGACAAATTCGCACAACCTGACTGAGGGTGTCTTCATGTAGTGACCCCGACCAAGTGGAACTTACATCGTGACTAGTGGTAGATTGGAAGTCGGCGTTGTTTCTGCTGTCGTCAGCGATGTACTCTTCAATCTCTTCATTGAGTTCATGTCCCCCTTGTTTGTCAATAGATGCTTCAATGAGGGATTTTCCAGCACAGTCATTTAAATGTGGAGTACTAGGCCCAAGTGTGGATTTTGAACTTGGCCCATTATGTGTGTCTTCTTTAACATTTGTTTCTATTACAGGAGGCCCAATATCTTCAATCCTTGGTGACGGTGCTAAAGCCTGAGCCTCTTGAAAAGGAAATATATCTTCAACAAAATGGACATTACGAGGGCAAAAAAAACTTTTTTTTCCAAGTCAAATAGTTTTCATTCGTTTTGCCCAAAAGGGTACCCGACAAACACACATTTTCTACTACGGCTAGCAAATTTTTCCCGTTGCCTATTTTGATTTTGAGCATAACACAAAGAGCCAAACACCGTTAAGTGCTCATAACTTAGAATTGTTCCATGAAAGACCTCATACGGAGTCCTACCCTTCAATATTGAGGATGGGGTACAATTAATTAAATAGCTAGCAGTAATTCACATTCTCCCCAAAATCGAATAGGAAGATTGCCTTGAAAGTGTAATGATCTAGCAACATTGAGAGTATGTTGATGTTTGCGCTCCACTCGTCCATTTTGTTGCGGTGTATTAACACATGACAATTGGTGAACAATGCCTTGTTGTAAGAAGTATTGTTCTAAATACATAAATTTCGTCCCATTATATCGCACCATTTTAACATATTTGTTATATTGGCGTTCAACCAACGTGAAAAATTTTTTCAACGTGATTGATACCTCAGCCTTTTCTTTCAACAAATATATCCAAACTGCTCGTGAACAATCATATATAATAGTTAAGAAATACGAAGAACCACACCAGGAGGGAGTTCTATAGGGTCCCCACAAGTCACAATGGATTAAATAAAAAATATTAGAAGCTTGATAGTCACTTAAAGGACACTTATCTCTTGTTTGTTTGGATTTTTCACAAGTTTCACAAACCTCATTGCTTGTAGATTTCTCATTTACATTGGGGAGCATTTGCACAATTTTAAATGATGGATGCCTTAATCTCTTATACCAAAGCGCTAGTTGATTCTCTGTTCTGGCATGACAAGCTTGAATCTTGTGTGCCCCATGATACCAATAGAACCATGATAAACCACTATTTTATGGTTTATCTTATGCTCAATTGAGTGGTTTTTATCAAGTCCTTGCCCACTTATTCATACAATTTGTATGTTTTATATTTTCCTTCCTGATTTTGTGCCATGATTGAAAACATGCTTCTTTGGTCTTTAAATTGCTAATATTAATCCTCTCTTATTACCATTCGATGCCTTGATATGTGTGTTAAGTGTTTTCAGAGATTACATGACAGGAATGGCTTGGAGGATGGAAAAGAAGCATGCAAAAATGGAAGGAATACAAGAAGTTGAAGGAACTGCAAAGCTGTCAGCCTGACCCTCTCGCACTAAAACAGTCATAACTTGAGCTTTAGAAGCCCAAACGGCGCGGTTCCAGTTGCGTTGGAAAGCTAACATCTGGGGCTTCGATTTGATATATAATATGCCATAGTTTCTCTGAAGCTAGGCAACACGAACGCGTGCTCCACGCGGATGCGTCGCAGTAACGAAAATCAGCATGGCAGATTTCTTCTCCAGCGATTTCTGGACTGTTTTCGACCCAGTTTGCGGCCCAGAAAACACAAATTAGAGGCTATAAAGTGGAAAAATCCATTCATTCATGATCATAAGCTCATAATTCATAATTTTAGGATTAGATGTAGTTTTTAGAGAGAGAGGTTCTCTCCTCTCTCTTGGGATTAGGATTAGGATTTCTCTTAGTTTTAGGATTTAGGATTATTTCTTCTTCATCACAGGTTCAATGTTCCTTTAATTTATTTTCTACTTTTATTTTATTACTTTAATTGATATTTATCTTTTCAATTTAGCGTATAAACATTTCCATGTTAGATTTGAATTTATATTTAAACGTAGTTTGAGGTATATCAGATTTATGATTCTTATTTAGCTTTTTGTTATATTCTTGGCTTTAATTAATTAACTGGAGGCTCTTGAGTTATTAAACTTATCGTGATTGTTAATTAATTCCTCTAATTGACTGGAATTCCACTAACTCTAGTCTTTCCTTAGGAGTTGGCTAGGACTTGGGAATCTAACTAATTAGTCCACTTGACTTTCCCTTGGTCTCGTAAGGGTTAACTAAGTGGGGTTAAACTCAATTCTCATAAGAATAACTAGGATAGGACTTTCGAATTTTCATACCTTGCCAAGAGTTTATTTTATAATTATTTATTTATTTTATTTATCATTTAAATTACATGTTTCTTATTTTCAAAACCCCCAATTTACAAAACTCATAACCAATAATAAGAACACCTCCCTGCAATTCCTTGAGAGACGACCCGAGGTTTAAATACTTCGGTTATCAATTTATTTAGAGGTTTGTTACTTGTGACAACCAAAACGTTTGTAAGAAAGGATGATTGCTCGGTTTAGAAACTATACTTGCAACGAGAATTTATTCTAAATTCTAAACCGTCAATCTTCAGTTCTTCAAAATGGCGCCGTTGCCGGAGAATTGCAAACGTGTGCCTTATTATTGGTTATTGTAAATATTTGATTTTTGCTTGTTTATTTGTTTTTATTTTTGCTTTTTCGTAAATTAAGAGGTTATTGGTTTTTATTTAGTTATTAAAAATTTTTCAAAAATTTGTTCTTGGTGTTCATCTTGATCTTCAAAGTTGTTCTTCGTGTTCATCTTGACCTTCAAAGTTGTTCTTGGTTGTTTTCTTTGTTTTGATCTAAAAATTTTTAAGTTTGGTGTCATTTTATTATTTTTCTCTTTCCTCATTAAATTCAAAAATATCTTTTCTCTTTATTTTAATTAAATTTTCAAAATTTGCATTCAAAATTTTTTTTTTCAGATTTTTATTTTAAAATTTTTATCTTATCTTATCTTAGTTTTAAATTTCAAAATTCAAATCTTTTTCAAAAATCATATCTTTTTCAAAATCTTATCTTATCTTATTTCAAAAATCAAATTTCAAATTTCAATATTTAAATTCCAAAATTCAAAATTTAAATCTTTTTGAAGTCTTTATCTTATATTGTTGACTTTTTCAAAATTTAAAATTCAAATTTCAAAATTTAAAATTCAAAAAATCAAAATTCAAATTCAAAATTTAAATTTCAATAACCTTTTAATTTAAAATTGTTTTTATTTTTTGTTTTTAATTTTTATTTGTTACTATGAACTCTCACCCTTTGGCTATGAGTCTGGTTACAATTATGTTGCAGGAAGAGGAAATTACAATGAGAACAGGCATCAAGGTTGGAACAATCAAAGATGAGAGGAGCCACAAGGATTTGATCAACCCTCTTGGCAACAACCCCCTCCAATGCACTATAACCAACAAGCCCCGCCATATGCTTATGAACCACCTCCTCAACACAACTCTGGACCACCATACTCACAAGCCCCTTACCACCAAACACCACCATATGACCCTAATCCTTACCCACCGCACCAACCATAATATGAACCACACCCAGAACCACCACCTCAATATTCACCATCTCCATATCCTTATCAAGAAGAACCACCTTCCTATTATGAACTCTTTCTCCAAAATAATGAACCCTCATATCCACCCCAACCTCCAGTGGATGACAAACTTCGTGTTCTTCTTCAAGGGCAAGCGAAGATGCAAAAGGCTGTACTGGAACTCGCGACTGCCTTAACTGAGTTAGTAAATAAATTAGCTTCCCAACATCTGAGCACTCAAAGTACTCCCATGGCTACATGTGGAGAATCAAAAGAAGAGCGTAGCATGAAGGAGACACTAGAAACTTCGGTGGATAATGAGGAACATGGCTTTGTATTGGAACAAGTGGAGGAAGCCATAATAGTTGCAGAGGAAGAAGTGGTTACAGACTTAGGAGATGCAGAACCTCCATGGGAAAGTCCAATCATAGAACCTCCTTCAAAGACGTTTGAAATTGATGTTGAGGAGGATGTACAACCTCCAAGGCATATCACGGCTAAAGACTTTGAAGAAGTTGATCAAGAGATGGAGATTAAAGAAGAAGAAGAAGCTTGCAAAGAGGTGGAAGTTGTCAAAGAAGAACTCAAGAGAGTGGAGCTTGATATCACTTTGCCAAAGTTGCTGGAAACCTCTCCACTTAAGTCACCATCATCCTTCACAAAATTCAAGTGGGTAAAATTCATATCTCTTAGCTTTCTCATTCCACTTGAATATGGTTTACTTGAGACAGATGGTCAGCTTAGAGCTCTTTGTGGCTTTAAAAGCAAGAGGGAGATGGTTAGTGGTTGGCAACACAATCCTAGGTTCCTCATGGTTGGAAGCTCGAAATCTAAATGCAAGAGTTGGTGTACAGCTCAACTGAATGGGTCTAGGAAGTTGTTTGGCCGCTTTAGTGAGAATTCAGATCGCCTGCCACCCGGTTGGAACATTAATGATCAACAAGAAGACGAGTGCAAAAGCAAGGTTTGGGACCCCATAATTCATTCCAACAATCAACACTCTCGGGGCCTTGTCACTTGCTTTAACTTGAAGGTTTCTACGCCTAGTTTGGGACCCTAGAGGTTACTGGAAGTACAAACATTGGTGGAGATTCCTGGATGAGTTCAAGCACAAGCCACCATAATAGGGAGCTCACCAAGTGTCCAACTTAAGGACTTTAACTAAAAGTGCTAGGTGGGAGACAACCCACCATGGTATGATCGTTCCTTTTTCAATTTTAATTTTATTTCGTTTTGCATGCTTTTAAGTTTTATTTTATTCTATTTTTTTGAACCTGGAATCATGCATAACATTCTTATTAGCATTGCATTCTGCATACTGCATAACTATAAAAAAAAATCGCACGCGACGCGACAGCGTCGCCGACGCGTCCGCGTCATATGTGCGTTGGGAAGAAAACAAGATTGAATAGAGAGTCACGCGAAAGCATGGCTGGAGGCGTGCCTTTGGCACAAATTGATCCACGTGACCGTGTCATTGATGCGTCTGCGTCATTTGCGAAAAATGCCTCCCACGCGTCCGCGTCACCTACGCGAACGCGTGCCCTAACAATCGACGTAAAAAGGGTGTATGGCAGCAAGTTGTGATGGAGTGGGGTTGGAACCGCACTAGAAGCACAAGCACCACCACGCGAACGCGTGCCCCACGCGTCCACGTCGTTTTTCAAAGTATGGCCATTCACGCGATCGCGTCAACCACGCTACCGCGTCACCCAGATTTTTGGCAAAATGCATTTAAAACAGAGAGTTGCGCGGCCGCGAGGCTGCTCTCACGCTACTGGCACAAATCACTCCACGCGAACGCGTGACCCACGCGAACGCGTGACCCACGCGTCCGCGTCACTTCAATAGAAGCGCTATCCGCGCGAACGCGTGACCCACGCGTCCGCATCAGCTGCGCCGCACAGCTTATCCAAATCAGCGCCAAAAATCTTATATTTTCTTCCCCAACCCTAATTTTTCCTCCCTCCCCTCTTCCTTACTTCTTCTCATTCTTCTTATCTTTCATTTTATTTTACTTAATTTATTTGCATATTTCATTCATTGCATCTTAATTTTGTGCACATTTTTATTTTCTTTTCTAAATTCCTTATTTTTTCTTTGGTGTTAAAATTTTCTTATTTAACTATTGCATCTTCTCTTGAATTATTTTGGGTGCTTAGTGACTTGTGTTATTCTGGTTAGGTAATATTATTTAAATCAATGCCAATCTTTTATACCTGTATTACTTTTACATTGACATGAATTTATATTATCTCTCCTTACCAACACTCTCTTCCCTATTGTTACAAATTTTTGCACTCTTGATTTGCCATGTACTTCTACTGTTTTCTCACTTGCATGTTGTAGCTACCATGTAATTGAGACCCTCATTATTTGGCATTAACCCAACCATATTTTATTTGTTTTCTTATCTTTATTTCTGGGTTACTGTTCTTCTTTTTCTCTTCTTTCAAGCTGGCCACCGAAGACAGAAAAGGGAGAAACTTCTAAAAGGGGAGACAAACAAGTCCATCTGCACAATTCTTGAAGAAAAGCATCAGTTGGAACAACCCGTCCACCTGCACATCTCAGCATGCACCGAGGACGGTGCAATCTTTAAGTGTGGGGAGGTCGATACTGATCTCCATGGGTTAGCTATTTTCTTCTTTTCAACACCATTGTTTTATTTTCTTTGTTTGTTTATTATTGCATTTGCATGTTTAATTGCATGTTTGTTTGATTTTATGCATTTAGCTACTGCTTGGTTGAGAAATAATAAGTTTCTTTGTAAGACCCTATTTTTGAAAAAATTTTTTCACTAATTTAAAATCAAAATTTTTGTGTTAAACTTGTCAGAAGTTGTATTTGGAACATGGTTTTTGAGCCAAAGAACACACAACCTGTGAGATTTTGAGATTAATTACATGGTTACATTATTTAACCATAAATTTTTATTCTTGTGTGTTTTCTTTTCTATAATTGCAATCTTTGCTTTGTTCCATTCTATATGTCCATTATTTAGTGTATTTATATGCTTGTATATGATTGAGGCCATTACTTATTTTTGCTCACTTATCCCAATTAAGCCTACCCTTTTATGTCACCTTTGTTAGCCCTCTTGAGCCTTTCTACCCCTTCTTCTATTTTATAACCACACTAATAGCCTTAAGCAGAAAAACAAAATAAAAAATCCCAAATTGAATCCTTGGTTAGCTTAAGATAGATATTGTGTATAAATTAGGTATAGGGAATTTTATGGGAACATGGGATGATAGGAAAAAGTAGGGAATTAAATTGAATAAGTTATTTGAAAATTTGGGAAGCATGCTCATGTAAAATCAAAATAATTAAATTACCATGTGCATTAAAAAAAAATACTACCCTAATCAAGGATTCACTTTGTTAGCTCACTTAGCCTTATATGTACATCCTCACCTTTACCTCAGCCCCATTACAACCCTGAAAAGACCTCATGATGTTTGCATTGGTATACTAAATATTTGTTGATTGGTTAGATGAAGAACAAAGTTTAGAAAGCATGATTAGAGAAGAGTAGAGTGAATTACCCTATACACTTGAGAGACTAGAGTGATATACACTACCAGTGAGGGTTCAGTGCTTGATTCTATGTTCCCTGCTTTTATGAGCTATCTTCTCACAAGTTTACTTGTCTTTTATTATATGATTTGAATTAGTGGAATTTGAATTATTTTTGTCTTGAAAGATTTATTTACTTTTAACCAAGTAGGTAGAAACATTTTGCATGTAATTGCATTCATCTACATAGGTTGCATTTCATATATTCTACCATTCATTTTCACTCTTTTAGTTCTATTGAGCTTAGCATGAGGACATGCTAATGTTTAAGTGTGGGGAGGTTGATAAACCACTATTTTATGGTTTATCTTATGCTCAATTGAGTGGTTTTTATCAAGTCCTTGCCCACTTATTCATACAATTTTCATGTTTAATATTTTCCTTCCTGATTTTGTGCCATGATTAAAAACATGCTTCTTTGGTCTTTAAATTGCTAATATTAATCCTCTCTTATTACCATTCGATACCTTGATATGTGTGTTAAGTGTTTTCAGAGATTACAGGGCAGAAATGGCTTGGAAGATGGAAAGGAAGCATGCAAAAATGGAAGGAATACAAGAAGTTGAAGGAACTGCAAAGCTGTCAGCCTGACCCTCTCGCACTAAAACGGTCATAACTTGAGCTACAGAGATCCAAACGGCGCGGTTCCAGTTGCGTTGGAAAGCTAACGTCCGAGGCTTCGATTTGATATATAATATGCCATAGTTACTCTGATGCTAGGCGACGCGAACGCGTGCTCCATGCGGACGCATCGCAGTAACGAAAATCAGCGTGGTAGATTTCTTCTCCAGCGATTTCTGGACTGTTTTCGACCCAATTTGCGGCCCAGAAAACACAGATTAGAGGCTATAAAGTGGGGGAATCCATTCATTCATGATCATAAGCTCATAATTCATAATTTTAGGATTAGATGTAGCTTTTAGAGAGAGAGGTTCTCTCCTCTCTCTTAGGATTAGGATTAGGATTTCTCTTAGTTTTAGGATTTAGGATTATTTCTTCTTCATCACAGGTTCAATGTTCCTTTAATTTATTTTTTACTTTTATTTTATTACTTTAATTGATATTTATCTTTTTAATTTAGCGTATAAACCTTTCCATGTTAGATTTGAATTTATATTTAAACGTAGTTTGAGGTATTTCAGATTTATGATTCTTATTTAGCTTTTTGTTATATTCTTGGCTTTAATTAATTAACTGGAGGCTCTTGAGTTATTAAACTTATCGTGATTGTTAATTAATTCCTCTAATTGACTAGAATTCCACTAACTCTAGTCTTTCCTTAGGAGTTGGCTAGGACTTGGGAATCTAACTAATTAGTCCACTTGACTTTCCCTTGGTCTCGTAAGGGTTAACTAAGTGGGGTTAAACTCAATTCTCATAAGAATAACTAGGATAGGACTTCCGAATTTTCATACCTTGCCAAGAGTTTATTTTATAATTATTTATTTATTTTATTTATCATTTAAATTACCTGTTCCTTATTTTTAAAACCCCCAATTTACAAAACTCATAACCAATAATAAGAACACCTCCCTGCAATTCCTTGAAAGATGACCCGAGGTTTAAATACTTCGGTTATCAATTTATTTAGGGGTTTGTTACTTGTGACAACCAAAACGTTTGTAAGAAAGGATGATTTCTCGGTTTAGAAACTATACTTGCAACGAGAATTTATTCTGAATTCTAAACCGTCAATCTTCAGTTCTTCAAACCCATCCTTTCGCTCACCCTCCCAAATCAGCATCCTCAAAGTGCAGTCCTGTATAATACAAATTTCATCAGTGAATTGTACTATACAATGTTTTATATCTGTTAATTGAGAAACTGAGAGTAAGTTGCATTTTAATTTAGGTACATAGAGAATATTTTTCAATTCAAGTCCTCCGTCAAGAATCACTGTCCCTTGCTTACACACTATCACATGCTCTCCATCCGGTAAACCTACTGGACATCCGCGTATAGTTTTCTTTTCGCATAAATTTCCCAGGGTTCCGGTCATATGGTTGAAAGCTCCACTATCAATGATCCATAAATAATAAAAAATTCTCTTACCATTCATTTTCTCAAATTCATTTGGTTTTTGCTTGTTGATCATATCTACCAATACGTTCCATTGCTCATTGGTTAGTCTTGATATCTCATGTCTCTTGTCTTTCGTGTTGATAGCATGGCTGTGATAAACCACTATTTTATGATTTATTTTGTATTGAATTGAGTGGGTTTTGTCAAGTATTCTCACACTTATCCATATAAATTACATATTTTTAAGTTTCCTCCCTAATTTCATGCTATGATTGAAAACATGCTTCTTTGGCCTTAAAATTGCTAATTTTTAATCGTCTTTTATTACCATCGATGCCGTGATACGTGCGTTAAGTGATTTTAGGTTTTCTAGGGCAGGAATGGCTTAAAGGATGGAAAGGAAGCATGAAAAAGTGGTAAGAACACAAGAAATTGAAGTTTTGAGAAGCTGGCCTTGATGCACACGCGTGGATGACGCGTACGCGTGACCAGTGCAGCAGGCAAGCGACGCGTATGCGTGGATGACACGTACGCGTGACCAGGAATTCATTCAGCGGCGC
This sequence comes from Arachis hypogaea, assembly GCF_003086295.3. Lineage (NCBI taxonomy): Eukaryota > Viridiplantae > Streptophyta > Magnoliopsida > Fabales > Fabaceae > Arachis > Arachis hypogaea. The sequence goes on along the minus strand of NC_092047.1, from coordinate 31,452,219 downwards.
GTACACGTGACGAGCGTCATGTACCTCAGTTACGAGAAAACGCTGGGGGCGATTTCTGGGCTGATTTGGACCCAGTTTTAAGCCCGAAAATGAAGATTAGAGGCTGCAGAGTGGGACGAATCGATCAATCAAATATTCACTTTTCATTCATACACACATTTTAGGTTTAGATGTAGAATTCTAGAGAGAGAGGCTCTCTCCTCTCTTTAGGTTTAGGGTTTCTTCTCCCAATTTCTCCTTAGGTTCAGGTTTCAGTCTTATTTTAATTTAGTTTTCTCTTACTTTTATTTGTTCTAGTACTTTAGTTATCTACTTTCCTTATTGATTCCTTTATTTTTCTAATTTAGTTTATGAGTTCATGTGTTACTCTCAGTTTTCATTAATGCAATTTATGTTTCATGTTTCTTATTATTCAATTGCTTTGTTATTATTATTTCTTTGCTTTGGTTAGTCTTAGAATTTCCTATGTCTTGTCAATTTTCTATGTTTTTATTTTATACCTTCCAAGTGTTTGATAAAATGTTTGGGTGGATTTTAATTTAGATTTTTATATTCTTAACTTGGATTGATTAATTAGAGACTCTTGAATTGTCAAAGTCTCTTATTGAATGGTAATTAAAGATTGTCGGTTAGCTTGAACTTCACTAAATCTAGTCTCTCGCTATGAGTTGACTAGGACTTGTGAACTCAAGTTGATTGTATGCACTTGACTTCCCTTCATTGGTTAGAGGTTAACTAAGTGAAGGCAATTTATATTTACCATCATAATTGACGATGATAATTAGGATATGACTTCTAATTCTCTTTCTTTACTAAGAGCTTTCTTAGTTATTACCTTATTTTTTTGCCATTTTACTTTCTTGTTTCTTATTACAAAACCCCAAAAATATATTTTTTCATAGCCAATAATAAACTACACTTCCCTGCAATTCCTTGAGAGACGACCCGATGTTTAAATACTTCGGTTAATTTTATTGGGTTTGCTTAAGTGACAAACAATCTAAATGTTGACTGAGGATAATTTGTTGGTTTAGAACTACAATTGCAACGCGACATTTTAGTGAAATTCTTTACCGACAATTTTTCTCCGCCAGACTGCCACTTCCATCAGTGTTTGCCACATTTGCACGTGCTGGAATTCCTCCAATACGTGTGCCTTGTCGTCCGTAGCCTTTGTCACCGTCTCTTCCTTCATTCCTCGGTCGATCACCCCACCATTCTGGATATCCCACAATCTGAAAGCATCCTTTAACATCATGTACACTTTTGCCACAATTAGAGCATATTGTTGATTTTTGGCTATGATCTCCTCGTCTTTTCATCCTGTTCTCTGCCTGCATTGCGAGTTCCACAACCAATTAGCCATCGTTTTCACTCTCTCCTCTTGGACTAGCATTGCGTATACACGATTCTTTAGAAATTGGTGGACCCTCTCTTCTTCCCTTCGCTTCTCAAGTTGAAAGCCAATCCCACACTTACATCCACAACACGTGCATTTGGGAATTTACTCGCACTGTGATAATTCATCCCACAATACTTTCAATTTCCCATAATACGCTGTCATGGCCATCCTTTCCTACTTGCATCTCATCAGATTTGATTTTAGTTGTTGTTTCGTGGTCTGTTCACAGTGGAAAACCGTTCTTTGATATCTTCCCACAGTATTTGCGCGTTCTCAACATACGCAACGGTTGACCGTAGGCTTGGTTTGATCGTGTTCAAGATCTACGATACAATCATGGATTAGACTGTCCACCAATCCTCAAGATCAGGTGCATCCTTTTCTGGTTCCGTGAGAGTTCCATCGATCTATGAAGTACGGACACTTCGCTGAGTTGTTGTGTCCGCGTGTCGGAAACATTTTGGACACTACACTCACCGACACTCGTCTGACATGCGTGTCTATTGTGTCCAACCGTGTTTTAATAAAAAGTAAAAAATTCTTCTCTGGACACGCTTTGACACACCTAAATACCATCACATGTCAGCGTGTTCAGTCTCATTCTTAACATATATTCTTGAAATAAATTTAGATATAGTATATATTATTATTTATTAAAACAAAAAATATTTTAAATACTTGATATAATTAAAATAAGACATTAAAAATAATTAAAAAATTAATTTATATTTTAATATCAATAAAATATCAAAATATCATTACGATTTATCTAAAAAATACTTTATATTTTATGTGTATGCGTGTGATAAACCACTATTTTATGGTATATTTTGGATTGAATTGAGTGAATTTTGTCACTTATTCTCACACTTATCCATATAAATTGCATATTTTTAAGTTTCCTTCCTAATTTCGTGCTATGATTGAAAACATGCTTCTTTGGCCTTAAAATTGTTAATTTTTAATCCTCTTTTATTACCCTTGATGTCGTGATATGTGCGTTAATTGATTTTAGATTTTCTAGGGCAGGAATGACTTAGAGATGGAAAGGAAGCATGCAAAAGTGGAAGGAAACACAAGAAATTGAAGTTTTGAGAAGCTGGCCTTGACGCGCACGCATGGATGACGCATACGCGTGACCGGTGTAGCAGGCAAACGACGCGTACGCGTGGATGAAGCGTACGCGTGACAAAGAATTTGTTTAGCGACGTGTACGCGTGACAAGCGTCACGTGCCTTAGTTATGAGAAAATGCTGGGGTCGAACACATCCAAGTGAGACCTAATTGAGAATCAATACATCCAAGTGAGAATAATGGAAAAATACATTCTGATTTGTTAGTATAATTAATGGCAAAATAACATTGAATTATTTTTATAAATATTAGGGATTCAAATAGGACGATTTAAACATTAGAAAAATAAATATGACTTATCCCAAACGTTGAGAACAAAAGACATACTTTACTCTTAATATATATATAGTTTTAAATTTTTACTGCTTATCTTTCTAATATATGTTTTCACTTCTTTTCACATATAATTTAGAGAAAATACTAATGTTGTGATTAAAAGTTAGAATCAAGATTTAATTGTTTAAAAAAAAATTTGTGTTAATTTTATAACTATCAATATAAATTTTTTTATGCTAACATCTAGTTATATTTTTATATATATAGAGAAAAAATATTATTTTTAAATAGCAAGCACAAAAAGTAATTATTTTTATTTGTGCAGCAGACTTAATACCTAATCAAATATAAAAGCATACACGTTAAATTTTTTCAAATTTTAGATAATAAATGTTAAAATTAATTATTAATAAAAAATTAAACTCTTTTATTTAAAAATAATAACTAAAAAAATTTATTATTTATTTTTTTATTTACAGAGACTTTATTCTTTTTAGATGATAGAAACTTTTGTCTCTTATAATATTTTGGTAAAAATAATTTAATATTATAAATATTTTGTACTATAATCTATAATTTCAAGACTGACATCATTTTAAAAAATTTATATTTCTATAATGTTATTATAAATAAAATACTAATTATAATTAATTTTATTATAAATTTTATTATTAATTTAATTAAATTTAATTTATAAAAATATTTATATGTGTAGCATTACTCATTATACATGTACACCTAAATAAAATGTAAACCAAGGCTATATCATCATTTAATCACCAAAGAGTAAAGAAGAACGAAGAGGAAAAATGAAAACCCACGTATGCGGTTAAATTTTTCAGCAACCAATTATTAATCATCATTTCCCTCCAATTTTCCCACGCACGCTTTCCAAAGTTCCCAATATTTTTCCATTTTTAAATTTGACTTTACGATTAATGTATTAAATAAAATTTATTTTAAATATAAAATTTTCAGTCATTTTCTTAAATTTATTTTTAAATTATAAAATAATTTTAACTTTTATATATATTAATTTAATAATTTAATTTTAATACATTGATAATATAAAAAATTATTTAATTATTTAATTAAATTTATATATTTAAATTTTAAAAAATAAATTTAAAATCAATTATATAATAATACATAATTAACTTATTGACTTATTGCACATTCTTTTATACAATATAAAAATTAAATTCTTAATCTAATTAAATAACTCAGTAAATAAATATAAAAAGTATAGAACTTTTCAAATTGACAATAAAAAACAGAAAACCAAATTCAAATTCAAAACTCTTTTCCACGGTTCCTCTCTCTCTTATCATTCACTCTCTATCTAGGGTTTTTCCGCTGTCCAAGTTTGGTAATCGCATTTTCTCAGGTACTGAATTCATAGCCTCTGATTATGTACTCATTCACTCTTTTCTTCTGGAAAATGTCTTCTCTTTTTCTAGGGCTTTGATTTGTGTTTTAATTTTCGATTTCTTTTTTTTAAGAAAAGAAAAATTTAGCTGTTTTTCCTACTTAGCGTGATGAGTAATTGCCCTATTTTAGTTTCCCACAAAGTTTTTGGAAAATAAGCAGTGATTGGATCGGTGGATATGTTTTTAGATAAGATTATTTTCACACACTTGGGTTTATAATTTGATGTGGATGCTATGGATGTAATCTTTGTCTTTTAGTTTTCCAGCAATTCGATCTTTGTTTTGAATATCATGTTTTTATTACTAATATTTTTCCGTTCAAATGAGTGAGTGACACTATTTCCGTGCAAGAATAATATTTTATTTATGGTGAATTATACGGTAAAGATGTAAGTTTACAGATCTTTCTTTTTATGGAATGAAAGAGAGATTGAAAAAGGTAGGATCCACACTTTGAATAACAATAAAATAATAAAAAATAACTATAAAAAGAATTTATTTTCTCTCTCTATACCACTTCAATCTGTATAGTAGAGTGCCCCTTTATTTATTTGTGAAGCTTACTTCTGAACATAATCATGATAGTTGAAAAAAATCAGACCGACCCTGTTGGTCGGATCAGAAAACCGACGACCGGTCTCTAGACCTGTCCGAATTGGTCATTGGACCTAATAAATAGCAAAACCGGTGAGAACCGATTGGATTCAGCCGGGTTTTATTGAAACCAGTGAACCGACGGATTTAAAAAACCCGGACCAATTCAGAATTTTTTTTAAATCCCCCGCCCCAGAGCGACGTTCGACATTTAAAAACAAAACCCTAGTTCTGAAGCTCACCCCCAACACCCGAATCTATCTCACTTTCAGTCTCTCACTGCTCGCCCACAGACACCACCACATCATCAGAGCTCACCTCAGCGGCTCGGCCCATCTCCGTTCACCGCCAACGCACGATCTCCTCCATCTGTGCTCGACTGCTGGCGTCTCGCCGCGCCTCCGCCGCTGAGTGCTCGAGGCCTCGATCTGTGCTTCCTGCCGCGTTTCGTCGTCGTCCGCCATCACTGCACCCAACCCAACGCCTCGTTTGCTCGCGAAAATCGCCCTAGTCCTCCATCTCTGCTCGCCTCAGCTGCTAGCGTCTCGCCGCGCCTCCCTCCACCAGTGAGTGCTCGAGCTGTGCGTGGGTGTTGCTGCTCGTCGTCCGTGAGTGTTGCTGCCTGCACTGCACTGCTCGGCTGCCTGCACTGCTCGATTCTGCCTCTGCAACAACAGTCAACAACAGTAACAGGTAAGTTTTTTTTAAGTTATTCTAATATTCTATACTAATTATTAATAGTTGATTCATTGATGTTATTTCTGTTAATTTTGTTGTTGATTGATTTATGTATCTGATTAGAATATAGCAGTGGTTGAACTTGAAATGTTGAATTGGTTGAAATGTTAATGTTAATTTTATTGTTGAATTGGTTTATGAATTGGTTTTGTTGACTATGAATATGCAGTGATTTTGCTGAGTGTTGAATTGGTTTATGAATTGTTTTGCTAATTATGAATGATTGTGTTGATTGTTGAATTGGTTTTTCTGATTATACATATGCAGTGGTTTTGTTGATTGATGATTGTTGCTGCTGTAATGATGCTGATTGGTTTTGCTGTTAGTTACTTAGTTGATTGAATTTTTCTCTTTTATGGGATTTTAAGAAGGCATCATCACATACACCATCAGAAACACCATTGTCCCAAGAACAAGGATGAACACATTTGTAAGATGAAGATACATACCTAGAGTTTGAAATTACTCCTTGGACATAGTTTATGGATTGATATTCTTATTATGTCAAATTAAGATACTATTGTAGTAGTACTGACTAATTTTATGTCTATTTTTGTATAGATGTTTTTAGAATTTGAGACTTGATTGTTGCTAAAATGTGTGTGAAGACATGTATTTCAAATTTTAATTTTAAGTTTTTGACTATTTTATATTTTTATTTAAATAATACCGGGTCAACCGGCTCAACCCGTAGACCTAGTGACCTAGTAGCCCGATGCCTTGACCGAAGATCACTGGATTCATTTTGACAACTATGAGAGTTATAGTTACAAATTGATTTTATTTATTTTTTTAATTTTTTTTATGGAAATGATACAAAGTTTAGATTCTCAATATATTTGTTATGCATTTGCTAAAGTAAAAGATTTAAAAATCTTAACATGGCCTTTATTGGTTATTTATTCTTTTTTGTTTTATGTCTGATTCTAAATCACCCGATCCATACCTTTTAAGTTCCATTGACATCTCATGAATTCATGTTAAATAGCTTTTGAATTTTGTATTGGAATTATTGACTTCTAAGTTGGATTTTTATTCTTCCTTTAAAAAAAAACTTAAATTGGTCATTAATATTATATCTCATCCTTGCAACAATGTGTATATCCTAATCTTAATATTAATATGCATACTATGGTTCTTTGATTTTGTATGAGTCTAGGTTGCAGTTACTGATAACACTTACAAACATCATGATTTCCTCGACAAAACCATGTGATGATTAATATCATTTTACCACAATATAACATACTATGCGATAGTTCTTTGGAAGAATCTAAATTTCATGGTTGATTAGGTTTATATTGATTGTTGATTGTTTCTCATGAGAAAAAAAGTATTACATAATTGTACAACTTTATTCTTTGGACATCATTACTCTGCTCATGACTTATTGAATGGTCTGCTTTTGTTGTCTATTGCTTGTTGTAAACTTAAATGCTATTTGTTGTTGTGGTAGATATACAAAACTAGGATTTGTGGCTATAGAGTAGGAATAATTATATGAAATTTGTTGTTATTTTCCATGAGTAATTTTATATCTCATTGTTTTCTAGTACTACACTACTATTGAAATGTATAGATTTGTTCTTTTAAATGTGGTTATTGCATGTGTTTCCAGGTTGGTTGATATGGATTCCACAGCACAGACATACCAACATCGCCCACTTTCAATCAAGTTATGGCCCCCTAGCCAGGGTACTAGGCTAATGCTTGCTGAACGAATGACCAAGAACCTTACAACCCCATCCATTTTCTCTAGAAAGTATGGGCTGCTTAGCAAAGAAGAGGCCGAGGAGGATGCTAAGCAAATTGAAGAAATTGCTTTTACGACTGCAACCCAGCACTTTGAGAAGGAGCCTGATGGTGATGGGAGTTTTGCAGTGCAAATTTATGCCAAGGAATCGAGTAAGCTCATGTTGGACGTTTTGAAAAGAGGTCCGAGAGTGAAGGAGGATGGAGTATTGGTATCTGAAAAGGTCACTGTAACCGGTGAAACTGTTTTTGACATATCTGGTGGTCGCAGAGCCTTCATTGATGCAGAAGAGGCTACAGAACTGTTGGAGCCATTGAGGGCACCAAACTCTTATACTAAGATATGTTTCAGCAACAGAAGTTTTGGCTTGGAAGCTGCTCAAGTTGCTGAACCCATCCTACTGTCAATTAAGAATCAATTGAAGGAAGTGGACCTGTCGGATTTTATTGCTGGCAGGCCGGAAGCAGAAGCTCTTGAAGTGATGACTATATTCTCCTCTGCACTGGAAGGTTGTGTTTTAAGGTACCTTAACCTGTCAAATAATGCCATGGGTGAAAAGGGAGTTAGAGCATTTCGGTCCCTCCTAAAATCACAAAATAACTTGGAGGAGCTTTATTTAATGAATGATGGTATATCAGAGGAAGCTGCAAAAGCAGTATCTGAATTAATTCCTTCAACCGAGAAGCTCAGGGTTCTTCATTTTCATAATAACATGACTGGAGATGAAGGGGCAATTGCTATTTCTGAAATTGTGAAACGATCTGCAGCTTTGGAAGATTTTCATTGTTCATCTACCAGGGTAGGTTCTGATGGTGGTGTTGTCCTGGCTGAGGCACTTGGAACTTGTAAACACTTGAAGAAGCTTGACTTGCGTGACAACATGTTTGGTGTGGAAGCTGGAGTCGCCCTGAGTAAAGCTGTACTTGGATTTGTTGATCTGACGGAGATATACCTTAGTTATTTGAACTTGGAGGATGATGGTGCAGAAGCCCTTGCAATTGCATTGAAGGAATCTGCACCATCGCTGGAAGTATTGGATATGGCTGGAAATGACATTACTACAAATGTTGCTGCTTCTCTAGCTGAATGTATATCATCAAAACAGTTCCTTGCCAAGTTGAATTTGTCTGAGAATGAACTGAAGGATGAAGGAACAATTTTGATCAGCAAGGCATTGGAAGAGGGTCATGACCAGTTACTTGAGGTTGATTTGAGTACAAATTCAATTACTATGTCCGGAGCTAGGGTTTTGGCTAAAGCTGTTGTGCAAAAACCTAGATTTAAGTTGCTAAACATTAATGCTAACTTCATATCTGATGAAGGGATAGAGGAGTTGAAGGATATATTTAAAAGTTTACCTGATATGCTGGGTCCTTTGGATGAGAATGATCCTGAAGGAGAAGACATTGATGAGGAGGCTGAAGAAGATGCGGATCGCGATGAATTGGAATCAAAACTGAAGAGCCTTGAGATTTAGGAAGATTTATAGGACATAGACATCCAACTTTTATATTAAATTGATTTGTAGTCATGAGCTATTGTATGTTAGACTTCTGAATTCCATGTTAGCTTTAGAATCATTTAGGGTCAATTATGTTTTTCTATGGCTGTTGGTTATCTTTGGTTGGTTGATCTATTCTCTTCCTTTTATCCTAGAGCTATAGACCAGATCATCATCAGATTAATCTACCAGAATCTAAAATACGTAATATTTGCTCCTTTATTATCTATTTTTATTTATATCTTTTCCTTTATTTTACTTAAGGCCATGTAGTAGAAAGAATTTCTCAAAGTATGCTAGACATTCCCTTTATTGGCAAATGGCAACTATGTTTGAGATTTGAGATTGTTTTGGTTTTATCAATTTTCATAGTAAAGAAATTGATCTTTGTTGCGGGTGTAGACCATTCATAGATTCTTATTCTAAATAGGGAGAGCAGTAACTTTCTTCTGTAATACACTTTGTCCAATCAATGTTTATACATTATTTTTTTTAAATAAAAAAAAGACAAACTATATAAGGATCACGCAAGTACTGGAACTTTCTTGTCTCTCCCAATCTTGACATTACTCCTCAAACCTCTCTTTGGGCTGCTCTTGGTTCAGCGTAGGAGTGCTGCATAATAAATACATAAGTTCAATGAGGAAAAAATACATAAGTTCATATAAAATTTATCAGGTTTGTATAGTTGAGTGTCTAAGAAATATACATTAAAAGTGTTCATCTATTGCGAGCATACTCAACAACATAGAGTAAATAACCATTTTGCATTCTGAAAGATAAAGATTTTGACAAAATAAACTTCAAAACATGCAAATGATAAAATAATCCTTCAAAGATATATATTCTATTTGACAAAATGAATCAACTAAACCGATTAACAAGATGCTAGAACAACAATCTCTTGTTATAAACTTATGAACACTTCAATAATCGGTGATATTAGTAAAGTTAGATCACAAAGGTGCAAGTTAATAGTAATTTTACCATGTTGCGAAAAGGGAAAACTTTCTTTGCATCAACACCAACAACTTTTGGATCATAATGGACAATGTTCACTGGGCGTCCTGCAGCTTGAGAACACAGTTTTGCCATTCCATCTAGAGTCACAGCACGATTACTCACACAGTTGAAGATGCTGTTCTTTGCAGCTTCTGGTTTCTCAACAGCTTAGAGAAAGCATTGAAGACAAGACCCTAACATGAGCTATGTTGGTTAATTGCAGTCCTGACCCCGGAATCAGTACTGGCCTGTCGTAAACAATCCTTGCGAATGGCACGACACACACCCTTTCTCAGAATAGCTACTACTAATAGAAAGTTATTCACAGGAACATTGTTCCTCACTAATTAGTTTTTTCGCACAGTTTATTTAGCGACAAACTAGTGTATGAATTGTTTTTCGCTAATCGTATATCAAACACTTGCGACGGAATAGTGACAACAATATTCCTCGCTATTTTACTTTTATTCGATTGAACCCCTAAGTGACTGATTTGCTAGAACATTGTCACTCGCTAAATAATTTGTGACAAATTAGCGAAAAATCGCTCTTTTTTTAGCTACAAAACTCAGTTTGTGACCGTTCATTAATTTTGCCGTTAGTGCGTCACTAATTCCTCGCTAGTTAGTGACGGATTAGTGACAAAAAATATTTCTCGCAAAAGTTCATCGCTAATTTGTCAAATTCTTGTAGTGAACTCTAGAGAATCGAGATAGCTCCTCAAACTTGTTATTGTACTCTGCCACCGTCATAGAACCTTGCTTCAACTACAACTGCTCTAACTCCTTTGCCACCCTAACCGAGTTTGGAAAATACTTCTTATAGAACTCCACTCAGAAGGCATCCTAAGTGATCACAACATCGCCTTGTTGCAGTAAACGACAAGCTCCCTGCCACTAGAATTGGGCTTCTCCTTTCAACCGATACGTGGCGAACTCTACATACTAATCTTCTGGCACTAGTTGAGCTTGCAACGCCCTTTTCATCGCCTGGAACCAGTTATCCGCCTCAGTTGGGTTGGTCGTACCCTTGAAGGTTGGTGGATTCACCTTGAAAAACGTGACCAAGGTCATCGGCCCTCCGTTGGGTCCATTTGCCCCATTATCATTCCCATTTCTGGCCTGTTGCCCCAGCATCTCAGTTGTAGTTTGCATCGCAGCAGCCATATTCTCCAAAGCAGGTATGAAGTCAACCGGATTACTCGTCAGTCCGTGTCTCTCATTTTCTCTTCGTCTACGTCCACGAGACGCCATTCGGGTTCTATTCACACCAAACAATTGATATCAAGGTGATCGGTCTCAATATCTCAAGTCAAGTACTTCAAAATTTCAAAAGCATGCTCATGAACAATTATGCTATATTTATCAGTCAGGTATCCTAAATAGCATATAAACACAATCCAGAGTATGCTCAAAAGCATAGCCAGTCCATTCCCTAGTCTCTATGGGAACGAACTGCTCTGATACCATAATGTAACACCCTACCACACTAATCCTTACGCTATAGTCCTAAATAAGAGGTGGTAAGGTATTACTACCTCTAAACGAAAAAAATACAAACATATAGTCGAAGGAGATATAGTTTAACTAGGAGTCTTGAAAGAAAGGATAAGCAAAATCTAAACCAGAATCGCGTCACACTCAAAACGATAAAGGTAGAAAGCATAGATAATAGAAAACAGAAGAGACAATATATATATATATATATAGAATTCCAAAATACAACAAAAGCATAATCCTGTTTTCTCCAAAATCAACCTCTAAGAGGTTTACGTAAGATACATATACAAAAGTGAAGAATACATATAACTAGGTATAAAGTATATAACCCACAAGATGAAATCTTTACTTCCTAGAGAGAATCCAGCATGCTCATAGAGGTGCATCACGTCTTGTATCTGAAAAGCAGAAAATTTCCGAAACAGGAGGAAACAAAAAAGTTCCCAACAGGGTAACAGTTCTAAAATAGAGACGATGTAAAACTACACAAATCCACTAGACAATCCTAAACTCCAACAACCAAGATCCAAGCCTAAGGTTATACTAATCTAAAATAGGATAATGTAAACTAAGCCCTTCACTAACCAATGATCCATAAACTCAAGTTCTTTTAACATTCATCTCAGCCTTTCTCTTTTCAATTCAATACCACAGAATTTTGGTATTGATTTCAGTAATTATATTCAGCAGAAACAAACACAAATAATAGGATGCAAACACAATAAAAAATAGTTATAACATATATAGCAATTAGCAATTAAACAAAAATATACACGTAGGCAATCTAAAACAATGTACACTTAAACAATTTCACATAAATGCATATGATGATGCCTGCCTTATTGGCCATGAGCTCATGTGTCGGTTATTTTGTCAAACCTGACACAAATTCGATTGGCATCTCCCATATCAATCTCTCCGTTGCGCATTCCCAGGAGGAATAATTTCGAGGGAAAGTGCCCTATCACCTTCTCCTGGAGGTATACTCAGGGGAAAATGTTTTGAGAAAGAGTGCCCTACCACCTTCCCCTGGATGCCGTAAGATTCCGTGGGATAGTGCCCTACCACCTTGCAACCAGAGAGAGATGTGGGGAAAATATTCTGAGGGAGTGTCCTAACCAACAGTCAAAAGAGTATGTGGGAGGAACATTCTGAGGGAGAGTGCCCTACCACCTTCCCCAATTTCAACATATGCAATTAAAAGAGGACGTGGGGTAAATATTTTGAGAGAGTGCCTACTGACGTGGCGGAAATTGGCGAGTTAAGAAATTATTATAAGAGATACGTTGCAAGTATAGTTCTTAACCAACCAAAATCCGCTTATCAATTTAGAAGGGTTGTCACAAAATTAGAATCAAAATACTGGGAGTATGAATCCCAGGTCGTCTCCCAACGAGTTGCAGAAAGATGCGCTATTTTATTAATCAGATGTTTTCCAAAAGGGGTTGAGTTTGATAGATAGAAAATTAAATCAGAGAATTTATGTAATTTAAATAAAAACCTTGACCGGGAGTAGATTAGTCGGAAGTCCTATCCTTGTTGGAGTTTTCTCAAGATCAAATTGATAATTGAAGGTTGCCTGCTCAGTTATCCTTTACTAGATAAAGGAAAGTTAAGCAAGTTGGAAGTCAGTTTCTATTCACAAGTTTTAATCCTCTCCCTTCGGAAGGACTAGTGTCAGTGACTAGAGGGCGACCCAACGCTAAACCCAATTATAATTTTACTCTTGAGCATTCCAACTCAAGGTTCTCCTTTCAACCAACTCCCAATCAAGTTATGGAACTACTCGCTCATTATGAATGTAAAATTCACAAAATAAGAAAGGAAAATAAAGAAAGGCATGATAAATAATAATCAAAAGGATCAATTAAAGATAAAAATAGTTCTTGTATTAATAAATTCTAAAAATAATCCAATAGTAACTCTGAATAAATTAACGATATGAAAGAGTAAGTAACAAGTAAGGAAACAAACTAGAATGATGAAGTCTTGACGGAGGTAATAACTCTTTTCAATATCCCAATCCAAAAAGCAATGAAATGAAAAATCCTAAGAACTGTGAATGTGTAGAGAGAAAACCTAGACGAGGAGTAAATTCAAATCTAAAAACTAAAATTATGCCGAATGAATATTGTTCTTGGTCTCTGCATGTTCCCTGGCTCTAATATGCTTTTCTGGGCCAAAAACTGGGTCAAAACAGGGCCCAAAATCGCCCCCAGCAAATTCTGCAGATCGCGCATGTCACGCGAGCGCGTCATCCATGCGTTCGCGTCATCTGGCGTTTTGCCTTGCCTCGGGTGCGCGTCGTCCACGCATTCGCGTCACTTGTGCAGTTTCCAATCCATGCGTTCGCGTCAGGCACGCGAACGCGTCACTGCAATTTCCTCTAATTCGCGCGGTCGCGTGAGCCATGCGTCCGCGTCGCTTCTCGCTGGTCATCTCTTCAATTTCTTGTGTTCCTTCCATTTTTGCAAGCCTCCTTTCCAATCTCCAAGTCATTCATGCCCTATAAAGCCTGAAACACTTAACACACAGATCACGACATCAAATGGAATAAAGGAGAATTAAAATACATAATTAAAAGTCTCTAGCAAGCAGTTTTCAACCATGGAGTAATTTTGGGAAGGAATTGTAAATACATGCTAAATTAATGAATAAGCGGGTAAAGATTCGATAAAACCACACAAATAAACACAATATAAACCATAAAATAATGGTTTATCACCTACCACCTTCTCCACTCTCATACTGTAACCACATCCCTAGGAGGAATAATTCTGGGGTAGAGTGTCCTACCACCTTCCCTTAGAGATAGTGCCAACTCAATACGCAAGTAGGATAACACCCAGTCCTTGCCACGCAAGTAGAACGAACCTCTGTCCTTGCCACTCCAGCCATTTAGGCCACAATCAATCAATATCAAAGTCTTTCAGCAAATTTCATAAGTTTTGAAACTCCTTAACCCTAATTCAATATTAATTTATCACACTTAGGACCATTAACCTAAATTCATTATTAATTTGTCACACTTAGGTTCATTAACCCAATCTTAGATCAGTTACTAATTCTATTATCATGTGAGTGGGAGGACACCACCGTCCTCACCGTGGGCAGGATAAAACCACCATCCTTATTTTGGCATAATTTAGCTCAGCACAAGCTGGATTTAACCTCAGCCCTTGCTCGTACAGTAGAATCAGATCATCATCAGTCTTATCTTTCATGTCTTAAGTCAATTTAGTATTCACTAATTTTATTATCCACAGACTTCTCCCAATTATCATCAACTCTGACACCTTACTTTGCAATCTCATCCAAACATATCAACCTAATCTATTAAATATGCTCACACTCATTCCAAAGCCTAAAAACTAGCTAGCGGACCTTAAACAAGGGTTACAGAGGTAAAAAAGTGAATTGGATAGGCAAAATAGTTAAAAAATAACATTTTCTTGAAAAACAGGATAGTCGTGCGTACGCATGAGTTCCCTTTCGGCGCGTCTGCGTGGAATGAGTATGAAAAACATTCAATTCTGTAATGCAAGTTGTGCATACGCATGACTTGGCTTTTGTGCGTACGCATGGTATGCGCACAAAACTCTTTCAATTCTGTAACACCTCTCATTCGCACGCATGGGTCGTATGTATGCATGACCTCAATTTTCTGCAACTTCTGCAGAATTTAGATTTTAACCATAAATTTCAAACGTGCATAACTTTTTGGTTAAAAATCATTTTCCATCCATTCTTCGAATTTCATAAACTAAACAGACCCAATTTTCATTTAAGATAAGTTTCACAGAATTTAAAGATCCGAGAACCAAGTTATAGCCCGTCGAAGTTGGTTAAAAATATGTTTTTACCAATTATCATTAGATCAACAATTCCACCTACTCATTTATCCAATTCCTATCAAACCAGCCCCAAAACATTCCCTCACAACTTATTACAAAATTATAACCATTCCAAACCTAATCAACTCAATTTTAACTTATATATCACAATCCATCAAATTATCCATTCACAACACAACACACAATACTTATACATTCAAAATTCACATCCACACTAAAAATCACTCATCCTCATCATTATTTCAACATATGGAAATGAGGTAACACCACCACTTACCTCAACTTACCAAGTAGGAGATTTCTTATCCTATCATGGCCTTCGGCCCAGATTTCACACCGATTACCATTATAAACAATCAAACCATAACCCCATACTCAATTCACTTTACACAAATACATTTATATTATTCAATAACCATTCTATTCATAAATCACAATCAATTAATCAAAACAACTACCATTTTTATTCAATTCTATCCTAGGGACAGTTAACCTAATCATTTACATAATTTTATACAATGCCTACTTGATACAAAAACCCGTATCTCTTAGACGGCGGCCCCAAATTCTCGAATCTTTTCCGTCGGAACTCAAGCCTCAACTGAAATCCTCAGCACTTTGATCTTTGCAATCACTCCCGCACCGAAAACCACGCCAAGCAAGTTCTGCTTCACGGTAAATTCAATCCAAACAAGCTCTACTCCATCTAATCACATATTTCCACACAATTCAACCTAGGTTTTCACATAAAATGGAAAAAATTAGGGAATTGAAATTCTTTACCTTGTCTCATACAACCTTGGGTTAAAACTCCATTAGAACTCAAGGTTGAACCTCCTCTAAATATCAAAAGTTGAAACTTCTCAATAACTCAACCCCAAAAATGTAAAATTAAAGAGAATAGAAAATTGGGCAAGAATTTTATATTTACTTACCACAATACCTAGATAGAATTGAAGAGAAATCTGAGACGAATGCGTGGTCACAAATGGCTCATCAATCGGAGCTCTAGATTGAAAGTTATGGGTAATTGAAAGAGATGGTTAATTGTGACATTGGAGTTTCCTCACTCTCTTATCTCCTATCCATTCCCTCTCTCTATTACTAAGGGAAATATGCTAAAATGGTTGCTAAGTGTGAATTTATATGTTTGAGCTTAGGCTCGGTGAAGGCCCATTACGGGTTCTAACTCGTCTAGTTCAACTTTGGACCAAAATCTTTAAGATAAGTGTCTGGTTTTCTATTCTAAATCTTTTTCTTCTCATCTCTACAGTTTTAATTTTCACACACGCAGTACCAAACAGATTTAAGCTGGTACAACTGATTTTAACGTCGTTACGCATTTTTTCGCAATTAATTATTTACCTTTTTTTTGGGTTTTACAATAGGTGGGTAAGTTTAAATGTGAACTTTTGTGTAAAATTAAAGTGTAAAAGAATTTTGTTTAAGAGGCCATTAAAATGGTGAGAAAAAAGGGCCTGCACAGTTACAATTTAGTCTAAAATTGACATAATTTAAAATTTAAATTACGTAAAAGCAAGGTGAAAATGTGACATTTCTAATAGAAAATAATTAATTCAACGAGATTTAGAAAATCATTTGTTAAGTGTCTAGTAAAGGTTGGGCTTGAGTGAGGAGTTGGTGGAATGGATTAGATGTGTGATTGACAACAGAGACATTGTGGCTTATGAGGACGGGCTAATAGCTGATTAGGGATCATTGTGTTGTCTTGTCATTCATTCCTGACCTTGGAATTAGTAGTAACATTTGTGCTTAAATAAGATATCACATAATTTCAATAAGGGAAATTACTTCTATTAATACCTTAACTGGCCACATCTGTAAACCTCAGAAAATTAATGAATAATTAGCCAATAAATTAATTATTATGCAAAGAGGTTAGAAAATTAAATTTTTATAATCTAGAGAGGTAAAAAAATTTAAAATACGAATTTGACACTAATTTTAAAAATTTTAGCCCAAAAGTTGGCCAATAGGCCGAACCGGTTAGACTGGGCCCAAGGCCCAACATATAAAACACTCAACTCAACCTTTTCTTTCTCAAAATGATATGAAGCACGCTGAGGATGAAGAGAAGTGAGGAATGAACCATAACCCTTCCACTTTACCCTTCCACTTTCAATTTCAAATCCTTCTAACTTTCAATTCGGAGCTTCGATCGCCACATCGTTTGCAACCACGCGACCACCGCGTTGAACTCTTCAAAATCATCCAAACAACTGTAAGGAATTGACAATTTCTCACCGAGCCTTCTTCTCTGAAAATTCAAAAATTTTGGATTTTGGTATTGAGGAATTGAATGATTTTGATGGTTTAGGTGAACTCTAGCAACGGGTAATCACTGGGTTTCATCTAATACACTTGTGGGTACGGTAAGAAACTATTAAAGCTTTGTGAAATTATTGGATTAGTAAATTATATGTTAATTATAGTGATATTGTATGAATTAGATTGTGTTTCATGTTGATTTGGAGTCCAATTGGTGGTTTGGAACGAAATTCTGGTGGTTGAGCTTGCGGAGTTGATATTTAGAGACTTGGAGCTTGTGGAGGAGAGGTTTTTGAGGTGTTCCTGGTTTAGGAAGCAACTGGCCAAGGTAAAATTTTAGTTTCTCGTAGTTAATGTATAATATTACGTGAAAACTTAGACTAGTAGACCTTAAGTTAGGAATGAACTAAATGAATTGTTGAGTGAATTGTTTATGTAGTATATGAATTGTGAATGAGATTGAATGAGTTATATGTGTTGGAGTATGATTTGATGATTATAAGATGATGATATTAACACACTATGAAGTAGAGACATTTTGCTAAGCTGTCGTGTCTATGTGTTGGACACATTTTGGATATATTTTAGATACGATATTTATCAACATTCGTCTGACACACATGTCTGTTGTGTCCAACCGTATTTTAATAAAAAATATATTTAGACGACACACCTAAATATCATTATGTATATTCTTGACATAAATTTAAAAATAATATATTATTATTTATTAAAATAAAAATATTTTAAAATACTTTATATAATTAAAAAAATATTAAAAATAATTAAAAATTATTTTATATTTAATATTAATAAAATATTAAAAAATTATTATTATTCATCTAAAAAATACTTTATATATATATATATTATATATCGTGTTTTGTATCTTGTAAAATTTTTGAATTCGTATATCTACATGTTCCATATCATATCGTGTTACTTCCCGTATCCGTGTCAATCAGGGACGGATTCAGAAATGATATTGTGGGGGGGCCAATAATACATATAATATTAAAAATTATGTAAAAAAATTATATAATATAAGATGTATTATAAAAATATACGAATAGAAAATATATTTTAAAGTAAAAAAAAATATGTGTATACTTTTTACTAACGAAGTGGTCGATTCTTCGTATCATAAAATTCACCGATAATAGAATTTGTGTCAAAATTTTCAACAATTTTCTTTTCAATATAATTAAAAGACAATTAGCAAGAAATTCATCTTTTATTTTGTTTCTAAGTTATTTTTCACAATATTCATAGTTGAAAAATATCTCTTAATTGTAGCAGTTGAAACAAAGAGAATTAATACCAAACGAATAAAAAAAAGGCCACAAGAAGAAAAAGAATTCACTTTATGAGATTTAAAAAATTTTATTTAATTAAAAAATATTAGTAATAATATATTTTTCAGATTTTTTGAATATTGTTACTTATTTTTTAGATATTAAAAATTATTAATATTTAAATTAGACTGAACTTTTATTTATATTAGACAAAATACTAAATATTTTTTTTTAAAATTTAAATTATACACAATAATTTATTACTATTAAAAAAAGTTGGGGGGCCGAGGCCGCCACTCGCCCCCCTTATGTCCGTCCCTGGTGTCAATGCATTATAATTAGCACACGATGGATTGAGATAACACATATTTCTTTTTCTTAAATAGTGGTTTCGAATTCAAATTTAGTTTTAGCCAGGATCAAATTTGCATGATCATACTTGAATCTACACACTTAAACTATTCTTAAGAGAATCATAAGACATACATACACTAGGGCACACATCCGAATAAACCAAGCTTATTACTAAAAAGAAATGATATATATGGTTTATATTCTAAACAAGAAGCTAATTAAGTAGGCAAAAGTCCAATCATCATTCTGAAAGGCTTACAAACTTAATAAAGAAGCTTTCATTTTGAGAAGTGTAAGCAGTCTATTATATTATTCAGAATATTCTTTTTGCATCTAATTTTTTAAAGTACATTTAATGTGTGTGATAAAGTTATTTACAATCACTTTTTTTTATCACTTGAAGCATTTCATAAATTTTGTTAAAAAAGTTAAGAATAAATGATTGTAAATATTTTTGCAACACACATTATTTTATACCCTATATATATATATATTGTAACACCCTAATATTCAAATTCTTATACTCGAGTCATAAGTCAATGATAATAAGCTGGTATGACTCTCAAGAGGGATTTTTAATACATAATTATAAGTAAAATAGAAAGGAGTATTAATCGAGAAGTTGAAAAGAGTAAAAATAAAATTGCAAAGTCGTATCACTCACGCATCGACAACTTAAGATGAAGCGTGAAGTCGAAAGCGATATACAGATGAAGGCATAAAGGAGAATAAGAGAAGGACAGTATATAGATATATAACATAAGTAAATAGCCACTAGTTGTGACCCGCAAAGTTTAGGCCAGCTAGGTACAGTATGAAAGTAGTTGACAACAGTATCTCCTAATCTCTCCCAAAAGAAACATAAGAGCCTCTATAGGCAAGTTCAAAAGAGTTCAATACATAATATAAGCTTTTCAAAATAAAGGTAGAAAGATTCTAAGCAAAATATAAAGTAGAGAATATAAAGATCTTCGCCATCTCTCAGATGAACCACAGCTCACTTCTGAGCACCTGGACCTGTATCTGAGAAACAACAGATATATACGGAATGAGAACCCCCGACCCATGGGTTTCCAGTACGGTAAAAGTGCCAAATAAATACAATGCATTGTAATAAAAACTCACTAAGCATCCTAAACTTCCTTTTCACCAAATATTCATCCTCTGTTCTCGCTAATCCATAAATAGGCAGCTGTCATAAGGGAATGCTAAATCTGATTCATATTCCTCATGCTTCCCAATTTTCTAACTCTCCGACGATTCACAATCAGAATTATAAACGAAACCATCCCCAGCCATTCTATCTCAGCAATTCTATATCGTTACCTCATATCCTCACATGGAGCAAGTGAAATCACTTCACTGCATCTACCCAGGGAGCTCAAATTATCTCATTCTGTACCTGGAGCAAGTGAAATCACTTCACTGCGTCTACCCAGGGAGCTCAAATTATCTCATTCTGTACTTGGAGCAAGTGAAATCACTTCACTGCGTCTACCCAGGAAACTCAAATTATCTCATTCTCTACCTGAAGAGCCGTTTGCGGCCACGTGTCTCTCTTCTCCTCCTCTTCGAGTCTATATCTAAGTTTTGTGGTGAGTATTTAACTCTCCTCCGCCCAGTTTTGATTTTCCTCTTATATTTCGAATTTGGTTTGGCTTTTGAGAAAATCTTGTGATTTTGGTTGTTTAGGGGTACTCTAGTATGAGCCATTAGTGATATTCATCACAAAATTTTGTGGGTTAAGGTAAGAAACCCTCTAACCCTTGTGATTTATCAATTACATGAACCCTAGGTTGATTATTAGTGTGAAATTAGTTATGTTAGAGTATTGGTTGATTTTGGTTAACAATGGGAGGTTGGTACTGCTTGTGGAGCTTTGGTGAGGCTTGGAGCTAAGGGTTGGTGGTGACTTCCAAGAAGGAGCTCAATTAATTTGGCTACAAGAGGTATGGTTTAAGTTTCATTTAAGTACCATGTGGTGTGATGAGAATTCCTAGGCTAGATGCCCCTACGATTAAGTTTGGATTGTGTAAATGGTTGGTACTAATATGCATAGTTGATATGTAATGTAAATTAATGATTGGGTTGAGAATTGTGTGAAATTGTATATTTGGTGTGTTGAGGATTTGATGAATTGGATAACGAATATTGGTTTGTAGAATATGCATTTAAATTGTGAATTTGGGCCGGAGGCCGTGAATCTTGGGCTGGAGGCCGGAAAGAGGTAAGGAAGGTAAGTTGTTATGTGTATTGTGTGATGATATAAGAGATTGGATGGATTTTAGATATTGAACATGTGAATAATTGGTTTGGTTATTGAATAATAAAGTTTGAGGAATTGAGGTGTGAAATTTGATAGTTTTAGGTGAAATTGTGTAGATGAGGTAGGTTTGGTTTTGGTTGAGTGTAATTATGTGAATGTGGTTGGGTTGTGGTCATTTGGATGAGTGAAAATGAATTTGGCTTGTGAACATTGGGAAAATTGGTGATTTCTATTTTTGGGTAAAAACTTATTTTTGACCAACTTTGGTAGTCCGTAACTCGGTTCATGGAGTTTGGAATTCTTCAAAATTGAATATTTATGAAAGTTTATTCAACGATCTTTCCAACGGTTCAGAAATGGTTGAAAAAGGAATTTTGTAGAAGAAGTTATGTATGTAGGAAGTTTGGGGTTTAAAAATATAATTCTGCAGCTTTTTAACTTAGTAAATTTTTTGGTAAAACGTACCCCGACGCGCACGCATGGCCGATGTGTACGCGTCGCTGCACTAATGCGAATGCCTCAAAGAAACTCCAGAGTTTTGTGTGGGAACTGTGCTGGTTTTGTGCGAGGAGCACAAAACGCATCCACGCGTACGCGTGGCTGAGGCACACGCATCACTCTACTTTTCTGACTCCCACGCGCGCGCATGGTCGACGCTTACGCGTCATTCTACTTTTTCACCTTCCACGCGTACGCGTGGGCGACGCGCACGCGTGATCCTGTTTTCAGCAAAAGTTGATTTTTGAATTTCTAAAGCCAAATTTCAGACTTCTAAGCCTCCATTTTCATCCTCTAAGTCCTAAATCTTTATAGTATGCCTAGTAATGAAAAGAAGTTAGGACATGTGGTAACTTGTGGATGAAGTAAGGTGACAATCAATGATGAGTGATGAGTAATGATGATTGTATGAGTTACTGAGGGTGATGATGGAAGTGCGGTGTATGCCGTGAGCCGAAAGGCTGTATTTAATAAGGATTATTGGCTGGTTATGGGTTATGTTATGAGTCGGATGGCTATGATAAATATTGATTTATGGCTGGAAATGAAAATATAACTTTGAATGATTGTTTTATCTTGAGCTCTCTTTCTTGAAAGTGCGACCCCAGATAAATGAAGGAAGGTGAGGATCCCTTTCCCTGTTCTTCCTGGTATGTAAAATCGCCCCCAGCGAGATGGTGGGAGGTT
Organism: Arachis hypogaea; assembly: GCF_003086295.3. NCBI lineage: Eukaryota > Viridiplantae > Streptophyta > Magnoliopsida > Fabales > Fabaceae > Arachis > Arachis hypogaea. The sequence continues at coordinate 31,429,647 of NC_092047.1, read as the reverse complement.
AGGATCTCCTCCTTGGTTCTTCCTGGGCATATGAGAACGTACCTCTTGGGTAGATGCAAGGGGTGTGGTCGTGCCCCACTTTCTCCAGGTTGGTTAGTATAGAGGCTCCCCGGGTAGACGCAAGGTTTGTGGTTTTGCCCCACTTGCTCCGTGATGTGGTGAAATATACCTGCCTGGTTAGATGCAGTGGCATTGATCCACTTGCTCTGGGATGTGGTGAGACATACCTGTCTGGGTAGATGCAGTGGAGTGATTCCACTTGCTCCGGGTTTGGTTTTGAGACTCCTAGGGTAGAGGTAGTGGTTAGCCCCTACTTGCTCCCTGTCGAGTATGATTAGAGATTGAAACTATTTGAGTCTCGGATTTCCTTGTGTAGATACAGTGAGTTGGATCCACTTGCTCGAGGTTGAGATCCGAGATTCTGGTGACCCTATGTCGTAAATGTGGCCGGACACTGTGAAAGTTCCGGATGAGCTCGCCCCCGTGAATAAACACCAGTATGGGTGTTGTGTGATTATGATTATGATTGTGAATAACTCGAGTTGGGGATGCACGACAGAGAGACAGTCCAATGGTTAGCTACCAGGACTTGTTGGGTTGGCTTTATAACCAACAGATGAGACTCATCAGCCATAGGGCAGGCATACATCACTTGCATATGTTTGAATTATTTGGGTTTGCCTATTTGTTTTGGATTGCAATATCATATATGCTATGTTACCTGATTATGTGCTACTTGTTCTACTTGTACTTTAATTGTGTATTACTTGCCTGTATTGCTTGTGTTTGTATAACTGAGAGGTCCTTTATGCTGGTGTCGATTGACGCTGAGGGCTGTTCTTGTTGAAATGGAATAATGATATGATTATTTAAAATGATGATTATTTAATGAGATAATTTGAGTTCCCTTGGTAGATGCAGTGAAGTGATTTCACTTGCTCCAGGTAGAGAATGAGATATTTTGAGCTCCCTGGGTAGACGCAGTGAAGTGATTTCACTTGCTCTAGGTGATGATATGAAGTATTGATATAGAATTTCTGAGACAAAATAACTGGTGATGGTTTGGCTTATGATTCTGATTCTGATGTGTTGGAGAGTTAGAAAGTTGGGAAGCATGAAGAACATGAATTAGATTTAGCATTCCCTTATGACAGTTGCCTGTTTATAGATTAGCGAGAACATATGATGAATATTTGGTGAAAAGAAGTTTAGGATGCTTAGTGGGTTTTTATTACAATGCATTGTATTTATTTGACACTTTTACCGTACTGGAAACTCATGAGTCGGGAGTTCTCATTCCGTATGTATCTCTTATTTTTTAGATACAGGTTCAGGTGCTCAAAAGTGAGCAGTGGTTCATCAGAGAGATGGAAAAGATCTTTATATTATCTACTTTATATTTTGCTTAGAATCTCTCCACCCTTACTTTGAAAAACTTATATTATGTATTGAACTCTTTTGAACTTGCCTTTAGAGGCTCTTATGTTTCTTTTGGGAGAGATTAGGAGATACTGTTGTCAACTATTTTCATACTATACCCTAGCCCGACTAAACTTCGCGGGTCGCGACTAGTGGCTATTTACTTATGGTATATATCTATATACTGTCCTTCTCTTACTCTCCTTTATGCCTTTATCTATGTATCGCCTTCGACTTCACGCTTTATCTTTAAGTTGTCGATGCGTAAGTGATACAACTTCGCGATTTTAATTTTTACTCTTTTCAGACTTCTCGATTAATACTCCTTTCAATTATACTTTTATTTATGTAATAAAAATCCACCTTGAGGGTCATACCGCCATAATATCATTGACTTATGACTCGAGCATAAGGATTTGAATATTAGGGTGTTACAATCTCCTAATCTCTCCCAAAAGAAACATAAGAGCCTCTATAGGTAAGTTTAAAAGAGTTCAATACATAATATAAGCTTTTCAAAATAAAGGTGGAAAGATTCCAAACAAAATATAAAGTAGAGAATATAAAGATCTTTACCATCTCTCAGATGAACCACAGCTCACTTATGAACACCTGGACCTGTATCTGAAAAATAAGAGATATATACGGAATGAGAACCCCCGACCCATGGGTTCCTAGTACGGTAAAAGTGCCAAATAAATATAATGCATTGTAATAAAAACTCACTAAGCATCTTAAACTTCCTTTCACCAAATATTCATCCTATGTTCTCGCTAACCCATAAATAGGCAACTGTCGTAAGGGAATGCTAAATCTGATTCATATTCCTCATGCTTTCCAATTTTCTAACTCTCCGATGATTCACAATCAGAATTATAAACGAAACCATCCCCAGCCATTCTATCTCAGTAATTCTATATCATTACCTCATATCCTCACATGGAGCAAGTGAAATCACTTTACTGCGTCTACCCAGGGAGCTCAAATTATCTCATTCTCTACTTGGAGCAAGTGAAATCACTTCACTGCGTCTACCCAGGGAGCTGAATTACCTCACTCGATAATCATTATCATTATTCAACTACATAATCAACTCATCTCATCATGAACAGCCCTCAGCGTCCACCGACACCAACATGAGGGACCTATCAGTTGTACAAACACAAGCAATACAGGCAAGTAATGCATAATTAAAGTACAAGTAGAACAAGTAGCACATAATCAGGTAACATAGCATATATGATATAGCAATCCAAAATAACTAGGCAAACCCAAATAATTCAAACATATGCAAATGATGTATGCCTGCCCTATGGCTGATGAGTATCATCTGTCGGTTATAAATCCAACCTGACAAGTCCTGATAGCTAACCATTGGACTGTCCCTCTGTCGTGCATCCCCAACTCGAGTTATTCACAATCATAATCATAATCACACAATACCCACACTGGTGTTTATCCACGGGGGCGAGCTCATCCAGAACTTTCACAGTGTCCGGTCACACTTACAACATAGGGTCAGCAGAATCTCGGATCTCAACCTGGAGCAAGTGGAGCCGACTCACTGCATCTACCCAAGGAAATCCGGGACTCAGATAATTTCAATCTCAAATCATACTGGACTGGGAGCAAGTGGGGGCTAACCACCGCATCTACCCCAGGAGTCTCAAAACCAAATACGGAGCAAGTAAATCAATGCCATTGCATCTACCCAGGCAGGTATTTCTCACCACATCCCGGAGCAAGTGGATCAATGCCATTGCATCTACCCAGGAAGGTGTTTAAAAGCTCAACCTGGAGCGAGTGGAATCACTACTACTACTGCTACTACCCAGGCGTCACAATCTCTGACCTAGAGCAAGTGGAACGAACCACAACCCTTGCATCCACTCGGGGAGCCTCTATACTAACCAACCTGGAGCAAGTGGGGCGCAACCACAACCCTTACATCTACCCAGGAGGTACATTTTCATATGCCCAGGAAGAACCAAGGAGGCGATTTTACAATACCAGGAAGAATAGGGAAGGGAATCCTCACCTTCCTACATTTCTATGGGGTAGCACTTTCAAGAAAGAGAGCTCAAGATAATACAATCATTCAAAGGCATATTTTCATTTCCAGCCATAAATCAATATTTATCATAGCCATCTAGCTCATAATATAACCCATAACCAGCCAATAATCATTATTAAATACAGCCCTTCGGCTCACGGCATACATCGCACTCCCATCATCACCCTCAGCAACTTATACAATCATCATTACTCATCATTCATCATTGATTCTCACTTTACTTTATCCTCAAGTTACCACATGTCCTAGCTTCTTTTTATTACTAGGCATACTATAATGATTTAGGACTTAGAGGATGAAAATGGAGGCTTAGAAGTCTGAAATTGGGCTTTAAAAACTCAAAAACCAACTTTTGTTGAAAATAGGGTCACGCGTGTGCGTAGCCCATGTGCACACGTGGAAGGCGGAAAAGTAGAGTAACGCGTGAGCGTCGCTCATGCGCACGTATGGGAATCAGAGAGATCAAGTGCCGCATGCGCGTCAGCCATGCGTATGCATGGGTGCGTTTTGTGCTCCTCGCACAAAACCAGCAAAGTACCAACGCAACTCTCTGGATTTTTTACTGGGCATTTGCATCAATACAGCAACGCGTACGCGTCGGCTAGGCGCACGCATGAGAGAGTAAAAATTGTAAGTGACGCGTGCGCGTCGGCCATGCGTGTGTGTCGGAGTACGTTTTACCAAAAATTTTACTAAGTTAAAAAGCTGCAGGATTACATTTTCAAATCTCAAACTTCCGACACACATAACTTCTTCTACAAAATTTCCTTTTCAACCGTTTCTGGACGGTTGGAAAGATCGTTGAACAAACTTTTATAAAAATATAATTTTGAAGAATTCCAAACTCCGAGGACTGAGTTACGGACCGTCGAAGTTGGTCAAAAATTAGTTTTTACCCAAAAATAGAAATCACCAATTTTTTCAATGTTCACAAGCCAAATTTATTTCCACTCATCCAAATGACCACAACCCAATCACATTCACACATTTAATATCTAAAATTCATCCAATTTCTTATATCATTACACAATATACACATCAACTTACCTTCTTTACCTCTTTCTGGCCTCCGGCCCAAGATTCACGGCCTCTGACTCAAAATTCACAATTTAAATGCATATTCCACAACCAACATTCATTATCCAATTCATCAAATTCTCAACACACCAAACATACAAATTCATACAATTCTCAGCCCAATCATTAATTCACATTACATATCAACTATGTATATTAGTACTAACCATTTACACAATCCAAACTTATCCTAGGGGCATTTAGCCTAGGAATTCTCATCACACCACACGGTACTTAAATGAAACTTAAACCGTACCTCTTGTAGCCAAAATAATTGAGCTTCTTCTTGAGAGTCTCCACCAACCCTTAGCTCCAAGCCTCACCAAAGATTCTCAAGCAATATCAATCTTCCAATTGTGCACCAAAATCACCCAATACTCTAACATAATCAATTTTCACACTTATAATCAACCTAGGGTTCATGAAATTGATAAATCACAAGGATTTGAGTACTTCTTACCTCAGCCCATATGAAATAAGGATAGAACCCATTTAGAATCCATGTTAGAGTATCCCTAAACAACTAAAATGACAAGATTTTAACACTAACTACCCAAAAATGCGTAACAGTAGAGAAATTCAAAAATTAGACAGAGATGAGTAGAATACTTACCACAATAACTATATAGAATGAAAGAAAATGAGAAGAGCGACGCGTGGCCACAAATGGCTCGTCAATCGGAGTTCTGGAGAGAAAGTTATGGTGATTTGAAGTTTGATGAAATTAGGATTTTCTCTCTTCTCCTCTCTTCTTCATTTCAACACCCCACACCCCCTTCTTTAGGGTAAATGAGCTGAAATGCTCATAACTAAAGTTATGCTCATAACACGTGTGTGAATGTGACTTGTGGGAGTGGGGTGTTGACCTCAGTTCCACCGCCTGGGCTGTCCACCGAGCGTATTGCTCGGTATGATCTTTTCCTAGCTGAATTTGAGTGTCCTCCGTTGGCGTATCCTCCTAAAATACAATTAATTATACCTCGGGGCCTTTTGTAATTGCTCGGTGTTGCCTTTTCTTTGCCCCGATGTGGTTGTTCAGGTAGGTCATTGGTTGTAGATGTGGGACGTTTATGCATGTGGCCTCCAATATATTTGTCGAGGTGGCCTTGCCGAGCCAATCTTTCCAAGAGGTCTTTTGTCACTACACAATCGTCGGTAGTGTGGCCGTGCTTTTGGTAGAATGCACAATATTTGGACTTATCCACGTTCTTAGCATCTTGATAGGTACCGACCTTCCTTGGTGGTTTGATTAACTTTAAATTCAGGATTTTTTTTATGATGTCCTCACGTTTGGTGTTGAACTGCGTGTAAGAATCAAATCGGGGAGTTAGCTTAAAATTTTTCTTATTGCTTTGGACCTTGTCGTCGTCTCTAAAATGTGTTTTGTCTGACTTTCGAGCTTGTCTTAGTTCCTCGATATCAATTTGGCCTTTGGCCTTTTCGCGGAACTCGGCGAGAGTCTTCGGCTTAGCCACAGCAATGGTTTCTTGGAACTTCCCAGGCTGGAGTCCACTTTTGATTGCGTGAAGATGGACTTCAGGGTGAAGGTCTGGTATGCTAATAGCGACCTTGGTGAAGCAAGTCATGTAATCCTTCAGGCTTTCATTTTGGCCTTGCTTGATTGTATTCAGATAATCCGAGTCATGAAGGTAAATTGCAGATCCGTCAAAGTGCTCTTCAAATAGCTTCGCCAGCTGCTGAAATTGCGAGATAGAACCTGCAGGCAAAGCACACAACCAGTCAAGTGCAGGACCGTCTAAATAATTTGGAAAACAACGGCATAAAACAGTATCTGATGTACCATTGACAATCATTATTGATCGGAACTTTTTGAGAAATTTCTTCGGGTCTCCGAGCCCATCATAAGGTGTGAGGGTTAGTGGTAGGGTGAATCTCTTCGGCAATTCGAAGTTCATCACTTCTTCTGTGAAGGGTCCTACAAGTTCGTCGGACTCTTCCTTTTCATCTTCGGGTTGAACTTCGTCGGGTCGAATAGTCTCCGAGACATGAGAGGGCTGGGAATGATGCTCATTATCTTCTGGTTGCTGGTGATGAGTGTCGTTATGTTCTATTCGAGCATGGTTCAGTTCAGCGATTTGAGCAGCCATTATTTGATTTTCGTCGGCCATTCGTTGATTGGCTTGTTGTAGCTCAGCTACCATTCGCATAAGTTCGGATAGTGAGGGAGGTGGTACGTCAGCCATGGGTGCGAGCAAAAACAATGGGACCAAAAGAAAGAATTCTATATCTTCGGCCCCACGGTGGGCGCCAATTGATCTTGCCTGCGAAATAGGTCGGTTGTTGATTGCCGAGCTATCACCACAAAAGCTTAAACACCCGATCCTCGAATCCGAGCTTTCTTCCTTCCGAAGGGATGTGAGAGTACGAACAATGAAAAAAGGGAGGAGTATACCTGCAAAGGCACTCCGAAACTTAAGTCAGTATATTGTATTCTCTTAAAAACTTACCTTGGTAGAATAGTTTACCTTGCTTTATATGATGAGTTCCTCGTCTATTATGATTTTGGCATTAATCGTCAGTTTCGAAATGATTGATATTGTAACTGATTGATATGCCATTTGAACGTCAGTTATGGTAAGAGTATTATTCTGACCGAGTTATGGCTCATAATAGGTCGAGCTTATAACGAGTGGCAGTTACAACTCTTAGTGACAACGGCTATAACGCTGAGTTATAGCTCGCATTTAAGGCCGACCATATCATAGCCCCCAAGCTTGACCTGAGGAAAAAATTTTTAATGAAGCAGGTTGTGCTTATTTAATGATTTATAACTCAGTCAGACAGGTTATTGAGTGAGCCCCCAGTTCAACTTACTTCATTAAAAATAAAATAGTTGTTTTTAGTGACATGGGGACTCACGTTTCCCCTTTTACTGAGGAGAGAGGGGCATTTATTATTGCATTTAAAATTTTGGTCTGTTTCCAATGTCTGCTGCGTCGTTTGACGTGACTAAGGAGCAGTTAGATCATTTTGAAGCTTTGATTTGTGGTGTTACTCTTATTCCTTTGTTTAATGCTCCATTTGTTGCTTTGTTTCATTTGCCGTTTGGTTTTTCTTATTCTTTGAGGACAGAATGAGTAAGAGAGGTATGTGTGTTTTATCTTTCTATTTCTAATTTTTTTCTTGTTCTTTCATTCCCATCTCTGTGCTACCTTATGTTTTGTTCGTAATTGGTTTTGAAAAAGAGGAGAAGGATGAGATTGACTGGTCTTATGAGTGGGTTAATGATGATGTGAAGTCTCGGGTGTCGTTGTTTCTTGATGAAGCTTCTGTGAAGGAGGTGGATGTGGAGAGAGTGGTAAGGGTAGGTTCTGGTTTACAGGTTGAGTTGTTACCGTGTAGTGTGGATGACAGGGTATATCATCGAGGGCAAGGGTTTGAGTTTTTCTACATGCACAGCTGTGTGCTAGAGGAACTGAGAGTAAAGTTGCCATTTACTGATTTTGAATGTCGGCTATTGAGGCAGTTGAATTGTGCTCCATCTCAACTTCACCCAAATGGTTGGGCTTTTCTTCGTTCATTTGAGATTCTGATGGAATACCTGGAAGAGACGCCATCAGTGGATTTATTTTTTTCTTTATTTCAAGCAAAAGGGGGGTGTGGAAAGGGGGTTGGATTAATCTTAACAGTATCCCTGGCTTTGGCATTTTCAGGTTGTATAAATCTTCCTTCAAGGATTTCAAGGAAATGTATCTTAAGGTTAGGAACTTGGAAAAGGATTTCCATTTTTATATTGATGAGTATTTGGCAGAGAGGTTTCCATTGTGGTGGTGCTCGGAATCTCAGAACATACTCGGTCCCGAGGTTATATCTCCGAGGAATATTTGTTTGATTGAATTCTTGGTTGAAAATATTGGTCGTAAGGATTTGATTTCTATGTATAAGTTAATGAAGTGGGAAGAAGATAGAGATTCGGTGGTAGAGTACCTGGGTGAGTTTAGGGTTCTGTTTTGCTTGTTTATGATTTTCGTACATGTTTCTGATAGGTTGTGTTTGGTTTTTGTAGGTGGCAAATATCCTGGTGTTTCAGCTACATCACTTAGATCTCGATTCAAGAACAAAAATTTAGAGAAAGAAATATCCTCGTCGAATCGTGAAAAAGTGGTTAGGGCTGGAGAAGTTAGCCAGCCTTCACGTGGGCGTACGAAGGTAATTCTGAAGAAGAGAAAATCAAATGTGGTGGAGTTGTCTGAGGATTCGAGTGGGAAGGGGCGGGGGGTTCCTTTGGAAGAGATACAAGCTTTTATGGGTAATCAGAAAAAGCTCCATGAAGTGTTTGGGACGAGCGAGGGTTTATCTGTGTGGGGAAAGGAGTATCCCTATATGGCTGTGGTTGACGAGTATTGTCAATCTTCTGCCGATGTCTCTCTTGCGAATGAGGTTGGAGAACTGGTGATCGGATAATACATGCAGGTATGTTCCGAGTTTATTTGTTCTTTTATGTTGTTGTAGTGAGAAAAAATTTTTTGAGCTATATTTGGTAATTTTTGCCTAGGTTGTGGGTTTGCGCTTGGCCAGTCTTGGGCGTAGCCAAGAGTTGAAGCACAAAAAGGCTTCTGTGGAAAGGGAAGATCTTGCTTTGGTAAAAGAGGAGCTCAGGAAGACTAAAGCTGTTCTTGCCGAGCTTGAGAATAAGTTGAGTAATGCTGAGAAGTTGATGAAGGAGACTAAAGATAATTATGCTAAGGATGTCGAAGATTTGAAGAAAAAGGAAGGTGATTTGGCTAGAACAGAATCTCGGTTGATTGAGGTTACTGCTCAGCTTAAAGAGATCAGAAAGAAGAAGAGTGATGAGATTCTGGATTCCTTTGTTGAAGGGTTTGTGATGAGCGGATAATTTATACGCTTTTTGGCATTGTTTTTAGTATGTTTTTAGTAGAATCTAGTTACTTTTAGGGATGTTTTCATTAGTTTTTATGTTAAATTCACATTTCTGGACTTTACTATGAGTTTGTGTATTTTTCTGTGATTTCAGGTATTTTCTGGCTGAAATTGAGGGACTTGAGCAAAAATCAGATTCAGAGGTTGAAGAAGGACTGCTGATGTTGTTGGATTCTGACCTCCCTGCACTCAAAGTGGATTTTCTGGAGCTACAGAACTCGAAATGGCACGCTTCTAATTGCGTTAGAAAGTAGACATCCAAGGCTTTCCAGCAATGTATAATAGTTCATACTTTGGCCGAGTTTAAATGATGTAAAAGGGCATTGAACGCCAGTTCTACGCTGCTGTCTGGAGTTAAACGCCAGAAACAAGTCACAAACCAGAGTTGAACGCCAGAAATACGTTACAACCTGGCGTTCAACTCCAGAAAGAGCCTCTGCACGTGTAACATTCAAGCTCAGCCCAAGCACATACACAAGTGGGCCCCAGAAGTAGATTTATGCATCAATTACTTACTTCTGTAAACCCTAGTGACTAGTTTAGTATAAATAGGACTTTTTACTATTGTATTAGACATCTTTTGATCATTTTTAGATCTCTAGACCTCCATGGGAGGCTGGCCATTCGGCCATGCCTGAACCATTATTACTTATGTATTTTCATAAGGTAGAGTTTCTACACTCCATAGATTAAGGTGTGGAGCTCTGCTGTTCCTCAAAGATTAATGCAAAGTACTACTGTTTTTCTATTCAATTCAACTTATCCCGCTTCTAAGATATTCATTCGCACTCCAATCTGAATGTGATGAACGTGACAATCATCATCATTCCCTATGAACGCGTGCCTGACAACCACTTCCGTTCTACCTTAGATTGAATGAGTATCTCTTGGATCTCTTAATCAGAATCCTCGTGGTGTAAGCTAGATTGATGGCAGCATTCATGAGAATCCGGAAAGTCTAAACCTTGTCTGTGGTATTCCGAGTAGGATTCTGGGATTGAATGGCTGTGACGAACTTCAAACTCGCGAGTGCTGGGCGTAGTGACAGACGCAAAAGGAGGGTGAATCCTATTCCAGTATGATCGAGAACTTCAGATGATTAGCCGTGCTGTGACAGAGCATTTGGACCATTTTCACAAGAGGATGGGATGTAACCATTGACAACGGTGATGCCCTTACATAAAGCCAGCCATGGAAAGGAGTAGGATTGATTGGATGAAGAACAGCAGGAAAGCAGAGGTTCAGAGGAACGAAAGCATCTCTATGCGCTTATCTGAAATTCTCACCAATGATTTACATAAGTATTTCTATCCTTGTTTATTATTTATTTTCAAAAACTCCCTAACTATTTTATATCCGCCTGACTGAGATTTTCAAGGTGACTGGTGCACGAAATTGTGATCTCTGGTACTGGCTTCTTAGGCCAGATACTCTGATCTAGTTTTACAGTCTGTCACAACTTCGATACAACTAACCAGCATGTGCACTGGGTCGTCCAAGTAATACCTTACGTGAGTAAGGGTCGAATCCCACGGAGATTGTTGGTATGAAGCAAGCTATGGTCATCTTGCAAATCTCAGTTAGGAAGATATAAATGGATAATGGTGTTTTCGAAAATAAGTAATAAAAGAAGGATAGAAATACTTATGTAATTCATTGGTAGGAAGTTCAGATAAGCGAATGGAGATGCTTTCGTTCCTCTAAACCTCTGCTTTCCTGCTATCTTCATCCAATCATTCTTACTCCTTTCCATGGCTGGCTTTATGCAAGGGCATCACCGTTGTTAGTGGCTACATCCCCTCCTCTCAGTGAATAATATGCTCACGCACCCTGTCACGGCACGGCTATTCATCTGTCGGTTCCCGATCATGCTGGAATAGGATTCACCCTCCTTTTGCGTCTGTCACCAACGCCCAGCACTCGCGAGTTTGAAGCTCGTCACAGTCATTCAATCATTGAATCCTACTCGGAATACCACAGACAAGGTTTAGACTTTCCGGATTCTCTTGAATGCCGCCATCATTCTAGCTTACGCCACGAAGATTTCGGTTAAGAGATCTAAGAGATACTCATTCTAGCTTAATTCATGTAGAACAGAAGTGTTTGTCAGGCACGCGTTCATAAGGGGGAAGGATGATGAGCGTCACACATAATCATCACCTTCATCACGTTCTTGGGTGCGAATGGATATCTTAGAAGAGAAATAAGAAGAATTGAATAGAAAACAGTAGTACTTTGCATTAATCTTTGAGGAACAGCAGAGCTCCACACCTTAATCTATGGAGTGTAGAAACTCTACCATTGAAAATACATAAGTGAAAGGTCCAGGCATGGCCGAGATGGCCAGCCCCCTAAAACGTGATCAAAGGATCATAAGATAATCCAAAGATGCCTAATACAATAGTAAGAGGTCCTATTTATAATAAACTAGCTACTAGGGTTTACATGAGTAAGTATTTGATGTATAAATCCACTTCCGGGGCCCACTTGGTGTGTGTTTGGGCTGAGCTTAAGTGTTGCACGTGCAGAGGTCATTTGTGGAGTTGAACGCCAGTTTTTGTGCCAGTTTGGGCGTTCAACTCTGGTTTTGGATCCTTTTCTGGCGCTGGACGCCAGATTTGGGTAGAAAGCTGGCGTTGAACGCCAGTTTACGTCGTCAATTCTTGGCCAAAGTATGGACTATTATATATTGCTGGAAAGCCCTGGATGTCTACTTTCCAACGCAATTAGAAGCGCGCCATTTCAAGGTCTGTAGCTCCAGAAAATCCACTTTGAGTGCAGGGAGGTCAGAATCCAACAGCATCAGCAGTCCTTCTTCAACCTCTGAATCTGATTTTTGCTCAAGTCCCTCAATTTCAGCCAAAAAATACCTAAAATCATAGAAAAACACACAAACTCATAGTAAAGTCCAGAAATGTGAATTTAACAAAATCTATTAAAAACATCCCTAAAAGTAACTAGATCCTACTAAAAATATACTAAAAACAATGCCAAAAAGCGTATAAATTATCCGCTCATCACAACACCAAACTTAAATTGTTGGTTGTCCCCAAGCAACTGAAAATCAAAATAGGATAAAAAGAATAGAATATACTATAAATTCCAAACTATCAATGAAACATAGCTCCAATCATATGAGCGGGACTTATAGCTTTTTGCCTCTTGAATAGTTTTGGCATCTCACTTTATCCATTGAGGTTCAGAATGATTGGCATCTATAGGAACTTCAGATTTCGAATAGTGTTATTGACTCTCCTAGTTCAGTATGATGATTCTTGAACACAGCTTCTTTATGAGTCTTGGCCGTGGCCCTAAGCACTTTGTTTTCCAGTATTACCACCGGATACATAAATGCCACAGACACATAATTGGGTGAACCTTTTCAGATTGTGACTCAGCTTTGCTAAAGTCCCCAATTAGAGGTGTCCAGGGTTCTTAAGCACACTCTTTTTTTTTGCTTTGGACCTTGACTTTAACCGCTCAGTCTCAAGTTTTCACTTGACACCTACACGCCACAAGCACATGGTTAGGGACAGCTTGGTTTAGCCGCTTAGACCAGGATTTTATTCCTTTAGGCCCTCCTATCCACTGATGCTCAAAGCCTTGGGATCCTTTTTATTTGCCCTTGCCTTTTGGTTTTAAGGGTTATTGGCTTTTTCTGCTTGCTTTCTCTTTTTCTTTCTATTTTTTTTTCTATTTTTTTCGCCCTTTTTTTTTCTTCTTTTTTTTTTCTGCAAGCTTTGTTCTTTGCTGCTTTTTCTTGCTTCAGGAATCAGTTTTATGATTTTTCAGATTATCAAATAACATGTCTCCTAGTCATCATTCTTTCAAGAGCCAACATATTTAACATTCTTAAACATCAACTTCAAAAGACATATGCACTGTTCAAGCATACATTCAGAAAACAAGAAGCATTGTCACCACATCAATATAATTAAACTAAGTTCAAGGATAAATTCGAAACTCATGTACTTCTTGTTCTTTTGAATTAAAACATTTTTCATTTAAGAGAGGTGATGGATTCATAGGACATTTATAACTTCAAGACAAAGTTACTAACTACTAATGATCATGTAATGAAGACACAAACATAGATAAGCACATAACATAGAAAATGAAAAACAGAGAAAGTAAGAACAAGGAATGAGTCCACCTTAGTGATGTCCTTGAGCTCTTCTATGTCTCTTCCTTGCCTTGGCTGCTCCTCCTTCATTGCTTTTAGATCTTCTCTGATTTCATGAAGGATGATGGAGTGCTCTTGATGTTCCACCCTTAGTTGCTTCCAATAATTGTGTGGAAAAAATGTATCCCCTGAGGTATCTCAGGGATCTCTTGATTTGCAGTCAAATGTTCTACCACTGAGCTATAGACCCTTGATGGAAGCTTTTGTCTTCCCTTTCCTCTTTCTAGAGGTTTCTCTGGCCTTAGGTGCCATCAATGGTTATGGAAAAAAACAAAAAAGCTATGCTTTTACCACACCAAACTTAGAATGTTGCTCGCCCTCGAGCAAAAGAAGAAAGAATAGAAGAATAAGAAGAAGATATGGAGGAGATGGATGGGAGTGTGTATTCGGCCATATGGGTGCGATTGGGTGGGAGAGAGATGTTGAATTTTTGAAGGTAGTGGGTGTATGGATGTGAGTCGTAAATGGAAAAAAGAAGGGATGATCATGAATGGAAAGAGGGATGATGAGGTAGGTGGGGATCCTGTGGGGTCCACAGATCCTGAGGTGTCAAGGCATTTACATCCCTGCACCAATTTAGGCATGTAAAATGCCCTTGCACACAACTCTGGGCGTTCAGCGCCAGGTTGGTGCCCATTTTGGGCGTTCAACGCCCATTTGATGCCATTTCTGGCGTTGAACGCCAGAACCATGCTTGTTCTGGGCGTTCAGCGCCAGGATGCTCCCATTCTGGGCGTTCAGCGCCAGAACTATGCTCTGTTCTGGCGTTTGAACGCCAGACAGATGCTCCTCCAGGGTGTGATTTTTCTTCTGCTGTTTTTGATTCCGTTTTCAATTTTTATATTTATTTTGTGACTCCACATGATCATGAACCTAAGAAAACATGAAAAATAAGAATTAGATAAACATTGGGTTGCCTCCCAACAAGCGCTTCTTTAATGTCAATAGCTTGACAGTGGGCTCTCATGGAGCCTCACAGATGTGCAGAGCTTTGTTGTGACTCTCCAACACCAAACTTGGAGTTTGGATATGGGAGTTCAACACCAAACTTAGAGTTTGGTTGTGGCCTCCCAACACCAAACTTAGAGTTTGACTGTGGGGGCTCTGGTTGACTCTGCTTGGAGAGAAGCTATTCCTGCTTCCTCCTCATGGTTGCAGAGGGAGATCCTTGAGTTTTGAATACAAGGGAGTTCTCATTCCATTGAAGGACTATTTCACCTCTGTCAACATCAATCACAGCTCTTGCTGTGGCCAGGAAAGGTCTTCCTAGGATGATAGATTCATCCTCTTCCTTTCCAGTATCCAGGACTATGAAATCAGTAGGTATGTAAAGGCCCTCAACCTTTACTAATACATCTTCTACTTGTCCATAAGCCTGTTTTCTTGAGCTGTCTGCCATCTCTAGTGAGATTTTAGCAGCTTACACCCCATAGATTCCCAGTTTCTCTATTACAGAGAGGGGCATGAGGTTTATTCCTGAACCAAGGTCACACAGAGCCTTAAAGATCATGGTGCCTATGGTACAGGGTATTATGAACTTTCCAGGATCCTGTCTCTTCTGAGGCAATGTCAGTTGATCCAGATCACTTAGTTCATTGATGAACAAGGGAGGTTCAACTTCCCAAGCATCAATGCCAAACAATTTGGCATTCAGCTTCATGATTGCACCAAGAAACTTGGCAGTTTGCTCTTCAGTGACATCCTCATTCTCTTCAGAAGAGGAATACTCATCGGAGCTCATGAAGGGCATAAGGAGGTTCAATGGAAGCTCTATGGTCTCTAGATGAGCCTCAGAGTCCTTTGATTCCCCAGAGGGAAGCTCCTTATTGATCACTGGACGTCCCAGGAGGTCTTCCTCCTTGGGATTCACGTCCTCTCCTCTCCTCACAGGTTCGGCCAGGGCACTTATGTCAATGGCCTTGCACTCTCCTTTTGGGTTCTCTTCTGTATTGCTTGGGAGAGTACTAGGAGGGATTTCAGTGATCCTTTTACTCAGCTGGCCCACTTGTGCTTCCAGATTTCTAACGGAAGACCTTGTTTCATTCATGAAACTTACAGTGGCCTTAGATAGATCAGAGACTAGATTTGCTAAATTAGAAGCATTTTGTTCAGAGTTCTCTGTCTGTTGCTGAGTTGATGATGGAAAAGGCTTGCTATTGCTAAACCTGTTTCTTCCACCATTATTAAAGCCTTGTTGGGGCTTTTGATCCTTCCATGAGAAATTTGGATGATTTCTCCATGTTGAGTTATAGGTGTTTCCATAAGGTTCACCTAAGTAATTTACCTCTGCTATTGCAGGGTTCTCAGGATCATAGGCTTCTTCTTCAGAAGATGCCTCTTGAGTACTGTTGGATGCAGCTTGCATTCCATGCAGACTCTGAGAGATCATATTGACTTGCTGAGTCAATATTTTGTTCTGAGCCAATATGGCATTCAGAGTATCAACCTCAAGAACTCCCTTCTTTATAGGCGTCCCATTGATTACAGGATTCCTTTCAGAAGTGTACATGAACTGGTTATTAGCAACCATGTCAATGAGTTCTTGAGCTTCTGCAGGCGTTTTCTTTAGGTGAATGGATCCACCTGCAGAAGTGTCCAGTGACATCTTTGATAGCTCAGATAAACCATCATAGAATATATCCAGGATGGTCCATTCTGAAAGCATGTCAGAAGGACACTTTTTGGTCAACTGTTTGTATCTTTCCCAAGCTTCATAGAGAGATTCACCTTCTTTCTGTCTGAAGGTTTGAACATCAGCTCTAAGCTTGCTCAGCTTTTGAGGAGGAAAGTACTTGGCTAAGAAAGCCGTGACCAGCTTATCCCAAGAGTTTAGGCTGTCTTTAGGTTGAGAATCCAACCATAATCTAGCTCTGTCTCTTATAGCAAAAGGGAAAAGCATGAGCCTGTAGACTTCAGGATTTACGCCATTAGTCTTAACAGTATCACATATCTGCAAGAATTCAGTTAAGAACTGAAAAGGATCTTCAGATGGAAGTCCATGAAACTTGCAGTTCTGCTGCATCAGAGAAACTAACTGAGGTTTCAGCTCAAAGTTGTTTGCTCCAATGGCAGGAATGGAGATGCTTCTTCCATGTAAATTGGAATTAGGTGCAGTAAAGTCACCAAGCATCCTCCTTTCATTATTATTATTTTCGCCTGCCATCTCCTCTGCCTGTTCGAAAATTTCTGAAAGGTTATCTTTGGATTGTTGTATTTTAGCTTCTCTTAATTTTCTCTTCAGAGTCCTTTCAGGTTCTGGATCTGCTTCCACAAGAATGTTCTTATCCTTGCTCCTGCTCATATGACAAGGAAGAATGGCCAGAAAAATGATAATAATAATAGAGATCCTTTATACCACAGTATAGGGATCCCTTTGTAAGTAGAAGAAGAGGGGGAGATAAAGGATGTGATGTAAAGGAAGAACACAACTGTGAGGATTGGAATGTGAGATGAGATGTTAGGATATGAATGAATAAATAGAATGAGATGGGGGAGGAAGAATTTTCGAAAATTATTTTGAAAAAGAGTTAGTGATTTTTGAAAATTGGTTTTTGAAAATTAGTTAATATTTTTCGAAAATTTTTGAATTCAAAAATAAAAATAAAAATAATTAGTTAATTAAAAAGAAATTTTTGAAAAAGAGGGAAGATATTTTCGAAAATTGAGAGAGAGAGAGTTAGTTATGTGGTTTTGAAAAAGTTAAGAAACAAACAAAAAGTTAGTTAGTTAGTTGAAACAAATTTTGAAAAGAGAGGAAGTTAGAAAGTTAGAAAAGATATTTTGAAAAGATATTTTTGAAAAAGAAGGAAGATATTTTCGAAAATGAGAGAGAGAGAGTTAGTTAGGAGGTTTTGAAAAAGTTAAGAAACAAACAAAAAGTTAGTTAGTTAGTTGAAACAAATTTTGAAAAGATAGGAAGTTAGGAAGTTAGAAAAGATATTTTGAAAAGATATTTTTGAAAAAGATAAGATAAGAAGATATTTTTGAAAAGATTTGATAGAAATTAGTTTTGAAAAAGATTTGATTTTTAAAATCTCAATTAATGACTTGATTCATAAGAAATCACAAGATATGATTCTAGAACTTAAAGTTTGAATCTTTCTTAACAAGCAAGTAACAAACTTCAAATTTTTGAATCAAAACATTAATTGATTATGTTATTTTCGAAAATTATGATATAAAATAAGAAAAAGGTTTTTGAAAATTATTTTTTTTTTGGAATTTTCGAAAATAACCATGAATTTTGAAAAAGATTTGAATTTTAAAAAAAAGATTTTGAAAAAGATAAGATTTTCAAATTGAAAATTTGATTTGACTCATAAGAAACAACTTGATTTTAAAAATTTTTGAAAAAGTCAATCCAAATTTTTGAATTTGATGAGAGAAAAAAAAGGAAAGATATTTTTTTGATTTTTGAAATTTTTATGAAAAACATGAAAATTATGCAATGCATGAAATTTTTAGATCAAAACATGTGATGCATGCAAGAATGCTATGAATGTCAAGATGAACACCAAGAACACTATGAATGTCAAGATGAACATCAAGAACATAATTTTGAAAAATTTTAATGCAAAGAAAACATGCAAGACACCAAACTTAGAATTCTTTAATACTTAGACACTAAGAATTCAAGAATGCATATGATAAACATGAAAAGACACAAAACAAAAAATCATCAAGATCAAACAAGAAGACTTACCAAGAACAACTTGAAGATCATGAAGAACACCATGAATGCATGAAATTTTCGAAAAATGCAAGATGCATATGCAAGTGACACCAAACTTATAACATGACTCAAGACTCAAACAAAAAACATGAAATATTTTTGATTTTTATGATTTTCTAATTTTTTTTGGATTTTCATTTTATATTTTTCGAAAAATTATTTAGAAAAAGGAAAAATAAGGATTCCAAAATTTTTAATATGAATTCCAGGAATCTTACCATGTTAGTCTAAAAGCTCCAATCAAAGGGTCTGGCATGGCTTAACAGCCAGCCAAGCTTTAACATATAATTACATGGGCTGGAGTGATTAGTTGAATACCAATCCCAAAGTAGTTTGGGTATGGCTTTACAGCCAGATATGATTCAACATATTTCATGAAACACTAGAATTCATTCTTAAAAATTTTGAAGCCATAGAGTAATTTATTTTTGAAAACATTTTTTTTTTCGAAAATATTTGGGAAAAAGGAAGCAATGAATTCATAGTCCTCAATCAAAATCCTGGGAGTTAGACATGGCTTAATAGCCAGCCAAGCTAAAACATGTTATCTGAAACACTAGAATTCATTCTTAAAAATTTTGAAGAAAAATATATTTTTGAAAACAATTTTTTTTTTTCGAAAACAAAGAAGAAAATTTTGAAAAATTTTTGAAAAGAAAATAAAAAGAAAATTACCTAATCTGAGCAACAAGATGAACCGTCAGTTGTCCAAACTCGAACAATCCCCGACAACGGCGCCAAAAACTTGGTGCACGAAATTGTGATCTCTGGTAATGGCTTCTTAGGCCAGATACTCTGATCTAGTTTTACAGTCTGTCACAACTTCGATACAACTAACCAGCAAGTGCACTGGGTCGTCCAAGTAATACCTTACGTGAGTAAGGGTCGAATCCCACGGAGATTGTTGGT
The DNA here is from genome assembly GCF_003086295.3 of Arachis hypogaea. NCBI lineage: Eukaryota > Viridiplantae > Streptophyta > Magnoliopsida > Fabales > Fabaceae > Arachis > Arachis hypogaea. Next base: position 31,410,351 of record NC_092047.1, on the reverse strand, counting down.
ATGAAGCAAGCTATGGTCATCTTGCAAATCTCAGTTAGGAAGATATAAATGGATAATGGTGTTTCCGAAAATAAGTAATAAAAGAAGGATAGAAATACTTATGTAATTCATTGGTAGGAATTTCAGATAAGCGAATGGAGATGCTTTCGTTCCTCTAAACCTCTGCTTTCCTGCTATCTTCATCCAATCATTCTTACTCCTTTCCATGGCTGGCTTTATGCAAGGGCATCACCGTTGTCAGTGGCTACATCCCCTCCTCTCAGTGAATAATATGCTCACGCACCCTGTCACGGCACGGCTATTCATCTGTCGGTTCCCGATCATGCTGGAATAGGATTCACCCTCCTTTTGCGTCTGTCACCAACGCCCAGCACTCGCGAGTTTGAAGCTCGTCACAGTCATTCAATCATTGAATCCTACTCGGAATACCACAGACAAGGTTTAAACTTTCCGGATTCTCTTGAATGCCGCCATCATTCTAGCTTACGCCACGAAGATTTCGGTTAAGAGATCTAAGAGATACTCATTCTAGCTTAATTCATGTAGAACAGAAGTGTTTGTCAGGCACGTGTTCATAAGGGGGAAGGATGATGAGCGTCACACATAATCATCACCTTCATCACGTTCTTGGGTGCGAATGGATATCTTAGAAGAGAAATAAGAAGAATTGAATAGAAAACAGTAGTACTTTGCATTAATCTTTGAGGAACAGCAGAGCTCCACACCTTAATCTATGGAGTGTAGAAACTCTACCGTTGAAAATACATAAGTGAAAGGTCCAGGCATGGCCGAGATGGCCAGCCCCCTAAAACGTGATCAAAGGATCATAAGGTAATCCAAAGATGCCTAATACAATAGTAAGAGGTCCTATTTATAATAAACTAGCTACTAGGGTTTACATGAGTAAGTATTTGATGTATAAATCCACTTCCGGGGCCCACTTGGTGTGTGTTTGGGCTGAGCTTAAGTGTTGCACGTGCAGAGGTCATTTGTGGAGTTGAACGCCAGTTTTTGTGCCAGTTTGGGCGTTCAACTCTGGTTTTGGATCCTTTTCTGGCGCTGGACGCCAGATTTGGGTAGAAAGCTGGCGTTGAACGCCAGTTTACGTCGTCAATTCTTGGCCAAAGTATGGACTATTATATATTGCCGAAAAGCCCTGGATGTCTACTTTCCAACGCAATTAGAAGCGCGCCATTTCGAGTTCTGTAGCTCCAGAAAATCCACTTTGAGTGCAGGGAGGTCAGAATCCAACAGCATCAGCAGTCCTTCTTCAACCTCTGAATCTGATTTTTGCTCAAGTCCCTCAATTTCAGCCAAAAAATACCTAAAATCACAGAAAAACACACAAACTCATAGTAAAGTCCAGAAATGTGAATTTAACAAAATCTATTAAAAACATCCCTAAAAGTAACTAGATCCTACTAAAAATATACTAAAAACAATGCCAAAAAGCGTATAAATTATCCGCTCATCAGTGACCATAGCTTGCTTCATACCAACAATCTCTGTGGGATCGACCCTTACTCGCGTAAGGTTTATTACTTGGACGACCCAGTGCACTTGCTGGTTAGTTGTATCGAAGTTGTGACAAATTCTGAATTAAGATTAGAGCACCAAGTCTTTGGAGCCATTACCAGGGATCACAATTTCGTGCACCAGTTTGAAAGGGCATGCTTACAGGTGAAGTTCTTAGCTCCAGAGGCTGATCTGTCTCTGATGGATCCTGGGAAAATTGTTTGTGATGGAAAAATGGTTGAAGATGATGGTGTTGCTGAAGATGAGGCTGAGAATGTGTAGGTTGTATTCCTGATATTTTGTATATGTCCCATTTTAATGGATGTTTGGTTGTTTTGAAGTTATGGTTTGGATTGTAATGTTTCAGGCTTCGTTATAAGTACTGTTATTAGCTATGCTAATAGAGTTGTTTGAATGTTTTTGATATGTTATTGATGGAGTTGTTGGTGGAATGCTTTAAAAAAAAGCTATTTGCTTATTTGGTTGGAATATCTGTTTCAGAATATTCCTTGTTTGTTCATTATAGTGATGCTGAGTATTTTCGGATTGAAAAATTTGTTCGTCGTTTTAAATTTTGATAGTAGACAAATTTGTGTACGTAGTTCAAGTTGAGAAGTTGAAGATAATTGATGCATAGAGCTTTAGATATATATGCAGATAGACCTTATACATTAATTTTGATGAACCTTTGGGTACAAAGGTGTGGGTAGGCTAGCCTCGTTAAAACCTGTCCAAGCAAAACCCTTGTTGGGAAAAATCTTGGTAGTAGGAAAAAGAGTACAAGCCTGTCCCCGACTTTTAACTATAAAACTTCTTTAGAGAGGAAACATTCCAAGTATTAGGTAAGATTGTACCATTTAAAGTTTCTATTCTATATGCTCCGTTGCCGAGGACTTCTGTTACCCGATATGGGCCGTCCCAGTTTGCGGCGAGCTTTTCGTGGGAGGGCGGTTTTCGTGCAACCTCCATTTTGTGAAGCACTAAGTCACCTTCTGTAAATGATCGGCTTTTGACCGATCTGTTGTGTCGCCGGGCAAGTACTTGCTGTGCTGCGAGTTGGTGGAGTGTAGATAAGTCTCTTATTTCTTCAATAACATCAAGGTCGATTCGGCGAACTTCATCTTGGCGACCGAGTTGAGCTCTGATCGACTTTTGCGAGACTTATAGTGGTATCATAGCTTCGGAGCCGTAGACCAAACGGAACGGTGTTTTCTTAGTTGATGATTGTTGTGTTGTGTTGTATCCCCAAATGACTTCAGGTATTAGCTCGGCCCATAAGCCTTTGGCGTCATCTAGTTTCTTTTTGAGTGCATGTAATATGACCTTATTTGCTGCTTCCGCGAGTTCGTTTGTTTGAGGATGCTCGACGGAAGCAAAGTGCTGTCTGATTTTGAGGACCTGCAAAAAAGCTTGAAACTTCTGATCGACAAACTGGCGACCATTGTCAGTAATAATGTGTTGAGGAATGCCGAAACGGCAGATAATATTTTTCCAAATGAAAGAGATAATTTGTTGGGATGTAATTTTTGCCAAAGGTTGGGCTTCAACCAATTTTGAAAAATAGTCAATTGCAACAACTATGAACTTTACCTGGCCCGGTGCTGGAGGAAATGGTCCGAGTATATCGAGTCCCCATTGGTTGAAAGGCCATGTAACATCGGAGTGATGCATATCCTCGGCTGGAATATGTATGATGGAGGCGTGCTTCTGACAATTTTCACATGTTTGAACCTTGTTTTTGCTATCATGCTTTAATGTTGGCCAAAAGAAACCTGCACGGAGTATTTTGGAAGCTAGGTTCCGAGCTCCTGTATGTGTTCCGCATATTTCTTCATGTGCTTCGGATAATGCTATCTCGGCGTCTGCCTTGTTAAGGCATTTGAGCAATGGCCGAGTATATCCTCGTCTGTACAAAGCTCCATTAAATAATGTGAAAAAGGTTGCTTGTCGTCGGAATCTTTTTACATTCTCAATTCCTTCTGGCATATCGCCTGTTTGTAAGTATTTGATGAAATCGTCTCGCCAATCCTTTTTCTGTGTAACACTTAGAACATTTGTCAGAGTAACATTGGGAGATGTTATAGTAGATTGATGTAGTGTGGATAAATCTGATTGGAAACTGCCGAGTTTGGATAAAATATCAGCCCGTTGGTTTTGTTCTCGTGGGATGTGTTGTATTTCAAATTTTGAAAATTTTGAAATAAGATCTTTTACTAAGAGTAGATATTGAGAAAGAAGAGGATCTCTAACCTGGAAAAGGTCGTTTACCTGTTGAACGACCAATAAGGAGTCACAGTATACCTCTATAGTAGATATGTGTAGATCTAAACATAGTCGGAGTTCTGCGACGAGGGCTTCATACTCGGATTGATTGTTGCTTGCTTTAAAAGCCAAATGTAAGGAATGCCCGAGGATAGAACCATCATCGGCCTCCAGACGTATTCCAGCACCACAACCTTCTTTGTTGGATGAACCGTCTATATATAACCTCCATTGTTTGGTGTGGTCCTCCTCCGAGGGTATTGTCAGTTCTGCGATAAAGTCGGCTAAGAATTGTGATTTAATCGGTCCTTTGGATTGGTATCTGATATCGAATTCCGATAATTCTATTGACCATTTGATTAGTCTTCCTGCAATGTCTGGCTTGTGTAAGACTTGTCGTAGTGGATGATCTGTTCTAACATTGATGACATGGCTGTGGAAATAAGGTCTGAGTCTTCTCGCCGAGAATACTAATGCCAAGGCGAGTTTTTCTATCCTTGGATAATTAATCTCGGTGTGTTGAAGTGTTTTACTGATGAAGTATACTGGAAATTGAATTTTGTCTCGTTCTACAACAAGAGCAGAGCTTATTGCCCAATCAGTTATTGATAAGTATAAAAATAAATCTTCCCCTTCAAGGGGCTTTTGAAGGACTGGCGGTTGCGAGAGAGTTGTTTTTAATGTGGTAAAAGCTCTTTCACAATCTTCGGTCCATTGAAATTTGTTTTTCATTTTTGTTGTTTGGAAGAAAGGGATTGACTTTGAAGCTAAACATGGAACAAATCTTGATAGTGCAGCAAGTCTTCCTGTCAGTCGTTGTACTTCTTTCACTGTCTTTGGGCTGGCCATATCCATAACTGCTCGGCATTTCTCCGGATTTGCTTCAATACCCCTGTTATGTTAATAAAAACCCCAAAAACTTACCACCTTGTACTGCAAAAGCGCATTTTTCCGGGTTTAGACGCATGTTGTATTTGCGTAGTTGGCCGAAAATTTCTGTTAAGTCGGCAATATGGTCGTTGCCGACCTTTGTTTTGGCGACCATGTCGTCGACGTATACTTCTATGTTTCAGCCGAGCTGTTTGGCGAAAACTTTGTCCATAAGGCGTTGGTAAGTTGCTCCTGCATTCTTTAGTCCAAAAGGCATAACTTTATAACAGTAATTACCGAAGTCAGTAATGAATGCCGTTTTACTTTGATCAGAAGGATGCATAAGAATTTGGTTATAGCCCGAATAGGCATCCATAAAACTTAAGGTAGCGTAACCGGAAGCGTTATCTACCAAAGAGTCTATGGATGGTAAGGGATAGGAATCTTTCGAGCATGATTTGTTTAAATCAGTAAAGTCGACGCACATGCGTCATTTACCATTTTGTTTCCTTACCATTACCACATTGGATAGCCATGTAGTGAATCTGATTTTTGTAATGAAATTTGCATTGATAAGCTTTTGAGTTTCTTCTAAGGATGCCCTTCGTTTTTCATCCCTGAGTTTTCTTTTCTTTTGTTGCACAGGTCGTGCAGATGGATTTATTGCTAACTTATGGTTGATGACATGTGGATCGATGCCGGGCATATCAGAAGGTGTCCATGCGAACAGGTCGGTTTGTTGTTGTAGAAAGGTGGTGATGGCTTCCAGTTCTTTCCCGTTGACCAATTTTCCTACAAAGGTAAATTTGTTAGGGTCTTCAGTGAAAAATACTTTTTGTAAGTCATCAGATGGTGAAGGTCTTTCTCGGAAGTCGACTCTTGGATCTAGTTCGGCCAGTGCCGAGTTGTTGTTGTTAATGTCGACGTTGTTGACCTGCTGTTGTGAATGATTTTGGAATTTCATGCTGATATTGTAGCATTGCCGTGCTTCCTTATGATCGCCATGGATTGTCACGACATGATCGTCCTGCACAGGAAACTTAACAAACAGGTGAACTGTAGATACAATTGCGCCGAACTTGTTTAAAAAAGGTCGGCCAAGTATAAGATTATATGGACTTGTGCAGTCTACTACTAAATATTAAATGTCGAATGTTTTTGAAAGAGGATGTTCACCTAGTGTGGTTTGTAACCACACTGACCCTAGTATCAGAACTCACTCACCTGAGAAACCGACTAGGTCTCCGCCCGTTGACTGGAGAATATTGTTGCTTAGCTTCAATTTTTGAAATGTTGAATAGAACAGGACGTCAGCGCTGCTTCCGGGATCCAGGAGGACCTTTTTTACTAATAAGTCTCCCAATTGTAGGGTGACGACAACAGGGTCATCTAGGTTCTGTATATTAGAATTGAAGTCCGCGTGTGTTAATGTGACTTGTGAGTGGGGTGTTGACCTCAGTTCCACCGCCTGGGCTGTCCACCGAGTATATTGCTCGGTATGATCTTTTCCTAGCTGAATTTGAGTGTCCTCCGCTGGCGTATCCTCCTGAAATACAATTAATTATACCTCAGGGCCTTTCGTAATTGCTCTGTGTTGCCTTTTCTTTGCCCCAATGTGGTTGTTCGGGTAGGTCATTGGTTGTAGATGTGGGATGTTTATGCATGTGGCCTCCAATATATTTGTCGAGGTGGCCTTGCCGAGCCAGTCTTTCCAAGAGGTCTCTTGCCACTGCACAATCGTCGGTAGTGTGGCCGTGCTTTTGGTGGAATGCGCAATATTTGGACTTATCCACGTTCTTAGCATCTTGATAGGTTCCGGCCTTCCTTGGTGGTTTGATTAATTTTGAATTCAGAATTTCTTTTATGATGTCCTCACATTTGGTGTTGAACTGCGTGTAAGAATCAAATCGGGGAGTTAGCTTAAAATTTTTCTTACTGCTTTGGACCTTGTCGTCGTCTCTGAAATGTGTTTTGTCCGACTTTTGAGCTCGTCTTAGTTCCTCGATATCAATTTGGCCTTTGGCCTTTTCGCGGAACTCGGCGAGAGTCTTCGGCTTAGCCACAGCAATGGTTTCTTGGAACTTCCTAGGCCGGAGTCCGCTTTTGATGCGTGAAGATGGACTTCAGGGTGAAGGTCTGGTATGCTAATGGCGACCTTGGTGAAGCGAGTCATGTAATCCTTCAGGCTTTCATTTTGGCCTTGCTTGATTGTATTCAGATAATCCGAGTCATGAAGGTAAATTGCAGATCCGGCAAAGTGCTCTTCAAATAGCTTCGTCAGCTGCTGAAATCACGAGATAGAACCTGCAGGCAAAGCACACAACCAATCAAGTGCAGGACCGTCTAAATAATTTGGAAAACAACGGCATAAAACAGTATCTGATGCACCATTGACGATCATTATTGATCGGAACTTTTTGAGAAATTTCTTCGGGTCTCCGAGCCCATCATAAGGTGTGAGGGTTAGTGGTAGGGTAAATCTCTTCGGCAATTCGAAGTTCATCACTTCTTCTGTGAAGGGTCCTACAAGTTCGTCGGACTCTTCCTTTTCATCTTCGGATTGAACTTCGTCGGTTCGAATAGTCTCCGAGACATGAGAGGGCTGGGAATGATGCTCATTATCTTCTGGTTGCTGGTGATGAGTGTCGTTATGTTCTATTCGAGCATGGTTCAGTTCAGCGATTTGAGCAGCCATTATTTGATTTTCGTCGGCCATTCGTTGATTGGCTTGTTGTAGCTCAGCTACCATTCGCATAAGTTCGGATAGTGAGGGAGGTGGTACGTCAGCCATGGGTGCGAGCGAAAACAATGGGACCAAAAGAAAGAATTCTATATCTTCGGCCCCACAGTGGGCGCCAATTGATCTTGCCTGCGAAATAGGTCGGTTGTTGATTGCCGAGCTATCACCACAAAAGCTTAAACACCCGATCCTCGAATCCGAGCTTTCTTCCTTCCGAAGGGATGTGAGAGTACGAACAATGAAAAAATGGGGGAGTATACCTGTAAAGGCACTCCGAAACTTAAGTCAGTATATTGTATTCTCTTAAAAACTTACCTTGGTAGAATATTTTACCTTGCTTTATATGATGAGTTCCTCGTCTGTTATGCTTTTGGCATTAATCGTCAGTTTCGAAATAATTGATATTGTAACTGATTGATATGCCGTTTGAACGTCAGTTATGGTAGGAGTATTATTCTAACCGAGTTATGGCTCATTAAAGGCCGAGCTTATAACGGGTGGCAGTTACAACTCTTAGTGACAACGGCTATAACGCTGAGTTATAGCTCGCATTTAAGGCCGACCATATCACTAATAATATAGCAAGACAAGAAATGTAACTTATCACATTATTCAATTCATTATGCGAGTATTTGCTGATGTATGTTCGGGGTTAAAATAATAAAATATGTTCATTTTTTATTTAGACATAAAAAAAAATTACAAAGATCATACTGTTTAACCTAATTTAAGCATTGATAAAGAGAGAAATATTACGTAAATAAATTATTTTGACAACGATATATATGTGACAATAATTACACCAAAAATAAGAAACATGTATTTTGAACTTGTTATCAAAAGTTCAAAACTAATTAGTTACGTAACATACATTTTTTACTAATAAATTTTTTAAAAGATAAAATATATTTTTGTCTTTTAGATTTGTCAAAAATTTTAAATATATTCTTAAATTTTATTTTGTTTTAATTTTATTCAAATAATTTTTATTTGCATTAAATATACCACATTGACAATTAAATTTTTAAAAAATTTAGGATTAGTCCAATAATAATGTATGATAACTATCTCTAATTTACTTATATTGATGGTTATTTTTATAAAGTTTCTGTTGAATTTGATCCTAAAGTTTTTAAAAAATTAGCTATCAACAGTATATTTAATTCAAATAAAATTTTGGGATAAAACTAAAACAAAATAAAATTTAAAAAAAATTTTAGCAAATTTTAAGAAAAAAAACTTTTCTCAATTATGCTTTTAGTAAACTCACGTCCATACAATTATTTTTATGTAAAATTAATAATTATTAGACGATAATTTAGTTAAATATGTTAAATTATTTAACTATTCTTAACTATTAACTTTAAATAAAGATAACTGCATATAAATTTTCGCTTGAAACAATTAATCAAAATGCTTACCTAATTCAAGCTTGAGTTTAGTCCTTTTCTCATCAACATGAAATCCAACACAATCTACTAAACCTCGTGCCGAGCAGCCACATGAATCTTGTCTTCCTTTTCCAATGGAATCCCTTTCAATCACAACTCTTGGATTCATTCCATCTTTTAATGGCCATACTCTTGTCCCTAACCACTTTGAGTCGCTCTCCGAGGAAGCTGCGCCGCCGTTGTTCCATTCCGGCACCATAACTTGGTGTCTTGGACCTATTGGGACATACTTTACTCTGACGTGTCGATTAAGAAACTGTTTTTGTTTAGAATTGTTAGGCACTCTTTTGACTATATATATTTTTTTTGTCTTCTTTTTTTTTTCTTGTTCTTCATCAGGATCCAATGATAAATTTGAAGAAGTACGAATAGAAAATGTGAATTTTTTAGTTGAAAATCTCCTATTATTATTTTTCTTGGGCTTCTTTCTAAGGTTATACATTCTATCCTTAGGTTCTTCTTCATACAATGATGGACACATCTTCTGACTCTACAAAATGACACCAATATTTTGGTTTAATAAGTATATATAATGTTATAGCTGATAAGTATAATTTGTTTACAAATTTTGATTTTATTGAAGTATATAATAAGTTGCAATATTGATAAAAAAAATTAAAGTATATAATAAATTTAAACATTTTTTTAATAGTTATAATCACTCACTTAAGCCCAAAACATTGAAATAAGAGACATTTAAATCAGCATAATACAAAATTAACCGATCAAAAACTACAAATAAAACACTAACAACTTAAAAAATCAATGAAACTAGATATTAAAAAATATTACAAAGGAAAACATATTTGGATAAAAAATTTTAAAAGACATCTTGACAAACAACAAAGGAAAATGTTGTATAACCAAAGTTTTGATACCAAAATAAAGAGATATTATTGAAAATGGGTTTAAGATTTTTATTATCCAACTACAATATATAGTTATTTAATTTTTAAAATAAATTAGATTCTGATGATATTTTTTTGGATACTATATAGAGTTGAAAATCTTCATTATCCAAAATACACGGAATATAATTTATCAAATTGAAAATTAATTCTTTTTTATGATAACTTAATAGATTAACTAATAGCTGAATAACTAAACTAACATATTGGGAATATAATCTATCAAAAATTAATTCACACATATATGTCTTTAATTATCAACAAAAAAAATTCATAAAATAAACAATTGAAAATTACCTTCTAAAATTGTTGTTCCTGCTTGACCTAAATCTTTTCTTGTTAGAAGCAGCTTCTTTATACAACAAAACCTTCTTCCACTTAGGGTTTTTATTATTACAAGTTAAATCAACTTTAGATTCACCACAAGAATTTACCGCAACATTTTTAACCTAACTCAATAATTCCATTGAAGTATTGTCACCTTTTCTGTTGTTATTGTCATTGTTGCTATCACCATATTTTTTGTTTTCAACATTAGACTCCTCCAACACTTGTATTTTATCGTCACTAGTATCTCCTCCTCCTTTTCCACCATACTCGGCGAGAATTGACTCGTCGAGAATGAATTGATTAAATACACATACCGTTGTATCTAAGTCTAGATCATGATGATGATATTCTTGGTTAGAAAATTTGTTGTCTTCCTCAACACTTAACTCTGATGATGAACTCACAAGATTCACATAGTTACCGTCATGAATCTTTTTCGATGTCATTGTTCGATCACCACCAATATCTATCAAGAATTGTGTCCCATATATATATATATATATATATATAGTTTCATAGATTATGTATAAAATGTTACTGGTTAAATTATCCTGACTGATCATTGAATAACTATATTATTTAGTCAAATAATTCTCTTGAATAGTTATATAACATATTAATTATAAAAAATAATAATTTAAAATAAAATAATATAAAAAAATTATGAGACAGGATTTCATCTCTCTAATATATTTTATAGGTCCTTATTTAATTTTTTTGTTGTAAATAATTTTTGCATATATCTATTTTAGATTTTATTTTCAAGTCAAACCCTAGAAATTCACACACTTAAGACTTTTTTAATACATACCAAAGTAATATATCTTTCATTGACATTTTTGAATTTTTTTTATTAAGATGAGAGAAGATTTATGTATACTTGAATTATTGATGTACGAATTTAATTGCAAAAATTAAAATATCTACCCGCATTAATAACTATTTATCAAAATATATATATATATATATATATATATATATATATATTATTTTTTATGATATTTTCTAACTCAAGATGACAAAGAATAATTGAATATTCAATATAAATCTGAACTTTAATAACCTGCATAAAATCCACACCGATCCTACTCGCGAACAATAAAATATTAAATCTTAATCCATTCTTGTAGATATCTAATTTATTCTTTTTTGTCTCATCCTATTTTTTTTCTAACTACCTCTAAATTATTAAAATTCAACAAATAAAATTAAATTTTAAAATTTATATAATTATCATCACTTACATAATATAAACTAAAATAAAAATTTAATAATAATACAATATTATTAATTATTTTATACACACACATATATATATATATATATATATATATATATATATAATTCGAAAGAAATATTACCTAAATCCAACTCTGTTATTTAAAATTCCACTTTGAGCAAATAGAAGCGAGACAGATATCCGCAAATTTGAATAATGTTGCTTAAATAAGTTAAATCTTTTGATACTTGTTTAGGTTAATTTGATGTGATATATATTAAAATTTGTGATTATTCTAGGTAGGCGGTGGAATAAACTAAACATTTCTTAGATATTTTAAAAATATTTTTATTGTTCTCTAAAAAGAATATTTATGACCATTATTTTAATTTATAATATTAAATTTATATTAAATAATCATTTTTTATATTTTTGTAAAGCACATTATATAGATATGTCAATAATCAATATGAACCTGAAAAAAAGAAAAGAAAAAGAGCTTTTACTTGTTAGTCAAAAAATAAGTTTTAATCTTATTGTTTTTTTTCTTTTTTTTTTTTTTTTTGCTGTGCAGAACAAATATTAATCGTAAGAAGAGAAAGAGAAAGGACTAAAAGTCTAAAACAGAAAATAAAAGACAAAGAGAGAGAGAAAGACAAAGACATACCAGTTTCTAGAGAGAGACAAAGAGAGAAAGAGAGAATTAAAAATTGAAAAGAAAATTTTCTTAGTAGGTCTCTTTGATGAGTGTTTTAGTTTGAGTTGACCTCTTCTGTAAAACTACAAAATATATATTAAGGATTTTTGACGATGAGGGTGTTTCTGGAATTTATTAATTTAAATAAAGGATAAACTATTAATATTATATATCTGAAAATTTATGTCGTTGACAAAAATATTTTTTAAAAATATAAATGATAAATAAATTTTTAAATAATTTAAAAATATAAAAAAAATATTTATTAATAAATATTATATTTTTTTAAGTGACAAAATTTTTTTATATTTAGCAAATGAATTCTTATTCGTTTGATCCAAATTTTTGTAGCCACATTTGAATAAATGAATAACTATTTAAAAGACTCACAAAAAAATAGAACAAAATTTAATCTCTAATTTTTTTTATTTTTTAAAAAACCTTAATCAAACATAATAAAATTATTTTTAAAAAAATTCATTTAACAGAAATTATCAATTTTTAAAAAATAAAATATTTTATTTTTCTATTAATACTTGTAAAAAATATCAAAATTTGATCTCTAAAACCTTTTTTAGAATATATATTTAATACATAATTATTTTTTTACGTTTTAAAATATTTTAAGAACTTATTTATCGTTTGTATCGTTTTTGAGTTGTTTTTATCAATGGTATAAATTTTTGGTCATCATTTTATTATTTTATCCTAAATACAAAAAATATATTTAGGGACAAAATTAACTTTCAAGGATATAATTGTCATTGACATGGTTGCTAATAACCAGTTCATGTACACTTCTGAGAGGAATCCTGTGAGTAATGGGACGCCTTAAAAGAAGGGAGTTCTTGAAATTGATACTCTGAATGCCATATTGGCTCAGAATAAAATATTGACTCAGCAAGTCAATATGATTTCTCAGAGTCTGAATGGAATGCAAGCTGCATCCAACAGTACTCAAGAGGCATCTTCTGAAGAAGAAGCTTATGATCCTGAAAACCCTGCAATAGCAGAGGTGAATTATATGGGTGAACCTTATGGAAACACCTATAATCCATCATGGAGAAATCATCCAAATTTCTCATGGAAGGATCAAAAGCCTCAACAAGGCTTTAATAATGGTGGAAGAAACAGGTTTAACAACAGTAAACCTTTTCCATCATCCACTCAGCAATAGACAGAGAACTCTGAACAAAATACTTCTAATTTAGCAAACTTAGTCTCTGATCTATCTAAGGCCACTGTGAGTTTCATGAATGAAACAAGGTCCTCCATTAGAAATTCGGAAGCATAAGTGGGCCAGCTGAGTAAAAGGATCACTGAAATCCCTCCTAGTACTCTCCCAAGCAATACAAAAGAGAATCCAAAAGGAGAGTGCAAGGCCGTTGAATTAATTACCATGGCCGAACCTATGAGGGAGGTTGAGGACGTAAATCCCAGTGAGGAAGACCTCCTGGGACGTCCAGTGATCAATAAGGAGTTTCCCTCTGAGGAACCAAAGGAATCTGAGGCTCATCTAGAGACCATAGAGATTCTTTTAAACCTCCTTATGCCATTCATGAGCTCTGATGAGTATTCCTTTTCTGAAGAGAATGAGGATGTTACTGAAGAGCAAGTTACCAAGTACCTTGGTGCAATCATGAAGCTAAATGCCAAATTATTTGGTATTGGGACTTGGGAAGATGAACCTCCCTTGTTCACCAATGAACTAAGTGATCTGGATTAACCGACATTGCCTCAGAAGAAACAGGATCCTGGAAAGTTCATAATACCTTGTACCATAGGCACCATGATCTTTGAAAAGGCTCTGTGTGACCTTGGTTCAGGGATAAACCTCATGCCCCTCTCTGTAATAGAGAAACTGGGAATCTATGGGGTGCAAGCTGCTAAAATCTCATTAGAGATGGCAGACAATTCAAGAAAACAGGCTTATGGACAAGTAGAGGACGTGTTAGTAAAGGTTTAAGGCCTTTACATCCCTGCTGATTTCATAGTCTTAGACACTGGAAAGGATGAGGATGAATTCATCATCCTTGGAAGACCCTTCCTAGCCACAGCAAGAGCTGTGATTGATGTGGACAGAGGAGAATTGATCCTTCAATTAAATGAGGACAACCTTGTGTTTGAAACTCAAGGATCTCTCTCTGTACCCATGGAGAGGAATCACAGTAAGCTTCTCTCAAAACAGAGTCAACCAGAGCCCCACAGTCAAACTCTAAGTTTGGTGTTGGGAGGCCACAATCAAACTCTAAGTTTGGTGTTGAACTCCCATATCCAAACTCTAAGTTTGGTGTTGGGGAGTCTCAACAATGCTCTGAACATCTGTGAGGCTCCATGAGAGTCCACTGTCAAGCTATTGACATTAAAGAAGCGCTTGTTGGGAGGCAACCCAATTTTTATTTATCTAATTCTATTTTTCTTGTTCTTTCATGTTTTATTAGGTTCATGATCATGTGGAGTCACAAAATAAATATAAAAATTAAAAACGGAATCAAAAAACAGCAGAAGAAAAATCACACCCTGGAGGAAGACCTTACTGGCGTTTAAACGCCAGTAAGAAGCATCTGGCTGGCGTTCAACGCCAGAACAGAGCATGGTTCTGGCGCTGAACGCCCAAAATGGGCAGCATTTGGGCGTTTGAACGCCAGAATTGCACCCTGGAGAAGAGCTGGCGCTGAACGCCCAGAACAAGCATGGTTCTGGCGTTCAACGCCAGAAATAGGCAACAAATGGGCGTTCAACGCCCAGAACAAGCACCAATCTGGCGCTGAACGCCCAGAGTTGTGTGCAAGGTCATTTTGCATGCCTAATTTGGTGCAAGGTTGTAAATCCTTGAACACCTCAGGATCTGTGGACCCCACAGGATCCCTACCTACCACCACTCACTCTCTCCATTCATAATCATCCCTTCTGTTTTCCATTTACCACTCACACCCATACACCCACCTACCTTCAAAATTCAACATCTCCTTCCCACCCAATCCCACCCATATGGCCGAATACACACATCCCTCCATCTCATCCATATCTTCTTCTTCTTCTTCTTCCATTCTTTCTTCTTTTGCTCGAGGGCGAGCAACATTCTAAGTTTGGTGTGGTAAAAGCATAGCTTTTTTTTGTTTTTTCATAACCATTAATAGCACCTAAGGCCAGAGAAACCTCAAGAAAGAGAAAAGGGAAGACAATTGCTTCCACCTCTGAGCCATGAGAGATGGAAAGATTCATCTCACAAGCCCATCACTAAGAAAAGGATGGAGCAAACAAGAGAGCCCACTCATGGAGCTCAAGAAACACATGAGAAAGCTCACCATCAAGAAATTCTGGAGATGCCTCAAATGTAATTTCCTCCACAAAACTATTAGGAGCAAATCAACACCTCCCTAGGAGAATTAAGTTCCAACATGGGACAATTAAGGGTGGAACATCAAGAGCACTCCATCATCCTTCATGAAATAAGAGAAGATCAAAAAGCAATGAAGGAGGAGCAACAAAGACAAGGAAGAGACATAGAAGAGCTCAAGGACATCATTGGTTCCTCAAGGAGAAAACGTCACCATCACTAAGGTGGACTCATTCCTTGTTCTTGCATTCTCTGTTTTTCGTTTTCTCTATGTTAAGTGCTTATCTATGTTTGTGTCTTATTACCTGATCATTAGTAGTTAGTAACTATGTCTTAAAGTTATGAATATCCTATGAATCCATCACCTCTCTTAAATAAAAACCGTTTTAATTCAAAAGAACAAGAAGTACATGAGTTTCGAATTTATCCTTGAACTTAGTTTAATTATATTGATGTGGTGACAATGCTTCTTGTTTTCTGAATGAATACTTGAACAATGCATATGTCTTTTGAAGTTGTTGTTTAAGAATGTTAAATATGTTGGCTCTTGAAAGAATGATGATAAGGAGACATGTTATTTGATAATCTGAAAAATCATAAAAATGATTCTTGAAGCAAGAAAAAGCAGCAAAGAACAAAGCTTGCAGAAAAAAAAATAGGCGAAAAAAAAAGAGAGAGAAAAAGCAAGCAGAAAAAGCCAAAAGCTCTTAAAACCAAGAGGCAAGAGCAAAAAGCCAGTAACCCTTAAAACCAAAAGGCAAGGGTAATAAAAAGGATCCCAAGGCTTTGAGCATCAGTGGATAGGAGGGCCTAAAGGAATAAAATCCTGGTCTGAGCGGCTAAACCAAGCTGTCCCTAACCATGTGCTTGTGGCGTGAAGGTGTCAAGTGAAAACTTGAGATAGAGCGGTTAAAGTCAAGGTCCAAAGCAAAAGAAGAGTGTGCTTAAGAACCCTGGACACCTCTAATTGGGGACTTTAGCAAAGCTGAGTCACAATTTGAAAATGTTCACCCAATTATGTGTCTGTGGCATTTATGTATCCGGTGGTAATACTGGAAAACAAAGTGCTTAGGGCCACGGCCAAGACTCATAAAATAGCTGTGTTCAAGAATCATCATACTGAACTAGGAGAATCAATAACACTATCTGAACTCTGAGTTCCTATAGATGCCAATCATTCTAAACTTCAATGGATAAAGTGAGATGCCAAAACTATTCAAGAGGCAAAAAGCTACAAGTCCCGCTCATTTAATTGGAGCTATGTTTCATTGATAGTTTGGAATTTATAGTATATTCTCTTCTTTTTATCCTAGTTGATTTTCAGTTGCTTGGGGACAAGCAACAATTTAAGTTTGGTATTGTGATGAGCGGATAATTTATACGCTTTTTGGCATTATTTTTAGTATGTTTTTAGTAGAATCTAGTTACTTTTAGGGATGTTTTCATTAGTTTTTATGTTAAATTCACATTTCTGGACTTTACTATGAGTTTGTGTGTTTTTCTATGATTTCAGGTATTTTCTGGCTGAAATTGAGGGACTTGAGCAAAAATCAGATTCAGAGGTTGAAGAAGGACTGCTGATGCTGTTGGATTCTGACCTCCCTGCACTCAAAGTGGATTTTCTGGAGTTACAGAACTCAACATGACGCGCTTTTAATTGCGTTGGAAAGTAGACATCCAGGGCTTTCCAGCAATGTATAATAGTCTATATTTTGGCCGTGTTTAGATGACGTAAAAGAGCGTTGAACGCCATTTCTACGCTGCTGTCTGGAGTTAAACGCCAGAAACAAGTCACAAACCAGAGTTGAACGCCAGAAATACGTTACAACCTGGCGTTCAACTCCAGAAAGAGCCTCTGCACGTGTAACATTCAAGCTCAGCCCAAGCACACACCCAAGTGGGCCCCGAAAGTGGATTTATGCATCAATTACTTACTTCTGTAAACCCTAGTGACTAGTTTAGTATAAATAGGACTTTTTACTATTGTATTAGACATCTTTTGATCATTTTTAGATCTCTAGACCTCCATGAAAGGCTGGCAATTCGGCCATGCCTGAACCATTATTACTTATGTATTTTCATACGGTAGAGTTTCTACACTCCATAGATTAAGGTGTGGAGCTCTGCTGTTCCTCAAAGATTAATGCAAAGTACTACTGTTTTTCTATTCAATTCAACTTATCCCGCTTCTAAGATATTCATTCGCACTCCAACCTGAATGTGATGAACGTGACAATCATCATCATTCCCTATGAACGCGTGCCTGACAACCACTTCCGTTCTACCTTAGATTGAATGAGTATCTCTTGGATCTCTTAATCAGAATCCTCGTGGTGTAAGCTAGATTGATGGCGGCATTCATGAGAATTTGGAAAGTCTAAACCTTGTCTGTGGTATTCCGAGTAGGATTCTGGGATTGAATGGCTGTGACGAACTTCAAACTCGCGAGTGCTGGGCGTAGTGACAGACGCAAAAGGAGGGTGAATCCTATTCCAGTATGATCGAGAACCTCAGATGATTAGCCGTGCTGTGACAGAGCATTTGGACCATTTTCACAAGAGGATGGGATGTAAC
The DNA here is from genome assembly GCF_003086295.3 of Arachis hypogaea. Lineage (NCBI taxonomy): Eukaryota > Viridiplantae > Streptophyta > Magnoliopsida > Fabales > Fabaceae > Arachis > Arachis hypogaea. Next base: position 31,392,445 of record NC_092047.1, on the reverse strand, counting down.
CATTGACAACGGTGATGCCCTTACATAAAGCCAGCCATGGAAAGGAGTAGGATTGATTGGATGAAGAACAGCAGGAAAGCAGAGGTTCAGAGGAACGAAAGCATCTCTATGCGCTTATCTGAAATTCTCACCAATGATTTACATAAGTATTTCTATCCTTGTTTATTATTTATTTTTGAAAACTCCCTAACTATTTTATATCCGCCTGACTGAGATTTACAAGGTGACCATAGCTTGCTTCATACCAACAATCTCCGTGGGATCGACCCTTACTCGCGTAAGGTTTATTACTTGGACGACCCAGTGCACTTGCTGGTTAGTTGTATCGAAGTTGTGACAAATTCTGAATTAAGATTAGAGCACCAAGTCTTTGGAGCCATTACCAGGGATCACAATTTTGTGCACCAAGTTTTTGGCGCCGTTGTCGGGGATTGTTCGAGTTTGGACAACTGACGGTTCATCTTGTTGCTCAGATTAGGTAATTTTCTTTTTTGTTTTATTTTCAAAAATTTTTTTTAAAAAAATCTTTCAAAAATTTCTCTTTTGTTTTCGAAAAAAAATTTAAAATAAAAATGTTTTCAAAAATATATTTTTCTTCACAATTTTTAAGAATGAATTCTAGTGTTTCATGAAGCATGTTGAAGCCTGGCTGGCTGTAAAGCCATGTCTAATCCTTTTGGATAGGGAATGTCAGGCGTGTCATGTCTGAGTTACATACTAAAGCTTGGCTGGCTATTAAGCCATGCCTGACCCTTTGATTGGAGCTTTAGACTAAAGAGCATAAGATTCCTGGAATTCATATTAAAAATTTTGAAATCCTTATTTTTCTTTTTCAAATAATTTTTGAAAAATCCAAAAAAAATTAGAAAATCATAAAAATAAAAAAAATATTTTGTATTTCTTGTTTGAGTCTTGAGTCAGATTTAAAGTTTGGTGTCAATTGCATGTTCATCTTGCATTTTTCGAAAATTGCATTCATGCAGTCATAGTGTTCTTCATGATCTTCAAGTTGTTCTTGGTAAGTCTTCTTGTTTGATCTTGATGTTTTCTTGTTTTGCATCTTTTCTTGTTTTACATGTGCATTTTTGCATCCATAGAGTCTAAACATGAAAGATTTCTAAGTTTGGTATCTTGCATGTTTTCTTTGCATATAAAAATTTTCAAAAATAAGTTCTTGATGTTCATCATGATCTTCAAAGAGTTCTTGGTGTTCATCTTGACATTCATAGCATTCTTGCATGCATTCATTGTTTTGATCTAAAAATCTCATGCATTGCATCATTTTCATGTTTTTCTCTTTCATCATTAAAAATTAAAAAAAAAATATCTTTTCCTTTTTCTCTCTCAAAATTTCGAAAATTAGATTTGACTTTTTCAAAAATTTTTAAAATCTAGTTGTTTTTATGAGTCAAATCAAATTTTCAATTTAAAAATCTTATCTTTTTCAAAATCTTTTTCAAAAATCAAATCTTTTTCATTTTCTTATTTATTTTCGAAAATTATAAAAAATATTTTTCAAAAATCTTTTCTTAATTTTATATCATAATTTTCGAAAATAACATCATCAATTAATGTTTTGATTCAAAAATTTCAAGTTTGTTACTTGCTTGTTAAGAAAGATTCAAACTTTAAGTTCTAGAATCATATCTTGTGATTTCTTGTGAATCAAGTCATTAATTGTGATTTTAAAAATCAAATCTTTTTCAAAAACTAATTTCAATCATATCTTTTCAAAAATATCTTCTTATCTTATCTTTTTCAAAAATTTGATTTCAAAATATCTTTTCTAACTTCCTAACTTCTTATCTTTTCAAAATTTGTTTCAACTAACTAACTAACTTTTTGTTTGTTTCTTATCTTTTTCAAAACTACCTAACTAACCCTCTCTCTCTCCAATTTTCGAAAATCCCTTCCCTCTTTTTCAAAATTTCTTTTTAATTAACTAATTATTCTAATTTTTTATTTTAATTTTCGAAAATTACTAACCTTTTTCAAAAACTATTTTCGAAAATCACTAACCCTTTTTCAAAAATAATTTTCGAAAATCCTTCTCCCTCATCTCCTTCTAATTATTTCTTCTTCTACTAACAATAAGGAACCTCTTTACTGTGACATAGAGGATTCCTCTTCTTTTCTTGTTCTCTTCTCTTTCTTATGAGTAGGAACAAGGAAAAAGGCATTCTTGTTGAAGCTAATCCAGAACCTGAAAGGACTCTGAAGAGGAAACTAAGAGAAGCTAAATTACAACAATCCAGAGACAACCTTATTGAAAATTTCGAACAAGTAAAGGAGATGGCAGCCGAACCCAACAACAATAATGCAAGGAGAATGCTTGGTGACTTCACTGCACCAAATTCCAATTTACATGGAAGAAGCATCTCCATTCCTGCCATTGGAGCAAACAACTTTGAGATGAAACCTCAATTAGTTTCTCTGATGCAGCAGAACTGCAAGTTTCATGGACTTCCATCTGAAGATCCTTTTCAGTTCTTAACTGAATTCTTGCAGATATGTGATACTGTTAAGACTAATGGAGTAGATCCTGAAGTCTACAGGCTCATGCTTTTCCCTTTTGCTGTAAGAGACAGAGCTAGAGTGTGGTTGGACTCTCAACCCAAGGATAGCCTGAACTCTTGGGATAAGCTGGTCACGGCTTTTTTAGCCAAGTTCTTTCCTCCTCAAAAGCTGAACAAGCTTAGAGTGGATGTTCAAACCTTCAGACAGAAAGAAGGTGAATCCCTCTATGAAGCTTGGGAGAGATACAAGCAACTGACCAAAAAGTGTCCTTCTGACATGCTTTCAGAATGGACCATCTTGGATATAATCTATGATGGTTTATCTGAGCTATCAAAGATGTCATTGGATACTTCTGTAGGTGGATCCATTCACCTAAAGAAAACGCCTGCAGAAGCTCAAGAACTCATTGACATGGTTGCTAATAACCAGTTCATGTACACTTCTGAGAGGAATCCTGTGAGTAATGGGATGCCTCAGAAGAAGGGAGTTCTTGAAATTGATACTCTGAATGCCATATTGGCTCAGAATAAAATATTGACTCAGCAAGTCAATATGATTTCTCAGAGTCTGAATGGAATGCAAGCTGCATCCAACAGTACTCAAGAGGCATCTTCTGAAGAAGAAGCTTATGATCCTGAAAACCCTGCAATAGCAGAGGTGAATTATCTGGATGAACCTTATGGAAACACCTATAATCCATCATGGAGAAATCATCCAAATTTCTCATGGAAGGATCAAAAGCCTTAACAAGGCTTTAATAATGGTGGAAGAAATAGGTTTAACAACAGTAAACCTTTTCCATCATCCACTCAGTAACAGACAGAGAACTCTGAACAAAATAATTCTAATTTAGCAAACTTAGTCTCTGATCTATCTAAGGCCACTGTGAGTTTCATGAATGAAACAAGGTCCTCCATTAGAAATTTGGAAGCATAAGTGGGCCAGCTGAGTAAAAGGATCACTGAAATCCCTCCTAGTACTCTCCCAAGCAATACAGAAGAGAATCCAAAAGGAGAGTGCAAGGCCATTGAATTAATTACCATGGCCGAACCTATGAGGGAGGTTGAGGACATAAATCCCAGTGAGGAAGACCTCCTGGGATGTCCAGTGATCAATAAGGAGTTTCCCTCTGAGGAACCAAAGGAATCTGAGGCTCATCTAGAGACCATAGAGATTCTTTTAAACCTCCTTATGCCATTCATGAGCTCTGATGAGTATTCCTCTTCTGAAGAGAATGAGGATGTTACTGAAGAGCAAGTTACCAAGTACCTTGGTGCAATCATGAAGCTAAATGCCAAATTATTTGGTATTGGGACTTGGGAAGATGAACCTCCCTTGTTCACCAATGAACTAAGTGATCTGGATCAACCGACATTGCCTCAGAAGAAACAGGATCCTGGAAAGTTCATAATACCTTGTACCATAGGCACCATGATCTTTGAAAAGGCTCTGTGTGACCTTGGTTCAGGGATAAACCTCATGCCTTTCTCTGTAATAGAGAAACTGGAAATCTATGGGGTGCAAGCTGCTAAAATCTCATTAGAGATGGCAGACAATTCAAGAAAACAGGCTTATGGACAAGTAGAGGACGTGTTAGTAAAGGTTGAAGGCCTTTACATCCCTGCTGATTTCATAGTCTTAGACACTGGAAAGGACGAGGATGAATTCATCATCCTTGGAAGACCCTTCCTAGCCACAGCAAGAGCTGTGATTGATGTGGACAGAGGAGAATTGATCCTTCAATTAAATGAGGACAACCTTGTGTTTGAAACTCAAGGATCTCTCTCTGTACCCATGGAGAGGAAGCACAGTAAGCTTCTCTCAAAACAGAGTCAACCAGAGCCCCACAGTCAAACTCTAAGTTTGGTGTTGGGAGGCCACGATCAAACTCTAAGTTTGGTGTTGGGGAGTCTCAACAATGCTCTGAACATCTGTGAGGCTCCATGAGAGCCCACTGTCAAGTTATTGACATTAAAGAAGGGCTTGTTGGGAGGCAACCCAATTTTTATTTATCTAATTCTATTTTTCTTGTTCTTTCATGTTTTATTAGGTTCATGATCATGTGGAGTCACAAAATAAATATAAAAATTGAAAACGGAATCAAAAACAGCAGAAGAAAAATCACACCCAGGAGGAAGACCTTACTGGCGTTTAAACGCCAGTAAGAAGCATCTGGCTGGCGTTCAACGCCAGAACAGAGCATGGTTCTGGCGCTGAACGCCCAAAATGGGCAGCATTTGGGTGTTTGAACGCCAGAATTGCACCCTGGAGAAGAGTTGGGGCTGAACGCCAAGAACAAGCATGGTTCTGGTGTTCAACGCCAGAAATAGGCAACAAATGGGCGTTCAACGCCCAGAACAAGCACCAATCTGGCGCTGAACGCCCAGAGTTGTGTGCAAGGTCATTTTGCATGCCTAATTTGGTGCAAGGTTGTAAATCCTTGAACACCTCAGGATCTGTGGACCCCATAGGATCACCTCAGGATTTGTGGACCCCACAGGATCCCCACCTACCACCACTCACTCTCTCCATTCATGATCATCCCTTCTGTTTTCCATTTACCACTCACACCCATACACCACCTACCTTCAAAATTCAACATCTCCTTCCCACCCAATCCCACCCATATGGCCGAATACACACATCCCTCCATCTCATCCATATCTTCTTCTTCTTCTTCTTCTTCTTCTTCTTCCATTCTTTCTTCTTTTGCTCGAGGGCGAGCAACATTCTAAGTTTGGTGTGGTAAAAGCATAGCTTTTTTTTGTTTTTCCATAACCATTAATAGCACCTAAGGCCAGAGAAACCTCAAGAAAGAGGAAAGGGAAGACAATTGCTTCCACCTCTGAGCCATGGGAGATGGAAAGATTCATCTCACAAGCCCATCACTAAGAAAAGGATGGAGCAAACAAGAGAGACCACTCATGGAGCTCAAGAAACACATGAGAAAGCTCACCATCAAGAAATTTCGGAGATGCCTCAAATGCAATTTCCTCCACAAAACTATTGGGAGCAAATCAACACCTCCCTAGGAGAATTAAGTTCCAACATGGGACAATTAAGGGTGGAACATCAAGAGCACTCCATCATCCTTCATGAAATAAGAGAAGATCAAAAAGCAATGAGGGAGGAGCAACAAAGACAAGGAAGAGACATAGAAGAGCTCAAGGACATCATTGGTTCCTCAAGGAGAAAACGTCACCATCACTAAGGTGGACTCATTCCTTGTTCTTGCATTCTCTGTTTTTCGTTTTCTCTATGTTAAGTGCTTATCTATGTTTGTGTCTTATTACCTGATCATTAGTAGTTAGTAACTATGTCTTAAAGTTATGAATATCCTATGAATCCATCACCTCTCTTAAATAAAAACTGTTTTAATTCAAAAGAACAAGAAGTACATGAGTTTCGAATTTATCCTTGAACTTAGTTTAATTATATTAATGTGGTGACAATGCTTCTTGTTTTCTGAATGAATGCTTGAACAGTGCATATGTTTTTTGAAGTTGTTGTTTAAGAATGTTAAATATGTTGGCTCTTGAAAGAATGATGATAAGGAGACATGTTATTTGATAATCTGAAAAATCATAAAAATGATTCTTGAAGCAAGAAAAAGCAGCAAAGAACAAAGCTTGCAGAAAAAAAAATAGGCAAAAAAAAAAAGAGAGAGAAAAAGCAAGCAGAAAAAGCCAAAAGCTCTTAAAACCAAGAGGCAAGAGCAAAAAGCCAGTAACCCTTAAAACCAAAAGGCAAGGGTAATAAAAAAGATCCCAAGGCTTTGAGCATCAGTGGATAGGAGGGCCTAAAGGAATAAAATCCTGGTCTGAGCGGCTAAACCAAGCTGTCCCTAACCATGTGCTTGTGGCGTGAAGGTGTCAAGTGAAAACTTGAGACTGAGCGGTTAAAGTCAAGGTCCAAAGCAAAAGAAGAGTGTGCTTAAGAACCCTGGACACCTCTAATTGGGGACTTTAGCAAAGCTGAGTCACAATTTGAAAAGGTTCACCCAATTATGTGTCTGTGGCATTTATGTATCCGGTGGTAATACTGGAAAACAAAGTGCTTAGGGCCACGGCCAAGACTCATAAAATAGCTGTGTTCAAGAATCATCATACTGAACTAGGAGAATCAATAACACTATCTGAACTCTGAGTTCCTATAGATGCCAATCATTCTGAACTTCAATGGATAAAGTGAGATGCCAAAACTATTCAAGAGGCAAAAAGCTACAAGTCCCGCTCATTTAATTGGAGCTATGTTTCATTGATAGTTTGGAATTTATAGTATATTCTCTTCTTTTTATCCTAGTTGATTTTCAGTTGCTTGGGGACAAGCAACAATTTAAGTTTGGTGTTGTGATGAGCGGATAATTTATACGCTTTTTGGCATTATTTTTAGTATATTTTTAGTAGAATCTAGTTACTTTTAGGGATGTTTTCATTAGTTTTTATGTTAAATTCACATTTCTGGACTTTACTATGAGTTTTTGTATTTTTCTATGATTTCAGGTATTTTCTGGCTGAAATTGAGGGACTTGAGCAAAAATCAGATTCAGAGGTTGAAGAAGGACTGCTGATGCTGTTGGATTCTGACCTCCCTGCATTCAAAGTGGATTTTCTAGAGTTACAAAACTCAAAATGGCGCGCGTTTAATTGCGTTGGAAAGTAGACATCCAGAGCTTTCCAGCAATGTATAATAGTCCATACTTTGGCCGAGTTTAGATAACGTAAAAGGGCGTTGAACGCCAGTTCTACGCTGCTGTCTGGAGTTAAACGCCAGAAACAAGTCACAAACCAGAGTTGAATGCCAGAAATACGTTACAACCTGAAAGAGCCTCTGCACGTGTAACATTCAAGCTCAGCCCAAGCACACACCCAAGTGGGCCCCGGAAGTGGATTTATGCATCAATTACTTACTTCTGTAAACCCTAGTGACTAGTTTAGTATAAATAGGACTTTTTACTATTGTATTAGACATCTTTTGATCATTTTTAGATCTCTAGACCTCCATGGGAGGCTGGCCATTCGGCCATGCCTGAACCATTATTACTTATGTATTTTCATACGGTAGAGTTTCTACACTCCATAGATTAAGGTGTGGAGCTCTGCTGTTCCTCAAAGATTAATGCAAAGTACTACTGTTTTTCTATTCAATTCAACTTATCCCGCTTCTAAGATATTCATTCGCACTCCAACCTGAATGTGATGAACGTGACAATCATCATCATTCCCTATGAACGCGTGCCTGGCAACCACTTCCGTTCTACCTTAGATTGAATGAGTATCTCTTGGATCTCTTAATCAGAATCCTCGTGGTGTAAGCTAGATTGATGGTGGCATTCATGAGAATCCGGAAAGTCTAAACCTTGTCTGTGGTATTCTGAGTAGGATTCTGGGATTGAATGGCTGTGACGAACTTCAAACTCGCGAGTGCTGGGCGTAGTGACAGACGCAAAAGGAGGGTGAATCCTATTCCAATATGATCGAGAACCTCAGATGATTAGCCGTGCTGTGACAGAGCATTTGGACCATTTTCACAAGAGGATGGGATGTAACCATTGACAACGGTGATGCCCTTACATAAAGCCAGCCATGGAAAGGAGTAGGATTGATTGGATGAAGAACAGCAGGAAAGCAGAGGTTCAGAGGAACGAAAGCATCTCTATGCGCTTATCTGAAATTCTCACCAATGATTTACATAAGTATTTCTATCCTTGTTTATTATTTATTTTCGAAAACTCCCTAACTATTTTATATCCGCCTGACTGAGATTTACAAGGTGACCATAGCTTGCTTCATACCAACAATCTCCGTGGGATCGACCCTTACTCGCGTAAGGTTTATTACTTGGACGACCCAGTGCACTTGCTGGTTAGTTGTATCGAAGTTGTGACAAATTCTGAATTAAGATTAGAGCACCAAGTCTTTGGAGCCATTACCAGGGATCACAATTTCGTGCACCAGTTTGAAAGGGCATGCTTACAGGTAAAGTTCTTAGCTCCAGAGGCTGATCTGTCTCTGATGGATCCTAGGAAAATTGTTTGTGATGGAAAAATGGTTGAAGATGATGGTGTTGCTGAAGATGAGGCTGAGAATGTGTAGGTTGTATTCCTGATATTTTGTATATGTCCCATTTTAATGGATGTTTGGTTGTTTTGAAGTTATGGTTTGGATTGTAATGTTTCAGGCTTCGTTATAAGTACTGTTATTAGCTATGCTAATAGAGTTGTTTGAATGTTTTTGATATGTTATTGATGGAGTTGTTGGTGGAATGCTTTAAAAAAAAGCTATTTGCTTATTTGGTTGGAATATCTGTTTCAGAATATTCCTTGTTTGTTCATTATAGTGATGCCGAGTATTTTCGGATTGAAAAATTTGTTCGTCGTTTTAAATTTTGATAGTAGACGAATTTGTGTACGTAGTTCAAGTTGAGAAGTTGAAGATAATTGATGCATAGAGCTTTAGATATATATGCAGATAGACCTTATACATTAATTTTGATGAACCTTTGGGTACAAAGGTTTGGGTAGGCTAGCCTCGTTAAAACCTGTCCAAGCAAAACCCTTGTTGGGAAAAATTTTGGTAGTAGGAAAAAGAGTACAAGCCTGTCCCCGACTTTTAACTATAAAACTTCTTTAGAGAGGAAACATTCCAAGTATTAGGTAAGATTGTACCATTTAAAGTTTCTATTCTATATGCTCCGTTGCCGAGGACTTCTGTTACCCGATATGGGCCGTCCCAGTTTGCGGCGAGCTTTCCGTGGGAGGGTGGTTTTCGTGCAACCTCCATTTTGTGAAGCACTAAGTCACCTTCTGTAAATGATCGGCTTTTGACCGATCTGTTGTGTCGCCGGGCAAGTACTTGCTGTGCTGCGAGTTGGTGGAGTGTAGATAAGTCTTTTATTTCTTCAATAACATCAAGGTCGATTCGGCGAGCTTCATCTTGGCGACCGAGTTGAGCTTTGATCGACTTTTGCGAGACTTCTAGTGGTATCATAGCTTCGGAGCCGTAGACCAAACGGAACGGTGTTTTCTTGGTTGATGATTGTTGTGTTGTGTTGTATCCTTAAATGACTTCAGGTATTAGCTCAGCCCATAAGCCTTTGGCGTCATCTAGTTTCTTTTTGAGTGCATGTAATATGACCTTATTTGCTGCTTCCGCGAGTTCGTTTGTTTGAAGATGCTCGACGGAAGCAAAGTGCTGTCTGATTTTGAGGACCTGCAAAAAAGCTTGAAACTTCTGATCGACAAACTGGCGACCATTGTCAGTAATAATGTGTTGAGGAATGCCGAAACGGCAGATAATATTTTTCCAAATGAAAGAGATAATTTGTTGGGATGTAATTTTTGCCAAAGGTTGGGCTTCAACCAATTTTGAAAAATAGTCAATTGCAACAACTATGAACTTTACCTGGCCCGGTGCTGGAGGAAATGGTCCGAGTATATCGAGTCCCCATTGGTTGAAAGGCCATGTAACATCGGAGTGATGCATATCCTCGGCTGGAATATGTATGATGGAGGCGTGCTTTTGACAATTTTCACATGTTTGAACCTTGTTTTTGCTATCATGCTTTAATGTTGGCCAAAAGAAACCTGTACGGAGTATTTTGGAAGCTAGGCTCCGAGCTCCTGTATGTGTTCCGCATATTCCTTCATGTGCTTCGGATAATGCTATCTCGGCGTCTGCCTTGTTAAGGCATTTGAGCAATGGCCGAGTATATCCTCGTCTGTACAAAGCTCCGTTAAATAATGTGAAAAAGGTTGCTTGTCGTCGGAATCTTTTTACATTCTCAATTCCTTCTGGCATATCGCCTGTTTGTAAGTATTTGATGAAATCGTCTCGCCAATCCTTTTTCTGTGTAACACTTAGAACATTTGTCAGAGTAACATTGGGAGATGTTATAGTAGATTGATGTAGTGTGGATAAATCTGATTGGAAACTGCCGAGTTTGGATAAAATATCAGCCCGTTGGTTTTGTTCTCGTGGGATATGTTGTATTTCAAATTTTGAAAATTTTGAAATAAGATCTTTTACTAAGAGTAGATATTGAGAAAGAAGAGGATCTCTAACCTGGAAAAGGTCGTTTACCTGTTGAACGACCAATAAGGAGTCACAGTATACCTCTATAGTAGATATGTGTAGATCTAAACATAGTCGGAGTTCTGCGACGAGGGCGTCATACTCGGATTGATTGTTGCTTGCTTTAAAAGCCAAATGTAAGGAATGCCCGAGGATAGAACCATCATCGGCCTCCAGACGTATTCCAGCACCACAACCTTCTTTGTTGGATGAACCGTCTATATATAACCTCCATTGTTTGGTGTGGTCCTCCTCCGAGGGTATTGTCAGTTCTGCGATAAAGTCGGCTAAGAATTGTGATTTAATCGGTCCTTTGGATTGGTATCTGATATCGAATTCCGACAATTCTATTGACCATTTGATTAGTCTTCCTGCAATGTCTGGCTTGTGTAAGACTTGTCGTAGTGGATGATCTGTTCTAACATTGATGACATGGCTGTAGAAATAAGGTCTGAGTCTTCTCGCCGAGAATACTAATGCCAAGGCGAGTTTTTCTATCCTTGGATAATTAATCTCGGTGTGTTGAAGTGTTTTACTGATGAAGTATACTGGAAATTGAATTTTGTCTCGTTCTACAACAAGAGCAAAGCTTATTGCCCAATCAGTTACTGATAAGTATAAAAATAAATCTTCCCCTTCAAGGGGCTTTTGAAGGACTGGCGGTTGCGAGAGAGTTGTTTTTAATGTGGTAAAAGCTCTTTCACAATCTTCGGTCCATTGAAATTCGTTTTTCTTTTTTGTTGTTTGGAAGAAAGGGATTGACTTTGAAGCTAAACATGGAACAAATCTTGATAGTGCAGCAAGTCTTCCTGTCAGTCGTTGTACTTCTTTCACTGTCTTTGGGCTGGCCATATCCATAACTGCTCGGCATTTCTCCGGATTCGCTTCAATACCCCTGTTTGTTAATAAAAACCCCAAAAACTTACCACCTTGTACTGCAAAAGCGCATTTTTCCGGGTTTAGACGCATGTTGTATTTGCGTAGTTGGCCGAAAATTTCTGTTAAGTCGGCAATATGGTCGTTGCCAGGGACGGATCTACCTTAGAGAATGTGGGGGCAAGTACCCCCACTAAAATTTTGTTAAGTTACATGTAATATATGGAGTAAATTTATTTGCTCCCATTCAATAAATAAATTTGACCCCACTATAGTTTTTTTTAATCTATTTTTGTTTTCATAATATATAAAAAAAAAATCTCACTATTTTATAATAATACTATATTGATTATAAAAACAATTAAATAATAATAATAAAAAATAATTAAAAAATAAGTCATTATTTAAATTTAAGTACTAAAAACAATTTTTGTATGCTCTCTAACATTCTAATTCTCTTTTTTTGTTGTTCTTTTTTGATTCTCTGGCTCTTAATAAGTGCTTGTTTGTGCACCATTATTTTGATAAAAAAGATTTTTTTTCAATGAAAAAAGATCTTTTTTTATTTTTTAGCGTGTTTGGTAAATTTTTAATAGTAAAAGTAAAAGCACTAGAAAAATAAAAAAAAAAATCTTTTTTGAGAAGCTGTAATTTAATTTACATCTTTTTTTAAAAGATCTTTTTCTCTTAAAAAAAAGATGTTTTTCATCTAATAAATAAACAAAAAAGTACTTTTACATCGTTATACCCAAACATAATTGATAGATAAAAAGATCTTTTTTTCATGAGATACCCAAATATAAAATTACTTTTACTTTTTCATAAGATCTTTTAAAAAAAGATAACTCGAAAAAAGATCTTTTCTTAGAAGGTCACCCAAACAAGCTCTAAGACTCCTTAACTTCATTATTTAACTTCTTTTGATTCAATTAAAGATTTATTTTTATTTTTTTATTTTTTAATTCATTCAATTATTTTGTATTTTATTTTGTAATTATATTATTATATATTTTTATTACATGGTTAAATATTATTGAATAATAAGATCTATTAATAATTTAAATTTTAAAATATAGTAATATTAACTAATAATAAATAACAGTTAAAATGAAAAGTAACATCTAAATATACGAATATCTATTGATGTTTCTTTTTTGGAAGTTAGTTCTAGTTTTTTTAGTAATAACGATATTAATTAAAAAAATTAATTATGAATATTATAAAGAGTCAATTTCGTAATCTTATAAGACATGAAATTTTAAATGATTATTTACTAATATATATAAAAAATAAAATATTTAATTGTATTAATAATAAAAGAATAAAATTTTAAGTTATATGTTATTATTTAAATTACTATATAAGTGTTTTAATTTATTAGTTAAATAACTAGAAAATTAATTATATTTTATAATAATAAAATATAATTATAAAATTATTATCATGTTATACATATTTTGCCCCCACTAATAAAATTTTTTGGATCCGTCACTGGTCTCGTTGCCGACCTTTGTTTTGGCGACCATGTCGTCAACGTATACTTCTATGTTTCAGCCGAGCTGTTTGGCGAAAACTTTGTCCATAAGGCGTTGGTAAGTTGCTCCTGCATTCTTTAGTCTAAAAGGCATAACTTTATAACAGTAATTACCGAAGTCAGTAATGAATGCCGTTTTACTTTGATCAGAAGGATGCATAAGAATTTGGTTATAGCCCGAATAGGCATCCATAAAACTTAAGGTAGCGTAACCGGAAGCGTTATCTACCAAAGAGTCTATGGATGGTAAGGGATAGGAATCTTTCGGGCATGATTTGTTTAAATCAGTAAAGTCGACGCACATGCGTCATTTACCGTTTTGTTTCCTTACCATTACCACATTGGATAGCCATGTAGTGAATTTGATTTTTGTAATGAAATTTGCATTGATAAGCTTTTGAGTTTCTTCTAAGGATGCCCTTCGTTTTTCATCCCTGAGTTTTCTTTTCTTTTGTTGCACAGGTCGTGCAGATGGATTTATTGCTAACTTATGGTTGATGACATGTGGATCGATGCCGGGCATATCAGAAGGTGTCCATGCGAACAGGTCGGTTTGCTGTTGTAGAAAGGTGGTGATGGCATCCAGTTCTTTCCCATTGACCAATTTTCCTACAAAGGTAAATTTGTTAGGGTCTTCAGTGAAAAATACTTTTTGTAAGTCATCAGATGGTGAAGGTCTTTCTCGGAAGTCGACTCTTGGATCTAGTTCGGCCAGTGCCGAGTTGTTGTTGTTAATGTCGACGTTGTTGACCTGCTGTTGTGAATGATTTTGGAATTTCATGCTGATATTGTAGCATTGCGTGCTTCCTTATGATCGCCATGGATTGTCACGACATGATCGTCCTGCACAGGAAACTTAACAAACAGGTGAACTGTAGATACAATTGCGCCGAACTTGTTTAAAAAAGGTCGGCCAAGTATAAGATTATATGGACTTGTGCAGTCTACTACTAAATATTAAATGTCGAATGTTTTTGAAAGAGGATGTTCACCTAGTGTGGTTTGTAACCACACTGACCCTAGTATCAGAACTCACTCACCTGAGAAACCGACTAGGTCTCCGCCCGTTGACTGGAGAATATTGTTGCTTAGCTTCAATTTTTGAAATGTTGAATAGAACAGGACGTCAGCGCTGCTTCCGGGATCCAAGAGGACCTTTTTTACTAATAAGTCTCCCAATTGTAGGGTGACGACAACAGGGTCATCTAGGTTCTGTATATTAGAATTGAAGTCCGCGTGTGTGAATGTGACTTGTGAGTGGGGTGTTGACCTCAGTTCCACCGCCTGGGCTGTCCACCGAGTATATTGCTCGGTATGATCTTTTCCTAGCTGAATTTGAGTGTCCTCCGCTGGCGTATCCTCCTGAAATACAATTAATTATACCTCAGGGCCTTTCGTAATTGCTCTGTGTTGCCTTTTCTTTGCCCCAATGTGGTTGTTCGGGTAGGTCATTGGTTGTAGATGTGGGATGTTTATGCATGTGGCCTCCAATATATTTGTCGAGGTGGCCTTGCCGAGCCAGTCTTTCCAAGAGGTCTCTTGCCACTGCACAATCGTCGGTAGTGTGGCCGTGCTTTTGGTGGAATGCGCAATATTTGGACTTATCCACGTTCTTAGCATCTTGATAGGTTCCGGCCTTCCTTGGTGGTTTGATTAATTTTGAATTCAGAATTTCTTTTATGATGTCCTCACATTTGGTGTTGAACTGCGTGTAAGAATCAAATCGGGGAGTTAGCTTAAAATTTTTCTTACTGCTTTGGACCTTGTCGTCGTCTCTGAAATGTGTTTTGTCCGACTTTTGAGCTCGTCTTAGTTCCTCGATATCAATTTGGCCTTTGGCCTTTTCGCGGAACTCGGCGAGAGTCTTCGGCTTAGCCACAGCAATGGTTTCTTGGAACTTCCCAGGCCAGAGTCCGCTTTTGATGCGTGAAGATGGACTTCAGGGTGAAGGTCTGGTATGCTAATGGCGACCTTGGTGAAGCGAGTCATGTAATCCTTCAGGCTTTCATTTTGGCCTTGCTTGATTGTATTCAGATAATCCGAGTCATGAAGGTAAATTGTAGATCCGGCAAAGTGCTCTTCAAATAGCTTCGTCAGCTGCTGAAATCACGAGATAGAACCTGCAGGCAAAGCACACAACCAATCAAGTGCAGGACCGTCTAAATAATTTGGAAAACAACGGCATAAAACAGTATCTGATGCACCATTGACGATCATTATTGATCGGAACTTTTTGAGAAATTTCTTCGGGTCTCCGAGCCCATCATAAGGTGTGAGGGTTAGTGGTAGGGTAAATCTCTTCGGCAATTCGAAGTTCATCACTTCTTCTGTGAAGGGTCCTACAAGTTCGTCGGACTCTTCCTTTTCATCTTCGGGTTGAACTTCGTCGGTTTGAATAGTCTCCGAGACATGAGAGGGCTGGGAATGATGCTCATTATCTTCTGGTTGCTGGTGATGAGTGTCGTTATGTTCTATTCGAGCATGGTTCAGTTCAGCGATTTGAGCAGCCATTATTTGATTTTCGTCGGCCATTCGTTGATTGGCTTGTTGTAGCTCAGATACCATTCGCATAAGTTCGGATAGTGAGGGAGGTGGTACGTCAGCCATGGGTGCGAGCGAAAACAATGGGACCAAAAGAAAGAATTCTATATCTTCGGCCCCACGTTGGGCGCCAATTGATCTTGCCTGCGAAATAGGTCGGTTGTTGATTGCCGAGCTATCACCACAAAAGCTTAAACACCCAATCCTCGAATCCGAGCTTTCTTCCTTCCGAAGGGATGTGAGAGTACGAACAATGAAAAAATGGGGGACTATACCTGTAAAGGCACTCCGAAACTTAAGTCAGTATATTGTATTCTCTTAAAAACTTACCTTGGTAGAATATTTTACCTTGCTTTATATGATGAGTTCCTCGTCTGTTATGCTTTTGGCATTAATCGTCAGTTTCGAAATAATTGATATTGTAACTGATTGATATGCCGTTTGAACGTCAGTTATGGTAGGAGTATTATTTTAACCGAGTTATGGCTCATTAAAGGTCGAGCTTATAACGGGTGGCAGTTACAACTCTTAGTGACAACGGCTATAACGCTGAGTTATAGCTCGCATTTAAGGCCGACCATATCACTAATAATATAGCAAGACAAGAAATGTAACTTATCACATTATTCAATTCATTATGCGAGTATTTGCTGATGTATGTTAGGGGTTAAAATAATAAAATATGTTCATTTTTTATTTAGACAGATAAAAAGAAATTACAAAGATCAAACTGTTTAACCTAGTTTAAGCATTGATAAAGAGAGAAATATTACGTAAATAAATTATTTTGACAACGATATGTATGTGACAATAATTACACCAAAAACAAGAAACATGTATTTTGAACTTGTTATCAAAAGTTCAAAACTAATTAGTTACGTAACATACATTTTTTACTAATAAATTTTTTAAAAGATAAAATATATTTTTGTCTTTTAAATTTGTCAAAAATTTTAAATATATTCTTAAATTTTATTTTGTTTTAATTTTATTCAAATAATTTTTATTTGCATTAAATATACCACATTGACAATTAAATTTTTAAAAAATTTAGGATTAGTCCAATAATAATGTATGATAACTATCTCTAATTTACTTATATTGATGGTTATTTTTATAAAATTATTGTTGAATTGATCCTAAAGTTTTTAAAAAATTAGCTATCAACAATATATTTAATTCAAATAAAATTTTGGGATAAAACTAAAACAAAATAAAATTTAAAAATTTTTTTAGCAAATTTTAAGAAAAAAAACTTTTCTCAATTATGCTTTTAGTAAACTCACGTCCATACAATTATTTTTATGTAAAATTAATAATTATTAGACGATAATTTAGTTAAATATGTTAAATTATTTAACTATTCTTAACTATTAACTTTAAATAAAGATAACTGCATATAAATTTTCGCCTGAAACAATTAATCAAAATGCTTACCTAATTCAAGCTTGAGTTTAGTCTTTTTCTCATCAACATGAAATCCAACACAATCTACTAAACCTCGTGCCGAGCAGCCACATGAATCTTGTCTTCCTTTCCCAATGGCATCCCTTTCAATCACAACTCTTGGATTCATTCCATCTTTTAATGGCCATACTCTTGTCCCTAACCACTTTGAGTCGCTCTCTGAGGAAGCTGCGCCGCCGTTGTTCCATTCCGGCACCATAACTTGGTGTCTTGGACCTATTGGGACATACTTTACTCTGACGTATCGATCAAGAAACGGTTTTTGTTTAGAATTGTTAGGCACTCTTTTGACCATATATTTTTTTTATCTTCTTTTTTTTTTCTTATTCTTCATCAGGATCTAATGATAAATTTGAAGAAGTACGAATAGAAAATGTGAATTTTTTAGTTGAAAATCTCCTATTATTATTTTTCTTGGGCTTCTTTCTAAGGTTATACATTCTATCCTTAGGTTCTTCTTCATACAATGATGGACACATCTTCTGACTCTACAAAATGACACCAATATTTTGGTTTAATAAGTATATATAATGTTATAGCTGATAAGTATAATTTGTTTACAAATTTTGATTTTATTAAAGTATATAATAAGTTGCAATATTGATAGAAAAAAAATTAAAGTATATAATAAATTTGAACATTTTTTTAATAGTTACAATCACTCACTTAAGCCCAAAACATTGAAATAAGAGACATTTAAATTAGCATAATACAAAATTAACCGATCAAAAACTACAAATAAAACACTAACAACTTAAAAAATCAATGAAACTAGATATTAAAAAATATTACAAAGGAAAACATATTTGGATAAAAAATTTTAAAAGACATCTTGACAAACAACATATTACAAAAGAAAATGTTGTATAACCAAAGTTTTGATACCAAAATAAAGAGATATTATTGAAAATGGGTTTAAGATTTTTATTATCCAACTACAATATATAGTTATTTAATTTTTAAAATAAATTAGATTCTGATGATATTTTTTTGGATACTATGAAAATCTTCATTATCCAAAATACACGGAATATAATTTATCAAATTGAAAATTAATTCTTTTTTATGATAACTTAATAGATTAACTAATAGCTGAATAACTAAACTAACATATTGGGAATATAATCTATCAAAAATTGATTCACACATATATGTCTTTAATTATCAACAAAAAAAATTCATAAAATAAACAATTGAAAATTACCTTCCAAAATTGTTGTTCCTACTTGACCTAAATCTTTTCTTGTTAGAAGCAGCTTCTTTATACAACAAAACCTTTTTCCACTTAGGGTTTTTATTATTACAAGTTAAATCAACTTTAGATTCACCACAAGAATTTACCGCAACATTTTTAACCTAACTCAATAATTCCATTGAAATATTGTCACCTTTTCTGTTGTTATTGTCATTGTTGCTATCACTATATTTTTTGTTTTCAACATTAAACTCCTCCAACACTTGTATTTTATCGTCACTAGTATCTCCTCCTCCTTTTCTACCATACTCGGCAAGAATTGACTCGTCGAGAATGAATTGATTAAATACACATACCGTTGTATCTACGTCTAGATCATGATGATGATATTCTTGGTTAGGAAATTCGTTGTCTTCCTCAACACTTGACTCTGATGATGAACTCACAAGATTCACATAGTTACCGTCATGAATCTTTTTTTATGTCATTGTTCGATCACCACCAATATCTATCAAGAATTGTGTCCCACATATATATATATATATATATATATATATATATATATATATATATATATAGATTATGTATAAAATGTTATTGGTTAAATTATCCTGACTGATCATTGAATAACTATATTATTTAGTCAAATAATTCTCTTGAATAGTTATATAACATATTAATTATAAAAAATAATAATTTAAAATAAAATAATATAAAAAAATTATGAGACAGGATTTCATCTCTGTAAATATTTCATAGGTCCTTATTTAATTTTTTTGTTGTAAATAATTTTTGCATATATCTATTTTGGATTTTATTTTCAAGTCAAACCCTAGAAATTCACACACTTAAGACTTTTTTAATACATACCAAAGTAATATATCTTTCATTGACATTTTTGAATTTTTTTTATTAAGATGAGAGAAGATTTATGTATACTTGAATTATTGATGTACGAATTTAATTGCAAAAATTAAAATATCTACCCGCATTAATAACTATTTATCAATATATATATATATATATATATATATATATATATATATTATTTTTTATGATATTTTCTAACTCAAGATGACAAAGAATAATTGAATATTCAATATAAATCTGAACTTTAATAACCTGCATAAAATCCACACCGATCCTACTCGCGAACAATAAAATATTAAATCTTAATCCATTCTTGTAGATATCTAATTTATTCTTTTTTGTCTCATCTTATTTTTTTCTAACTACCTCTAAATTATTAAAATTCAACAAATAAAATTAAATTTTAAAATTTATATAATTATCATCACTTACATAATATAAACTAAAATAAAAATTTAATAATAATACAATATTATTAATTATTTTATACACACACACATATATATATATATATATATATATATATATATATATATATATATATATATATATATATATATATCTAATTCGAAAGAAATATTACCTAAATCCAACTCTGTTATTTAAAATTCTGCTTTGAACAAATAGAAGCGAGACAGATATCCGCAGATTTGAATAATGTTGCTTAAATAAGTTAAATCTTTTGATACTTGTTTACGTTAATTTGATGTGATATATATTAAAATTTGTGATTATTCTAGGTAGGCGGTGGAATAAACTAAACATTTCTTAGATATTTTAAAAATATTTTTATTATTCTCTAAAAAGAATATTTATGACCATTATTTTAATTTATAATATTAAATTTATATTAAATAATCATTTTTTATATTTTTGTAAAGCATATTATATAGATATGTCAATAATCAATATGAACCTGAAAAAAAGAAAAGAAAAAGAGCTTTTACTTGTTAGTCAAAAAATAAGTTTTAATCTTATTGTTTTTTTTTTCCTTTTTCTTTTTTTTTGCTGTGCAGAACAAATATTAATCGTAAGAAGAGAAAGAGAAAGGACTAAAAGTTTAAAATAGAAAATAAAAGACAAAGAGAGAGAGAAAGACAAAGACATACCAGTTTCTAGAGAGAGACAAAGAGAGAAAGAGAGAATTAAAAATTGAAAAGAAAATTTTTTTAGTAGGTCTCTTTGATGAGTGTTTTAGTTTGAGTTGACCTCTTCTGTAAAACTACAAAATATATATTAAGGATTTTTGATGATGAGGGTGTTTCTGGAATTTATTAATTTAAATAAAGGATAAACTATTAATATTATATATCTGAAAATTTATGTCGTTGACAAAAATATTTTTTAAAAATATAAATGATAAATAAATTTTTAAATAATTTAAAAATATAACAAAAATATTTATTAATAAATATTATATTTTTTTAAGTGACAAAATTTTTTTATATTTAGCAAATGAATTCTTATTCGTTTGATCCAAATTTTTGTAGCCACATTTGAATAAATGAATAACTATTTAAAAGACTCACAAAAAAATAGAACAAAATTTAATCTCTAATTTTTTTTATTTTTTAATAAACCTTAATCAAACATAATAAAATTATTTTTAAAAAAAATTCATTTAACAGAAATTATCAATTTTTAAAAAATAAAATATTTTATTTTTCTATTAATACTTGTAAAAAATATCAAAATTTGATCTCTAAAACCTTTTTTAGAATATATATTTAATACATAATTATTTTTTTACGTTTTAAAATATTTTAAGAACTTATTTATCGTTTGTATCGTTTTTGAGTTGTTTTTATCAATGGTATAAATTTTTGGTCATCATTTTATTATTTTATCCTAAATACAAAAAATATATTTAGGGACAAAATTAACTCTCAAGGATATAATTGTCATCAGCATTTCTGTTAATAGTATTTACTCTGATCTCAAGAGTATAATTGAAACATATTTAAAATTTTAAGAATAAAATTAAAACAAATTAAATATTAATGATATAGTTTTAATTTTTTTTAAAATATTAGGAACAAAAAGAGACAAAATTTTACCCTGTTATCAATTTTGATCTAAAATAATTGCTAAGTACTAAGAGATTATCATTTTTATAAATAATTATATTATAAAAATGTTAAATTAATTAAAAAAGGAATAAAATCATGTAATAATAATGGAAATTTTCAAAATACATTTGAAATATTTTTTTTTATCTCAAGATATTATTTTGTTATAATCATTCTATGTATATACTAAAAATTAACTACTAATAAACCTATATATATATATAAAATTTTTTTTATCATACTATTGTAAATAATTTTGATTATTCCCATAAAATACTTTAGGTTTGGTTATTCTATTATGATAAATTTTATTATTTTAATGAATAATTATTTAATTAAAATTAAAAATTATATAAATTAATGTATAAATATAGACAAATATATAATAACTAATTTAATAGCTAAATTTTCTTGCACAAAACATTTTTAATTTAGTTAATACTTCCTCTAGTATCAAATAATTTTCAATTTTTAAAATTTTATTTTTTAATTTCAACCTATGTTGGTGCCATTTAAGAATTTGATGGGTTTTAAAATAATCTCAATAGTTATGGTCTTGCTTCATATATGGAAAAAGTCGTTTTAAAATAAACAACCTAGGACGATATTTTTTAAACCCAGCGCTTAATTTATGTACTCATTTATAATCTGGTAATGAAACATTAATTTTGAATTGTTGCTACCTTAGAAACTACTATTCACTATTCAGTAACTTTTATACTGACATCAATAATGATATTTTATTGCTGTGTAATATCTTCCTTTTATTCATAGGTAGAGAGTAGTATTTGGTTTGTAAAATTGTTTAAATAGATAGCTTCAAAGATCCATATTTTTATTATTAATTTATTATATGATCTTTTGTGAGTTTGGATCCGTTATTCTACCACTAAATTTTGGTGATGGTAAATACAATAGAGGGTGTAAAATCCCAAATAATGTGACTTAAGCCTTTTATGAATAAGACTATATTACTATAGAATACAAAATTTGACCTGTCTTTCTTCGTTGGTAAAGCCGAGAAGATTCATGATGAGTTGATAAATATATTTTATAAAGACTAATGAATTTAAATATAAAAAAATATGTTTTTTCAGAAAATAGACATTTTTGATGTATATACAAGCAGGTGGACGTAATAGAGGTAAAGGAGCAACACGTAGATAACGTACTGACTCAGCACGCAACCCACGTGTTGAACATTTGTCAAAATCTGAAGCAACATGCAAGTTCTTTGTTGACACGTGTCAGCCATCCGTCAACACACATGATGCGTGATTCCAACGTGGCAGCAACTCGCAAGTTGCGTGTTGCCACATGGCGGACATTGGTTGGACAGTTTTGCAACACGTTGTCTGCGAGGTGAGTCTACTGTCTATAAAAAGCAATGCTCATAACCATTTTGCTTCATTCTGAGAGAAGTATTTTTCTCTAGGGTTGGTACCATGGAGGGCACTACCAACGTAGTGGTTTATCACAACGGTGAGGTCGTACGAAATGCGTACGAGGGTGTGAACTTTGCGTGTGAGAATATGTTTTCGTTTGTGGTTCTGTGCACTATAACCATCGCGGAACTACAGTACGGGCTCTGTCAAAGCATTGAGGCTGATATTGTAAAGAGGGTGACCAACATTCTCTACAAGAGTCCGGTTCTCGTATTTGGCGGCCTGATACAATTTGAAGTTATGCCAATCGTCGACGAAACAAGTGTTCAGCGGATGCTTCGTATTTACCAGCAAACTCAGATGCAACACCCGAGGATTGAGTTACATATTGAGTTTGAGCATATTGTTGCAGATGAGGTTCAACATGACCAATATGTGCAAGATGACAGAGGTGAGGCATACTTGGGAATGAACAATGATAGCGATGAGGAGTTCAAACATACATACGAAGCCGGTGATGAGGATGATGACGGCGATGTGGGAGGTAAGGCAGTGGCGGAAACTTTAGTGGTTCCAGCCGTAGTTAGTCGACCGATGGGCGTTCCACCCTTTATGCGTAGTTTGAATCTTCACGCCATGCATGCACCGAAGTTTTCCGAATATGAAAACATAGGTACGTGAGTAGTGATAATATGTTTACTTGATTTTGTTTTAGCGGATCAATGAACGATAAATTTGTTTTCTTATAGGTGTTGTTGATCTTGAGGATGGGGAGTTTAGGATCAGAATGGAATACGGTTCAATAAAATCAGTGATTGCGCCAATTCAGAGTTACACTATCTTCAGAGGAGTCGATTACGTTGTTTATGAATCCGAGTCACAGACATTCTATGCAAAGTGCAAAAATTACGGACGTGGGTGCGACTGGCTTATTCGAGCCAGCTTGATACAAAAGAAAGCCTATTGGGAGATTCAAAGATACAACGGGAGGCACACGTGTTCCATGGGAACGATCTCATAGGATCACTCCAAGTTAGACTCAGACACGATTGCTGAGGTTATGAAGCTATTGGTTGAATCTGACCCATCCATAAAGGTCAAATCTATAACTGCGGAGCTCTAGGCAAGATTCAACTACATTATTAGTTACTGGAAGGCTTGGCTGGTAAAGCAGAAGTCGATAGCCAAGGTTTTCGGTAGATGGGAAGAATCTTACCAAGCTTTGCTGTTGTGGTTCTTGGCGATAGTTTAGAAGATGCCTGGTTCACAAGTTCAAATAGAAACACGACCCCTGTATAACTGGAGTCAAGAGGTGGACGGTGTAAGGATATTTCATCGGGTATTCTAGAGCTTTAATCCATGCATAAGAGCTTTCAAATATTGTAAGTCGCTGGTTTATGTTGACGGGACCCACCTATATGGAAAATATAAAAGTTGCATTTTGGTTGCAGTTGCGCAAGATTGGAATCAAAACATTAATTGTACCGATTGCTTTTACCATTGTAGAGGGTGAGACTACTGATGCATGACACTTTTTTCTCAGTAATTTACGAACACATGTTGTAAGGAAAGACGACATGGGGATAATCTTCGATCGTCATGAGTCAATTCGGGCCGCAGTCAATCGTAGCGGAGGTGATTGAAAACCTCTGAGAGCATGGTGGATGTTTTGTATTCGGCACATCGGTAGCAACTTCTTAAGGGAATTTAAGGTTCTGTACTTGCAAAAGCTTGTGGTCAACATTGGGTATTCAAGGACAGTGGAGGAGTACAACGCCAAATACAGGAGGTTGCAAGAACAAGGCGAGGCCTATGTTCATTGGTGCGACAACATCGATCATCCCCAGTGGGTGTTTGCATTTGACGAGGGACATTGATGAGGTCACATGAAGACGAACTTTGTCGAGTGCATTAATTCGGTGTTGAAGGGTGCTCGAAATCTTCCTATATTAGCGCTAGTCCGAACAACATATTTTCGGTTGAACGAGTTGTTTACGTGGAAGAGTACTGAGGCTTACTAGCGTAAGCGTGCTGGATTTACTTTTTCTGAGTTTTCCACTCAGCGGATAGAGGCAAACATGCAGCGCGCAGGTAACATCGTTGTGAATCGGTTTGATAGAAGAAACGAGGTGTTTGAGGTGCACGAAATACCTAGTGAAAAAGTGTTAGTTGTTGATCTTGCACGACGGAGGTGCGACTGTGGGCATTTTCAGGTGGAGCAACTTCCATGTCGCAATGTTATTACGTGCTGTGCTAACCAGCGACTGGATTGGCAGATATATGTTAACGATGTATATAAAATGTCAGAAATTCAGAAGGTCTATAGAGAGAAGTTTGTCCCGTTGGGCGACACGGAGACATGGCCTGATTACACAGGAGTGACCTTGGTTGCGAATTTGGCCTTGCGACGAAAGTCAAAAGGTTGTCCCAAATCGACTTGCTATCTGAATGAAATGGATTCACAGGAAATACGTGGTCCCCGGGTATGCCGTCTTTGCAGAAATCAGGGTCATAGTCGTAGTAGATGTCCTCAACGTGCTGGACCAAGTGGGGTTGATTGCAGTGGAGCCTCGTAGTATTTTTAATATCTATGTATTTTTAATTTGAGTCATTATGTAAAACCCGGTTAATTAATGGCTAATTATCTCATAAAATAAAATATATTCTCAAAAGTGAGAAATGAGGTTTTTATGGTTTAATGTGGTAGAGAAATTTAAGACGAGAATTTCGACACCAATTTTAAAAAAATCGGCCCAAGATTGGGCCGAACGAACCAAACCGGGCCAACCGAACCCAATTTGGGCCCAAGGGCTCAGCCAAGCCCCATTAATTAATGAGAGCTCAGCTCTCTTCTCCCCAAAACAACACACACACGCTGCACAAAGAAAGGGAAAGGGGGAAGATTGAAAACCCTTTGTTCTTGTTCACCTCCAACTTCAATTATTGATAACTTTTGATTCGGAGCTCCGATTGACGCACCATTTGCGGCCACGCGACCGCGATGTCGAGCTCTACAAAATCCACACAAGCAATCTTGAGGTAAGTCACAGTTTCATCTTCGAATCCCAGCCCTTGATTTTCGAATTTATTGGGCAAGAATGTTGAACTTTTGAGCTTCCTTGTGTTGTAGGATCTAATTAACTTGGAGGGAAGGCTTGTTCTTGCCTCTTTTGATCTTTGGGTTTGTTAAGTGACTCAACCCTAAGTTAAATGATTGAGTGTTGTGATTTGATATTGAGTTTGTATGGTTGGATGTAAATTATGTGTGTTAGGCAAGGTATATATGTGAATGGATTGAAGTTGATGGAGATTTTGGGAGCTTGATGGTGATATACAAGCTGTAAATCTGATCTTGGAAGCTTTGAGACCTTGAAAAGTGAGAAAGAGTGGGAATTGGAGGTGTTCCGGGTGGAACGGGAATCGACCAAGGTATGATTTCGGTTTCCTGTATCTAAAATATAATGTGGTGTGAAAACATAGGCTAGTGACCCTAGGATAGGGCTTTGGAATTGTTGATGTGGTTGTTGGTCAATTTGGATTGAATTAGAAAATGTATAAATGATGATGGTCATGATTGTGAGAGGTTGTATGGGTTGATAAAGCATGTATTTTTGTATGTTATGTGGATTTGATATGTTAGATTGATGAATTGAATGATTGTTGGAAGATTGAGATATGACACGTTGATTATGATGTAAGATTTGGCTAAATATGGTGGAATTGGTGGGTTGATGGTTGTATGGGTCATTGGCAATGATTGATGTTGGAAGGATGAGTTTTGGTGGGTTTCGAATGAGTTGGTAAGTATATGTTTGAAATTGGGAGTTTATGAGTTTTGGTAAAAATATAAATTTGATGAACTTCCACGGATTATATCCTGAGTTATTGTTTTCCAAACTTAATGATTTTTATATCAAATAAAAGAAATTTTATAAGCTTTAAAATGGTTTAAATTTGGTTGAAAATTTGAATTTTGTGGAAGGAGATATGATTGAGGGAAGTTCGGTTCAAAAATCTGAATTCTGCAATTTCTGCAGAATTTGTGATTTCTGGTTTGTGTGTGGACGCACACTCGGCGAGAATTTGGTCTTGTGCGCACGCACAGCCTTGTGCGTATGCACACGCGGAGACAGGGTTGCTGGTGGCAGCGCCAGCACGCCCTGTGCGCATGCGAAACCAACGAAGGATTGCGAGCTGTGCGTCCGCACTTGTGCGCACGCACACGTTGGGATGACACATTGGTGGCAGCGCTAGCACACGTTGTGCGCGCACCCGCACCCTAAGGATTTTGCTTTCTGTGCGTACGCATACGCCTAAAAATATTTCTGGGCATGCGCACGCACACCTCTGTGCGTCCGCACGCAACCCAGTTCTTTTCTAAAACTTTGTTTTCAAGCTCTTCACATTCCCAACAAGCTCGTAACCTTCCGAAATGTTATTTCACACTTATAAATCCCCAATTTCATCCCTTAAGTCTTAATTTGATGATTAAATGTCTAGTGATTGAGAGAAGGCTAGGAAAGGGGTAACTTGTGGGAGAAGAAAAGGGATGTAATGATGGGTATGATGTATAATGATGATGTAAGTGGTTGGGAAGGATGGTGGAGTGCTGAACATGATTTGAGCCGAAAGGGCTGAGTATGGAATCATGATTGGTAGGCCGGAATGGCTGAGATGTATACTAATGTATGGCTATGATTATTGCATATATGCTGAATTGATGATTATTATGACTGTTGCACTTCACCTATCTGAGATACGAGTTTTCCTGGATGAAAGTAGTGGCTAGCCACCACGTGCTCCAGGTAGAGACTCGATACTCTACTGACCCTACGTCGCAAGTGTGACCGGACACTGTGAAAGTTCCGGATGAGCTCGCCCCCGTGAATATACACTAGTGAGGGTGTTGGATATAAATTATGATTATGTTTGTGGATAACTCGAGTTGGGGATGCGCGACAGAGGGACAGTCCAATGGTTAGCTACCAGGACTTGTCGGGCTGGCTTTATAACTGACAGATGAGACTCATCAGCCACTAGGACAGGCATGCATCATATGTATATATGTGATTTGTCTGAATTGCCTAATTGACTGCATCATTACTTGCTACTTGCTTAATTGTTCTATCTGCTTCCTACTTGTACATTTCCTTGCCTGATATATTTGTGCTTGCATTTATTCGACTATTGGCGGTTGGGAGGTTTGCAGGATTTGGAAAGGGGATATGTATAGTTAGACCGAAGATCCTTAAGTTAGTTGCTTATTTACTTTTGTTATGGTTTAGTTATGTTTATATGCTTCGATTATAATTTGGAAGTTCTAGGATTGCCTTTGGCTTTCCCAAGATATTACATGTTAGATATTTGGGCACTGTTACCATGCTGAGAACCTCTGGTTCTTACCCATGCGAATTTTTGTGGTTTTCAGATGCAGAACGTGAGGCTCCTCGCTGAGGCATGCTGGAGACTTTCTTTTGGCGGAGATCCTTGTATCTTGGGGTTTTATTTTGGTTATTATATGCCTGTTTAGATACCATGTTCTCCACTATATATGTATTTTGTATTGACTCCTCCTAGAGGTTATTTTGGAGAAACAGGATTTGTATATTGCCTTTTGGGTTGTCTTTTGGGATTTCCTTACTATATATGTATGTATACTGTATGCTCGGACCGGTTATCTCCGCAAGCTGAGTCCCGAGTCTTGATATATAGGTATTTTGACACCCCTTTGTATATCTCTTCGCTTTAGTTTGATCTTAAACTGTTCGTTTACATTATCGACCAGAGTGTTGCGCTTTTGATTTATCGGTTTTGATTTACCCATTTTCTTCAAAGGCTCCTAGTTATGAACATTTTTGCAATACTATATGTACTAAATTTTATTTTAGAGGTCGTAATACCTCGCCACCTATGTTTTATGACTTAAGCATAAGACCCTGTGTGGTAGGGTATTACATTATGGTATCAGAGCAGTTCGTTCCTGTAGAGCCTGAGGGACGGACTGACTATACTTCTGTGCATTCTCTGTATTTGTGTTTATGTGCTATTAGGATATCTGACTGATATAACTGGTATAAACGTTCATGAGCATATATTTGGGACTTTGAGCACTAGACTTTCGATATTGAGACTGATCAACTTGATATCGCTCGTTTGGTGTGTATAGGAACCAGATGGCACCTCGTGGACGCATTCGAGGCTGTGGGAGAGGACGTGCCGGTACTCATGGGCTGGAAACTAACCCGAATGACCCCGTGGACTTCATGGCTACATTACAGAACATGACTACCACTATGCAGGCCACTGCTGAGACTCTCGGACAGTAGATGAACAACCATAACCATGAAGGAAATGGGGGGAATAGGACTCAAGGTCCAATGACATTGGCGGCCTTCCTAAAGGTTAATCCACCGAAGTTTAAGGGAACTACTAATCCAACCGAAGCTGATACTTGGTTCCAAGCTATGGAACAAGCACTGCAAGCACATTTGGTGCCTGAGGAACAATGCGTTGAGTTTGCCACTTATCTACTCACTGGTGAAGCGTCACATTGGTGGTAGGGGACCCGACGTATCATACAGCAAGGTGATGATCCGATCACCTGGGATACCTTTCAGGAGGAATTCTACAAGAAGTACTTTCTAAACTCCGCTAGGACGGCCAAGGAACTAGAGTTACTGTAGCTGAAGTAGGGAACTATGTCTGTATTCGAGTATACGGATAAGTTTGAAGAGTTGTTCAGATTCTCCCGTATGTGTCAAGGAGCTCCGGGGGACTTTGAGGAGTGGAAATGTATCAAGTACGAAGAGGGCTTCAAAGTGACATCTACAGTTCAGTGGGGCCGATGGAGATCAGGACTTTCTCCGAGTTAGTTAACAAAAGCAGAGTTGCCGAAGAGTGTGTGAGGAAGGCAGCTGCAGAAAGAGGAAGCCTGAGGGGATCATTCCCACTCAGCCGAGGGAAGAGTTTTGCTCCTAAAGGTCCGCCCTTCAAGCGGGGAGATTTTGCACCACAGAGGACTCAGGGTCAGAATAACTTCAGAAGGCACAACAACAACAACAACAACAACAACAACAACAACAACAACAATGCTTCGAGGAGAAGATTTGGGAAGCAGCCCCTGAGTGAGCAAGCTTGCACTAGGTGTGGGAGTTACCATCTTGGTGCTCCATGCAAGGCCGGTTGGGATCTATGTTACTCATGTGGGAAGCCGGGGCACCGAGCCTCCAATTGTTCAGAGAAGCAGAAACAAGGTACCAGGAGACCACAGCAGCCTGGACGGGTGTTTATTACTTCAGCTATAGGGGCCGAGGGGTCCGAGACACTTATCCGAGGTAAATGTGAAATAGCGGGTCAAGTTTTAAATGCCTTGTTTGATTTTGGAGTATCACATTCATTCATTGCATTTGAGAAGGCTAGTGAGTTAGAGTTGAAGATCGTAACGTTAGGTTATGACCTGAAGGTGTATAATGCCACCCATGAAGCCATGGTAACTAGGCTTGGATGTCCGCAATTTTCCTTTAGGGTCAAGCAGCGTGACTTTGTACACAATCTAGTCTGTTTGCCGATGGTAGGTCTTGATCTTATCTTGGGGTTGGACTGGTTGTCCAAGAACCACGTTCTACTCGACTGTTCCACGAAATCAGTGTACTTCATGTCAGAAGATACGGAAGGGCTGGTCGTGGTAAATAACTATTACTTGAATTCCATGATAGTGAATTGTTTTGGGGCTGAATGTCAAGGCATTCTGTTGTTAACCGTGGGCGTCTCGGGTGATGATCAAAACTTAGAGCAGATTCCGGTTGTATGTGAGTTTTCTGAAGTATTTCCCGATGACATCGCGGAATTTTCGACTCATCGAGAGGTTGAATTTGCGATCGAATTGGTGCCGAAAATAGGGCCAATCTCGATTGCTCCTTTTAGGATGTCTCCACTAGAGATGGCCGAGCTGAAATCTCAACTCGAGGATCTTCTGGGTAAGAATTTTATCCGACCGAGTGTTTCTCCGGGGGAGTGCCGGTGTTATAGGTAAAGAAGAAGAAGGGGAGTATTCGGCTTTGTGTGGATTACAGATAATTGAACAAGGTCACAATAAAGAACAAGTACCCCCTACGAAGGATTGACGACCTCATGGACCAGCTACAAGGAGCTGGAGTTTTCTCCAAGATTGATTTGCAATCCGGCTATCACCAGATAAGGGTGAGAGATGAGGACATCCCTAAGACCGCTTTCAGGACTCGTTATGGTCACTACGAGTACACTGTAATGTCTTTTAGATTGACAAACGCTCCTGCAGTGTTTATGGATTATATGAATAGGATCTTCCGTCTGTTTCTGGATAAATTTGTTGTTGTCTTCATTGATGACATACTGGTTTATTCCAAGAATGAGGATCATGCGGAACACTTGAGGACCGTGTTGCAGATACTAAAAGAGAAGAAATTCTATGCGAAACTATCTAAATACGAGTTCTGGAAATGTGAGGTGAAGTTCTTGGGTCACATAGTGAGTAAAAAGGGTATATCAGTATATCCTGCTAAAGTGGAAGCAGTGATGGAGTGGAAGCGACCGACCTCAGTTACCGAGATAAGGAGTTTTCTGGGTTTAGCCGGCTACTATCGGAGATTCATCAAAAGATTCTAACAATTGGCTTTTGATACGAAAATTATTGTCAGTCTAGATTTTTTCTTAAAGAAAGGAATTACTTCGTTGTAAGCATAGCTCCAAACCAACAAACAACTCTCACATCAAAATAAAATATGGTTTTGTCACAAGTACAAACCCCAATAAGAATTAACTGAAGTATTTAAACTCCGGGTCGTCTTACAAGGAATTGCAATGAAATGATCAATTATTGGCTATGAAGAACAAGGGGTTTGATTTTATATTTTTGCAAGAAAATAATTGGCAAGAAAAGTAAATCAAGCAAGCAATTAGAGAAAGCAAAATAAAGAAAAGCAATTAATAAAGAGAGACATTCATGATAAGAATTGAGATCATAGGCCTTCCATCATAGTCACTAATAACAATAATTAACAAGAATTTATATTATTTTGTCATCCCCAATGTTGGAAGAAGGTGTAAGTTATCTTCCATGAGAGAAAGTCTAACAAGACTAGCTAATCTCAATCCAAATGTCCAAATCAACTCACTAATTGGATTAGCAAGAGATTAGAGTCAATGGAAATGATATTAACTAACAATTCTAGATCACCAACATAGGTTGGGTTTTCATGACTCAAGATTGCCTAATTACTCTTTCCAAGCCAAGAATGCTCAAAGTCTACTCTAAAGGCCAACCAAGCATTTTGTCAAACACTTGGTGGGTATATAAGGAAAACATAGTAAAAATGCAAGAATAATAAATCTACCAACTATCAATTGCAAGGAAAGTAAATCAACAACTCAAATCATCAATAAAAAGAACATCAAACATTAAATTTCATTCAATGTAAACAAAATCCAACATGAGCATTCATAAACATAAAAGAGACATAAAAGTAAATTTGACAAGAGAACTAAGAAGAATAGAGTAGTAGAAATAAGAAATTATGAAGGAAACAAGATGAGAACATGAAAATTGACCTAGATCTAAGATGAAAATATCCTAAGAACCCTAATTCTAGAGAGAAGAGGGAGCTTCTCTCTCTATAAACTACATTACATGATGCCAAAACTCCAAACAATTGCTCCCTCCTTTGCCCATGCTTGAATTCTGCATGAAATAGCATTAGAAATGAGTTGGATTGGGCCCAAAATGCTCTACAAATCGCTGGCCATGATTTCACTTTAGTGAATCACGTGCTCCATCGGCGTGCACACGTACAGTGCGTATGTGCATTCCTAGACGTCAGGAAACTATGGAAAATTTATATCATTTTGAAGCCCCGAATGTTAGCTTTCCAACGCAACTGGAATTGCCTCATTTGGACCTCTGTAGCTCAAGTTATGGTCAATTGAGTGCGAAGAGGTCAGGCTTGACAGCTTTGTGGTTCCTTCATTTCTTCATGAGTTCTCCCACTTTGCATGCTTTTCTCCTCACTTCTTCCATCCAATGCTTGCCTTATGAACCTGAAATCACTCAACAAACATATCAAGACATCGAATGGAATTAAAGTGAATTGAATTTAGCTATTTTAAGGCCTAAAAAGCATGTTTTCACACTTAAGCACAAATCAAGGGATGCAAAATCATGCTATTTCATTGAATAAATGTGAAAAAGGTGATAAAATCCCCCAAATTAAGTACAAGATAAATCACAAAATTGGGGTTTATCAAATCTTCCCACACTTAAACCAAGCATGTCCTCATGCTAAGAATAAAGAAGGACAAGAAAAGGGGTATGAACATTTTTTCAATGCAAATAAACTATATGCCTATCTACATGCATGCAACTAAATGCAATATGATTCTACCTACTTGGTCAAAAGTAAATCAATCCCCAAGAACACATATGAACAAGTAGGGCTAAGATCATATGACGATTCATGAATCCTACCAATTTGAATATCAAAATAAAGCACAAATAGACTTGCAAGAAGAAAAGCTCATGAAAGCCGGGAATAAGAAATTGAGCATCGAACCCTCACCGGAAGTGTATCCGCTCTAGTCGCTCTAGTATATAGGGTCGATCACTCAATTCTCTTCTAATCATGCTTTCTATATTTTGTTTTTCATCTAACAATCAACAATTATTCAATGCATGCATACATTCATCATGAGGACTTGTTCATAGGTTGTAATCGGGCTAGGGTCAAGGTAGGATGCATATGGTCAAGTGAGATTGAAATTTGAATCTTTGATTAGCCTAAGCTCTCACCTAACACATATAACAACCTATACAAGTCTAATACACAACCTAGCTACCCATGATTCCCACTTTTTCATATACTCATGCATTCTTTTTAATTCACATTCCATATGTATTGATTTTTATTGAACTTTACTTTGGGGTATTTTTGTCCCCTTTTTATTTCTTTTTCTCTTTTTTTTTTATAATTTTTTTCTTTGATATATATATATATATATATGTGTGTTCTTTTTATTTTTCTTTATCATTTTTTTCTAAAGTATATACAAATGTATCAATGCATATGGTTTTACATATAGTGCATGAATATGTACCCAATTCCCAATATTTTTAACAAAAATAAAAATTACACTTTTACCTCAACCAATGTCCCAAGTTTTCCATACCCAAATGATACACACCCTCACTAGCCTAAGTTAATCAAAGATCCAAATTAAGGGATATTTATTATTTTTCACTTAGGGGTAGTGATGTGCTAATATTAAGAACAAAAGGGATTAATTAGACTCAAAATTGGCTAACAATGGTTGATGAAAGGTAGGCTATTTGGGTAAGTGAGCTATATAAAATGATGGCCTCAATCATACAAATGCATATATACATGGAATAATGGACATAAAGAATCAAACAAATCAAAGATTACAATCATAGAAAGAGAACAATTACACAAGAATGGAAAATAAGTGATTATAAGATGTAACCACACAATTTGGCTCAAAACTCACATGCTTGTGTTCTTAGCTCAAAAACCATGTTCCAAAAATAAATTCTTCAAGCAAGTTCAACAGAAAAAAAAAATTTCAAATTGGTAGGGTGCCCTAAAAACAATATTTTTTTCTTGGAAAAGAAATCATCACCTTAACCAAGTAGTCCTAACATAAAAAGAAGTGGTAAAATATATACAAATTCTAACTAACATGCAATCTATCATGCAATGCAACAACTAATCTAACAAAGACAAAAATAAAAAATTGGTGTTGAAAAAGGAAGTTGTTACCCATGGAGGTCTGTCGGACGACCTCCCCACACTTAGAAGTTTGCACCGTCCTCGGTGCATGCAAAGAAGAGCAAGGTGGACGGGTTGCTACAATTGATGTGCTCCTCCAAAAGGTTGTGCAGAAGGACTTGTTTGTTGCCCCATTTAGAAGCTTTTCCTTTTCCTCTTTCGGTGGCCAACCTAAAAGAAAAGAAAAAGAAAGAAAATTAAGCCTACAAAAAAGATATCAAAGCAAATAGAACATAGGCGAGGGCTAATGCCAAATAAGAGTAAGGTTCTCACTACATGGTAGCTACAACATGTGAGTGAGAAAACAATATAAGCTAAGGCATATTAACTAACACTTGATGCAAGAGTAAAGTCAATGCATGAAGAGCACTCAAAAGCATCAAGTTCAAATAGAAAGAGTGGGTCATGAAAGGCATGCAAGTTCATATCAATGAACAAAGAATATAAGAGCCATACAAGATTAAGCATTGATTTAAAAGTTTCATCACCCAACAATATCAAACAAGTCAAGAAGCACCAAGATTAACCAAGAAATTCTCAACAATTGAGTAAGAAATTCAACACCATTATTCAAATAAGAAGCTCAAAAAAGAAAGTAAAAACAAGCTATAAAAACAAAATGGAAATGCAAAGAATAAAAGTATGCAAATGCAATGGACAAAAGAAAATGAAAGATGAGAAAAAAAAACTCTTTTTTTTAATGGCACGGACGCGTCATGCACGCTTACGCGCCGATGCGCAGTTTGGCCGAAGGGCGCGTACGCGCCAGGTGCGCGCACGCGTGGGTGAGATTATGCGTGGGGCACAGTGTCAGCCCAAGTTTGGCCAAACTCTCTGGAACATGTACCAGGAGGGCAGATGGCGCTATCGACGCGCACGCGCACAGCGTGCATGCGCGTGCATTGCGCAATTAGAGTCAACGGCGCATACGCGCGGGTTGGTTTGTGCCTTAGGCCCAATGTTCGCACAGTGCAGGCCTAACTCTTGGGTTTTTGGCTGGGGGTGGAATTTTTGCATCCACGCGTACGCGTACATGGCGCGTCCACGTGGATGATCGAAAATGCTTGAGGCGCGCGTATGTGCCAGGTGTGCGCACGCGCGGGTTGGTGCTCTTTTTTTCAAAATTTTTCCAAGTTCTTGCACCAAACCAAGCCTTCCGAACCTCCGAACAGCTACCAAAACACCCTAAAACCTTATTTAACCTACTAAACTACCAGTTATACTCAACAAACTCAACAAAACATGAAATTAAACTAATTACCAATATGTACAAAAGGGAAAAATGAAAAGAATTTACTATGGTGGGGTGTCTCCCACCTAGCACTTTTGTTTATTGTCCTTAAGTTGGACTATTGATGGGGGTCCTTGCTAGGGTGGTTTATGCTTGAATTCATCCTTGAATCCCCACCATTGTTTGCATCTCCAATGTCCACCGGGATCCCAGATTAGGCGCACAAGGCCTTCAAATAAGCTCAAGTAAATGACAAGGCCCTAGGAGTGTTGAATGTTGAAATGGATTCTTGTTCTTGTACCCATCCTCTCGTTGACTACCATAGTTAAATTTGGGTGACAAGGCTTGTGAATTCTCAATTAAGCTTCCAGACATTCTCCTAGACCCATGAAATTTGGCTCTACACCAACCATTGCTATTCAACTTTGAGCATGCAACCATCATGAACTTAGAATGGTGTTTCCAACCACTACACAACTCTCTTATACTTTTAACTCCACAAAGAGCTCTAAGTTGACCATCATTTTCAATAAAACCATATTCAAGTGAGAAAGTGAAGCTTAGGGATAGAAATTTTACCCATTTGAATGTTGTGTTGGATGATGGTGACTTAGGAAGGGGGACCTCCCCACACTTAGCCAATGCGAGGTCTACGCCCTTGTGGTCTTCCTTCGCAACTTCCACCTCTTTGCAAGCTTCTTCACTTTCAATTCCTTGCTCACCAACTTCTTCTATACACCCTTCATTGCTCAAACCATGTGTCGGAGGTTGTGCACAGTCCTCCTTGTTATAAATTTCATAGCACAATGAGGGAGATTCATCAATTCTAAGAGACTCATTGGTTGGTGTGGAATCATCTTCAGTGATGGAGCTTGCTTCTTGCTCAACCTCTTCCTCTTGGTAGCTTCCTTCCAATTCAATCTCTTCTTCATTGCTTACCAAGGTATGGGAGGTGAGGTATCTTCTTTTCCACTCTCTATGTCAAGCCCAATGGGAGAGAATTCAATTGTACATAAGAATTCATCAATGATTAAATCCATCTCTTGATCAACCTCTTCAAAGTTTTCAATCATGATATGCTTTGGAGGTTGTACACCCTCCTCAACATCAATGTCAAGCTTCTTGAAAGAGGGCTCTCTAATGCTATATTCCCATGGACTTCTAACATCTCCTAGGTTTTCAACCACTCCTTCCGGCTCAATTGTCTTAACTTCCTCCCCTTGTGTCAATTCTTGCTTCAACTCCTCTTTTTCACCGTGGAGCTCTAAACTCACTCCCTCACTATGCTCCTTAATTGCTTCTTCATATTCATCAATGGGAGTGCCTTGGTTGCTTAGGCTTAGTTGGGAGGAGGCCATATTGCTAATGGCTTCTACTAGGATAGCCATCTTGGGTTTTAGCTCCTTAAACTCCTTTTCCATCCCCTCTTGTTTCCTTCGGAGTTGAGAATCAAGATCTCTTAGTTCTAGCGTGAGGGCTTCATCGGGGGGCGGTGGTGGAAGAGAGTGTTCATTGTTTGAGGAGAAGGCATTATAGTTGGAAGGTGGTTCATTTTGGTAAGGGTATGGAGTTGGTGTATATTGAGGTGGTTCTTGAGAGTAGTTGTGTTGGAATTGTGGTGGTTCTATGTATGGTTCATATGGCTCATAAGGTGGTTGGTAGGGTGGATAAGGATTAGGGCCATATGGAGGTGTTTGGTGGTATGGGGCTTGTGAGTAAGGTGGTTCAAAACCATGTTGAGGGGGTGGTTCATAGGCATGTGGTAGTGGTTGTTGACAATCACAATAAGGGTCACCATATCCATTAGATTGATATGCATTTGGAGGGGAATTATACCTATAAGAGACCGGAGGAGGTTGTTGCCAAGAAGGGTGGTCAATCCTTTGAGGTTCCCTTCATCCTTGATTGCTCCATCCTTGATGCATATTGTCATTATAGTTCCCATTCCCTACAACATAATTTGAGCCAAACTCATAGCCAAAGGGGTGAGAATTTATAGTAACAAATGAAAGCAAAAGCTAACAAAAATAAGCAACAAAGTCCTAAAGCTAACAAAAACTAACAAATAAGCAAAAGGCAAACATATTCACAATATTCACAATAGCCAATAACATAACACCATTGCAACTCCCCAGCAACGGCGCCATTAATTTGATACAAAAATTGTTGTTGGTCTAGATTTTTTTCTTAAAGAAAGAAATTACTTCGTTGTAAGCATAGCTCCAAACCAACAAACAACTCTCACATCAAATTAAAATATGGTTTTGTCACAAGTACAAACCCCAATAAAAATTAACCGAAGTATTTAAACTCCGGGTCGTCTCACAAGGAATTGCAATGAAATGCTCAATTATTGGCTATGAAGAACAATGGGTTTGATTTTTATATTTTTACAAGAAAATAATTGGCAAGAAAAGTAAATCAAGCAAGCAATTAAAGAAAGCAAAATAAAGAAAAGCAATTAATAAAGAGAGACATTCATGACAAGAATTGAGATCATAGGCCTTCCATTATAGTCACTAATAACAATAATTAACAAGAATTTATCTTATTTCGTCATCCCCAATGTTGGAAGAAGGTATAAGTTATCTTCCATGAGAGAAAGTCTAACAAGACTAGCTAATCTCAATCCAAATATCCTAATCAACTCACTAATTGGATTAGCAAGAGATTAGAGTCAATGGAAATGATATTAACTAACAATTCTAGATCACCAACATAGGTTGGGTTTTCATGACTCAAGATTGCCTAATTACTCTTTCCAAGCCAAGAATGCTCAAAGTCTACTCTAAAGGCCAACCAAGCATTTTGTCAAACACTTGGTGGGTGTATAAGGAAAGCATAGTAAAAATGCAAGAATAATAAATCTATCAACTACCAATTGCAAGGAAAGTAAATCAACAACTCAAATCATCAATAAAAAGAACATCAAACAATAAATTTCATTCAATGTAAACAAAATCCAACATGAGCATTCATAAACATAAAAGAGACATAAAAGTAAAATTGACAAGAGAACTAAGAAGAATAGAGTAGTAGAAACAAGAAATTATGAAGGAAACAAGATGAGAACATGAAAATTGACCTAGATCTAAGATGGAAATATCCTAAGAACCCTAATTCTAGAGAGAAGAGGGAGCTTCTCTCTCTAGAAACTACACTACATAATGCCAAAACTCCAAACAATTGCTCCCCCCTTTGCCCAAGCTTGAATTCTGCATGAAATAGCATTAGAAATGAGTTGGATTGGGCCCAAAATGCTCTACAAATCGCTGGCCATAATTTCACTTTAGTGAATCATGTGCTCCATCAGTGCGCACATATATAGTGCATGTACGCATCCCTAGATGTCAGGAAACTATGACAAATTTTATATCATTTTGAAGTCCCAGATGTTAGCTTTCCAACGCAAATGGAATCGCGTCATTTGGACCTTTGTAGCTCAAGTTATGGTCAATTGAGTGCGAAGAGGTCAGGCTTGACAGCTTTGTAGTTCCTTTATTTCTTCATGAGTTCTCCCACTTTGCATACTTTTCTCCTCACTTCTTCCATCCAATACTTGCCTTATGAACCTAAAATCACTCAACAAACATATCAAGGTATCGAATGGAATTAAAGTGAATTGAATTTAGCTATTTTAAGTCCTAAAAAGTATGTTTTCACACTTAAGCACAAATCAAGGAAGAATTGCAAAACCATGCTATTTCATTGAATAAATGTGAGAAAAGATGATAAAATCTCCCAAATTAAGTACAAGATAAACCACAAAATTGGGGTTTATCAGCTTTGCCATTGACGAAGTTAACCCGCAAGGATGCGCTGTTTGTTTGGACTTTCGAGTGTGAGGAGAGTTTCCAAGCGTTGAAGCAGAAGTTAACTACTGCGCCTGTGTTGGTATTACCTAAACCGAATGAACCATTTGAAGTGTATTGTGATGCCCCACTAAAGGGTTTGGGGTGCGTGCTGATGCAGCACTAGAAGGTGGTGGCTTACGCCTCACGACAGCTGAGACCTCATGAGGTTAATTACCCGACGCACAACCTAGAACTTTCTGCGGTTGTGTTTGCATTAAAGGTGTGGAGGCATTACCTCTTTGGAGTTAAGTTCCAAGTTTTCTCTGATCACAAGAGCTTGAAATACCTCTTTGATCAGAAAGAACTTAATATGAGGTAGAGGAGGTGGATGGAGCTACTGAAGGATTACGACTTTGAGTTGAGTTACCATCCAGGGAAGGCGAATGTCGTAGCGGATGCTAAGCCGGAAATCGCTGTATGCTTCTTGGATGATGCTTCGAGAAGAGGAGTTGTTCAAGGCATTCAGGAGTTTAAAGATCGACCTTCAAGAAGTGGCTAGAACTCTATGTTTGAGTCAATTGCAGATCTCAAGTGATTTTAGATCCGAACTCCTGAAGGCTCATCAAAACGATGACGCGTTGTCGAAGGTGTTTGACGAACGGAACTCTCGCGCAATCTAAAATTTTCACAATTAAGTTCTCGTTGCAAATATAGCTTCTAGACCGACAAGAAATCCTTTCGTGCAAAAGTTTTGGTTGTCACAAGTAACAAACCCCTAATAAAATTGATAACCGAAGTATTTAAACCTCGGGTCGTCTCTCAAGGAATTGCAGGGAAGTATGATTTATTATTGGTTATGGAAGATTATCTTTTTGGGGTTTTTGAATAATGAACAGGAAAAGTAAATTGCAAGAATTAAAATAATAAATAATAAAGCTCTTAGCAAGATATGAAAACTAAAAATCCCATCCTAGTTATCCTTATCAATTGTGATGAGAATTGTTCATTACTCCCACTTAGTTAACCCTTACTAAATAAAGGAAAGTCAAGTGGACTAATTAATTTGATTCCTCAAGTCCTAGTCAACTCCTAAGGAAAGACTAGCTTTAGAGGGATCCAAACTAACCAGCAAATTCCAATTATCAATCAACAAAGAGTTTGATAACTCAAGTGTCACCAATTAATCAATTCAAGCCAAGAATGTAAAAAGCTAAATTAAAATCATAAATCTAAAATACCTCAAATTACATTAAATAGAAATTCAAATCTAACATTGGAAGGTTCATAAACCAAATTGGATAAAAAGAGAATCAACAAGAAAAATAGAATAAACTAGTAAGCTAGAACAAATAAAAGTAGAAGCGAAGTTAAATTAAAGGAACATTGAACCTGGAATTGCAAAGAAGTAATCCTAAAACTAAGAGAAATCCTAAATCGTAAAACCTAAGAGAGAGGGGAGAGCCTCTCTCTCTAGAAACTACATCTAAAACCTAAATTATGAATATTGTGAAGTTGTGTGAATGAATGGATCGATTCCCCCATTTTATAGCCTCTAATCTGTGTTTTCTGGGCCAAAAACTGGGTCAAAAATAGCTCAGAAATTACCCCTAGCGATTTTTGATACGTCCAGCACGCGGCAAAGTCACGCGTACGCGTCGTCCACGCGTACGTGTGGATTGAATTTTCTCCAGGTCACGCGTGCGAGTGATCCACGCATGCTCGTCGCCTTTCTTTATGGAAGCTATGGTAAATTATATATTGTTGTGAAGCTCCAGATGTTAGCTTTCCAACGCAACTGGAACTGTCTCATTTGGACCTCTGTAGCTCAAGTTATGGTCGATTTAGTACAAAGAGGTTAGGCTGGACAGCTTTAGCAGTTCCTTCAGTTTGTTGTATTCCTTCCACTTTTGCATGCTTCCTTTCCATCCTCTAAGCCATTCCTATCCTATAAATCTTGAAATCACTTAACATACAGATCAAGGCATCAAATGGTAATTAGAGAGGATTAAACATAGCAAATTTAAGACCAAAGATACATGTTTTCAATCATAGCACAAAAGTTGGAAGGGAAATGTAAAACATGCAATTACATGAATAAATGTGAGACTAGTGGATAAAATCCACTCAATTAAGCACAAGATGTACCACAAAATAGTGGTGCATCAAATCTCCCCACACTTAAACATTAGCATGTCCTCATGCTAAGCTCAAGAGAAGCTATAAGAGTGAAGAGGAATGGTAGAATGTATGAAATGCAACCTATCTGTATGAATGCAGCTATATGCAAAATGCTTTTACCTACTTGGTTAATAAGTAAACAAATCTTTTAAGAACAAATATGAACTGGATTTCACTAATTCAAATCACAAAATAAAGTACAAGTAAAATTGCATAAGAAAATAGCTTATGAAAGCCGGGAACAAAGAATCGAGCATTGAACCCTCACCGGAAGTGTATACACTCTAATCACTCAAGTGTTTAAGGTTCGATCTCTCAATTCTCTACTAATCTTGCTTTCTAAGACTTGCTCTTCTACCAATCAACAAAGAATTAATTCACAGATACACATATCAAGAGGTCTTTTAAGGGTTGTAATGGGGTTAGGGTCAAGGTAGGATTGTATTTGGCTAAGTGGACTAAAATCTGAATCCTTAATTAACTTAAACTTTCCACCTAACTTTAGACAATCCATGTAATCATAATACCACATCTAACTATCCATTAACCATGTTTTCCACATATTCATGCATCCTAATTTCGAGTACAATACATATGCATTGCTTTCACCATTTACTTTGGGGCATTTTGTCTCCTTTTACTTATTTGTTCTTTTTCTTTTCTTTTTCTCTTTTTCTTCTTCTTTTATATATATATATATATATTTTTTTTTTCTTTTATTTTTTTCAATGCATATGATTAAATTATTGAATGCATGAACATGTCCTAAACATTTCTTTCACATTTTCATAAAGAAGTTTAACATACTTAATTTCCAAAACCAAACGTTTCCAAACCCAATTTCCCCACACTTAATTCATGAGCACTCTCACTAGTCTAAGCTAACCAAGGATTCAAACTAAGGACATTATTGTTTTCTGCTTAGAGTTAATGATGTGCTAAAGTAAAGAACAAAGGGGTATAATAGGCTCAACATTGGTTTGCAAAGGATAATGAAAGGGTAAGGCCATATGGGTATGTAAGCTCAGTAAAACAAAGGCTTCAATCATATAAGTGCATGCATACATCAAACCATGGAAATATAGAATTAAGCAAGACAAAGATCACAATTTTAGAGAGAAAAACACACACCAAAAATAAAATATTGGTTGATAAAATGCAACCAATTCAAATAAGCTCAAAAATCTCACAGGTTTTGTGTGTTCGAGCTCTAAACCATGTTTCAGTATAATATTCCTTCAAACAAGTTTATAAAAATTTTAATCAAATTAGTGAAATGTTATAAAAACTTTCTTGAAAAAGAAAATATTACTTTAACCAAGTGGTGGTAAAATATGCACAAAATCAAACAAATATGCAATCAAACATGCAAAGGCAATAATGAACAAACAAAGAAAATAAAACATTGGTGTTGAGAAAAAAATAACTAACCCGCGAAAGTCGGTATCGACCTCCCCACACTTAAAGATTGCACCGTCCTCGGTGCATGCTGAGATGTGTAAGTGGAAGGGTTGCTCCAACTGATGCCTTTCTCTATAGATTGTACAGATGGACTTGTCTGTCGCCCCATGGAGAAGCTTCTCATTTCCCTTCTTGGTGGCCATCCTGAAAGAAGAGGAAAAA
This sequence comes from Arachis hypogaea, assembly GCF_003086295.3. Taxonomy (NCBI): domain Eukaryota; kingdom Viridiplantae; phylum Streptophyta; class Magnoliopsida; order Fabales; family Fabaceae; genus Arachis; species Arachis hypogaea. Next base: position 31,349,277 of record NC_092047.1, on the reverse strand, counting down.
GAAGAAAAATAACGCAAAAACAAAGATAGGAAAAAATTTAAAATATGGTTGGGTTAATGCCAAATAATAAGGGTCTCAATTACATGGTAGCTACAACATGTACGTGAGAAAACAATAAAAGCAAATGGCATATCAATTTTGCAAAAATTTGCAACAAAAGGGAAAGAGATAATAGGTAATGAAAGACAGTATAAACTCATGTCAATGCAAAAGTAATACAAGTATCATAAAAGATGAGAATTGACTTAAATAATATTACCCAACAGTGTAAAACAAGTCACTAAGCACCAAATAATACCAGAAAAGATACAACAGTTGAATAAGAACATTTAACACCAATGAAAAAATAATAAATTTAAAAAATAAAAATATGCACAAAATTAAAATGTAATGAATGAAAGCATGCAAATAAATTAAGTAAAATAGAATGAAAGAGAATAAGGATGAGAAGTTAAAGAGATGAAGAAAAAGAAAGTAAGAAAGGAGGAAGAAATAAGAAGGAGGGAGAAGAATTAGGATTAGGGAAGAAAAGATAGGAATTCTAGCGCTGATCTGGATAAATTGTGCATCGCATGTGACGCGGACACGTGGAGCACGCTTTCGCCTGCGTGGCGCGATTTTTAAGTGACGCGAACACGTGGGTCACGCGTTCGCGTGGAATGAACTGTGCCATTGGCGCGAGTGCAGCCTCGCACACGCGCAACTTTCTGTTTCGTTCGCATATTGTAAAAATTCTGGGTGACGCGCACGCGTGAATGGTCTCTTTTTGGAAAACGACGCGGCCGCGTGGGCACGCGTTCGTGTGATAGGGCTTGCACTTCTAGCATCATTCCAGCCCCACTCCATCATAACTCTCTGCCATATACCTCTTTACGTCGATTTCGCAGGGTCACGCGTGCGCATGGGTGACGCGCACGCGTGGGAGGCTGATTTCGCAAATGACGCGGACGCGTGGGGCACGCGTTCGCGTGGGCATGCTTGTGCCTAAGGCACGCCTCCAGCCACGCTCCCGCATGACTCTCTGCCTCTTTTCTTCTTGGTTTGAAAGCACGTATGACGCGGACGCGTCAACCATGCTTGTGCGTCGCGTGTATTTTTTTTATGCAGAATACAAAATGCAGAATGCAGATGACTATGCAGAAATTATGAATGAACACGAATGAAAATAAAATAAAATAAAACTAAGAACAAAAAGGAAAGAATATACCATGGTGGGTTGTCTCCCACCTAGCACTTTTAGTTAAAGTCCTTAAGTTGGACATTTGATGAGCTCCCTGTTATGGTGGCTTGTGCTTGAACTCATCCAGGAATCCCCACCAATGTTTGCAATTCCAATATCCTCCGGGATCCCATACTAGTTGCATAAATCCTTCAAGCAAGTGAAAGCAAGTGACAAGGCCCCAAGAGTGTTGATTGCCAGAATGAATTCCGGGGTCCCGAACCTTGCTTTTGCACCCGTCTTCTTGTTGATCATCATTTTTCCACTTGGGTGGTGAACAGTCGGAATTCTCATGGAGACATCCAAACAATTTTCTAGACCCATTCAATTGAGAATTATACCAACCCTTATACTTTAATTTGGAGCATGCAACCATATTGAACCTTGCATGACAACTCTTACCACTAACCATATCCCTCTTACTCTTATAGCCACAAAGAGCTCTAAGTTGCCCATCCGTCTCAAGCAAAGCATATTCAAGTGGGCTAATAAGCTTAGAGATGAAAGATTTACCCACTTGAATGAAGGAATGGACAGTGATGGCTTTGGGGGAGAGGTCTCCAACAATTTTGGCAAGGTGATTTCTAGCTTCATTCCCTTGAGCTCTTCCTTGACAACTTCCACCTCCTTGCAAGCTTCTTCAATTTCAACCTCTTCCTCTTGGTAGCTTTCTTCCAATTCGATCTCTTCTTCATTGTTCACCAAGGGCATGGGAGGTTGTGCTTCTTCTTCTTTAATCTCCATGTCAAGTCCAATGGGAGAGGATTCAAATGTAGATAAGAATTCATCAATGATTGAATCCATCTCTTGATCATCCCCTTCAAAGTCTTCAACCATGATATGCCTTGGAGGTTGTACACCCTCCTCAACAACAAATTCAAACTCCTTAGAAGGGGGTTCTATGACTGGGCTTTCCTATGGACGTTCCGTATCTCCTAAGTCTTCGACCAATTCTTCTTCTTCGATAATTCTAGCTTCCTCCACTTGTTCCAGTACAAAGTCATATTGCTCATTGTCCATCGGAGTTTCTAGTGTCTCCTTCATGCTACGTTCTTTATTAGATTCTCCACATGAATCCATGGGGGTTCCTTGAGTGTAAGAATGTCTGGAAGGTAATTGATTTATTGCTTGCTCCAGTTGATGCAGGGTTGCATGAAATTGATCTACTGTTTCCTTGAAGCGAGCCTATGATTCTTGGGTCGATGGATATGGACATGGTGCATATGGAAGTGGTGGTTCTTGGGAGTAATCGGATTGGAATTGGGGTGGTAAGGGTTAGGGGCATATGGAGGTGATTGGTTGTGGTTGGCTTGTGAGTATGGTGGTTCAAAGCTATGTTGAGGAGGTGGTTTATAGGCGTATGATGGGGCTTGTTGGTAACCACAAGGGGGTGCACCATATCTATCATTTTGGTACGCACCTCGGAATGGCTCTTGACCATAGTAATTTGGTGGAGGTAATTTGTCACAAAAGGGTCTACCATAACTATTGTCTTGGTATGCATCACAGAATGGTTGTTGGTTATAGCGCATTGGAGGGGGTTGTTGCCAAGAGGGTTGATCAAATCCTTGTGGCTCATCCCATCTTTGATTCTTCCAACCTTGATACCTATTTTCATTATAGTTTCCATTCCTTACAACAACATTGGACCCAAACTTAAAGCCAGAGGGGTGAGAATTCATAGTAGCAATTAAAGACAAAAATTAATAAAAATTAATGAAAATAAACTCCTAAAACTAGAAACACTAAAAAAAATAAACGAAAAAGCAAATATTTACAATAACCAATAATAAGGAACAAGTTTGCAATTCCCCGATAACGGCGCTATTTTGATGAATGGAACTCTCGCACGATCTAGAATTTTCACAATTAAGTTCTCGTTGCAAATATAGCTTCTAGACCGACAAGAAATCCTTTCGTGCAAAAGTTTTGGTTGTCACAAGTAACAAACCCCTAATAAAATTGATAACCGAAGTATTTAAACCTCGGGTCGTCTCTCAAGGAATTGCAGGAAAGTATGATTTATTATTGGTTATGGAAGATTATCTTTTTGGAGTTTTTGGATAATGAACAGGAAAAGTAAATTGCAAGAATTAAAATAATAAATAATAAAGCTCTTAGCAAGATATGAAAACTGGAAATCCCATCCTAGTTATTCTTATCAAGTGTGATGAGAATTGTTCATTACTCCCACTTAGTTAACCCTTACTAAATAAAGGAAATTCAAATGGACTAATTAATTTGATTCCTCAAGTCCTAGTCAACTCCTAAGGAAAGACTAGCTTTAGAGGGATCCAAACTAACCAGCAAATTCTAATTATCAATCAACAAAGAGTTTGATAACTCAAGTGTCACCAATTAATCAATTCAAGCCAAGAATGTAAAAAGCTAAATTAAAATCATAAATCTGAAATACCTCAAATTGCCTTAAATAAAAATTCAAATCTAACATTGGAAGGTTCATAAACCAAATTGGATAAAAGAGAATCAACAAGAAAAATAGAATAAACTAGTAAGCTAGAACAAATAAAAGTAGTAGAGAAGTTAAATTAAAGGAACATTGAACCTGAAATTGCAAAGAAGTAATCCTAAAACTAAGAAAAATCCTAAATCCTAAAACCTAAGAGAGAGGAGAGAGCCTCTCTCTCTAGAAACTACATCTAAAACCTAAATTATGAATAATGTGAAGTTGTGTGAATGAATGGATCAATTCTCCCACTTTATAGCCTCTAATCTGTGTTTTCTGGGCCTAAAACTGGGTCAAAAATAGCTCAAAAATCGCCCCCAGCGATTTCTGATACGTTCAGCACGCGGCAAAGTCTCGCGTAGGCGTCGTCCACGCGTATGCATGGATTGAATTTTCTCTAGGTCACGTGTGTGGGTGATCCACGCGTGCGCATCACTTATCTTCAGGGAAGATATGGCAAATTATATATCGTTGCGAAGCCCCGGATGTTAGCTTTTCAACGCAACTAGAATCGCCTCATTTGGGCCTCTGTAGCTCAAGTTTTGGTCGATTTAGTATAAAGAGGTCAGGCTGGACAGCTTTAGCAGTTCCTTCAGTTTCTTGTATTCCTTCCATTTTTGCAGGCTTCCTTTCCATCCTCTAAGCCATTCCTACCCTATAAACCCTGAAATCACTTAACACACATATCAAGGCATCAAATGGTAATAAGAGAGGATTAAATATAGCAAATTTAAGACCAAAGAAACATGTTTTCAATCATAGCACAAAAGTAGGAAGGGAAATGTAAAACATGCAATTACATGAATAAATGTGAGACTAGTGGATAAAATTCACTCAATTAAGCACAAGATGTACCACGAAATAGTGGTGCATCAGTGTTGCTGGCTATTGAGCAAGGAAAGCAGTGGAGAGTGTCCGAGGATCAAGATGGATTATGGAGATTCAGGGGTAGGATCATTGTGCCGGATGTTGGAACCTTGCGGCAAGATATATTGAAGGAAGCGCATAAAAGCGGATTTTCGATCCACCCTGGGAGTACCAAGATGTATAATGATTTAAAGGCTATGTTCTGGTGGCCTGATATGAAGAATGATGTGGCAGAATACGTCTCAAAGTGTTTAACTTGTCAAAAAGTGAAGATTGAACATCAGAGACCCTCCGGGATGTTGCAACCTTTGGAGATTCCGCAATGGAAGTGGGAGAACATTGCGATGGATTTTGTGTCGGGATTACCGAGAACTAGAACTGGTTTTGATGCTGTCTGGGTGATTGTGGACCGGCTGACAAAGTCGGCTCACTTTCTGCCCATTCGGATGAACTATACTCTTGAAGAGTTAGCACGCCTGTATATAAGGAAAATTGTGAGACTTCACGGTGTGCCTACGACTATAATTTCTGATAGGGATCCCTGTTTCACTTCAAGATTCTGGGGTGCATTTCAGAAAGCTTTCGGGACCCATTTGAGTTTAAGCACAGCTTACCATACCCAAACCGATGGTCAATTTGAGAGAACAATTCAAACCCTAGAAGATATGTTGAGGACTTGTGTGCTAGACCAACCAGCGAGCTGGGATTGCCACATGCCGCTAGTGGAGTTTGCGTATAATAATAGCTACCATGCGAGCATCGGAATGGCTCCGTATGAGATTCTGTATGAGAAGAAATGCCAATCTCTGCTATGCTGGTATGAGGCTGGGGAGAAAGGTCTGTTAGGGCCAGAATTGATAGCTGAGACTACCGAGTAAGTTAAGAAAATCAGAGATAGGATGCTCACTGCTCAGAGCCGTTAGAAGAGTTACGCCGACCAGAGGCAGAAGCCATTAGAGTTTGAGGAAGGAGACCATGCTTTCCTTAAGGTTACTCCGACAACGGGGGTAGGTAGAGCGATTAAGACAAAGAAGCTGAACCCTCGATACATCGGTCCGTTTCAAATTTGGAGAGGGTTGGACCGATGGCGTATCAAATGGCTCTACCACCTCACCTTTCAAAATTGCACGACGTATTTCATGTGTCGCAGCTCCAGAAGTATACCCCTGATGCTAGCCATGTGTTAGAACCGGAATTGGTTCAGCTAAAGGAGGACTTGACTCTGCCGGTGACTCCGGTCAGGATCGATGACACAAGTATTAAGAAGTTGCGTGGAAATGAGGTTTCATTAGTGAAAGTGGCATGGAGTCGAGCCGGTGTTGAGGAGAACACCTGGGAGCTTGAGTTAGAGATGCGAGCAGACTACCCACACCTGTTCTCAGGTAACTAGATTCAAATTTTGTGGGAAAAATTCCCAATTAGGTGGGTAGAATGTAAAATCCGATTAATTAATGGCTAATTAGTCCATAAAATAAAATATATTCTCGAAAGTGAGAAATGAGATTTTTATGGTTTAATGTGGTAGAGAAATTTAAGACGAGAATTTCAACACCAATTTTAAAGAAATCGGCCCAAGATTGGGCCGAACGGACCAAACCGGGCCAACCGGACCCAATTTGGGCCCAAGGGCCCAGCCAAGCCCCATTAATTAATGAGAGCTCAACTCTCTTCTCCCCAAAACAACACACACACGCTGCACAAAGAAAGGGAAAGGGGGAAGATTGAAAACCCTTTGTTCCTATTCACCTCCAACTTCAATTATTGATAACTTTTGATCCGGAGCTCCGATTGACGCACCGTTTCCGGCCACGCGACCGCGGTATCGAGCTCTACAAAACCCATACAAGCAATCTTGAGGTAATTTACATTTTTATCTTCGAATCCCAGCCCTTTATTTTTGAATTCATTGGGCAAGAATGTTGAAATTTTGAGCTTCCTTGTGTTGTAGGATCTAATTAACTTGGAGGGAAGGCTTGTTCTTGCCTCTTTTGATCTTTGAGTTTGGTAAGTGACTCAACCCTAAGTTAAATGATTGAGTGTTGTGATTTGATATTGAGTTTGTATGGTTGGATGTAAATTATGTATGTTAGGCAAGGTATATATGTGAATGGATTGAAGTTGATGGAGATTTTGGGAGCTTGATGGTGATATACAAGCTGTAAATCTGATCTTGGAAGCTTTGAGACCTTGAAAAGTGAGAAAGAGTGGGAATTGGAGGTGTTCCGGGTGGAACGGGAATCGGCCAAGGTATGGTTTTGGTTTTCTGTATCTAAAATGTAATGTGGTGTGAAAACGTAGGCTAGTGTCCCTAGGATAGGGCTTTGGAATTGTTGATGTGGTTGTTGGTTAATTTGGATTGAATTAGAAAATGTACGAATGATGATGGTCATGATTGTGAGAGGTTGTATGGGTTGATAAAGCATGAATTTTTGTATGTTATGTGGATTTGATATGTTAGATTGATGAATTGAATAATTGTTGGAAGATTGAGATATGACACGTTGATTATGATGTAAGATTTGGCTAAATATGGTGAAATTGGTAGATTGATGGTTGTATGAGTCATTGGAAATGATTGATGTTGGAAGGATGAGTTTTGGTGGGTTTCGAATGAGTTGGTAAGTATATGTTTGAAATTGGGAGTTTATGAATTTTGGTAAAAATGAAAATTTGATGAACTTCCACAGATCATATCTTGAGTTATTGTTTTTGAAACTTAATGTTTTTTATATCAAATAAAAGGCAATTTCATAAGCTTTAAAATGGTTTAAATTTGGTTGAAATCTGAATTTTGTGGAAGGAGATATGATTGAGGGAAATTCGGGCCAAAAATCTGAATTCTGCAACTTCTGCAGAATTTGTGATTTCTGCTTTGTGTGCGGACGCATAACCCTGTGCGCACGGACACTCGGCGAGAATTTGGTCCTGTGCGCACGCACAGCCTTGTGCGTACGCACACGCGGAGACAGGGCTGCTGGTGGCAGCGCCAGCATGCCCTGTGCACACGCAAAACCAACAAAGGATTGCGAGTTGTGCGTTCGTGTACGCACGCACACGTTAGGATGACACACTGGTGGCAGCACTAGCACACGTTGTGCACACGCCCCACCCTAAGGATTTTGCTTTCTGTGCGTACGCACACACTTAAAAATATTTCTGGGCGTGCGCACGCACACCTCTGTGCGTCTGCACGCGACCCAGTTCTTTTCTAAAACTTTGTTTTCAAGCTCTTCACATTCCTAACAAGCTCGTAACTTTCCGGAATTTTATTTCACACTTATAAATCCCCAATTTCATCCCTTAAGTCTTAATTTGATGATTAAATGTCTAGTGATTGAGAGAAGGCTAGGAAAGGGGTAACTTGTGAGAGAAGAAAAGGGATTTAATGATGGGTATGATGTATAATGATGATGTAAGTAGTCGGGAAGGATGGTGGAGTGCTGAACATGATCTGAGCCGAAAGGACTGAGTATGGAATCATGATTGGTAGGCCGGAATGGCTGAGATGTATACTAATGTATGGCTGTGATTATTGCATATATGCTGAATTGATGATTATTATGACTATTGCACTTCACCTATCTGAGATACGAGTTTTCCTGGATGAAAGCAGTGACTAGCCACCACGTGCTCCAGGTAGAGACTCGATACTCTGCTTACCCTATGTCGCAAGTGTGGCCGGACACTATGAAAGTTCCGGATGAGCTCTCCCCTGTGAATATACACCAGTGAGGGTGTTGGATATAAATTATGATTATGTTTGTGGATAACTCGAGTTGGGGATACGCGACAGAGGGACAGTCCAATGGTTAGCTACCAGGACTTGTCGGGCTGGCTTTATAACTGACAGATGAGACTCATCAGCCACTAGGATAGGCATGCATCATATGCATACATGTGATTTGTCTGAATTGCCTAATTGACTGCATCATTACTTGCTACTTGCTTAATTGTTCTATCTGCTTCCTACTTGTACATTTCCTTGCCTGATATACTTGTGCTTGCATTTATTTCACTATTGGCGGTTGGGAGGTTTGCAGGATTTGGAAAGGGGATATGTATAGTTAGACCGAAGATCCTTAAGTTAGTCGCCTATTTACTTTTGTTATGGTTTAGTTATGTTTATACGCTTCGATTATAATTTGGAAGTTCTAGGATTGTCTTCGGCTTTTCTAGGACATTACATGTTAGATACTTGGGCACTGTTACCATGCTGAGAACCTCCGGTTCTCACCCATGCAGATTTTTATGGTTTTCAGATGCAGTACGTGAGGCTCCTCGCTGAGGCATGCTGGAGACTTTCTTTTGGCGGAGATCCTTGTATCTTGGGGTTTTATTTTGGTTATTATATGCCTGTTTAGATACCATGTTCTCCACTATATATGTATTTTGTATTAACTCCTCCTAGAGGTTATTTTGGAGAAACAGGATTTGTATATTGCCTTTTGGGTTGTCTTTTGGGATTTCCTTACTATATATGTATGTATACTGTATGCTCGGACCGGTTATCTCCGCAAGCCGAGTCTCGAGTCTTGATATATGTATTTTGACACCCCTTTGTATATCTCTTAGCTTTAGTTTGATCTTAAACTGTTCGTTTACGTTATCGATCAGAGTGTTGCGCTTTTGATTTATCGGTTTTGATTTACCAATTTTCTTCAAAGGCTCCTAGTTATGAACATTTTTGCAATACTATATGTACTAAATTTTATTTTAGAGGTCGTAATACCTTGCCACCTCTGTTTTATGACTTAAGCATAAGACCCTGTGTGGTAGGGTGTTATACATTGCATTTTAATTCGATAAAAAAAAGATTTTTGTTTAGAATTGTTAGGCACTTTTTTGACCATATATTTTTTTTCTTTGTCTACAGAATAATCAGGATCTAATGATGAATTTGAAGAAGTACGAATAAAAAAAGTATATTTTTTAGGTGAAAATCTCCCATTATTATTTTTCTTGAGCTTCTTTCTAAGGTTATACATTCCATCCTTAGGCTCTTCTTCATAGAATGATGGACACATCTTTTGACTCTACAAAATGATGACACCAATATTTTGGTTTAATAAGTATATATAATGTTATAACTTATAAGTATATGGTTACAAATTTTGATTTTATTGAAGTATATAATAAGTTGCAACATTGATAGAAAAAAAAAATTAAAGTATATAATAAGTTTGAACATTTTTTTAATAGTTATAATCACTCACTTAAACCCAAAATATTGAAATAAGAGACATTTAAATTAGCATAAATAAAAAACTAACCGATCAAAAACTACAAATAAAACACCAACAACTTAAAAATTCAATGAAACTAGATATTAAAAAATATTACAAAGGAAAAAATATTTGGATAAAAAATATTAAAAGACATCTTGACAAACAACATATTACAAAGGAAAATGTTGTACAACCAAAGTTTTGATACCAAAATGAAGAGACATTATTGAAAATGGGTTTTAAGATTTTTATTATCCAACTACAATAATGGTGATTTAGTTTCTAAAATAAATTAAATTCTGATGATATTTCTCTGGATATTATAATATATAATTGAAAATTTTTATTATCCAAAATACATGGAATATAATCTATCAAAAATTAACTTACTAGATTAACTAATATCAGAATAACTAAACTAACATATTGGGAACATAATCTATCAAAAAGGTCTTACAAATCCAAACTTTTTCTTCCAATCATATATGTATATTTCAAACAAAAATTGATTCACACAAATATGTCTTTAATTATCCAAAAAAAAACTTTTTCATAAAATAAACAATTGAAATTACCTTCTAAAATTGTTGTTCCCTGCTTGACCTAAATCTTTTCTTGTTGGAGGTAACCTCTCTATAAACCAAAACCTTCTTCCTCTTACGATTTTTATTATTACAAGTTAAACCAACTTTACAATCACCGTAACATTTTTAACCCAACTCAATAATTCCATTGAAGTATTGCCACCTTTTTTGTTGTTATTGTCGCCGTCGCTACCACCACATTTCATGTTTTTAACATCAAACTCCTCCAACACTTGTGTTTCGCCATCATTATTATCGCCTCCTCCTTTTTTACCATACTCGGCGAGAATTGACTCGTCGAGAATGAATTGATTCAATACACATACCGTTGTATCTACGTCCAGATCATGATGATAATATTCTTGATTAGGAACTCCCTTGTCTTCCTCATCACTTGACTCTGATGATGATGAATTCACAAGATTCACATAGTTACCACCATGAATTTTTTCGTTGTTTCCATTGTTCGATCACCACCGATATCTATAAAGAATTGTGTCTCATATATATATATATATTAATTTCATACATTATGTATAAAATGTCATTGGTTAAATTATCTTGATTGAACATTTAATAATAACTATATTATTTAGTCAAGCTAAATTGAATCCTAAATTAATACTTAATTCTTTTGACTAGTGAGAGCATCTTTTTAATGCTTTTATGTTAAAATAAAATAATTTGAAATTTGTTTTAACATACTAACATAATATATATATATATATATATATATATCAGAAAAATTTGATAATTTTACATTCGTAGAAATTAAATGAATTTATATAGGGTGAGTATTTATATTCCTGTCCCCTCTCGAGTTATTTATAAGACAGGATTTTATCTCTGTGAATATTTTATAGATCCTTATTTAATTCTTTTGTTGCAAATAATTTTTGCATATATCTGTTTTGGATATCATTTTCAAGTCAAACTCTAGAAATTGACACGCTTAAAACTTTTTTAATACATACCAAAGTAATATATCTTTAATTGACATTCTTGAAATTTTTTTATTAAGATGAGAAAAGATTTATGTATACTTGAATTATTGATGTGCGAATTTAGTTGCAAAAATTAAAATATCTACCGGCATTAATTAATAACTATTTATCATTATATATATATATATATATATATATATATATATTATTTTTTACAATATTTTCTAACTCAAGATAACAAAAATAATTAAATATTCAATATAAATCTGAACTTTAACAACTCACATAAAATCCACATCAATTCTACTCGTGGACATTAAAAAATTAAATCTTAATCCATCTTCGTAGATATTCGGTCTGACCTGTTTTGTCCTATCTTATTTTTTCTTTAACTGTTTTTATAATGATTAAAATTCAACGAATAAAATTAATTCGATGTGATATATATTAAAATTTGTGATTTTTCTAGGGTAGGTGGTGGAATAAAATAAATATTTATTAGATATTTTAAAAATATTTTTATTGTTATTTAAAAAGAATATTTATGACCATTATTTTAATTTATAATATTAAATTTATATTATTAAAATAATTTTTTTTATATTTCTGTAAATATATAGATATGTTAATAGTCAATATGAACCTGAAAAAGGAGAAAAGAAAATGGGCTTTTATGCTTGTTAGTGAAAAATAAGTTTTAATCTCATTGGTTTATTTTTATTTTTATTTTTTTGCTGTGCAGAACAAATATTAATCGTAAGAAGAGAAAGAGAAAGCACTAAAAGTCTAAAACAGAAAATAAAAGACAAAGAGAGAGAAAGAAAGACATACCAGTTTCTAGAGAGAGACAAAGAGAGAAAGAGAGAATCGAAAATTGAAAAGCAAATTTTATTAGTGGATCTCTTTGATGAGTGTTTTAGTTTGAGTTGACCTCTTCTGTGAAACTACAAAATATATATTAAGGGTTTTTTATGATGAGGGTGTTTCTGGAATTTGTTAATTTAAATAAAGCATAAACTATTAATATATCTGAATATTTATGTCGTTGGCAAAAATAATTTTTAAAAATATAAATGATAAATAAATTTTTGAATGATTTAAAAACACGACAAAAATATTTAGTAAATATTATATTTTTTTACGTGGCAAAATTTTTTATATTTAGCAAATGAATTCTCTGACTAGTGACGCGTACGCGTCGCCCACGCTTATGTATGGGGCGACCTTTTTTTATTTTATTTTAAAGCAAAAAAATAGAAACAGGGCACTCTCCTAACTTATATACATTCTAAAGCAACCAGAATTCAAATTTAACAACAACTCTTTTAGTTTTTGAAAATTTTCAAATACAATACAAACACAACTTACACTTCAAGCAAAATACAATTCAACAACAATTATTCTAATCAAAACATGAATCTAACAAACAACCTATCAATCAAAGCAATATAAAGAGTATAGAAATTAAGAAAAACTACCTACAATGGTAACTCAATTCATTCAGTGATTATATCTACAAGAGAATGGAAAGAGATTACCATGGTGGGGTGTCTACCACCTAGCACTTTTATTTATTGTCCTTAAGTTAGACAATTAGGAGGCTCCTTATCAAGGTGGCTTGTGCTTGAATTTATCCTCGAACTCCCATCAATGCTTGGTCCTTCATTGTGCTCCAAGATTTCCAATGAGTTGCACCAAGTCTTGATGGAGTCCTTCACAAGCTTGGAGCTCCCAAAGTTGATCTTCTATTATAGTCCGGGATCCCAAATCTTATTTTCACACCCATCTTCTAATTGATCATCATTGTTCCATCCGGGTGGTAAACACATAGAATTCTCATTGGGGCACCAAATTCTCCTCCTAGACCCATACAATTTAGCATTCTTCCAACCATGGGACCTATGCCTTGAGGGTTCAACCTTAATGAGCCTAACATTATTTTTCCACCCACTACACAATTCTCTCCTACTCTTAACTCCACAAAGAACTCTAATTTGCCCATCCGTTTCAAGCAAACTATATTCAAGTGAGAAGTAAAGCTTAGGGATAGAAATTTTACCCACTTGAATATTGTGTTAGATGGTGACTTAGGAAGGGGTGGTTCCAATGATCTTGCAAGTTCCACTCCCTTGTGCTCTTCCTTGACTACCTCCACCTCTTGGTAAGCTTCTTCAATTTCAATTCCTTACTCACCAAATTCTTCTATACACCCCTCATTGCTCAAACTATGTGTCGGAGGTTGTGCACGGTCCTCCTTGTCATCAATTTCATAACACATTGAGGGAGATTCATTAATTCCAAAAGACACATTGGTTGGTGTGGAATCATCTTCAATAATGGAGCTTGCTTCTTGCTCAACCTCTTCTTCTTGGTAGCTTCCTTCTAATTCAATCTCTTCTTCATTGCTTACCAAGGATATGGGAAGTGAGGTATCTTCTTCTTTAATCTCTATGTCAAGCCCAATGGGAGAGGATTCAATTGTAGATAGAAACTCATCAATGATTGAATCCATCTCTTGATCAACCTCTTCAAAGTCCTCAACCATGATATGCCTTGGAGGTTGTACACCCTCCTCAACATCAATATCAGGCTTCTTGGAAGAGGACTCTCTAATTTTACATTCCCATGGACTTCCAACATCTCCTAGGTCTTCAACCACTTCTTCTGGCTCAATTGTCTCTACTCCCTCCCCTTGTTGCAATTCTTGCCTCAACTCCTCTTCTTCACTTTAAAGCTCCAAATTCACTCCCTCACTATGCTCCTTGATTGCTTCTTCACATTTAACAATGGGAGTACCTTGATTGTATAGGCTTAGGCGGGAGGAGACCATGTTGCTAACGGCTTCCGCCATGGTAGCAATCATGACTTCTAGCTTCTTGAACTCCTTTTGCGTCTCCTCTTGCCTTTGGATGTAAGAGCTAATATCTCTTTGTTGTTCTATCATGAAGGCATGGAGAGATTCATCCATTGGAGGTGGTATGGGAAGAGAGGGTTCATCGTTTGGGAGAAAGGGCTCATAATTGGAAGGTGGTTCATCTTGGTAAGGGTATGAAAATGGTGTAAATGGAGGTGGTTCTTGGGAGTAGTTATGTTGTAATTGTGGTTATGTATGGTTCATATGGCTCATAAGGTGGTTGGTATGGTGGATAAGGATTAGGGTCATATGGAGGTATTTGGTGATAAGGGACTTGTAAGTATGGTGGTTTAAAACTATGTTGAGGGGAGGGATTATTTGTATGTGGTGATTGTAGTTGACAACCACAATAAAGATCACCACATCCATTAAATTGATATGCATTAGGATTTGGATTGTACCCATAAGAAACCGTAGGAGGTTGTTGCCAAGAAGGTTGTCCATGAGCTTGAGGCTCCTCCCACCTCTGATTCCCAAATCCTTGATGCACACCCTCATTAGAGCCTCCATTCCCTACAACATCGTTGTAACCACGCTCATAGCCAAAGTGATGAGAATTCATAATATCAAAAGAAAATAAAGCAAAAACTAATATGAAACAAGAGAAACAAAATTCTACAACTAGCAAATAAAGGAAAAATCAAACTATTCACAATATTCACATATGAACAATAGCCAATAACATAACACCATTGCAATTTTCCAGCAACGGCACCAAAAATTTGATAGAGAGAATTATTGTCGGTCTAGAAATTTCTCTTAATAGAAAAGGAAATTCTTCGTTGTAAGCATAGTTCCAAACCAACTAATAATTCTCAATCAAATTTTAATATTGGTTGTCACATGTACAAACTGTAACACCCTAATTTACCCTAAGCCTTACCTCGCGCCGTAAAGCAAAGGTTAATCAGAGATTACGACAGTTCTAAAGCTCATACGTATAATATATAGAAGAAATAATATAATCTAGAAGCCCGATGAAGGATATAGCTCAAAAATAGGATTTCAAAAGCGCAAACGTACTAACGAAACTACTTGCTTAAGGCACAAGAAACAGATAAGATACAACAAAATATAAGTATATAATATCATAGGAAACTAGCCTCGACTCGCGGAGTTTAAGCCGGCTAGTCATTGATGCGACCCCAAGGGTGTATTGATAAAGATTTTCCTCAATAAAATTGCGTTGCAAGTATAGCTCTACCAACAATAATCCTCGGGTATCAAATTTAGAAGAGGGATTTAGTTGTCACAAGTTTAACCCCAATAGAAATAACCGAAGTATTCAAACCTCGGGTTGTCTCACAAGGAATGGGCAAACATGTGCTTACACATTGGTTAGAAATCCGGGGTTGTGAGTTATGAGTAAGAAAATAAATGGGAATCTTAACAAGCAAGTAATCTTAAATTGCAAGAAACTAATTCAATTAACTAAGCAAAACATGAGCAATTCCAATGAACAAGTAACATCCCACATAATTCTATTCTAAACCAAACAAGTGACTATAACTAAGACAAGTAATTAAGAATTTTGGTTTTCAAATATGAATAATAAAAGCAACTCTTGGCTAGGCATGGGAATTGGGGTCACCATCCTTGTATAATAACCATATCTTGACAATTATGAGGAACCAAACTCACTAAGTCTACTTCTATACTTGAAGTACGTCAAATGGTTTGGTCAACATCAACCCATAAGTTCTAACCTCACTATTAATTAACTTAATAGAAGGTTAGCGTCAATGGCTATCAAATTGATCACTAAGGGCTCCCAAATCATCAAATCCATTAGACCCAATGACTCAAGTTTACCCAATTCCCTTAGCCTAGGCCAAGAGTAAAGAGAACTACTCCATAATCAAAGTAAACATTTTATCAAACACATGGTAAGCATTAACAAAAGACATGTTCAAAATAGCAATTAAATTGAAATCAACAAGTACCCACTAGCAACTATCAACATACAATCACCAAAACAACACAATTAAACATAGAAATCATCAATGTAACATCAACAAGTCAAGATTCACAACATTCATGAAATGGGTATAAAATGACAATTGACAAGAATTCATAAAACTACCACAAGATCTAAGTAAAATTATACTAAGAAATTCAAATTGAACAATTAAAACTAGTAATTAACAAGATCCAATTCACAATTCAACAAGGGAAGATCAAATTAAAACTAGATCTAGAGAAGAACAAGGGTTTCTCTCTCTAGAAGAACAAAGAACCAAAAAAACTAGCTAAAATTGTGTCTTAGTGTAAAATGATTGATCCCCCCTTTTTCCCCTAGCATCCTTGGGTCTTTTCCATGCAGAAACAGCTTGAGATTGGGCCTGATGAGCCTCAAAAATCGCCAGGCACGATTTTCTTTAATGAGGTCACGTGCAGCTTCCCGCACGTGCACGCCATGCGTGCGTGCACGTGCGCGTCGATAGGAATTTTCTGATCCACGTGGATGCGTCCATCCTTGTGCGCCGCTTCCAGCCAACCTCATCCACACGTGCGCGTGGAGTGCGCGGGCGTGCCAATGCTGCTTTTTCCAAAATTCCAAGTCTTCATGTTCCTCCCTTTTGTGCATGCTTTCTTTCTCTCTTCTAGGCCATTCCTACCCTATAATTCCTGAAATCACTTAACAAATACATCACGACATCGAATGGCAATATAAGAGAATTAAAATATGGCAATTTTGAGGCAAAATAAGCATGTTTTTCATCATGGAGCAATATTAGGAAGTGAACACAAAACCATGCATTTCTTGTGAATAAGTGTGAGAAATATTGACGAAACCCCCAAATTCTACACAATATAAATCACAAAATTGGGTTTATCAAATCTTCCCACACTTAAACCAAGCATGTCCTCATGCTTAAAATAAAAAGACCAGAGATCATGGTGAGAAAGGGTTTATGAAATGCAAACTACCTAAGTGGATGTATGCAACTAATGTAAAATCATCTACCTACTTGGTCAATAGTAAATCTATTCTCCAAGAATACATGTGAGCATATAGGGTGAAATTAGCATGTAATTCATGAATCCTACCAAATTGAACACCACTAAGGGGTGCATATGACTTGCTAAACGAAAGCTTGTGAAAGTTGGGAACAAAGAATTGAGCATCGAACCCTCACTGGAAGTGTATCCGCTCTATTCGCTCAAGTGTATAGGGTTCGTCACTCAATCTTCTCCTAATCATGCTTTCCAAGATTTGTCTTTCATCTAACAATCAACAATTACTTAATTCATGGTTACAAGTATCATGAGGTCTTATTCATCGGTTGTAACGGGGCTAGGGTGAAGGTAAGGATGTATATGACCAAGTGAGCTTAAAATTTGAGTCCTTGATTAACCTAGGATACCACTAGAGACATAGAACAACCTATACAACTATAATACATTACCTAGCTACCCTTGAGTTTCACTTTTTGCATACTCACGCATTCTTTTCAATTCACACTCATATGCATTGTTTTCTTCATTACTTTGTCTTGGGGTTTCTTTGTCCCCTTTGTTGCTTATTATATATATATATATATATATATATATATATATATATATATATATATATATATATATATATATAATTTTATTTTTTATTTTTTGATTTTTTATTTTTTTTAGTATTATCCCCTTTTCTTGGGGGCCTTGTGAAAAAAAGTTTCAATGCATACATTTTAATCATTCAATACATGAGTATGTTCTCAAATCCTAGAATTTTTAATTACACTATAATTACACACCTATATATCTACCTGAATTTCCCAAGTATACCCTCCTATTTGAATGATACACATCCTAACTTACCTAAGCTAATCAAGGATCCAAATTTAGGGACATTCATGGTTTTTCACTTAGGGTTGTTGATGTGCTCTATCTAAGAACAAAAAGGATTTATCATGGGCTCAAAATTGGTTAGCAATGGTAGATAAGAGGGTTAAGGCCATTTGGAAAAAGTGACTATTGAAATGATGGCCTCAATCATGTAAATGCATTCATACACAAAGTAATGGATATATAGAATCAGACAAAGCAAGGATCACAATCATAGAGAGAGAGATATGCACACAAGAATGGAAAATAATGGTTAGAAGATGTAACCATGCAATAGGCTCAAAACTTTCATGCTTGTGTTCTTAGCTCAATCACTATGTTCCAAAATACATTCTTAAAGCAAGTTTACTGCAAAAAATTTTCAAAATTTGGTAGGGTACCCCAAAACACAGTTTCTTGGAAAAGAAGTTATTGTTTTGACCAAGCAACTCTATAGAAATTAACTATCATGCAAAGGGTATTTACAAGCAAAACTAACTACACATGCAATATACTAACTACTAAGCAAAAGATAAATCCATGGGTATTGAAGGGAAGAGATTGTTACCCATGGAGATCGGTCGAACGACCTCCCCACACTTTAAAAATTAGCACGGTCCTTCGTGCTACGAACAATGCGCAAAGGGCGGTCGGGACCGAAACCGTCACTATCCTCTCCTTCAGAGCTCCCATCACTCGGGTTTGAGGTGGATGTGAATTTTTCGGGTTCCTCCATACTAGGGGTAACACAACGCAGAAGCTTGTTGATGTAAGTATATCGGCGTTGATTGTGCCGCTCATATCTATCAAGCTTCCGGTGAAGATCTTCTATCCTTTGATGTGTGGATCTTTGCCGTGGTGGTGATGATGAAGTGGAAGGAATAGTAGATGGAAGGGCTATATCAAGACTTGGGTTGTTCATGGGAGAATGTAAGTATTTTCCGCTTGGGACCACATCGCCCTTAGCCGGAACTATAATTTTCCTGTCTTTTGCTTCCCAAGGAACACCCGCAGTAGCAACTAAATCAGATACCAATGCTGAAAATGGCAAATTACCCCGGTCGTGAACTTGACTCATCGCTTGCTTGACAAGAAACGGAATGTTCACCGGCCTCTCCGTGAGAACACACCAAACAAGCAAGGCGAGGTCTGCCGTGAAGGACAACTTGTGGGTGCTAGGTAGCACATAGTGAGATAGGATCTGGGCCCAAGCTCTAGCTTCCACAGTGAGGAAGTGAGCGTCAATGCTTTTGGGCCTCATCCGGAGTCGACCTTGGATCCAATATGCCTCTGGCTCAGCAATGACTCGAAGGATCGAGTCCCAATCAAATCCAAACTTCTCTCGCTGACGTAAGGCTTCTTGGTAGCCATCCATGTCACTTGGTACTGGTAGGAGATTAAGAACTTGCTGAATAGCCTCTTCTGAAACTGAGACTTGCTTCCGGCGCATGTATACCGATTGAAGGGAGGAGAGATGGTAGTTAGTATAGAATTTCTCTACCCAAGAGAGGTTGATTTCCCTTGATTTTCTCAAAAGAAACTCCCATCCTCGTCGTTCAATGCGGGGTAGAATACAAGGGGCAACCTTGTCCGGCGGAGCAAGTAGATGTTCGGGATGATAGTTCCGTACAGCTATGGAGGGGAACATAAGTTCACATAAGCGGTTGGGAAACCTTGAAGAATCTTTCGTCGGCTTGCTCTTTTCCTTCTCATCAATAGGAGCGGGTGTCTTCGCCTTCTTAGTTAAGGATCTGGCTCCCAATGACGAGTGCGCCTTAGAAGTAGATCTTTGGGGTGCCCTCTTTGCGGCCGGTTTCCTAGGAGCTTTCTCCTTGCCTTTCTTGGTGGCCATCCTGAGAAAGGAGGAGAAACAGGAAAACATTAAACCCAAAGAATCATTTTAATAAAAACATGCAACTGAAGGATAGTAATCATAAAGACATGGGTCACAACATTTGGCATGGGATGCAAGAGGAAGTAAAGCATGCAATGGCATGAGAGGAGTAATCTCAAGCATCCATAACAAAGAGCAAGTCATGTACAATGAGTATCTAATTAACAAGCAATATGGACTCAATGTGTGTAGAAAACAATAAGTAAATGAGGGGAAGCATCCAATTGAAAGTACATTGTCAAAAGAAACCAAAATGACATTCATGCATTTCCTCGAACACTTGGTGTGCAATTATCAAGCAAAGAGCGATTATGAGATACTCAATCACTTTAAAGCCCAAAATGAAACATTAATCATCACATAAACGTCACACATTGGCAAAGATAAGAAAAAGGAATGACAAAAGATCTATTAAAGCAAATTAAGCTCAAATTCAACATCCATGGAAAAATAAGGAAAAGGGAAAAGTAAGCAAACAAAAAGTAAGAAACATCATCATGTAAGTAAAAGAGGAACTAAGTAAGCAACAAGAAGCATCTAACTAGAAGAAATAATGCAAAGAAAATAAAAGAAAAGAAATGGAAGAAGTGAAACCTTGAGAAGGATAAGGGAACAAGGTTGAGTTTTCTTTTGTGAAGATGAGAAAGAAATAGGAGAAATGTAGTGCCACCGGAAAAGGTGGTTGTCGCTGGTAAGTGGCCGGAGATGGTGGTGGTGGATTATGGAAGAAGGAGGAGAGAAGGAGGTATGATGGAGGAAGAAGAAAAAAAGAATTAAGAAAGAAAAGGGGTTGAGAAGGGGAAAACAGAATAAGGCGCGAAGTTATAAAACTGCTTCGCGCAACCGGCGCGTGCGTGCACAGTGCGCTGGCGCGTCGATAAGGGCGTTAGCAAGGGACGCGTGCGCGTCAGTGGCGCGCGCGCGAAGGGAGTTATACCCCTGGCACAGAAATGGCACAAAGTTGGCATAAGTCTCTGGTTTTTGTACCAGAGTTGGTGAGTGGCGCAGGTGCGCGGACGCACACCTTGCGCGGACGCGTGCTTGAGAGATTTCGTGACTGGCGCGGATGTGCACAACGCGCGGACGCGTTAGTTTTGGCACAAAGTCAGCTCAAATGTGGCACAACTCTCTGATTTTTGTACCAGAGAGTCCTGATATCGCCATCGGCACGCGCGCGCACATTGCGCTTGCGCGTTGATGGGTGTTTTGCGATGGTGCGCGCAGGCGGCAAGTACGCGAAATGGGCACAACTCTCGGGTATTTGGCCCAAGAGGTGGAATTGCACCACCGGCGCGTGCGCGCACAGTGCACTGGCGCGTCGGTGCCCATTTTTCATTTTTCTATCTTTTTTTTTACAACATAACAAGACCTATTCTAACACATACTTGGTAGGTGCTTACGCTAGTAGTCAAAGAGAATACTTCACAATATCATGCACAATCCAAAACATAGCATTCTCCCTACTTCAACAATTCATCCATACCAAAATGAGGAAAACTACATTAACATCCCATCTATTCACAAGAAGAATAAAACTAGCATTCCTATGCGATCGATTAATCATCAAGATATCACAAGATTCACAAGAATTTAAGGTTACAAACAATATGGTATAAACAAGGAAGATCTTACCACGGTGGGGTGCCTCCCACCTAGCACTTTTCTTTAACATCCTTAAGTTGGATGGTCCTTTTCTTAAGATTCCTCTTTCTTTGGTGCATCCTCCAATAGGTACACCTCTAGCTCTTTTGGGGGCTTGTAACCATGATACTTCTTCACTCTATGTCCATTCACTTTGAAAGTTGCTTCACTCTTGGGATCAAACAACTCCACCACTCCATATGGCTTTATCTCCTTCACATTGAAAGGTCCTTCCCATCTAGAGCAGAGCTTGCCAGGCATAAATCGGAGCCTTGAGTTGTAGAGGAGGACTTCATCACCTTCTTGAAAGTCCTTCTTCCGAATGTGATGGTCATGAAATGCTTTAGTCTTCTCTTTATAGATCCGGGCATTCTCATATGACTCGTTCCTCAAACACTCAAGATCCTCTAGTTGTAACTTCCTAGCTTCACCCGCCTTGGCTAAATCCATGTTGCACTGCTTTACCGCCCAATAGGCTCGATGCTCAATCTCCACCGGAAGGTGGCATGCCTTACCATAGACGATTCGGAAGGGACTCATCCTTATCGGAGTCTTGTAGGCCGTTCTATACGCCCATAGTGCATCTCCTAACCGGAGGCTCCAATCCTTTCTTTGTGGATTGACCACTTTCTCCAAAATCCTCTTAATTTCTCGGTTGGACACTTCCGCTTGTCCATTTGTTTGCGGATGATAAGTAGTAGCAACCTTATGTGATACTCCATAGCGCTTGATCAATGCTTCTACCTTCCTGTTACAAAAATGGGATCCTTGGTCGCTCATGATTGCTCGTGGCGACCCATAACGGCACACAATGTGATTCCTAATAAAAGAAACAACGACATTGGCGTCGTCAAGGCGGGTAGGTATGGCCTCTACCCACTTTGACACGTAGTCAACCGCTAACAGAATATACAGATACCCACTAGAGTTGGAAAATGGTCCCATAAAGTCAATGCCCATACATCAAATATCTCACAGAACAACATAGGTTGCTGAGGCATTTCATCCCTTTGGGATGTGTTTCCCAACCTCTGACACTGATGGCAAGACACGCATAACCGGTTAGCATCCTTGAATAAGGTTGGCCACCAGAATCCACAATCCAACACTTTTTTAGCGGTCCTTTGTGGGCCAAAGTGGCCTCTACATTCAGACGAATGGCAAGCTTCAAGAATTGGTTGGATTTCAGATTCCGAGATACATCTTCGAATTACTTGGTCCACGCCTCTCTTCCACAAGTGAGGGACATCCCAAATATAGTATTTGGAATCACTCCTCAACTTGTCCCTTTGGTTTTTCGAAAAGTTGGGAGGGAAGATTTTCGCAACCAAGTAGTTCGTCATTGGGGCAAACCAAGGAAAGCTATCCGACACAGCATGCAAACTATCCAATGGGAATGAGTCATTGATCGGAAATGGATCAAATTTTAAATTCTCAATGCGGCTTAAATGATCCGCAACCAGGTTTTGAGATCTACTCCGATCCCTAATCTCAATGTTGAATTCTTGCAAAAGCAAGATCCAACGTATGAGTCTAGGCTTTGACTCATTCTTTGTCAACAAGTATTTTAAAGCTGCATGATCCGTGTATATCACTATCTTTGACCCTAGCAAATAATATCTGAATTTATCTAAAGCATGAACAATAGCTAAGAGTTCTTTTTCAGTAGTGGTATAGTTGGATTGTGTTGCATCTAGTGTCTTAGAAGAGTAAGCAATGACATAAGGGAGTTTACCATCGCGCTGTGCGAGCGCGGCACCTACAGCATGGTTCGACGCATCGCACATTATCTCAAATGGCAACGTCCAGTTGGGGCCTCACACAATTGGTGCCATGGTAAGAACTCTCCTTAGCTCTTCAAAAACTTTCACACATTCATCAAACTCAAAATCCACATCTTTTTGGAGTAGGCGCGACAATGGCAAAGCAATCTTGCTGAAATCCTTGATAAAGCGCCTATAGAATCCTGCATGTCCCAAAAACGAGCAGACCTCCCTCACAGATGAGGGGTGAGGTAAAGTGGTGATAACATCGACCTTGGCCGGGTCTACAGAAATGCCTTTATGAGATACTACATGTCCTAACATTATGCCTTGTCGTACCATGAAGTGACATTTTTCAAAATTTAAGACAAGGTTAGTGTCAACACATCTAGCTAAGACCTTGGCCAAGTTCTCCAGACAACAATCAAATGAAGTACCGTAAACGCTGAAATCATCCATAAACACTTCCAGACAATTCTCCATTAGATCGGAGAAGACACTCGTCATGCACCGCTGAAAGGTAGCGGGTGCGTTACATAGTCCAAATGGCATCCTTTTATAGGTAAAGGTGCCAAACGGACAAGTAAACGTGGTCTTCTCCTGATCTTCAGGAGCAATATGTATCTGGAAGTAGCCAGTAAATCCATCAAGAAAGCAGTAGTGAGATTTACCTGCCAAGCGGTCTAGCATCTGATCGATGAAGGGCAAGGGGTAATGGTCCTTCCGTGTAGCGGTGTTCAGTCTTCTGTAGTCAATGCATACTCGCCACGCATTTTGTACTCTTTTAGTGACCATTTCATCGTCGTCCTTCTTGACTGTTGTGATGCTCGACTTCTTGGGGACAACCTGAACGGGGCTCACCCACTCACTGTCTGATATTGGGTATATGATACCCGCATCCAATAATCTGGTGACCTCTTTCTTCACTACATCGAGGATGGTCGGGTTGAGCCTTCTTTGTGGTTGCCTAACCGGCCTAGCTCCATCTTGGAGAAATATCCGATGCATGCACTTGCGGGGGTCAATTCCCACAATATCTGCTAGGCTCCATCCTATTACTTTCTTGTACTTTCTTAGAACATCTAGGAGCTTTTCTTCTTCTTCACTTGAAAGCTTACTAGCAATAATGACCGAAAACTTTTGGTTGTCCTCTAAGAAAGCATACTTCAAATGAGATGGAAAGGGCTTCAGTTCACTTTTTGCCTCAAGCTGAGGTTCCTTTTCATCAAGCTCATGGAGTTTATTCTTGACAACTTTCTCATGTTTATCCTCTTGGTCATCCGTCTCCTCAACAATAGGGTAGCACAACTTGTCATGGTCTTCTTCTTGCAATTCCGCTACCACTTCATCAATTACATCACATCGGAGCACGGAATGTTCTTCGGGAGGATGTTTCATGGCTTCCTCTAAATTGAACTTGATAGTCTTGTCTCCAACCTCAAAGAAATATGTGCCGGTGAAGGCATTTAACTTGAATTTGGAGGTCTTGAGGAAGGGTCTACCAAGTAGAACGGAGGATGAGCTTCTATTGTCTATTGGAGGCATTTCAAAGATGTAAAAGTCAACCGGAAAAACCAATTCCTTGATCGCCACGAGTATACCTTCCGCTCTTCCCATCACTGTGATCACACTTTTATCTGCTAAGGCAAACCTCGCTGCCGACTTCTTTAATGGAGCTAAATTCAACCGCACATAGATAGAAAGTGGCATGATGCTTACACAAGCTCCCAAGTCACACATACAATCATGAAAAGTGTGTCCACCAATACAACAAGACACTAAGCAAGGTCCAGGGTCACCACATTTCTTTGGAATAGGTTCCATCAAGGAAGAAATTGAACTTCCCAAGAATAATGTCTCCAATTCTCCTATCCTATCTTTGTGTGTACACAAGTCTTTCAAAAACTTTGCATACTTTGGAATTTGTTGAATAGAATCAAGAAGAGGTATGATTACCTCAACCTTCTTGAACATTTGAAGCATGTTCAAATCAAATTCCGGTATTTTCTTCGCCTTCTTCACCATGGAAAGGAATGGAATAGGAATGGACTCATCCACTATAGCTTTCCTCTTGGGTTCCTTGAGGTTTACTCCTTCTTCCTCATGCCTTTTGTCTACCACCTCCTCTTCATGTGTAGCTTCAACAACCATTTCTTCCTCATGAATGTCTCCCATGACACTTGGAGGTTGATGGACGTAAATATTCTCATGCCGGTTAGAAACTAGTGATAAATCCGATCATGAGTATAGTCTAACCAACACACGAATACCGCATCAAACAATTCTAAAATCTATGACCGAGAGTATTGATCCCGGGTCGTTCTCCCTAGGAATTGCTTTAGAATGTGCATCATTGATTAGGAAAGCTTTTATGGTTTTGAGAGTTGGCGCAAGAATTCAAACTAGCAAGGTAGTCAACAATTAATTGAAATAAAAGCCTTGGCCAAGGGTGAGCATTGGAAGTTCCATCATTATAGTCTCCTTCAATTATGATAAGAATTGATTGTTGCTTCACTTAGTTAACCCCCTAACAATGGAGGAAAGTCAAATGAGAGTAACTAACTTGAGTCACAAGTCATAGTCTCACCCTAGGAAAGTCTAACTTTAGTGCACTCCAAGTCAATTAGCAATTCTCAATTCATAATCTATAATTGATATCAACTATTCAAGTGTCTCCAATAACTCAACCTCTAAGCCAAGTGAGAGAAATCTACTCCATAGCTAAGGTTGTCATTATCACAAACAGTTGGTAGGCAATTATAGAAAACATGATGTAATTGAGAGAAAAGAATTGAATCAAAGCTATCTAATCCAAACAATCATGAACAATCAAACAATTGAATGAAACCTCAATTCATTAATCCAAATTCAAAGTAACAAAGCATACCAAATCTAGATCTAAGGAATTGAATCAAAAGAACATCAATTAAGAGTAGAAGAAAAGTAGATCCACACTTGTAGCCAAACAAAAAGTTAATTATCAATATATCTCACCAAGAATTCCAAGGAAACTTGCAATGGAGGATGAAAATCTAGAGAGAAGTTGGAGCTTCTCTCTCTAGAAATAAAATGTAACTAACTTCCTAAAAATCTAGAATTATGACTAACTGTCCTAACACTCCTAATCCTTGGTCTTCTTAAGCTTTTCCCTCCAAAATCTGCTCCAAAATAGGGCCTAGGAACCCCCTGAAATCACTGGGCACGTGTTTTATTTAAAAAATCATGTGCGCACATCGACGCGTACGCGCACTGCATGCGTACGCATCCTTGGGCTCTTTTGCGATCTGCGCGCAGGCGTACGGTGCGCGCGAGCGTCATAAGGGATATGGACCAGCCATATAGGCGCGCCGGCTTCTCACTCGGCTCCACTGCACTGGCTCTGGATGAACGTATCCACGCGTACGCGCACTGTGCATGTGCGCGTGCATGTCCAAACTTCCATTCTTTAATTTGTTTCATGCTCCTTCCACTCATGCATACTTCCTTCATTCCTCTTGGCCATTTTTGCCCTATAACTTTTGAAATCACTTAACAAAAGGATCAAGGCATTTAATGGTAATAGAGGAGGATTACAATATCTCAATTTTGATGCAAAAGAAGCATATTTTTATCTATGAGGTAAAATAGAAAAGAGACACGAAATCATGCAGTTTTATATAAATAAGTGTGGAAGATCGTTGATAAAATCCTTAGATTCTATGCATGATAAACCCTAAAAACGGGGTTTATCAACCTCCCCACAGTTAAAGTTTAGCATGCCCTCATGCTAAGGGAAAGCAAAGGATCAAAGGACTACAAGAACGTAGGGCTCATGTGATGCAATCTGCCTACATGAATGCACTACGGTGTATACTACTATCTCCTTGGCCAAGAGCAATTCAATCTTCCTAGAATATACATATGTATATGCACATAGGGCAAGATGATGGGCAATATATGAACTCTACCAATTCTAGTTATCAAAGTAAAATATGCATAACTTGTATGAAGAACGCTCGCGAGAGCCGGGAACAAGGAGTTGGGCTTCGAACCCCTCACCGGAAGTATTTGCACTCTATTTGCTTGGTGTATAGGGTTGATCACTCAATCCTCCCCTACTTCATGCTTTTTTCCAAAATTTGTTTTTCTTCTAACAATAAACATATATTCCATGCATGCATGCAAGTATCATGGGGTCTTTTCTTTAAGTTGTAATGGGGCTAGGGTCAAGGTAAGGATGCATAATTGGTCAAGTGAGCTTGAAATTTGAATATTTGATGAGCTTAAACTTCTCACCTAACCTATGACCTCTTATACAATATTAAAGCTACCCTAACTATCCATTCTTTCACTTTTAACATACTCATGCATTTTCTTTTCATTTCTCAGCACTTGTGCATTGATCTTTATTGAACTTTACTTTGGGGCATTTTGTCCCCTTTTTTTTTTCTTTTCTTGATTTTCTATTTTTTTCTTTTCTTTTGTTTTGCTCATCATTTTTTTCATTTTATTTTTTTTTCAATGCATAAGGTCTTCACATTTAATCAATACATGAGCATGTACCCAATTCCCAATATTTACAATGAAAATACAAAATTATCCTTTTTCTCAACCAATGCCCCAAAACTTTCCACACTTGAATGTTACACACACTAGCCTAAGCTAATCAAAGATCCAAATTAAGAACTTTTATTGTTTTCCACTTTAAGGATTGTAATGTGCTAAATTAAGAACAAAGTGGGTTAAACGTAGGTTCAAATTTGGCTAACAAAGGAAGATAAGAGGTAAGGCTATTTGGGTAAGTGAGTTAATTGAAACGATGGCCTCAATCATATAAATGCATGAATACAAGGAATAATGGACATATATAATTAAACAAATCAAATATCACAATCGTAGGAGGAGAACAATTGCACACAAAAAGGGGAAATAAGTGGTTATAAGATGTAACCACACCATTAGGCTCAAAACTCGCTTGCTTGTGCTCTTAGCTCAAATTCTAATTCCATGTTCCAAAATACATCCTCCAAACAAGCTAAGCATCAAAAGATTTTCAAATTTCAAAATTAGTAGGGTCGCCCTAAAATTCTAGTTTTCTAGGGGAGAAGTCATTGCTCTAACCAAGTGGATTTATTAAGAGATACTGATAGGCAAAAGATGCCAAAAATGAAAGACCTAGTATGCAATCTACTCTAGTTAAAAAGAGGTTCAAGAACTTTATTCGGGTGTTACCTATGAAGACCGGTCGGCCGACCGACCTCCCCACACTTAGAAGTTGGCACGGTCCTCCGTGCCTTGAGTGAGGCGTAGTGGTTGATCGGCTTTCGAGTGTCCATCCACTTCTTCATCGTCGCTCTCTTCATTATCGGTGCCGGTGGACGTGGAAATTCCCGGTTCTTCCATAGGTGGTGCTAGGCAACTTAGAAGCTTCTTGACAAAAGCGTAACGGCGTTGGGAGCACGTAGTGGGCTAGAATTTGGGCCCATGCTTGAGCCTCTCTGGTGAGAAAACGTGCGTCAATGCCCTTGGGCCGGGGCCTCATCCTTCCTCGAATCCAGAATGATTTGGGTATGGCAATGACCTTAAGGATAGCATCCCAATCAAACGCATATTCGTACCGTGCCGACAAAATCTCTTGATAGGCATCAACCCCTTCCGCTAACGGTCCGGTCTTAAGCACATTTTGAATGGCCTCCTCTGTGACGGGAACTTGCCTTCGGCGCACCAATACCGATGTAAGGGACGGGGAGTGGTAGTTGGTGTAAAATTCAACCACCCATGACAAGTTCGCCTCCCGTGGCTTCCTCAATAGGAATTCCCATTGCCGCCATTCGATACGGGGCATAATGAGCGATATGACATGAATCAGAGGGGTTAGAAGGGGCTTCGCATGATAGTTCCTCGGCTTGATCAAGGGATAGACAAGTTCACAATAGCGGTTGGGGAACTCGTTCGGATCCCTCGCCGGATTGTCTTTTTCTAAAACATCAATGTTAGCAACGCTCCTAGTTTTGGTGAGGAGGGGCTTAGCTCGCGGGCCTCGGTGTGCTTTGCCAGTAGACCGTGATGGTGCTTTCTTGGGCGCCTTGCCATTGTCTCTTTTGAGCACCATCCTAGAAAGGAAGGAAAGGTGGTGAAATTAAGCTTAAAGAGGTGCCAAGAAAGAATAATCATGCAAGTGATAAAGCACAAAAGAATAAATGGCTTAGATACATGACAGCTACAACATGTAACTAAGGCAATAATGAAGATCATAGCTAGTCACTAGCATGTGATACATGAGTGGTATAGGCATGCAAACAAGAAGCATGAGAAGCACACACTCTTAACATCAACAACAAGAAGTAAGAAAAATAGGGGATGAGAATGTAGAAATGAAGCAAGAAATGTAGTAAGCTCAATGCATAATTGAACAAACAAGTGAATGAGAAAGAACACCAAAATAGAGAATACTTAGTCAAAATAATTCCAAGGAGTCATATGGGTCTTTCATCAAACACTTGGTGTGCATCCCTTTATGAAAAAAATCTTAGAGAAGAGTGACAATGTAGCATCCCATAAAGCATCATCAATCATCATATCACACCACTAAATACAAAAGAAAGCAAGTAAATCAAACAAACTCAACAATGCAAGAGTAAGCTCCACTTAGAACACCCATGAGAAAATGAAAAGAAATAAGGAAAGAAAATGCAACAAACAAAGAGAACATGAATGCAACTACTTAAGAAAAAGAGTAAGAGCATGTAACTAAGGGAATGGAAAAAGGGAAAAGGAAACAAAAATTAGAAATGAGGAGTACCTTGAGAGGGAGAAGAGGAGATAGGGTATGGAGGTGAGAGAAAGGTTAGTGAAGAAGAAGAGAGGGAAGAGAGAAAAGAGAGGTGTGGGTCCGCCGGAGGTGGTGGTTGTCACTAGTGGTGGCAGAGAAGAGGAGGTGAGGGGAGAGGTGAAGAAGAGGGGTGGTGGTAAGAAGAAAGAAAGAAAGGGAAGGAGAAAGGCATACTCTAATTCAATTGGTCCGCGAAACCGACGCGCGCGCGCCATGCACGCGTGCGCGTGCATGGGCAAAATCAGTAAGGGCGCAGACGCGCACGATGCGCGTGTGCGTGAAGTAGCGAAAGGTGAGTGTGCGCGCGAGCGCCATGTGCGCATGCGCGTGCATATGTGTTGTGCCCTCAGCACATGTTGGGCACAACTCTGGCCCAACTCTCGGGAAAATAGACCAGAAAATAAAATTTGGTGAGCGACGCGGACACGCACGGTGCGCTGACGCGTCGATTGGCATTATGGTCGAGGTACGCGTAAGTTCAGTTGCGCCAGTAGCATGAAATTGGCCCAACCATGGCCCAACTCTCTGGACGATGGCCCAAGATCGCAAAACGCAGTGGTGACGCGTACGTGGCTAGTGCGTGCACGCGTGCTTTTGCGCGAATTGCCATGGACGCGTACGCGTCTCATGCCCGCACGCGTGATGTTAGTTATGCCCAGGGCCCAAAGATGGCCCAGAATTTGCACAACTCTCTGGTAAATGGCCCAGGAGTTGCGAAAGCCTAGGAACGCATACGTGCACAGTGTGCATACGCGTGCTCCCCCTTTTTTTGTTGAATGAATAGAAAAATGCCTAATTGTCATGTGTCCACAGGCCAAACAAGCCAAAGAAGTCAAGAACACCGAAAATCAATGCAAGACCTAAAGAGAGGTGTTCTTCCACCACACAATCAAGTCATTCATAGAGAATTCAATGCAAGGCTTTATGTGTAAAATATCCTAGGTATTTACAATTAAAACTAATCAAAGAAGACTATAGCGAAGCAATCACAAACCAGTTAAGAGTTTAAAAGCTATATACAAAAAGGGTAGAAAGGATAGATCTCACCATGGTGGGGTGTCTCCCACCTAGCACTTTTGTGTAATGTCCTTAAGTTGGACTTTCACTTGTTCATTGCTCTTTGCCAAGAGGTGCATCTTCCAAAAGGAATACCTCAATCTCTTTGTTGCTCTTCATTTGTTCACCATGATACAACTTGAGACGGTGCCCATTGACCTTAAAGATATCCGAACTTGAGGGATGGCACAAATGGTAAACCCCATAGGGTTCCGCCTTCACTACTTGATATGGGCCTTCCCATTTTGACCTTAGTTTACCGGGCAACAATCTCAATCTAGAATTGTAAAGAAGGACAAGATCACTGGCCTTGAATTCTTTGCCTCTTATGTTCCTATCATGGATGGCTTTCATTTTTTCCTTGTAAAGTCTAGAGTTCTCATAAGCTTCAAGTCTCAAACATTCCAACTCCGCTAATTGTAGCTTCCTCTCAATTCCGGCTCCACCCAAACTCGGATTACACTCCTTGATGGCCCAATACGCCTTGTGCTCTATTTCCACCGGCAAATGGCAAGCTTTGCCGTACACCAACCGAAAGGGGCTCATGCCAATTGGCGTTTTGTAGGCCGTTCGGTAGGTCCATAATGCATCGGTGAGCTTGGCACTCCAATCTTTCCTATTGGGTTTCACAATCCTTTCTAAGATACGTTTGATCTCCCGATTGGAAACCTCGGCTTGGCCGTTTGTTTGTGGGTGGTAGGCCGTGGCTACTTTATGCATGATGCCATATTTTCTCATTAGTCCGTCCATTCTTTTGTTGCAAAAATGTGAACCTTGGTCGCTCACGATTGCTCGTGGCGACCCAAATCTACAAATGATATTATTTCTCACAAAAGAAAGGACCACATTAGCATCATCCGTCTGGGTGGGTATTGCTTTCACCTATTTGGACACATAATCAACGTCGAGTAGAATGTAGAGGAAACCATTAGAATTTGGGAATGGCCCCATGAAGTCAGTTCCCCACACGTCAAAAATCTCACAAAATAGCATAGTTTGTTGGGGAATTTCATCCTTCTTAGAGATATTGCCAAATCTAATGCATTGAGAACAAGATTTACAAAAATGAGAAGAGTCCTTGAAAAGAGTTGGCCACCAAAAGCCACAATCTAGGATTTTCCTTGCCGTTCTTTGAGGTCCAAAATGGCCTCCTCCTTCGGAGGAGTGGCAAGCTTCCAAGATTGAGTGGAATTCTATTTGTGGAATGCACCTCCGAATTACTTGATCTGCCCCACATCTCCAAAGGTATGGGTCATCCCACGCATAGTATTTGGATTCGGTTTTTAGCTTATCCCTTTGATGTTTGGAGAGGTTAGGAGGGAAGGAGCGAGATACTAAGTAATTGGCGATTGGTGCATACCAAGGAATGGTTTCCGAGATTGCATGCAAGCTGATAAACCACTATTTTATGGTTTATCTTGTGCTTAATTGAGTGGATTTTATCAACTCTTTACCTACTTATTCATACTATTTTCATGGTTTTACATTTGCCTTCCTAATTATGTGCTTTAATTGAAAACATGCTTCTTTGGCCTTTATATTGCCAATATTAATCCTCTCTTATCACCATTAGATGCCTTGATATGTGTGTCAAGTGATTTCAGAGATTACAGGGCAGGAATGGCTCGAAGGATGGAAAGGAAGCATGCAAAAGTGGAAGGAATACAAGAAGTTGGAGAAATTACTAAGCTGTCCAGCCTGACCTCTCCGCACTCAAATGGCTATAACTTTAGCTAAAGAGGTCCAAATGACACGGTTCCAGTTGCGTTGGAAAGCTAACGTCTGGGGCTTCGATTTGATATATAATATATCATAGTTGCCCTGACGCTAGGTGATGCGGTCGCGTAATCCATGCGGACGCGTCGCAGTGGCGAAAAATCAGCGTGGCAGATTTCTTCTCCAGCGATTTCTGGGCTATTTTCGACCTAGTTTGTGGTCCGGAAAACACAGATTAGAGGATATAAAGTGGGGGAATGCATCCATTCATAAACATAAGCTTTCATATTCACAATTTTAGAATTTAGATGTAGTTTTTTGAGAGAGAGGTTCTCTCCTCTCTCTTAGGATTAGGATTTAGGATTTCTCTTAGTTTTAGGAGTGCCTCTCAATCCCAGGTTCAATGTTCTTTTTCTTTATTTTTCTAATTTAATTTATGAACTCTTCCATATTATATTTGATATCTTTATTAGTGCTAATTGAGGTATTTCAGAATTATGATTGCTTTCTTTTATTTATTATATAAATAATTTGAATTTTTCCCTTTTGGCTTTGGTTGAGTCATTGGAGACACTTGAG
This sequence comes from Arachis hypogaea, assembly GCF_003086295.3. Taxonomy (NCBI): domain Eukaryota; kingdom Viridiplantae; phylum Streptophyta; class Magnoliopsida; order Fabales; family Fabaceae; genus Arachis; species Arachis hypogaea. The sequence goes on along the minus strand of NC_092047.1, from coordinate 31,315,778 downwards.
TTATCAAACTCATTGTTGACTGAAAATTAGAATTCTTCAAGAATTAATTCGAGTTCCAATAACTCTAGCCTTTCCCAAGGAAAGACTAGGACCTAAGGAATAAAAATTAATTCATCCACTTAACTTACCTTCATAGTTAGAGGTTAACAAAGTGGGAGAAAAATCCAATTCTTATTACAATTGATAAGGATAACTAGGATAGGACTTCCAGTTCTTCATACCTTGCCAAGAGATTTTATTATTGTTAATTTATTTTACTTGTTATTTAAATATACCTGTGCCCATTGCCCAAACTCCAAAACCCCAATTTACAAACTCATAACCAATAATAAGAACATACCTCCCTGCAATTCCTTGAGAAGACGACCCGAGGTTTGAATACTTCGGTTATCAATTTATTTAGGAGTTTGTTACTTGTGACAATGGTGCACGGAATTGTGATCTCCAGGCTCGAACAAATCCTGGTAATGGCTCCAAAGCTTGGTGCCCTAATCTTAATTCATAATTGTCACAACTTCGATACAACTAACCAGCAAGTGCACTGGGTCGTCCAAGTAATACCTTACGTGAGTAAGGGTCGAATCCCACGGAGATTGTTGGTATGAAGCAAGCTATGGTCACCTTGTAGATCTCAGTCAGGCAGATATAAAATAGTTATGTGGTTTTCGAATATTAATTAATAAAATAGGGATAGAGATACTTATGTAAGTTATTGGTAGAAATTTCAGATAAGCAAATGGAGATACTTTTCGTTCCTCTGAACCTCTGCTTTCCTGCTATCTTCATCCAATCAGTCTTACTCCTTTCCATGGCTGGCTTTATGCAAGGGCATCACCGTTGTCAGTGGCTACATCCCCTCCTCTCAGTGAATAATATGCTCACGCACCCTGTCACGGCACGGCTATTCATCTGTCGGTTCTCGATCATGCTGGAATAGGATTCACCCTCCTTTTGCGTCTGTCACTAACGCCCAACAATCGCGAGTTTGAAGCTCGTCACAATCATTCAATCATTGAATCCTACTCAAAATACCACAGACAAGGTTTAGACCTTCCGGATTCTCTTGAATGCCGCCATCATTCTAGCTTACGCCACAAAGATTCTGGTTAGGAGATCTAAGAGATATTCATTCTAGCTTAATTCATGTAGAACAGAAGTGTTTGTCAGGCACGCGTTCATAAGGGAGAAGGATGATGAGCGTCACACATAATCATCACCTTCATCATGTTCTTGGGTGCGAATGGATATCTTAGAAGAGAAATAAGAAGAATTGAATAGAAAATAGTAGTACTTGCATTAATCTTTGAGGAACAGCAGAGCTCCACACCTTAATCTATGGAGTGTAGAAACTCTACCGTTAAAAATACATAAGTGAAGGTCCAGGCATAGCCGAGATGGCCAGCCCCCTAAAACGTGATCAAAGGATCATAAGGTAATCCAAAGATGAACAATGGAATAAAAGTGAGACCAAAAGATGGTCCAAAAGACTAGTAAAAGGTCCTATTTATAATAAACTAGTCACTAGGGTTTACATGAGTAAGTAATTGATGCATAAATCCACTTTCTGGGCCCACTTGGTGTGTGTTTGGGCTGAGCCTGAGTGTTGCACGTGCAGAGGCCATTTGTGGAGTTGAACGCCAGTTTCTGTGCCAGTTTGGGCGTTCAACTCTGGTTTTGGATCCTTTTCTGGCGCTGGACGCCAGATTTGGGCAGAAGGCTGGCGTTGAACGCCAGTTTACGTCATCTATTCTTGGCCAAAGTATGAACTATTATATATTTCTGAAAAGCCCTGGATGTCTACTTTCCAACGCAATTGGAAACGCGCCATTTCGAGTTCTGTAGCTCCAGAAAATCTACTTTGAGTGCAGGGAGGTCAGAATCCAACAGCATCAGCAGTCCTTTTTCAACCTCTGAATCTGATTTCTGCTCAAGTCCCTCAATTTCAGCCAGAAAATACCTGAAATCACAGAAAAACATACAAACTCATAGTAAAGTCCAGAAATGTGAATTTAACATAAAAAATAAGGAAAACATCCCTAAAAGTAACTAGATCCTACTAAAAACATACTAAAAACAATGCCAAAAAGCGTATAAATTATCCGCTCATCACAACACCAAACTTAAATTGTTGCTTGTCCCCAAGCAACTGAAAATCAAATAGGATAAAAAGAAGAGAATATACTATAAATTCCAAACTATCAATGAAACAGAGCTTCAATCATATGAGCGGGACTTATAGCTTTTTGCCTCTTGAATAGTTTTGGCATCTCACTTTATCCATTGAGGTTAGAATGATTGGCATCTATAGGAACTCAGAGTTCAGATAGTGTTATTGATTCTCCTAGTTCAGTATGATGATTCTTGAACACAGCTTCTTTATGAGTCTTGGCCGTGGCCCTAAGCACTTTGTTTTCCAGTGTTACCACCAGATACATAAATGCCACAGACACATAATTGGGTGAACCTTTTCAGATTGTGACTCAGCTTTGCTAAAGTCCCCAATTAGAGGTGTCCAGGGTTCTTAAGCACACTCTTTGTTTTTGCTTTGGACCTTGACTTTAACCGCTCAGTCTCAAGTTTTCACTTGACACCTACACGCCACAAGCACATGGTTAGGGACAGCTTGGTTTAGCCGCTTAGACCAGGATTTTATTCCTTTAGGCCCTCCTATCCACTGATGCTCAAAGCCTTGGGATCCTTTTTATTTGCCCTTGCCTTTTGGTTTTAAGGGTTATTGGCTTTTTCTGCTTGCTTTTTCTTTTTCTTTCTCTTTTTTTTTCTATTTTTTTTTCGCCCCTTTTTTTTTCTGCAAGCTTTGTTCTTTGCTGCTTTTTCTTGCTTCAAGAATCATTTTTATGATTTTTCAGATTATTGAATAACATGTCTCCTAGTCATCATTCTTTCAAGAGCCAACATATTTAACATTCTTAAACAACAACTTCAAAAGGCATATGCACTGTTCAAGCATACATTCAGAAAACAAGAAGCATTGTCACCACATCAATATAATTAAACTAAGTTCAAGGATAAATTCGAAACTCATGTACTTCTTGTTCTTTTGAATTAAAACATTTTTCTTTTAAGAGAGGTGATGGATTCATAGGATATTCATATCTTTAAGACAAAGTTACTAACTACTAATGATCATGTAGTGAAGGCACAAACATAGATAAGCACATAATATAGAAAACGAAAAACAGAGAAGGCAAGAACAAGGAATGAATCCACCTTAGTGATGGTGGCGTTTCCTTCTTGAGGAACCAATGATGTCCTTGAGCTCTTCTATGTCTCTTCCTTGTCTTTGTTGCTCCTCCCTCATTGCTTTTTGATCTTCTCTTATTTCATGCAGCATGATGGAGTGCTCTTGATGTTCCACCCTTAGTTGTCCCATATTGGAACTCAATTCTCCTAGGGAGGTGTTGATTTGCTCCCAATAGTTTTGTGGAGGAAAGTGCATTTGAGGCATCTCAGGGATCTCATGGAAGTGAGCTTCTTGCGCCTCTTGAGCTCCATGACTGGGCTCTCTTGCTTGCTCCATCTTTTTCTTAGTGATGGGCTTGTCCTCTTTGATGAGGATATCTCCCTCTATGTCAATCCCAGCCGAATTGCATAGGTGGCAGATGAGGTGAGGAAAGGCTAACCTTGCCATAGTGGAAGACTTGTCAGCCACCTTGTAGAGTTCTTGAGGTATAATCTCATGAACTTCCACCTCTTCTCCAATCATGATGCTATGGATCATGATAGCCCGGTCTATAGTAACTTCAGACCGGTTGCTAGTGGGAATGATTGAGCATTGAATAAACTCCAACCATCCTCTAGCTATAGGCTTGAGGTCCAATCTTCTTAGTTGAACCGGCTTGCCTTTGGAGTCAATCTTCCATTGAGCTCCTTCTTCACATATGTCCATAAGGACTTGGTCCAACCTTTGATCAAAGTTGACTCTCCTTGTGTAGGGGCGTGCGTTCTCTTCCATGTATGGCAAGTTGAACGCCAACCTCACATTTTCCGGACTAAAATCTAAGTATTTCCCCCGAACCATTGTAACATAGTTCTTTGGATCCGGGTTCTTACTTTGATCATGGTTCTTGGTGATCCATGCATTGGCATAGAACTCTTGAACCATTAGGATGCCGACTTGTTGGATGGGATTTGTTAGAACTTCCCAACCTCTTCTTTGAATTTCATGTCGGATCTCCGGATACTCATTTCTTTTGAGTTTAAAAGGGACCTCAGGGATCACCTTTTTCTTGGCCACAACATCATAGAAGTGGTCTTGATGGGCTTTGGAGATGAACCTTTCCATCTCCCATGACTCGGATGTGGAAGCTTTTGTCTTCCCTTTCCCTCTTCTAGAGGATTCTCCGGTCTTAGATGCCATCAATGGTAATGGAAAAACAAAAAAGCTATGCTTTTACCACACCAAACTTAGAATATTGCTCGCCCTCGAGCAATAAACAAAAGAATAGAAGAAGAAGAAGAAGAAATATGGAGAGGGAGAGGGAGATGTGGTTTCGGCTAAGGAGAGTGTAGAGGGGTGTGTTGTGTGAATTTGGTGAAGAATGGAGGTCTTTATATAGGGAATGGAGGGGGGGTTAAGGTTCGGCCATATGGGTGGGTTTGGGTGGGAAATTGGTTTTGAATTTTGATGGTAGGTGGAGTTTATGGGGTAGGTTTATGGGGAAGAGGAGATGGATGTGAGTGGTGAAGGTTTAGTGGGGAAGAGAGAGATTGAGGTGATTGGTGAGGGGTTTTTAGGTAAGAGTGTTTATGGGGTTGTGTGAAAGAGAGTGGTGAGAAGAAGTGAGTGGAGGTAGGTGGGGATCCTGTGGGGTCCACAGATCTTGAGTGGATCCTGTGGGGTCCACAGATCCTGAGTGGATCCTGTGGAGTCCACAGATCCTGAGGTGTTTAAGGATTTACATCCCTGCACCCATTAGGCATGTAAAAATGCCTTTGTATCCAACTCTGGGCGTTCAGCGCCAGGTTGGTGACCATTTTGGGCGTTCAACGCCCATCTGTGTGCCATTTCTGGCGTTGAACGCCAGAACCATGCCTGTTCTGGCGTTCAGCGCCCAGAAGCTGCCCATTTTGGGCGTTCAGCGCCAGAACCATGCTCTGTTCTGGCGCTGAACGCCAGACAGATGCTCCTCCAGGGTGTGATTTTTCTTCTGCTGTTTTTGATTCCGTTTTCAATTTTTCTATTTATTTTGTGACTCCACATGATCATGACCCTATGAAAACATGAAAAACAATAAAAATAAGAATTAGATAAACATTGGGTTGCCTCCCAACAAGCGCTTCTTTAATGTCAATAGCTTGACAGTGGGCTCTCATGGAGCCTCACAGATGTGCAGAGCTTTGTTGAGACTTTCCAACACCAAACTTAGAGTTTGGATATGGGAGTTCAACTCCAAACTTAGAGTTTGGTTGTGGCCTCCCAACACCAAACTTAGAGTTTGACTGTGGGGGCTCTGGTTGACTCTGCTTTGAGAGAAGCTTTTCAAGCTTCCTCTCCATGGTTGCAGAGGGAGATCCTTGAGTTTTGAATACAAGGGAGTTCTCATTCCATTGAAGGAATATTTCACCTCTGTCAACATCAATCACAGCTCTTGCTGTGGCCAGGAAAGGTCTTCCTAGGATGATAGATTCATCCTCTTCCTTTCCAGTATCCAGGACTATGAAATCAGTAGGTATGTAAAGGCCTTCAACCTTTACTAATACATCTTCTACTTGTCCATAAGCCTGTCTTCTTGAGATGTCTGCCATCTCTAGTGAGATTTTAGCAGCTTGCACCCCATAGATTCCCAGTTTCTCTATTACAGAGAGGGGCATGAGGTTTATTCCTGAACCCAGGTCATACAGAGCCTTAAAGATCATGGTGCCTATGGTACAGGGTATTATGAACTTTCCAGGATCCTGTCTCTTCTGAGGCAATGTCAGTTGATCCAGATCACTTAGTTCATTGATGAACAAGGGAGGTTCAACTTCCCAAGTATCAATGCCAAATAATTTGGCATTTAGCTTCATGATAGCACCAAGAAACTTGGCAGTTTGCTCTTCAGTAACATCCTCATTCTCTTCAGAGGAGGAATACTCATCAGAGCTCATGAAGGGCATAAGGAGGTTCAATGGGATCTCTATGGTCTCTAGATGGGCCCCAGAGTCCTTTGGTTCCTCAGAGGGAAGCTCCTTATTGACCACTGGACGTCCCAGGAGGCCTTCCTCCTTGGGATTCACGTCCTCTCCTCTCCTCACAGGTTTGGCCATGGCGCTTATGTCAATGGCCTTGCACTCTCCTTTTGGATTCTCTTCTGTATTGCTTGGGAGAGTACTAGGAGGGATTTCAGTGATCCTTTTACTCAGCTGGCCCACTTGTGCTTCCAGATTTCTAATGGAAGACCTTGTTTCATTCATGAAACTTACAGTGGCCTTAGATAGATCAGAGACTAGATTTGCTAAATTAGAAGCATTTTGTTCAGAGTTCTCTGTCTGTTGCTGAGTTGATGATGGAAAAGGTTTGCTATTGCTAAACCTGTTTCTTCCACCATTATTAAAGCCTTGTTGGGGCTTTTGATCCTTCCATGAGAAATTTGGATGATTTCTCCATGTTGAGTTATAGGTGTTTCCATAAGGTTCACCTAAGTAATTTACCTCTGCTATTGCAGGGTTCTCAGGATCATAGGCTTCTTCTTCAGAAGATGCCTCTTGAGTACTGTTGGATGCAGCTTGCATTCCATGCAGACTCTGAGAGATCATATTGACTTGCTGAGTCAATATTTTATTCTGAGCCAATATGGCATTCAGAGTATCAACTTCAAGAACTCCCTTCTTCATAGGCGTCCCATTATTCACAGGATTCCTTTCAGAAGTGTACATGAACTGGTTATTAGCAACCATGTCAATGAGTTCTTGAGCTTCTGCAGGCGTTTTCTTTAGGTGAATGGATCCACCTGCAGAAGTGTCCAATGACATCTTTGATAGCTCAGATAAACCATCATAGAATATATCCAGGATGGTCCATTCTGAAAGCATGTCAGAAGGACACTTTTTGGTCAACTGTTTGTATCTTTCCCAAGCTTCATAGAGGGATTCACCTTCTTTCTGTCTGAAGGTTTGAACATCAGCTCTAAGCTTGCTCAGCTTTTGAGGAGGAAAGTACTTGGCTAAGAAAGCCGTGACCAGCTTATCCCAAGAGTTCAGGCTGTCTTTGGGTTGAGAATCCAACCATAATCTAGCTCTGTCTTTTACAGCAAAAGGGAAAAGCATGAGCCTGTAGACTTCAGGATCTACTCCATTAGTCTTAACAGTATCACATATCTGCAAGAATTCAGTTAAGAACTGAAAAGGATCTTCAGATGGAAGTCCATGAAACTTGCAGTTCTGCTGCATCAGAGAAACTAATTGAGGTTTCAGCTCAAAGTTGTTTGCTCCAATGGCAGGAATGGAGATGCTTCTTCCATGTAAATTGGAATTAGGTGCAGTAAAGTCACCAAGCATCTTCCTTACATTATTATTATTTTCGGTTGCCATCTCCTCTGCCTGTTCGAAAATTTCTGAAAGGTTATCTCTGGATTGTTGTATTTTAGCTTCTCTTAATTTTCTCTTTAGAGTCCTTTCAGGTTCTGGATCTGCTTCCACAAGAATGTTCTTATCCTTGCTCCTGCTCATATGACAAAGAAGAAGGCACAGAAAACTAATAATAATAATAGAGATCCTTTATACCACAGTATAGGGATCCCTTTGTGAGTGGAAGAAAAGAAGGGGAGACAAAGAATGTAATATAATGGAAGAAACACAACTGTGAGGATGGAAGAGAGGTGAAATGAGATGTTAGGATATGAATGAATAAATAGAATAGGATGGGGGAGGGATAATTTTCGAAAATTATTTTGAAAAAGAGTTAGTGATTTTTGAAAAATGGTTTTTTTTTTTTTTTTTGAAAAATGTTAGAAATTTTCGAAAATTTTTGAAATCAAAAATAAAAATAAAAATAATTAGTTAATTAAAAAGAAGTTTTGAAAAAGGGGGAAGATATTTTCGAAAATTAGAGAGAGAGAGTTAGTTAGGTGGTTTTGAAAAAGTTAAGAAACAAACAAAAAGTTAGTTAGTTAGTTGAAACAAATTTTGAAAAGATAAGAAGTTAGGAGGTTATAGAAGATATTTTGAAAAGATATTTTTGAAAAAGATAAGATAAGAAGATATTTTTGAAAAGATATGATTGAAGTTAGTTTTTTTTTGAAAAAGATTTGATTTTTAAAATCTCAATTAATGACTTGATTCATAAGAAATCACAAGATATGATTCTAGAACTTAAAGTTTGAATCTTTCTTAACAAGCAAGTAACAAACTTCAAATTTTTGAATCAAAACATTAATTGTTTATGTTATTTTCGAAAATTTGGTATAAAAATAAGAAAAAGATTTTTGAAAAATATTTTTTTGAAATTTTCGAAAATAACTAAGAATTTTGAAAAAGATTTGATTTTTGAAAAAGATTTTAAAAAAGATAAGATTTTCAAATTGAAAATTTGATTTGACTCATGAGAAACAATTTGATTTTAAAAAATTTTTGAAAAAGTCAACTCAATTTTCGAATTTGATGAGAGAAAAAGGGAAAGATATTTTTTTGATTTTTTGAAATTTTTATGAAAAACATGAAAAATATGCAATGCATGAAATTTTTAGATCAAAACAATGAATGCATGCAAGAATGCTATGAATGTCAAGATGAACACCAAGAACACTTTGAATGTCATGATGAACATCAATAACATATTTTTGAAAAATTTTTAATGCAAAGAAAACATGCAAGACACCAAACTTAGAATTCTTTAATGCTTAGACACTAAGAATTCAAGAATGCATATGAGAAACATGAAAAGATACAAAACAAAAAAAATCATCAAGATCAAACAAGAAGACTTACCAAGAACAACTTGAAGATCATGAAGAACACCATGAATGCATGATATTTTCGAAAAATGCTAGATGCATATGCAAGTGACACCAAACTTATGATATGACTCAAGACTCAAACAAGAAACAGAAAAATATTTTTGATTTTTATGATTTTCTAATTTTTTTGGATTTTTTTCGAAAATTATATGAAAAAGAAAAAATCAGGATTCCAAAATTTTTAATATGAATTCCAGGAATCTTGCATTCTTAGTCTGAAGCTTCAGTCCAGGAATTAGACATGGCTCACTAGCCAGCCAAGCTTTCAAAGAAAGCTCCAGTCCAAAACACTAGACATGGCCAATGGCCAGCCAAGCTTCAGTCTTTAACACGAGAGTATATTGCTCTTTGATAACAAATTGCAAGCCTCAGTCCAAATAAATTTAGACATGGCTTTACAGCCAGCCAGGCTTCACATGCTTCATGAAACACTAGAATTCATTCTTAAAAATTTTGAATAAAAATTTTTTTAAAAACATTTTAATATTTTTTTTTTTGAAAAATTTTTGAAAAGAAAATAAAAAGAAAATTACCTAATCTGAGCAACAAGATGAACCGTCAGTTGTCCAAACTCAAACAATCCCCGGCAACGGCGCCAAAAACTTGGTGCTGTTGCCGGATCAAAAGGGAATCTGGCACTGATGTTACCGGACCAAAAGCTTGCCGAAGACTCAAACAATCCCCGGCAACGGCGCCAAAAACTTGGTGCACGGAATTGTGATCTCCAGGCTCGAACAAATCCTGGTAATGGCTCCAAAGCTTGGTGCCCTGATCTTAATTCATAATTGTCACAACTTCGATACAACTAACCAGCAAGTGCACTGGGTCGTCCAAGTAATACCTTACGTGAGTAAGGGTCGAATCCCACGGAGATTGTTGGTATGAAGCAAGCTATGGTCACCTTGTAGATCTCAGTCAGGTAGATATAAAACAGTTATGTGGTTTTCGAATATTAATTAATAAAATAGGGATAGAGATACTTATGTAAGTTATTGGTAGAAATTTCAGATAAGCGAATGGAGATACTTTTCGTTCCTCTGAACCTCTGCTTTCCTGCTATCTTCATCCAATCAGTCTTACTCCTTTCCATGGCTGGCTTTATGCAAGGGCATCACCGTTGTCAGTGGCTACATCCCCTCCTCTCAGTGAATAATATGCTCACGCACCCTGTCACGGCACGGCTATTCATCTGTCGGTTCTCGATCATGCTGGAATAGGATTCACCCTCCTTTTGCGTCTGTCACTAACGCCCAACAATCGCGAGTTTGAAGCTCGTCACAGTCATTCAATCATTGAATCCTACTCTGAATACCACAGACAAGGTTTAGACCTTCCGGATTCTCTTGAATGCCGCCATCATTCTAGCTTACGCCACGAAGATTCTGGTTAGGAGATCTAAGAGATATTCATTCTAGCTTAATTCATGTAGAACAGAAGTGTTTGTCAGGCACGCGTTCATAAGGGAGAAGGATGATGAGTGTCACACATAATCATCACCTTCATCACGTTCTTGGGTGCGAATGGATATCTTAGAAGAGAAATAAGAAGAATTGAATAGAAAACAGTAGTACTTGCATTAATCTTTGAGGAACAGCAGAGCTCCACACCTTAATCTATGGAGTGTAGAAACTCTACCGTTAAAAATACATAAGTGAAGGTCCAGGCATAGCCGAGATGGCCAGCCCCCTAAAACATGATCAAAGGATCATAAGGTAATCCAAAGATGAACAATGGAATAAAACTGAGACCAAAAGATGGTCCAAAAGACTAGTAAAAGGTCCTATTTATAATAAACTAGTCACTAGGGTTTACATGAGTAAGTAATTGATGCATAAATCCACTTCCTGGGCCCACTTGGTGTGTGTTTGGGCTGAACCTGAGTGTTTCACGTGCAGAGGCCATTTGTGGAGTTGAACGCCAGTTTCTGTGCCAGTTTGGGCGTTCAACTCTGGTTTTGGATCCTTTTCTGGCGCTGGACGCCAGATTTGGGCAGAAGGCTGGCGTTGAACGCCAGTTTACGTCGTCTATTCTTGGCCAAAGAATAAACTATTATATATTGCTGGAAAGCCCTGGATGTCTACTTTCCAACGCAATTGGAAGCGCGCCATTTCGAGTTCTGTAGCTCCAGAAAATCCACTTTGAGTGCAGGGAGGTCAGAATCCAACAGCATCAGCAGTCCTTTTTCAACCTCTGAATCTGATTTCTGCTCAAGTCCCTCAATTTCAGCCAGAAAATACCTGAAATCACAGAAAAACACACAAACTCATAGTAAAGTCCAGAAATGTGAATTTAACATAAAAACTAAGGAAAACATCCCTAAAAGTAACTAGATCCTACTAAAAACATACTAAAAACAATGCCAAAAAGCGTATAAATTATCCGCTCATCAGACAACCAAAACGTTTGTAAGAAAGGTTGATTGCTTGGTTTAGTAACTATACTTGCAACGAGAGTTTACTATAACTTCTAAACCATCAATATTCAGTTCTCATCACAAGCCCTCAAAGGGAAATGAATCATTGATAGGAGTAGTATCGCCTGTTGTATGTTCAAGGCGACTTAGATGGTCCGCCACTAGGTTTTGCATACCACTCCTATCCTTGATTTCCAAGTCAAACTCTTGTAACAATAAAACCCATCTAATCAATCTCGGTTTGGATTCCTTCTTAGCCAACAAATACTTTAATGCCGCATGATCCGAGTACACTACCACTTTTGAGCCGAGAAGATATGCTCGGAATTTGTCCAAGGCAAAAACAATGGCCAAAAGTTATTTTTCGGTAGTAGTGTAGTTGGATTGGGCTCCATCTAATGTTTTTGATGCATAGGCTATGACATATGGATTCTTACCCTCGCGTTGTGCTAACGCGGCTCCCACGGAAAAATTTGAAGCATCACACATTATTTTAAATGGCCGACTCCAATCCGGCCCTCGCACAATGGGAGCTTGGGTCAATGCTACCTTGAGCTTATCGAAAGCCTCCATGCATTCCTTGCTTAAATCAAACTCAACATCCTTTTGTAGCAACCTTGAAAGGGGCAATGCTACCTTGCTAAAATCCTTGATGAATCTCCGATAAAATCCTGCATGTCCAAGAAAAGAGCGGACCTCCCTCTCGGAGGAGGGGTAAGGCAAACTAGATATGACATTAATTTTAGCCGGATCTACGAAGATAAAATCCTAAAACAATGCCTTGTTTGACCATGAAATGACATTTCTCAAAATTTAAGACAAGGTTGGTTTTAGTACATCTTTCCAAAACTTTTTCAAGACTATCCAAGCAATGATCAAAAGAATCACCATATACCGTGAAATCATCCATGAATACCTCCATGCATTGCTCTAGAAAATCCGCAAAGATGCTCATCATGCACCTTTGGAAAGTTGCCGGTGCATTGCATAAGCCGAATGGCATACGCTTGTAGGCATAAGTTCCAAAAGGGCAAGTAAATGTTGTTTTTTCTTAGTTCTCTAGAGCAATGTGTATTTGGAAGTATCCCGAATAGCCATCTAGGAAGCAATAACGAGATTTACCGGATAATCGATCGAGCATTTGATCGATAAACGGAAGTGGAAAATGATCTTTTCTAGTGGCCGCATTCAACCTTCGATAGTCTATGCATACTTGCCAAGAGTTTTGCACCCGTGTTGCTATGAGCTCCCGGCTTTCGTTCTTGATTGTGGTTACCCCGGACTTCTTAGGCGGCACAACTTGAATGGGGCTCACCCATTCACTATCCGAAATAGGGTAGATGATGTCCACCTCAAGTAACCGTGTTACCTCTTTCTTGACAACCTCCAAAATAGTAGGATTTAATCGCTTTTGAGGTTGTCTTACGGGTCTAGCTTCCTCTTCCAAAAAGATCCGGTGCTCATACACTTGGGACTTATCCCCACTAGATCCGCCAAACTCCACCCTATTGCCCTTTTGTTCTTCTTCAAAACACATAGCAACTTCTCTTCTTGTTGAGGATTTAGTTCCCTTGCTATGGTCACCGAAAACTTGTGGGCTTCATCAAGGTATGAGTACTTTAGGTGGGGTGGTAATGGCTTCAATTCTAGCTTTTGCTCTTGGCTTGTCACTTGAACTTCTTCACTTGGATCTTCACTATTTCCTTCAATCATATGTTTCTCTTTTAGCTTTGCATAATGCACTTCCGCTACAATGTTGTCAATTAGATCATACCGGAATATGGAATGGTTCTCTGGTGGGTGCCTCATTGCCTCTTCTAGGCTAAAACTTACAACTCTCCCATCTATCTCGAATGAGTAGGTCCCCGAATGGGCATCCAACTTGAATCTAGAGGTCCTCAAAAACGGCCTCCCAAGTAGGATAGATGATGCCCTCTCGAATTCACTTGGTGGCATCTCAATGATATGGAAATCAATTGGAAATATCAAACCCTTGATGTTGACCAACACATCTTCCGTAATACCCGACACGGTTATTATGCTCTTGTCCGCCAAGACAAACCTAGCCGCCGACTGCTTCAACAGTGGAAGCTTCAATAAATGATAAACGGAAAGAGGCATAATGCTAACGCATGCACCAAGGTCGCACATACAATCAACGAATTGGACTCCATCAATGATACAAGAAACTAAGCAAGGACCCGGATCAACACACTTTTCCGGAATGGATCCCATCAAAGCCGAAATGGAACTACCCAATGGAATGGTTTCCAACTCATGAATTCTATCTTTGTTCATACACAAGTCTTTAAGAAATTTCGCATATTTAGGCACTTGATATATAGCATCAAAGAGGGGGATGGTTACCTCCACTTTCTTGAACATATTCACCATAGTAGGGTCAAGTTCCACACGCTTCTTAGCCTTTCTTGCCAATGTGGGAAATGGAATTGGTTGAGCTACTTTCTCCAAGATTTGCTCATTTCTAGGGACTTCACTCCTTGGTTGAGGGTCTTCATCTTCAACTATTACATGTGACTCCTCCTCCTCTTCAATTTCTTCTATCTCAACTCCATCTTCCTCTTGAGCAACTTTCATTTGGTTAGGTGCCTTTGAATCTCTTTCTTTCAATTGCATTCTGGACCTCAAGGTTATGGAGTTGATGCCACCTTTGGGGTTGGGCAAAGGTTGAGAGGGTATGGCACTAGAGGTTGAGGCTTGAGGAGTGGGAATAGAAGGTGGCTCCATGCGAGCAATGAGAGCTTGGAGAGTAGAAGTGAGGCCATTAAGGCTTGAGTTGAGGGTGTTTTGGAGTTCCTTTTGTCCTTAGAGTATGGATCGGAGTGTGTCATCTTGATTTGGAGATGTGGAAGGGTAGGTAATTTGTGGTGCTTGGGGTTGGTTGGGTGGAAGTGGTTGTCTATGAGGTAGTATGTAGGTTTGATAGTTCCTTCCTTGATTTGGTTGTTGGTTTGGAGGGTTTTGTGCATAGCAGTTTTGTGAAGTGTTGTTGTTCCATCTTTGGTTGCCTCCATTGTCCCTTCCTCCTTGTTGATAATTGTCCCGCCAACTTTGGTTGGAGCTATCCCTCCATCCTTGATTGGAGTTGTTACTCCCTTGGCTATAGTTGCCTCCTTGTTGGGGGTACCCTTGGTTATAATTGCTCCCTTGGTTATGGTATCCTTGATTGGAACGTTCATAGTAGGGGCGATCATAAAAGTTATGGGTAGCCGCTAGAGTATTATTTTCTTGGAGACTTGGACATTCGTCCGTGTAGTGGGAGTAGCATGAGCAAATGCCACACACTCTTTGGGGGATCAATTGTTGACATTATTGGTTTTGAGGAGAAGGTTGTTGTTGAGATGGAGGTTGTTGTTGATTCACTTGGAGTTGCTTTAGAAGGCTTGTCATTTCACACAAGGTCAAGGTAAGGGTAGCGGTCTCACCACTACAAGAAACTTCATTTACGGCCTTTGGACGGTTGACTCTCCGTCTAGCATGTTGAGTGGACTCGGCTAAGTCGGTAATGAGTTGCCATGCCTCCTCCGCCGTCCTATACTTTGACAAAAAACCGTTGCTTGAAGCATCCAACAAATTCTTATCTTGCTCCCTCATGCCTTGGCATACATAGCTAAGCAAGACTTGAGTGTCAATCATATGGTTGGGACATGAATCAAGAAGTTTGCAAAACCGTTCCCAATATTCATACAACGTTTCCATCTCGCCTTGTACAATACATGAGATCTCCTTTCTTAGCTTGTCCGTCATTTCCACGGGCATGAACTTATCAAGAAATTCTCTCCTAAGCAAATCCCAATCGGATACAACATCACTAGGTAAGGTATAGAACCACTCCTCGGCTCTTCCCTCAAGAGAAAAGGGGAAGGCGAACAACCATATAACCACTTCATCGGATCCTTCCCGCCTAGTAGTTGAGCACACACCATGAAAGTCCTTGAGGTGTCTAATTGGATCTTGTGCGGGAAGTCCATGGAACTTTGGTAAGAGATGGATGAGAGCGGTCTTGAGTTCAAATTTTGCATTCAAGTTGGGATGAAGTACATGTAGAGGTTGGAGAATAAAATCCGGGGCACCCGCTTCCTTGAGAGTAACTCTCCTTGGAGCGGCCATGTTGTCAAAACCTAGATCAAAAGAAAAACTATTAGTAGTATCAACGGAAGAGTAATTGGTGCCTTCGTTGGATGACGATGATATGGTTGGTGAATTGGTAAAAACTTTTCACCTTCCTCAAAGACCAACCGCCTCCGAGCTTGCCTAATATGAAGCAAGGTTCTTTCAATTTCCGAATCAAAAGGTGCTAAGCTTGGATTTGGTAGCGAACGCGTCATACAATGAAGGAGATAAGAAACTCATGACATCAATTGGTATCTAAGCAAAGACTAATCCTAACTATCAATCAAATAAGCAAACAATCAATTAAGAGAGAAATGCAAGTATTCACATATCAACATATTCACACTAATCACTAGAATGGCACACATAAGCAACTCCCCGGCAACGGCGCCATTTTGATGGACGTAAATATTCTCATGCCGGTTAGAAACTAGTGATAAATCCGATCGTGAATATAGTCTAACCAACACACGAATACCACATCAAACAATTCTAAAATCTATGACCAAGAGTATTGATCACGGGTCGTTCTCCCTAGGAATTGCTTTAGAATGTGCATCATTGATTAGGAAAGCTTTTATGGTTTTGAGAGTTGGTGCAAGAATTCAAACTAGCAAGGCAGTCAACAATTAATTGAAATAAAAGCCTTGGCCAAGGGTGAGCATTGGAAGTTCCGTCATTATAGTCTCCTTCAATTATGATAAGAATTGATTGTTTCTTCACTTAGTTAACCCCCTAACAATGGAGGAAAGTCAAATGAGAGTAACTAACTTGAGTCACAAGTCATAGTCTCACCCTAGGGAAGTCTAGCTTTAGTGCACTCCAAGTCAATTAGCAATTCTCAATTTATAATCTACAATTGATATCAACTATTCAAGTGTCTCCAATAACTCAACCCCTAAGCCAAGTGAGAGAAATCTACTCCATAGCTAAGGTTGTCATTATCACAAACAATTGGTAGGAAATTATAGAAAACATGATGCAATTGAGAGAAGAGAATTGAATCAAAGCTATCTAATCCAAACAATCATGAACAATCAAACAATTGAATGAAACCTCAATTCATTAATCCAAATTCAAAGTAACAAAGCATACCAAATCTAGATCTAAGGAATTGAATCAAAAGAACATCAATTAAGAGTAGAAGAAGAGTAGATCCACACTTGTAGCCAAACAAAAAGTCAATTATCAATAGATCTCACCAAGAATTCCAAGGAAACTTGCAATGGAGGATGAAAACCTAGAGAGAGGTTGGAGCTTCTCTCTCTAGAAATAAAATATAACTAACTTCTTAAAAATCTAGAATTATGACTAATTGTCCTAACACTCCTAATCCTTGGTCTTCTTAAGCTTTTCCCTCTAAAATCTGCTCCAAAACAGGGCCTGGGAACCCCCTAAAATCGCTGGGCACGTGTTTTATTTAAAAAATCATGTGCGCACATCGACGCGTACGCACACTGCACGCGTACGCGTCCTTGGGCTCTTTTGCGATCTGCGCGCAGGCGTACGGTGCGCGCGAGCGTCATAAGGGATATGGCCCATCCATATAGGTGTGCCGGCTCCTCGCTCGGCTCCACTGCGTTGGCTCTGGATGAGCGTATCCACGCGTACGCGCACTGTGCGCATGCGCGTGCAAGTCCAAACTTTCATTCTTTAATTTGTTTCATGCTCTTTCCATTCATGCATGCTTCCTTCATTCCTCTTGGCTATTTTTGCCCTATAACTTCTGAAATCACTTAACAAACAGATCAAGGCATCTAATGGTAATAGAGGAGTATTACAATATCTCAATTTTGATGCAAAAGAAGCATATTTTTATCTATGTGGTAAAATGGGAAAGAGACACGAAATCATGCAATTTTATATAAATAAGTGTGGAAGATCGTTGATAAAATCCTTAGATTCTATGCATGATAAACCCTAAAAACGAGGTTTATCAGAGGTATCTCCTCTAATGTAGTTCCCGACCGTAGAGTGATGGCGTTGAGACCGCCCTTTGGGTTTGGTTGGGGTTGGGATCGAAGGTTAGAAAAACTTGAGGGTTGGTTGGTGTTGTTGTTGGGAGTTGGTGGTTGGTTTGACATGGTCATCTTTGAAAGCATGTTGGTGAGGTTAGCCAATTGAGCGCCCAAGGCATCGAATTGAGCCTTGTTGCTCTCATCTCATTTTTCCATGGTGGCTCTAAGCTCATCAACTTGATTGTTGGAATATGGAGGAGTTTGGTTTTGGTTTTGTTGTCTACGGTGTGGTGCTTGGTACTTGGTGTAGTTGTTTTGGTTTTGGTTAGAGTGGCCTTGGTTGGCTTGGTAATTGGTATTGTTCTGGTGGTATTGGGATGAAGATTGGTTGTTGTTTTGGTGAGAAGAAGAGTTGTTCCATCTTTGGTTTTGATTGCTCTCTTGTGCATTATCCCTCCACCCTTGATGTTGATTACCACCTTGATGGTAATTGTTTTGGCCTTGAGAAGGATAAGGTGGACGGTTGTTGTAATTCACATTGGCTACTACAAGAGCATGTTCCTCTTGAATTTGATGGCATTGATCGGTGTAATGAGTGGTGCTAGAGCACAAACCACAAATCCTAGGAGGGTCTTCAAGTTGAGCAATCGGAGGTGGGGCTTGGACGACTTGGATGGAGTAGTATTCCTTTTGATCCTTTTGTATTTGGGTAAGGATGGTGGTTATATCTCCAAGTGCTTTGGTTAGACTTGATTCGGAAGGGGATGGTTCTACCACACTGATAAACCACTATTTTATGGTTTATCTTGTGCTCAATTGAGTGGATTTTATCAACTCTTTACCCACTTATTCATACTATTTGCATGGTTTTACATTTGCCTTCCTAATTATGTGCTTTGATTGAAAACATGCTTCATTGGCCTTAAGTTCCCTATGTTTAATCCTCTCTTATTATCATTAGATGCCTTGATATGTGTGCTAAGTGATTTCAGGGATTACAGGGCAGGAATGGCTTAGAGGATGGAAAGGAAGCATGCAAAAGTGGAAGGAATACAAGAAACTGAAGGAACTGCTAAAGCTGTCCAGCCTGACCTCTCTGCACTCAAACAATCATAACTTGAGCTACATAGGTCCAAATGATGCAGTTCCAGTTGCGTTGGAAAGCTAACGTCCGGGGCTTCAATCTGATATATAATTTGTTATAGCTTCCCCGAAGTTAGGTGACGCGAACGCGTGAATGACGCGCCCACGTCGCATCTGCGAACTTCAATCCGCGCGGACGCGTGGACGATGCCTCCGCGTCACTTTTCCGTGACCTGAACGTAACAGAAATCGTAGGGGGCGATTTCTGGGCTATTTTTGACCCAGTTTTCAGCCCAGAACACACATATTAGAGGCTATAAAGTGGGAGAATGCATCCATTCATAATCATGCTTTTCATAATTCACTTTTCATAATTTAGATGTAGTTTTTAGAGAGAGAGGTTCTCTCCTCTCTCTTAGGTTTTAGGATTAGGATTCCTCTTAAAGGATTTAGGATTCAACTCTTCATCAGGTTCAATATTTCTTTTACTTTATATTTATCTCTTATTTTTAGATACTTTAATGCTTGTATTAGTTATGTTGCCTAATTGGCTTATGAACTTTTCCATGTTAAGATTTGAATATTTTATTTAATATAATTGAGGTATTTCAGATTTATCACTTCTTCTTTTGTTTATTATTAATTAATGTTCTAAGTTGGATCCTAACTTGATTTTAGAGTTGATTAATATTCGGAGACCCTTGAGTTGAATTACTCAAGAGTTAAATTGTAATTGGGTTTATCGTTGGCTGGCTCTCTAGTCACTAACACTAATCCTTCCCAAGGGAGAGGATTAGAACTTGTGAATAGAAGTAGACTTCCAACTTACTTGACTTTCTTTTACTTTACTTGGTAAAGTACAACTAAGTAAAAGCAATGACGTTAGGATTTTTGCCAGTAAAGAATGTCATAAAAACAGAGGTATGAACTCTCACCCCCTTTCAATTTGTTTTTATTTTTTTTAATTTTTATTTTCTACTATGAACTCTCACCCCTTTGGCTATGAGTCTGGTTACAATAATGTTGCAGGAAGAAGAAATTACAATGAGAACAGGCATCAAGGTTGGAACAATCAAAGATGGGAGGAGCCACAAGGATTTGATCAATCCTCATGGCAACAACCACCTCCAATGGACTATCAACAACCACCACCATATGCCTATGAACCCTTTCCTCAACATAACTTTGCACCACCAAACTCACAAGCCCCTTTCCGTCATTCACCTCCATATGACCCTAACCCTCAACCACCGTACCAACCACCTTATGAGGCATGTGAACCATATATAGAACACCCCAATTCCAATCCAATCACTCCCAACCACCACCACTTTCTTTTGTATCATGTCCAAGTCCGGCAACCCGAGAAGCAGAGGTTCGCCTAAGGGAAACAGTAATTAAATTTCAGGCAACCTTTCAACAACTGGAGCAAGTATTAATTCAATGGGCTTCTAGACGCTCAAATATACAAGGGTCAATCACAGCTCCATGTGGACAGTCTAGTGAAGAGCGTAGCATGAAGGAGATACCAGAAACCCCAGTGGACAAGACAGAGAATGAATTCGTACTAGAACAAGTAGAAGAAGCTGTCATTGTTCAAGAAGAAGAGTTGGTTGAAGACTTAGGAGATGCAGAACCTCCATGGGAAAGTCAAGACATAGAGCCTCCTTCCAAGACGGTTGAAATTGATGCTGAGGAGGGTGTACAACCCCCAAAGCATATCATAGTTGAAGACTTGGAAGAGGTTGATCAAGAGATGGAGATTCAAGAAGAAGAAGCACAACCTCCCATGCCCTTGGAAAGCAATGAAGAGAAGATTGAATTGGAAGAAAGCTACCAAGAGGAAGAGGTTGAAATTGAAGAAGCTTGCAAAGAGGTGGTAATTATCAGAGAAGAGCACAAGGGAGTGAAGCTTGCAATTTCATTAAAAACACCTCCCCCTAAGTTGCCATCATCCTTCACAACATTCAAGTGGGTAAAATTCATATCCCATAGCTTTCTAATCCCACTTGAATATGGGCTACTGGAGACGGATGGTCAACTTAGAGCTCTTTGTGGCATTAAGAGTAAGAGGAAAATGGTCAGTGGTAAGAATTATCCTGCAAGGTTCATTATGGTTGAAAGCTTAAAGTTTAAATGTAAAGGTTGGTGTAAAGCTTCACTGAATGGGTCTAGGAAGTTGTTTGGCCGCTTTAGTGAGAATTCAGATTGCCTACCACCCGGATGGAATCATGATGATCAACAAGAAGACGGGTGCAAAAGCAAGATTTGGGACCCCGGAATCCATTCTAGAAATCAGCACTCTTGGGGCCTTGTCACTTGCTTTAGCTTACTTGAAGGCTTTCTGCGCCTAGTTTGGGATCCCGGAGGATATTGGAATCACAAAAATTGGTGGAGATTCCTGGATGAGTTCAAACACAAGCCACCATAACAGGAAGCTCACCAAATGTCCAACTTAAGGACTCTAACTAAAAGTGCTAGGTGGGAGTCAACCCACCATGGTATAATCATTCCTTTCTCAATTTTAATTTTATATAGTTTTGTTTGTTTTTGAATTTTATTTTGTTTTGTTATATTAAACCTGGAGTTTTGCATCACATTCATATTAACACTGCATTCTGCATTTTTCAGATTACAAAAAAAAAAAAGTGAGCACGCGACGCGACCGCATCAGCGACGCGTCCGCGTCGCAAGGAGATGGGAGAAAATATTAATATGAACAGAGAGTTTCGCAGGAGCAGCGTTGGAGGCGTGCCAATGGCACAAATCACCCCACGCGACCGCGCCGCTGACGCGACCGCGTCATATGGGAATAATGGCCTCCCACGCGACCGCGTCACCCATGCGGCCGCGTGACCTGAAATCGGCGTAAAAAGGGTGTATGGCAGAAAGTTGAGCTGGAGTTGGGCTGGACCCGTGCTAGTAGCACAAGCCCTCCCACGCGAACGCGTGTCCCACGCGTCCGCGTCATATTGGAAATAAGGCCACTCACGCAATCGCATGCCCCACGCGACCGCGTCACCTTGGATTTTGGCAATACTAAGATTTGAACAGAGAGTTGTGCGACCGCGAGGCTGCACTCGCGCCACTAGCACAAATCGAGTCACGCGATCGCATGCCCCACGCGTCCGCGTCACCCACGCGACCGCGTCGCCAGCGTCGCACAACCTATCCAGATTAGTGCCAATTTTCTTCTTCCTTCTCTCTCCTTTCTCACTTTCTTTTTCTTCTTCTCATCCTTTTTTCCCTCTCATTTTATTTTATTTTATTTATTTGCATATTTTCATTCATTGCATATTTTTATTTTTTCTAAATTTATTATTTTACCATTGGTGTCAAATGTTCTTATTCAACTGTTATTTCTTTTCTGGTATTATCTTGGTGCTTATGACTTGTTTTATTCTGGTTAGGTAATATTATTTAAATCAATGCCAATCTTTTATACCTGTATTACTTTTGTATTGATTTTTAATTTATCTTTCCTTCCCCACTCTCTTCCCCATTGTTGCATATTCTGCACCACTGGTATGACATTGCTTCTATTGTCTTCTCACTTGCATGTTGTAGTTACCATGTAATTGAGACCCTCATTATTTGGCATCAACCAACCCATGTTTTATTTATTTTCCTATCTTTATTTCTGGGTTACTCTTCTTCCCTTTTTCTTTCAGGATGGCCACCTGGAAGGGAACCGGAAGACGTTTACATGGGGAAACAAACAAGTCCATCAGCAAAATCCTTAGAGAAAAGCATCAGTTGGAGAAGACCCGTCCACCTGCACATCTCAGCATGCACTGAGGACGGTGCAATCTTTAAGTGTGGGGAGGTCGATACCGATCTCCATGGGTTAGTACTTTCTTGTCTCAAATACCAATGTTTAAATTTTCTTTGTAGATTAGTTGTTGCATTTGCATGTTTGTTTGATTTTTGCATATTTTACCACTTGGTGGAAGTAATATTTTCTTTTTCAAGAAAATTTTTAGAGAATTTCACTAATTTGAATAAAATTTAATGTTACACTTGTTTGAAGAGATATTATACTGGAACATGGTTTAGAGCTCGAACACACAAAATCTGTGAGATTTTTGAGCCTATTTGAATTGGTTGCATTTTATCAACCAATATTTTATTTTGTGTGTATTTTTCTCTCTAAAATTGTGATCTTTGTCTTGCTTAATTCTATATTTCCATGGTTTGATGTATGCATGCACTTATATGATTGAGGCCTTTGTTTCACTGAGCTTATATACCCATATGGCCTTTCCCCTTCATTATCCCTTGCAAACCAATTTGAGCCTATTATACCCATTTGTTCTTTACTTTAGCACATCATTAACTCTAAGCGGAAAACAATAATGTCCTTAATTTGAATCCTTGGTTAGCTTAGACTAGTAAGAGTGCTTATGATTTAAGTGTGGGAAAATTGGGTTTGGAACCAATTGGTTTAAGAATTGGGTATTATATATCTTTATGAAAATGTGAAAGAAATGTTTAGAACACGATTCATGCATCCAATAAATTAATCATATGCATTGAGAGAAATAAAAAAAAAGAGAGAAAAAGAGCAAATAAGTAAAAGGGGACAAAAATGCCCCAAAATATGTGGTGAAAGCAATGCATAAGAGTTGTACTTGAAATTAGAATGCATGAATATGTGAAAAACATGGTTGATGGATAGTTGGATGTTGTATTATGATTACATGGATTGTTTAAGTTAGGTGGAAAGTTTAAGTTAATTAAGGATTCAGATTTTAGTCCACTTCGCCAAATACAATCCTACCTTGACCCTAACCCCATTACAACCCTTAAAAGACCTCTTGATATGTGTATTCGTGCATTAAATTTATGTTGATTGTTAGATGAAGAGCAAGCCTTAGAAAGCAAGGTTAGTAGAGAATTGAGAGAATCGAACCTTAAACACTTGAGTGATTAGAGTGTATACACTACCAGTGAGGGTTCGATGCTCAATTCCTTGTTTCCGGCTTTCATGAGCTATTTTCTTCTACAAGTCTATTTGCGCTTCATTTTTATGATTTGAATTAGTGAAATCCAGTTCATATTTGTTCTTGAAAGATTTTTTTATTTTTAACCAAGTAAGTAAAAGCATTTAGCATGTAGTTGCATTCATAGGTTGCATTTCATACCATTCCTCTTCATCTTTATAGCTTCTCTTGAGCTTAGCATGAGGACATGCTAGTGTTTAAGTGTGGGAAAGACTAGAGTTATTGGAATTTGAATTAATGAAATAAAGAAATCCAATTTTCAATCAACAATGAGTTTGCCAAAAGGAAGAAAATATCTAAATTAAAAAGCATCAATATAAATAAAACAAAGCAAAATTAAATCTGAGAATACCTCGAATAAAATACATTCAAAGTAGTAAAATCTAACATGGAAAAGTTCATAAGCCAATTGGGCAACATAAATCAAATACAAATAAAAGCATGAGAGTATCTGAAAGTAAAAGAGAAATAAAAAGTAAAAGGAATATTAAACCTGGATCGAGAGTTACTCCTAAAACTAAGAGAAATCCTAAATCCTAATCCTAAGAGAGAGGAGAGAACCTCTCTCTCTAAAAACTACATATAAAAAGTGAATTATGAGAGCCTCCTCATGAATGGATGTATTCCCCCACTTTATAGCCTCTAATCTGTGTTTTCTGGGCCACAAACTGGGTCAAAAACAATCCAGAATTCGCTGGTTTTGAATTTTGCCATGCTGGATTTCCGTCACTGCGACGCGGTCACATGGATCACGCGGTCGCGTCGTCTAGCGTCAGGGAAACTATAACATATTATATATCAAATCGAAGTCTCGGACGTTAGCTTTCCAACGCAACTGAAACCGCGTCGTTTGAACCTCTGTAGCTAAAGTTATAGCCGTTTGAGTGCGAAGAGGTCAGGCTGGACAGCTTAGCAACTTCTTCATCTTCTTGTATTCCTTCCACTTTTGCATGCTCCCTTTCCATCCTCCAAGCCATTCCTACCCTATAATCTCTGAAATCACTTAACACACATATCAAGGCATCTAATGGTAATAAGAGAGGATTAATAATAAGCAAATATAAGATTAAAGAAGCATATTTTCAATCAAAACACATAATTAGGAAGGAAATATAAAACCATGCAAATAGTATGAATAAGTGGGTAAAGAGTTAATAAAAACCACTCAATTGAGTACAAGATAAACCATAAAATAGTGGTTTATCAAGCAACCTTCAATTATCAATTGATCTTGAGAAAAATCCAACAAGAATAGAACTTCCGATTAATCTTCTCCGGGTCAAGGTTTTTAATTTAATTATAATAAAATTTCTTATTTATTTTTATTGCTTTAATTTATAAATATACCTGTGCCCATTGCCCAAACTCCAAAATCCCAATTTACAAACTCATAACCGATAATAAGAACATACTTCCCTGCAATTCCTTGAGAAGACGACCCGAGGTTTAAATACTCGGTCATCAATTTTAAAGGGGTTTGTTACTTGTGACAACCAAAACGTTTGTAAGAAAGGTTGATTGCTTGGTTTAGTAACTATACTTGTAACGAAAGTTTACTATAACTTCTAAACCATCAATCTTCAGTTCTTCACACACCCTTGAGAGGATTACTTCTCACCTTTGTGTGTTGTGTAACTTCGGCAACATCCTTTATCAAATTCCAAGCTTCTCCCTCCGTCTTGTTTTTCGAAAGGGAACCACCACTAGAAGCAGTAAGCAATCTTCTATCTTCCACACAAAGACCTCCGGTGAAGTAGCTAATGAGCAAGTGAGTGTTCATTCCATGATGCCGACAAGATTCCAATAGCCTCTTGAACCGAGACCAATACTCATACAAACTCTCTTGGTCTCTTTGCATTATGCCCAAAATCTCTTTCCGGATGTAGTCGGTCTTCTCCGGTGGGAAGAACTTATCTAGAAACTCTCTTCTCAAGAAATCCCAATTATTCACAATCTCATCCGGTAGCGAATAAAACCATGTCTTTGCTTTCCCTTCAAGAGAGAAAGGGAAGGCAAAAACCATGATAGCCATCTCATCGGCTCCATGCCTTCGAGCCGTAGAACAAACAACTTGAAAATCTCTTAGATGTCGGATGGGGTGTTGACCCGGCAACCCATGATATTTAGGAAGTAGATGTATCAAGCTACTCTTCAATTCAAAGTTTGGATCAAGGTTAGGATACCTTGCTTGCAACGGTTGAAGTATGATATCCGGAGCTCCTTGCTCATGCAAAGTGATCCGTCGTGGATCTGCCATGTGTGGCTCACCTGTAGGATGTAAAGATGTATTATTAGCGCCAACAGAAGAATAGGAAGTAGCGGACTCCAAGTCACTCTCGGTACTGCCTAGTGATTCGGTATGTTCCTCAAGAGAGGCCGAAGTACTAGCCGTATAATCCAACCGCCGTCTAACTTTCCAAGTATGTAACAAAGTTCTTTCAATCTCAGGATCAAAATCGGCTAAGCTAGAATTCGGTTAAGACTGAGTCATCAAACTTGAGAGTCATAGCACAAATGTAAAAAAATCTAAACTATAGCTAAGTATTGAAAGCAATTAAAATATCTACAATATTCACATATTCACATAACCAATATCAAGGCATATGTTGCAACCATTCCCCGGCAACGTCGCCAAAAATTTGATGCGACCCCAAGGGTGTATTGGTAAAGATTTTCCTCAATAAAATTGTGTTGCAAGTATAGCTCTACTGTTCATATCCTGGGTCGAGCTATCTGACCTGGGATGATTGGCGACAAAGCGACCGACCTCTTCAGGTCAGGCTACCCGACTTCTTCTCAAAGAGGTCGGCCAAATCGACAGGAAAGCCCAATAAAGGGCCCAAATAGAGGAACACGACCCAAATCCAAAGGCAGTCCAAGCCTATAGAGATAAAGGCGGTTCCCTTGAAGATAAGCTGACCCCACCCAAAGATAAGATAAGATAAGATAACTAACTTATCTTATCGGAAAGGTCAGCCCACACTACTATAAATACACTGGAGCATCCAGGTATAACTCATACTCTGATTCTACAATAAACCTGCTTAATACCCGTGCTAACTTAAGCATCGGAGTCTCTTGCAGGTACCCCCCACCCTCCGGTGACCAAGGATCAGCAGTGCAGTCAGCCAACAAGTCGGACACGACACCTCCGGCCGCCACTCACCTACCGGACACGTCGGCACCGACCAGTAGAGAAGATCTCGATCGAGATTGATCTCCAGTTTCAGGTAACCCTTGGAACATTGGCGCCGTTGCCGGGGAACCTGGAAGTCACCCCATCACCATGGCAGACGAACAGGATAACGACCACAACTCAGATTTAGAAGATAAAACGCCGCACAAAAATACAGGTGCCGCACCAAAGGACACTCCGGAATCTAACGGAGACAAAAACTCATCACATCCGGGAGTAATAGAAACACTTTAAGACCGCCTAAAGCAACTCAAAAAAGAAAGTCAGTATTAGCAAGAAGTTGGCAAAGATCTACAAAAAGAGGTAAGGCGACGTCGAGAATTAGAAGATAAACTCCTACAACTTGAAGCCGATCTCAAAGCAAAGGCTACCCGGACCACCCCTGAGGATAATTCACGCAGAGATCAAGATCCATTCACTAGGGAAATCATGAAGACTAAAATCCCTAAAGACTTTAAACTTCTGGATATGACTTTGTATGATGGCACTACAGATCCCAACCATCACCTCAGCAATTTCAGAAGCAGAATATACCTCACCAACGCCTCAGACGCTGTTCGCTGCAAAGCTTTTCCAATGACTCTCACGAAGACAGCAATTAGATGGTTCGACAACTTACCTCCTAAGTCTATCTCAAGCTTTGACGACCTAGCCAAAAAGTTCTTGGCCAGATTCTCCATCCAAAAAGACAAGGCCAAGCACACCCCCAGTCTACTAGGAATCAGGCAAGGAGATTGGGAAAGTCTTCACAACTACATGGAAAGATTCAACAAAACATGCCTGGATATACAAAGCTTGCCAACAGAGGCTACCGTCATGGGCCTCATCAACGGCTTACGAGAGGGACCTTTCAGCCAATCTATTTCAAAGAAATACCCCACATCTCTGGATGAGGTGCAAGAGCGGGCAGAGAAGTACATCAACATGAAAGAAAATTCCCGACTTGGGGAGGCCTCGAAATTCGGTTTCACCTACCGAGATAAAGATAAAGAGTCCAAGAAGAAGGAAGATCGAACGGGGGGAAAAAATAAAAAATTATCATAATTACACCCCTCTTTGGGTGTCCCTGGTGGATATTTACAAAGAAGTCTGTAACACAGAAAAGATACCCCCAGCTCGACCACTCAAAAGCAAAAGAGGAGGAGGAAATCGGAACGAATACTGTGAATATCATCAGGTCCGAGGACATTCCACCAACGAATGTTTCGATTTAAAAAACATCATAGAAAAATTAGTAAGAGAAGGAAAACTAAATTGGTACCTAGCCACCCGAGATGATGAGCAAAGAAAAAGGTGAAGGGATGAAGATGTCGGACGAGCTGAGCGATCACCTCGTACGCCAGAAAGACATGTCCACATGATACACGGAGGATTTGCAGGAGGAGGAATCTCTAAGTCATCCCGCAAAAGATATCTCAAAGAAGTATATCATGTTGAAGGGAAGGAGGAAGCACCCGACATCCCTGCAATCACATTCACCAAAGAAGATGCATCAGGTGTCATCTCAGGACACGACGATCCCATGGTCATCAGCATCATACTGGCGAATGCCAATCTCCACCACACATTAATAGACCAAGAGAGCTCTGCCGACATCTTATTCAAAACTGCCTTCGACAAGCTCGGCTTAGAAGAAAAGGAGCTTAGAGCATACCCGAACAGCCTGTTCGGACTGGGCGATACCCCAGTACAACCACTAGGATATGTGTCACTACATACAACCTTCAGAAAAGGGAACCAATCCAGAACACTCAAGATAGACTACATCGTGGTCGACGTGAGTTCAGCCTACAATGCCCTAATAGGTCGGACAACACTAAATCAACTCGGCGCAATTATCTCAACTCCACATCTATACATGAAATTCCCAACTACAGAAGGGATAGCTACAATAAAAGCAGATCAAAAGATGGCACGCCGCTGTTATAACGAAAGTCTAAACCTCAGAGGCAGAGGAGAAGAGTTCCATACAATTGAGCTTGGTGGAGTTCAGAGACGAGAAGAACTCCGTCCACAGCCCGAAGGAGAGGTAGAGAAAGTTCAGATCGGAGACACATCGGACAAAACAACTAATATTGGCACGATCCTGAAAGGAAACACAAAAGAATTACTAGTACATTTCTTATGAGATAATGTCGATCTCTTCACATGAAAAGCTGCAGACATGCCAGGCATAGACCCCAAGCTAATGAGTCACAAGTTGGCGGTCTATCCAGGATCTCGACTGGTACAGCAGAGACGAAGAAAACCTAGGCCAGAACGATCCCAAGCTGTGGAAGAACAGGTACAAGCACTACTGGAGGCAGGATTCATAAGAGAAGTCAAGTATCCACTATGGCTAGCTAACGTCGTCTTGGTGAAAAAATCAAATAGGAAATAGCGAATGTGCACCGACTACACCGATCTCAACAAAGCCTGCCCAAAAGATCCTTACCCACTCCCAACTATAGATGCTCTGGTAGATGCTTCCTCCGGATATAGATACCTCTCGTTTATGGATACATATTCCGGATACAACCAACATGTATCCACTAGATCAAGAAAAGACCTCGTTTTTGACGCCAAAAGCAAATTACTGCTACATAGTGATGCCTTTCAGTCTCAAGAATGCGGGAGCTACGTATCAAAGGCTAATGAATAAAGTCTTTTCAGATCATATTGGAAAAATCAGGGAACTCTACGTGGACGACATGTTAATAAAGACACAAAGTGAAGAGACATTACTGACTGACCTGGCTCAGGTGTTCGACACTATAAGGAAGCATGACATACGACTCAATCCCGCAAAATGCACCTTTGCAGTAGAAGCGGGCAAATTCTTAGGTTTCATGCTCACACAAAGAGGAATTGAAGCAAACCCGGACAAATGCCAGGCCATACTCAACATGAAGAGCCCGACTTGTGTCAAAGAGGTACAACAACTCAACGGGAGATTAGCAGCCTTATCCAGATTCTTAGCGGGATCAGCGATAAGATCCCTCCCCTTCTATGCCACTTTAAGGAAAGGAAAGAAGTTCGAATGGACAACGGAATACGAGCAAGCCTTCCAGGATTTCAAAAATTTTCTGGGATGACCACCTATCCTAACTCGACCACGAGAGGAAGAACCACTCGTATTATACCTTGCAGTAGGAAGTCAGGCAGTAGCCTCAGCACTGGTTCGAGAGGACGACAAAGGGCAACAACCTGTATACTTCATTAGTAAAGCGCTGCAAGGATCCGAGCTGAACTACCAAAAAATAGAAAAGTTCGCCTACACTCTCATACTAACATCTCGACGACTTCGCCTGTACTTCCAGGCTCACACCATTAAGGTTCGAACTGACCAGCCCATAAAAGGGACACTGCAGAAAACAGATCTAGCAGGAAGATATTTACAATGGGCAGTCGAGTTATCAGAGTTTGACCTCTAATATGAAGCTCGGACAACCATCAAATCACAATACTTGGCTGACTTCATCGCAGAATTCACAGATACCCTGGAAACCCCCACAGAATAGAACCTCTACGTGGATGGGTCTTCAAATAAGACTGGAAGCGGCGCAGGTGTGATAATAGAAAGTAACCAAGGAACCCAAGTTGAGCTATCCCTCAAATTTGGGTTCCCGGCCTCAAACAACCAAGCGGAATATGAAGCGTTACTAGCTGGTTTGAAGCTGGCTAAGGAGGTGGGAGCTCAAAAACTCAACATCTTCAGCGATTCACAAGTAGTCACCTCATAAATAACAGGGAGCTACCAAGCCAAAGATCCCACCATGAAAAAGTATTTGGATAAAACCAAGGAACAGCTCGGACAACTCGGGGAATATAAGATCTGCCACATACCCTGCGAACAAAATGCCCGAGCTGATGCACTCTCAAAACTAGCCAGCACCAAACCAGGGGGCAACAATAGAAGCCTTATCCAGGAAATGCTGCAGAATCTATCAATCTCGAAAGAGGAAAAAGTCCTAGTCATAACAAGTCAGGATCAAGGATGGATGACCCCCATAATTAATTACCTCAAAACAAAAACACTCCCCACAAATGAGAATGAGGCAAAGAGGTTAAAACGGGAGGCTCAGTACTACACCATCATAAACAACACCCTATATAAAAGAGAGATTTCAATACCACTACTAAAATGTGTGCCGACCTCCAACACAAGGGAAGTTTTAGAGGAAGTACACAGTGGCATTTGTGGTAATCATCTCGGAGCACAAGCTCTCACCAAAAAAGTACTCCGGGCGGGATTTTATTGGCCAACTCTACAAAAAGAAGCTACAGAGTATGTAAGGACATGCCCACCATGCCAGAAACATGCCAACTTTCACATCGCCCCGCCAGAAGAGCTCATCAGCGTAACCTCACCTTGGCCATTTGCAAAATGGGGACTTGATCTCCTCGGACCTTTCCCCCAGGGATCAGGACAAGTCAAATTCCTTATAGTAGGGGTAGACTATTTCACAAAGTGGATCGAGGCAGAGCCCCTAGCCAACGCCACTACTCAAAGAAGCCGAAAATTCCTATATAGGAACATTGTCACAAGGTTCGAGGTTCCATATTCCATCACCACGGACAATGGCACCCAATTCACAGATGCAGGCTTCAGAAAGTTAGTAGCCAAGCTGAACATAAAACACCAGTTCACCTCCGTCGAACATCCTCAAGCCAATGGACAGGCCGAAGCTGCCAACAAAGTCATATTGGCTGGATTGAAACGGAGATTGCAAGCTGCAAAGGGAGCTTGGGCCGAAGAACTTCCACAAGTCCTATGGGCGTATCGAACAACGCCACATTCCACCACAAACGAATCACCATTTCGACTAGCATACGGAGTGGAGGCAATGATCCCAGTAGAGGTTGAGGAAGGGTCGCCTAGAGTAGTCCACTACAATGAAGAAGCCAATTCTCAACTTCAAAGAGAAGAGCTCGACCTACTTCCGGAAATCCAAGAAAGTGCTCGGATCAGGGAAGAAGCGCTAAAGCAACGAATGGCTTCGAGGAATAATCAAAGGGTAGTGCCAAGAGGTTTCACTGAGAATGATCTCGTCCTAATCCGAAATGACATTGGAACAACTCGATCCGGAGAAGGAAAGCTGGCAGCAAACTGGAAAGGACCCTACCGAGTCATAGAAGTACTTGGAAAGGGCTACTACAGACTGTCCGAACTCGATGGACGAGAGCTTCCCAGATCATGGCACGCCTGCAACCTAAGAAGGTACTATAGCTAGAGAAGGTAAAAGATCTTGGATGCACTCTTTTTTCCTGAAAATGTTTTTTAATGAGGCATCAAGATGAGATTCAAAAAATACCCGACTTAAGGGGATGAAAAACTCCCACATGTATATATTGGCACTCTCTTTTGAATAAAATATACTTTAGATATTCTACAAATTCTCAAGACGCATTAATCTGAAGCATTCATCGTTCGATTATAAAGCAACAGATCGGCAGAAAGTGAAAGACAGATTCACTACACGATCACAATAGAAGACCAATAAAGATGAAAACGCGATTCATCTAAAGGTCGACCAAACAAAGATAGAAACCACCTTCTACAAATCGGCAAAGATGAACACAGAATAATGCAAGAAGTTATCGAAAGTGATCCAAAAAAGAACCTGACGAGGTCTTATGGATTGCTAAATAATAACTTAAAGACTGGCCGACGTTGAGAAGTCGGACCAAGTCAACCCAAGTTATCAGCAAATCCCTGGAAAGAGGTCTGGCCAACCCTATAAAAGAGGAATTGCTATAACTTAGAAGAGACTGACCTAATGAAGTCGGTCTCCTACAAAGACAAGTTATAAAAGTAATCCCTGAAAGAGACCTGACAAAGGTCCAAGAAAGAGGATTACAAAAATAACTTAGAAGAGATCGACATAAAGAAGTCGGTCTCCTACAAAGACAAGTTATAAAAGTAATCCCTGAAAGAAACCTGACAAAGGTCCAAGAAAGAGGATTACAAAAATAACTTAGAAAAGGATGACGTAAAGAAGTCGACCTCCCACAAACAAGTTATAAAAGTAGTCCCTGAAAGAGACCTAGCAAAGGTCCAAGAAAGAGGACTGCAAAGGTAGCTAAGACGAGGACCAACGTAAAGAAATTGGCTATGGATTGCTAGAAATACAAGCAAGAGCGAGAAAACCGAGTAACAAGTTGGACCCGCCCATTCACGACCTCAAAGGAGTCAACCCGCAAGCAACAGGTGCAAAGCGATCCAAAGAGGACGAGAAGCAAGGCTCCAACATCTCCAAAAAGTGCTAAGACAAGCGCAAACGAGCAGGATATAAAATACAATATTATAACGAGCTTCAAGGTTAGCCCCAAAAGCTTGAAAACTACTTGTTGTTTTTGAAAAATAAAATTTGCTAAACAAGCAACCCAAAAGAGTATCCACAGTCGAGCAAAATATTCAAACTACAAAAAAGAGTTCAAAAGCCCACAAGCCGGGCTATTTACACAAAATATCCAAGAGAAATCAGCAAAGATTGGGAGCCTTTTCGGCAGCATCAGTACAAGGAGAAGGAAGGCGAGTCTGAATAGGCACAGCATCCACGGTTCCATCATCCCGTTCAGAATCTGGCAATCCGGATCAGACACAACTGGAGGAACTGAAGAGGTTGACACTTTGGCAGAAGACACATGGGGAGGTTCAACATCATCATCATCCTGGTCATCAGGGACAATCTTACCATCCCTCACAACATTATCCAGGCTGAAAAGAGTAAGGTCGGCCTCGGGAGCAATAATCCGAACCTACTCCCTCAGGTTCTCATAGGCAGCAGTTACGCTGCCAACAAGATGACCTTGGAGCTCGGAGTAATCAGCTCGGGCATTCTCCAACTCCTTCCACAGGCGCACCACCTCCCGATAAGATGTAACACAACTGTCCTTATGCCTCAATGCCGTGTCCTCGGCCAACCGCACAGAAGCTGCCAGAGCAAGGGAACTCGCCTTTTCGTTCTCCAGATCCTTCTCCAACTTGGCTACCTTTACCTCAAGCTCTTCCTTCAGGCCCTTCATCTGGTCGAACTCCTGTTTAGCCTCCTCCATAAATTCTTTGATGGATTCTGAGCAGTTCGGTACAGGGCAGCCCCCATATATGCCATTTTAACACTGTTTCGGGTCATAAAATCCAGATGGCGAAGGATTGACACATCATCCATGGGGAGGGTACCGTAGGGACCAATTTGCTGATCTACGAACTCGATTGCATTAAAATCAGGGGCGTCAAGGTTAAAGGCCTCAATTGTTTTCTGTTTCTTGTTGGGAGGAGCACCAGAAGTAGTGGCAGAAGTCTGTGGAGGATCAGTCAGACAAACTCGGCACAGGCGGCTTCACTGGAACTTGAGAAGATCCCTCTCCGGCCGCCTTGGCCGAGGTATTTTGAGCAGCAGTAGCCTTCTTCGCCTTCTTGTAGGCCTTCATGGAATCATTGTTTTTGACATCTCTGAAAATACAGAATCAACCATAATGATGAGTTACAACCTAGGAGAAGAAAAACTAAGAAACAAGTATAGAAATAAGTCAGACAGTACCCAAAGCAGTCCGAACCAAAGATGGATCACTCAAAAATCTTTTTGTATCCAGATAGGGTGGTTCCCCCCACAAATCTTCAAGAACAACTACAAAAGCCCGCTCAACCTCATTAAGCATCTCCCATGTATAACGTGGCACTCTCACATTCTTTTGCCACTCTAGAGGAAAAGCAGGCTCGTCATTCTCATCAAGAAAAAAAGGGCGGACCCCTCAACAGCACGGACTCGGAAGAAATAATTCTTAAAATCTTTAAAAGACTCATCATACATGGCAAAAACTTTATGCCCCTGGGCCGATCTGAAAGAAACCCAGGAAGCTTTCTTTTTGGAAGAACCTCCAGGCTTGGCCGAGACAAAAAGATATAGGAAAAGAGTTTGAGAAGGCGTTATGCCTAACTCTTGGCAAAGCAATTGAAATATCTTAATAAAACCCCAAAAATTCGGATGAAGCTGGGAGGGGGCAATATTACAAGACCACAACAAATCGGTTTCGAAAGTAGTAAAAGGAAAGGTAATGTCCAACTGGCTGAAGAAATATTCATAGGCATAGAAAAAGGGACGCTCCCCCTCGACGGAAGTAGGAAAACAAGCCCTCTCATCAGAGTCAGGAGCTACAAGCTCATAATCCCACTCCCGAGCACTGTTACCACAAATCCTATGACGTTTCCTCAGCTCTACACAAAATTCAGCATCCACGACAGAGACACACATTAGGACAAGAGAGTCCAGCCAATCGGACATCCCCTCGGGAACTTTGGAAGACATCTCTACAACGTTATTGCGAGAAGACATGAAGCCAACTAATCCTACAAAAAGAAAAGAAGATTGGATTACTAAAAAACATCTCAGAGGAGGGGCAAAGCAACTCGACTAATATGATACAGACGAACAAACAGAAAAGGAAAATCCCAAGACTCAAACCAAAGTCCTGGGGCATCCTTTGGAGGCAGTGACAAAGCAAGGTTTCAGGAAAAATCTACAGCTTACGTCTCGGCATCCCCCAAACAAAAAAAAGAAGATTTCAAACAGCAAGCATTTTCATAGGAGAAAGACAAAACACAAAAAAATACAAAAAGTCATCAAAGCCACTATCTTTTTACAAAAAGCTTCGACAACACCAAACATACCAAGCAGAGAATCGTCAAAGACACAGCCTTTTCTCCAGAATCAAACAAAAACCATCATCGAAAGCACAAGCAGAAACGGTGATACCATGCAAAAGCCTTAAAAGCATCTAGCAATAGGAAAGACGAAAAAATTCATACAAAAGTCGAAGAAACTCCAGAACACGCAACAATCAGGCGCAGTAAAAGCAGAAAGATCCAAACTTTCTCCAAGTAAAATCAAACTCAGACATAAAAAAATGACAGAGGAGAAAAAATCGAACCTAGAAAATAGGAGGAAACCTCGAAAGAAAGCTGAAGAGTAAGAAGCGACAGAGCCACCCCTCGAATGGAAAAAATTCGCCGGAAGAAAACGGAGGGAAAAATCCAGAATCACTCCTTTTCCGCAGAAAGCGGTAGTAGAGCAGGCGTCGTAGGAAGAAACTGTGAAACTCTAGGGAAAAACAGAAAACGAGAGAGTAAAGGGAGAAGTTACAAAGAGGAACGAAGAAGAGAAACCATTTCTGATTGAAAAGTTCAAAATAAAAACCAAGGGAAACGGGGCATTTGAAGCCAATTAATGAGGGTATTAAACCCTCGCACGTTCCCAAAGCGCTGATATAAAGGCGCGCGCTTTTAAAGGAAAACGTTCCACATTCAAAAAGGCTCTACAAAGAAAGGAATTGACAAAATGCTTGAGTTCAGCTTCACTAGAGAAGGACCGAAGTCAAGGACTCGACCTCAACAAAAAGACCGAGCTCAAGCAGGGGCACTATTCATATCCTGGGTCGAGCTATCCGACCTGGGATGATTGGTGACAAAGCGACCGACCTCTTCAGGTCAGGCTACCCGACCTCTTCTCAAAGAGGTCGGCCAAATCGACAGGAAAGCCCAATAAAGGGCCCAAATAAAGGAACACGACCCAAATCCAAAGGCAGTCCAAGCCTATAGAGATAAAGGTGGTTCCCTTGAAGATAAGCTGACCCCACCCAAAGATAAGATAAGATAAGATAACTAACTTATCTTATCGGAAAGGTCAGCCCACACTACTATAAATACACTGGAGCACCCAGGTATAACTCATACTCTGATTCTACAATAAACCTGCTTAATACCCGTGCTAACTTAAGCATCGGAGTCTCTTGCAGGTACCCCCCACCCTCCGGTGACCAAGGATCAGCAGTGCAGTCAGCCAACAAGTCGGACACGACAGCTCCGGCCGCCACTCACCTGCCGGACACGTCGGCACCAACCAGTACAGAAGATCTCGATCGAGATCGATCTCCAGTTTCAGGTAACCCTCGGAACATCTACCAACAACAATCCTCGGGTATCAAATTTAGAAGAGGGATTTGGTTGTCACAAGTTCAACCCCAATAGAAATAACCGAAGTATTCAAACCTCAGGTTGTCTCACAAGGAATGGGCAAACATGTGCTTCAACATTGGTTAGAAATCCGGGGTTGTGAGTTATGAGCAAGAAAATAAATGGGAATCTTAACAAGCAAGTAATCTTAAATTGCAAGAAACTAATTCAATTAACTAAGCAAAACATGAGCAATTCCAATGAACAAGTAACATCCCACATAATTCTATTCTAAACCAAACAAGTGACTATAACTAAGACAAGTAATTAAGAATTTTGGTTTTCAAATATGAATAATAAAAGCAACTCTTGGCTAGGCATGGGAATTGGGGTCACCATCCTTGTATAATAACCATATCTTGACAATTATGAGGAACCAAACTCACTAAGTCTACTTCTATACTTGAAGTACGTCAAATGGTTTGGTCAACATCAACCCATAAGTTCTAACCTCACTATTAATTAACTTAATAGAAGGTTAGCGTCAATGGCTATCAAATTGATCACTAAGGGCTCCCAAATCATCAAATCCATTAGACCCAATGACTCAAGTTTACCCAATTCCCTTAGCCTAGGCCAAGAGTAAAGAGAACTACTCCATAATCAAAGTAAACATTTCATCAAACACATGGTAAGCATTAACAAAAGACATGTTCAAAATAGCAATTAAATTGAAATCAACAAGCACCCACTAGCAACTATCAACATACAATCACCAAAACAACACAATTAAACATAGAAATCATCAATGTAATATCAACAAGTCAAGATTCACAACATTCATGAAATGGGTATAAAATGACAATTGACAAGAATTCATAAAACTACCACAAGATCTAAGTAAAATTATACTAAGGAATTTAAATTGAACAATTAAAACTAGTAATTAAGAAGATCCAATTCACAATCCAACAAGGGAAGATCAAATTAAAACTAGATCTAGAGAGGAACAAGGGTTTCTCTCTCTAGAAGAACAAAGAACCAAAAAAACTAGCTAAAATTGTGTCTTAGTGTAAAATGATTGATCCCCCCATTTCCCCTAGCATCCTTGGGTCTTTTCCATGCAGAAACAGCTTGAGATTAGGCCTGATGAGCCTCAAAAATCGCCAGGCACGATTTCCTTTAATGAGGTCATGTGCAGCTTCCTGCGCGTGCGCGACATGCGTGCGTGCGCGCCGATTGCTTTTGCGATCTACGCGTGCGCGCCAAGTACGCGTGCGCGTCGATAGGAATTTTCTGATCCGCGTAGATGCGTCCATCCTTGCGCACCGCTTCCAGTCAACCTCATCCACACTTGCGCGTGGAGTGCGCGGGCGCGCCAATGTTGCTTTTTCCAAATTTCTAAAGTCTTCATGTTCCTCCCTTTTGTGCATGCTTTCTTTCTCTCTTCTATGCCATTCCTACCTTATAATTCCTGAAATCACTTAACAAATACATCATGGCATCGAATGGCAATAGAAGAGAATTAAAATATGGCAATTTTGAGGCAAAATAAGCATGTTTTTCATCATGGAGCAATATTAGGAAGTGAACACAAAACCATGCATTTTTTGTTAATAAGTGTGAGAAATATTGACGAAACCCCCAAATTTTACACAATATAAATCACAAAATTGGGGTTTATCAGTCATATACAGGTATACAGAACCATACAGTGAAAGCAGCTTATACAAATTTTGTTCTCTCAAATACAAGTCTCTAGGCTAAAACAAAATACAAAAGAGAGATATATAAACAAGGTAAACCAAAAGACTCCAAAAGAATCCAGGATCCTCTGCTTCTGTCACCATCCAAAGCAACTCACCGAGGTGGGTTGTGACCTGCATCTGAAAAACACAACAGAAATATGGTATGAGAACCGGAGGTTCTCAGTATGGTAACAGTGCCCAGTGATGTAGGATATAAGCCCCGAGACGCCAAAGGCAATCTTAAGCTCCATATCCATCACAAGATTGAAAATTAATGCATTCTAAAACAAATAAGCATAATATAAACCTTATCATAAATAAATCGGGTAATCTATCTTAAGGGATTTCTATTCTAACCAAACACTACTGTCCCACAGCCTTCACTGAACTATCCTCCATGCGATCCCATCGTCACCGCCTTCCGAACCTCCTTTATCCCAGTAGAAAGCACAATTAATAATAATGCAAGTTATTCACAAGTAAAAGCATACAAGGCAAGTAGATCAAGTAAGAAAATAGACATGTTATTCGATTAGGCATACAATTACAAGTCGGCAAAG
Organism: Arachis hypogaea; assembly: GCF_003086295.3. Classification (NCBI taxonomy): domain Eukaryota; kingdom Viridiplantae; phylum Streptophyta; class Magnoliopsida; order Fabales; family Fabaceae; genus Arachis; species Arachis hypogaea. The sequence goes on along the minus strand of NC_092047.1, from coordinate 31,276,798 downwards.
CAAACAAACAGATAGGAAATGCATATGATGAATGCCTGCCCTACTGACTGTGATATCACATTGTCGGTTCAACTGCCAACCCGACACATCTCCATGGAGACGTCGCCCTTCGGATTTCTCATATGGGAACCCCCGAGATATAGTGCCCGGATCACTGTCCAGGTACCGGTACCTGCACGCCTATAGAACCGAAGGGATGCGAGCGGGATACTCTTGCCTCAGACCTCACATCTCAACGTAAGCGGGATTAACCACCGTCCTTATACCGCCGCTGCTACCTCGACAGGCGGGATTAACCACCGTCCCTGCCGGATGCATAGTGTCTCATAATCTCAGTAAAAACATTACTTCAGTGGTTTTTAAAAAGCATTTTCAGTATACAGAGATCCATCATCTCAATCTGAGTCCTCGACTCATCTCAACCACTGCCCATTTATAACTCAGTTTCCAAATATCAACAATTCATCATTCTTCATCTCATATATCAATTATCCTTCACCTAACATCAAACTATTCTCAGCACGCTAGAAACCTAGGCCTCTGTTTTCTAATTTTTCATAAAATCATCTACTTGAATCCTTAAGTTATATCCCATGTTCTAATACTCAAAACTAGGCCCAAAAGTCTTAAAATAGTGTTATAGAAGCTTACAACCTTGTTGGGAAGGTAGAATGGTTGAAAAACAAGAAAATTTTGAGAAACAGGATGTATGCGGCCGCACAGGGGGGTGTGCGTGCACACGCCCAGAAGATTTTAAAATGTGTGCGTACGCACAGGGGTGTGTATATGCACAGGTGGCAAAACTTAAAAAGGTCTGTTCACTCGCACAACCTGTGCCAGTGCCCCCAACAGACTGTCCTTCCCGACGTGTGCGTCCGCACAGGTTGAAGTTCTTCCTTAGATATGCGCGTGCACAAGCTGTGCTAGCGCTGCAAACAGAATGCACTTCCCTGCCTGTGCGTGCGCACAGGTGTGTGTGTCCACACAGGTCAAAATTTTTACACGAGGGTGTGCGCTCACACATATCAGAAATCATGAAATTCTGCAACTTTGCAGAATTTCAGATTTTTAACACCAACTTTGAATGATCATAACTCCCTCTACAAAATTCCAATTTTCACAAACTTTATATCGATTTGAAGAATTTTCAAGGATATTTAATTCTAAACAAATTTCAATCAATTTCAAAAACCGAGGCAAAAGTTATGATCGAACAAAGTTCACCAAAATCCAGTTTTTACCCAAAATAACAATTTCCTCAATTCCTTTATAAAACACAACCAAACCAACTCAAACCATTCCAAACCATTCAAAACTCCATTTTTCATCAAAATAGACCTCTTTTGTCATAGTACATCAATCATACCACATTTTTCCCTCACATTTCATTATCCATACCTCAAATATCACATATACAACATATTCCCCAATCTTCATTATATTACCATCAATTTTCATCATCAAATCAACCAAAATTCAAATTAATATTCAACAATGCTCATTTATCAACATCCATCATATCTCACTTCATCATTTAACCATAACAACAACACCAAATTATTATACTTCATCAACACAAATAATCATCAACAACATACAATTTCCAAACCTATCCTATGGGTCACTAGTCTAAGTGTCCATGAATATTATATACTACATAGAGGAAACCGAAACCATACCTTGGCCAATTTTTTTTATGCACCAAAACCCAAAAATTGATCACCAAAGAGCTTTCAACTAAAATCCAAGCTTTCACTTCCACTCCAATAAGCACAATCAAGTTCCAGAAGCTCCCAAAGCCACAATAATCAAACTATATGCATACAAATCACCTCAAATCAACCTAGGATTCCAATTAAACATAAATTCACAAGGGTTTTGTGGCTCTTACCTCTTCCAACAGATTTGGATGTCAAAACCCAAAGCTAAGCAAGGCTTAGAGCAAACCTAAACATCCAAAATCACAAAAACTCACTTAATCACAAACCCTAAGAACCGAATTTTTGGAGAGAATAATAGAAAGGATTTCATGGTTACCTCTCCAGTTTCTTGAATGGATTTTGTAGAGCTCTTCACGAGAAACGCGTAGCCGTAAACGGTGCAGCGATCGAAGCTCCGTAGCTCAAGATATGGGCTACAGAAGAAGAGGGTGAATATTGTTTCTTCTTCCCCTTTTCCCCTTTCAATTTTCTGTTGTGTGTTGTGTTTTGTGAGTGAAAAAGGGTTTACTTAAGTGCTTATATATGTTGGGCTTGGGCCCAACTTGGGCCCGGTCCAACTCGTTAGCGTTTTTAGCCCGTTTGGCCCAACTTCGGGCCAAACCTTTAAAATTAACGTTCGGTTTTTAACTTCTAATATTTTTCTAAGATTTTTGCCTGTTTTCACTTTTTCTCATGCGGTACCGGGCAGACTTGAACCGGTTTAACTGGCGATTCGCGGTTTTTCACGTTTTTTTCGTCGGAAGCACATTTTCTGACTCAGAAAAACCTATTGAGTCCAAAAATTACCTCTAAATCCTCAAATTCTCTCTCTAACTTTTCGGAATCTAATTTCGGCAATATTAATTTCTTAATTAACCGGTTGATTAATTGCGGTTCTTACACAAATCCCAATAAAAATTAACCAAAATATTCAAATCTCAGGTCATCTCACAAGAAATTGCAATAAAGTGATCAATTATTGGCTATGAAGGGGCAAAAGGGGGTTCGATTTGTAATTGGTAAGAAAAGTAAATAACAAGAAAGTAAATGACAAGTACTAATAAAGAAAAGGAAAAGAACTCTTGGCTAGGCATAGGAATTGAGATCACTCATCCTTATCTACAAACCATGTATTGACAATTATGAGGGACCAATCCAATTAGTCTACCTCAACGCTTAAAGTACGTACAATATCTAGTTCAAGCTTGAAGCACATCAAATAGGCTTGATCAACATCAATCTATAAGTCCTAACCTAGCTATTAATTGACTTAGTAGTAGGCTAGTGTCAATGGTTATCAAATTGACCACTAAGGGTTCTCAAATCACCAAATCAATGAGACCCAATGATTCAAGGTCACCCAATTCCCTTAGCCTAGGCCAAGAGTAAAGAAAACTACTCTAAAACTAGTGAAAACATTTTAACAAACACCTAGAGTACAATAAAAGTAAACATCACAAAATACAAGAATTAATGAAGCCTACAACTAACACAAACAAGAAATCAACAATAGTAACTAAGATAAACATAAAAAGACATGGAAATATAAAATTGCATTAAAAGCAAATTAAAATCAACAAGAATGCATCAACATAAAAATGACATGGAAAGAAAATTAACAACAAGAACCAGAAGAACAAAGATATAATAGCAAGGAATTAAAAAGGAAAAACTAAATCAAAACAAGAATTAAAAGTTGGATCTAAGAGAATTTGACCTAAACAACCCTAAATTCTAAAGAGAAGGGAGAGCTTCTCTCTCTAGAATTCTAACCTACAACATGAAGAAAACTATGCTATGATTGCTCCCCCCCCATTCTCTTGCAATCCTTGGATTCAAAAGCATCAGAAATGAGTTGGATTTGGGCCTCCTTGAGCTCAGAAATCGCCCCCAACGTTTTGCCTTTAAGTGAGTCACGTGACCAACATCACGCGTGCGTGTGGATGACGCGTGTGCATCGCTTGATGATTCTGTTCACGCATGCGCGTGGGTGACGCGTGCGTGTCGCTGTCAAATCTCCTTCTCACGCGTACGCGTGGGTGACGCGTGTGCGTGGCCTTGAGTTCAGCAAATCCTCATTTCTTCATGAATTCTCCATTTTTGCATGCTTTTTCTTCATTCCTTCAACCCAATTTTTGCCTTCTAATCCTGAAATCACTTAACAAACATATCAAGGTATCGAATGGAATTAAAGTGAATTAAAATTAGTGATTTAAAGGCCTAAAAAGCATGTTTTTACTCTTAAGCTCAAATTAGGAGAGATTCACAAAACCATGCTATTTCATTGAATAAATGTGAGAAAAGATGATAAAATCCCCTAAAATCAATACAAGATAAACCACAAAATTGGGGTTTGTCAAACGCATGACCACCCTATTGTACAAAAGTTACATTTTTTAGTTTTAAACCTATTCTCTAGCTTTCTAAACCTCTTTAACACCTGTTTAGTGTTCGTTAGCGAGTATTAAGCTTTGGAGCAAGGGCAAACAAGTTGAATGAGTTAGGTAAGATATTGAAAGGGGTTTGCAAAGTGGATAACTAAGTAAAGAGATATTGGTAACGCTAAATGAAAAGTGATTGGTAAAGATGATGATAATAATGATGAATTGCAAATTGAATGAGACATGAGATGGTGATGTCATTGATAAATAATGAATCTAAAATCTATGTGGCCTATGTATTTGGATTATCTGCTGACTCTCTACACAAGATGTGACTGGGCACTTTAACTCCCCAGGTTCTCCTTTGGGCATGCATATATATATAAATCTGAGTTTGGAATTTTTCCCCATGTATATTTGAGCTTGGGTTCTCCCCATGGATAAATTGAGCTTGGGGTATTCCCCATGGATAATTTGAGCTTAGGGATGCACGCACAGAGGGACTGTCAAGGGTTAGCTACCAGGACATGTCGAGTTGGCTATATAACCGATAGGTGAGACTAATTATCCATAGGACAGGCATATATCATATGCATTTGTATATTTTGCTTGAGTGTGCATTGTCTTGGTTTGTCTAACTGCTTAACTATGCTTATTTGCTACTTGGTCTACTTGCTGTATTTGTACCCTATCTGTATTTTCTTTGTTTGATTTGTATGTGTATGTACCTGAGAGACCCCTCATATGCTAGAGGTGTGATGGGGGTTATTTCACCAATCATTAAGAGGTTGAGGAGATAGAAGGTGGAGAGTTAGATCGAATTTGGAATCCCTTAGATAGATTACCGACAATTCCGGTTTAGAATAAGTTTTAAGTTTGATTCTGAATGTCAGAGTTCTAGGAATGTCTCTGACTTTCCTAAGACCTTATATATTACCTATGTGGGTACCTTTACCATACTGAGAACTCCCGGTTTCTCATTCCATACATATTTTTCTATTTTTCAGATGCAAGTCAAGAGGCATCTCACTGAGCATTATGGAGACTCTTTGGAAGCGAAGAACTCTTTTGGGACTTGGGGTTTTGTATTTTGGTTATGTATGTATATATATATATATATATATATATATATATATATATATATATATATATATATGTAAATAGATTATCTTCCTTGTATATATTGTATTTTGTTCCTCCTAGAGATTGACTTGGAAAAACAGGTGTATTTATAATGTCTTTTGGGTAATTTTGGGTTGTATATATGTATGTATGTATACTTTAGCCGGCCTTAGCTTTGCAGGTCGAGTCTGGAGCTTGATATCTATATCTCTTGGAACTCTGTTCTTTATATATGTGCTTTAGCTTTCTTTTCGATCTTGTCTATCCATTCACGTGTAGTTATGCGAGTGTGATACAAATTTCTATTACGCTTTTTCTTAGCTTCTTTTCAAGGCGCCTAGTTATAATTGCTTTCAACTATATATGTATACGTCTTTTACTTTTAGAGGTCGTAATACCTCGCCACCGCTGCTTTACGACTTAAGCATAAGGCTCTGTGTGGTAGGGTGTTACAACATCCCTATTTTTAATTCTTTTGTGATAAATATTTTCTTTTCAGTGAGAAGGTGGATGTGATGGAGTAGCCAATGCGGTCACATTAATTAGGCCTGGCCACTCCGACGGACCCGATACAAATTTTTTTTCACAAAGACCCACCAGTCTATAAAAAAGGAAGAGTATACAAGAAGTTAACAGGTTGTATAAAAGTATTTCTACTATGACATTTGCTAAAGGTTTGAAGCTCTTCATGGAAGTCACGATGGCATAGCATGACAAATTGACGGAGACGGCTTCATTTATGGATGAGTAGCTGGCGATAGGATTCAGGCATTGACAAGTAAGTATGGATAACCTCAACAATGTCGTTAAATCTTTCTAAGAAACCCTTGGTGTAATAAAATGATCTTTGTTCTGCGTTCCATTCAGGGAAGTCCCAGATGATAGAATCAAGTCATTCAACAATATGGACGGCAGGCTGTTAGACCTTCTCGGTTGCATTAAGGAGGCAAGAAAAAAATTATCCTTCAAGTGATTTTCTGGTATGTGGTATTAGCCATTCAATAGGGCCTGTAATAGAACTTATGGTAGCTTTTGATTACACTGTTGGGTTCATATTGTAGCATCTTGGTCAAGAGGACAGCACGACGGCCGTGATAGTGAAGTCACAGGAGAATCAAAAACAAAAGCTGACTGAAGTCATAATGGGGCATCGGAGGGTTCTGAAAGCACTGTTGAGGAAACAAAGGAAGTCTTCTAATATTGTAGGTGAGGGGGCAGTGCAATCGGCCAAAAAGGGTAGTAAGAAAGTCTCAAGGACCCAGGTCGGTGTTCATTCAAAGTCCAACAACAATGAAGGGACTAAGGTGTCAAAATGCAACACTGCAAAAGACAAAGGAAAGGCTAAGGTTCCTGAAGATACTCAAAATCCTTCAAAAAAAAGGCAAAAGTCAAAGAAATGCTGAAGGTTCCAGTTCGAAGAATTCGGCTGCACCGTTGAAGGTGCGTATGAATGAGGGTATTCAATAGTTTTTTGTTAGTATTTATAATGCGCATCTCTTTGAATAGAGTTGTAACTATTAATGTTTCGTCAGCGAAAGCTAGAGTTTGATCTAAATGATGAATCCAACTGCGTTTGCGACGTCAAGCAATAGGGTCCGCGAACCCCATTCACTTACTACACCCATCTCTCCTCCTTCATGAATGGTGCTGAAATGCCAGAGGTAAACATAATGTATTACATTTACGTAAATTTAAACCAATATTATCCAATAAGTTTACTTCATATGGTTCTAATATTTACTATGGCAGTGCTTTGATCTGTTGTTCCAACCCCCACCCAGGGTGCAATTTGTCAGAATGGAGCTCGCCGTCGCAGCATACATTTTTGCATTTGCACTGGCCAAAAAGTTAGTTACACTATAATAAACTTTTTTTTTTGGATTACATGGTTTAGGGTTTAATATTTGTTGTGATAATGTTGATGATGCCTGCGTTTTAAATTGTGCAGAGAACTGCTAGTCCTAAACGACCATTGTAGTGGAACAAGGGAGTCCCTTCAAATACTAATTCTTGGCAGGATGGTTGTGGATGATGTAAGTGAATATATTTTGTAATATTACACACAATGGCTCAATCGTCATGTAACCAATGTTTTTCAGTTTCTAAAATGAAACGAGAGACTAAATCAAATATTTGTTCGACTTCATTTTCATTTTCTAGTCCGGTCCTGAACTTGGTAGCATCCATGTGCACTGAAACAAGACATGATAATTTGGAGATGAAGTAGTGGTTGCCAACAACATTTGCCGTAAGGTATAAAATTCAAAGGGTCTTCCTCAGTCACTTTCTATTACTTTGACCGATAGAATTCTTTCCTATGTACGTGTTGTTGTTAGCAAATTACTCTAATAACATCATATACCCAAATAGAATTAGAGTACACCCAAACATTAAGAGAAAAATAATTTCTCTATATCAAATTAGCCCTTTTAAAATTTTCTATCAATTTTAAACCTTCTCTAATAACATCATATATCCAAATAGAATCAGAATACACCAAATATTAGGAGAAAAATAATTTCTTTATATCAAATTAGCCCTTTTAAAATTCAAATTATCCCTTTTAAAATTTTCAATCAGCTTTAAACCTTCTCTAATAACATCATATACCCAAATAGAATCAGAATATACCCAAATATTAGGAGGATAACATTTTCTACGTCAAATTAACCATTTTAAATTTTTCTATTAGCTTTAAACATTCTCTAATAACATCACATTCCGATATAGAATTAGAGTATACCCAAATATTAGGAGAAAAATAATTTCTCTACATCAAATTTGCCCTTTCAAAGTTTTCTATTAGCTTTAAACCTTCTCTAATAACATCATATACCCAAATAGAATCAAAATACACCCAATATTAGGAAAAAAATTTTCTCTACATCAAATTAATCTTTTTCAAATTTTCTATCAACTTTAAACCTTCTCTAATAACATCATATACAAAAATAGAATTAGAATATACCCAATATTATCTTCTGCTTAACCATACACAATAATAGTTGGCCCATTAACTCAGACAACCTACCATTTATTTTTCTTAACCAAAAAAATCTGATTAGTGATTATTTCAATAAGACAACAATAGATTCAGTCTTCAGTGTTGATTTCAAGCAACCAAACAAATTGAACTAACTGATTACACATCAATACATCAACAAATTCAACTTTGAATTAGTAACAAATTCATTCAGCAACATACAAATTTACCTAACTTTTTATTTCAACAAGAGAGATGCAAATTTAAATTCAAGAATGATGAGCGAATTTCACCAATGTATTCAACTTTTTCCAACAAAATCAGAGTGCAGTTCTGAATTACATCAACCAAATTGAAACAGATAAAATAAGAGAATTTCTTGGTATTCACCAAATTAGATTGCTCAAAGGAAGCTGACGGCGAGTCTCGGGGCAACAACACGACAATGAAGACCAGCCACTGTGACCTTCTGCCTCTTCTGCCGGTGACGTCAACTATAGGGAAGTCATGCATCTCAATTCCAGCCAATGACAAGTCAGAGAGCAATGACGACGACGACGCTGGGGACCTGTTGCTTATGCCGCCGCGACAACTATAAGATCCAGAACTTTTGAAAAATCTTATTATGAGTCGATTTCAAATTTATTTATTTATTAAAGAATTTATTTTCAAAATTGTTTTATTAAAAGTAATTAAATCAAGTTTTGATAATTAAAAGTAGGAATTTAAATAAATTTTATAATTACTGAATAATTTTCTATATTTAAATTATAAAGCCTAGTAGTTGTAAAAGAATAAGAATTTTATATGATTTAGTTTAAATAATTGATATTTTAGAATTTAATACTTTAAATTTTATAAATAAAAAATTTAATTATATTATCTTTAATTTTAAATTAGAATACTGATTTAAAAGCTAATTAGAGAATTGATAATTAAATAATATTTTTAAAGTAATTTTTAGGGATTAAATTAGATTTCAAATTAATATAATATACCCTAATTTTTTATTAAAATTTACCAAAATCCCAATTCACCTAAAATTCCTAATTTTATATTTGCCCCAAATCAAACCCTAACCCTAGAAATCAAATACACAAAACCCTAACTCCCTTTAACCCATCAGCCACCACCCCGTTTCCCCATATACACACACATCAAAAAGAAAGACAAGAGAAGAGAAGGAGATGAACGGAAGGAGGAGAGGGGAAGAGAGAGGATGGCATCGGCAGGCATCACTGCTGTCATGCCGTCATGTTGTCATTGAAGGAGAAGGAGAGCCGCGAACTAGAGCCACGGAAGGGAGAAGCAGAACCGCAAAAAGAGAGAGATCGACGAAGGAGACACTGGCGCCGTTCATCCCTATCACCACTGCCATTGTTGAGTCTATTGTCGTCGAGCTTGAAAAAGAAAGGGAACGGGACACTGAGAGAGAAAGAGAGAGAGAGAGAGAGAGACGCGATGCGAGGAAGGAGATGAAGCCGTCACGTCGCCGTCATCGTCGCGAGTAGCGTTGCTATCACTGTCGAGCCCAGCCGCCACTATCGCATGCTCCGCCGCTGCTGCTGGAGATGCGTCATCGGAAAACAGCGCTGCCGTCACTGAGATCCACTGCCGGTAAGGGTTTTGATTTTGGTTTCCTTTCTTTTGAATTTTGGATACATTATCGTCGCTACATGGTTGTTACAATTGCCGTCATCGAGCTTCTGGTCACCGCTATCACTTGGGATAGTCGTCGGAGCTGCTCCCGGATCGATTCAGAGGTTGCTGCTACTTCGTTCTTTTGTTTCAATAAGTATCTCTATTTCGGAACACTCAACGTTAGTATTTTGTTGTATGTTATTAAGGATTTCATGATATTGATGATTTAGGATTGAGTTATCGAGGTTTCATGTTGCAATTAAAGTTGTTTCTATTGTTGCAGAAGTAAGCAGAGCTGTGGATGCAGCCGCTGCTGTTGCGGGCCAAGGGAAAAAAAGGGGCTTATCATGTTAGAATCGCTGCGGGCTTGATTCCTCGAGGTAGGAGATTGTTTTAATAAGAAAATATTTTGGACTTTGAATACCTAACAAGTTTAGTAGATTAATGCAAATGGATGAATGTCTGTGAGGTAAATGATTTTCTGCTGTGATTGAAAGGTTATGTTTGTTGGTGATTGGTTGATTTCTGAATTTTTGGTAAAATTGATTGAATACATTAATTTTTGGATTTTAGATTTAAAATGATAATGATTTGGTTTTTGAATGACGGACTTGAAAATGTTAAATTGAAAGGCTGGTTTTGTTGTGTTGAGGTTGAAAAGAGGGAATTCGTGATGGGTGGCAAACTCCGATTTTTAGAGGAGGTGCTGATAAAATTTTTTTCTAATAATTTGAAGATGTTTTGGTTATGATTTCGAAAATGAGTTTGGTTTGGATTAATTATCAAAAGAGATAAGTTTTAAATATTTTTAAGGGTTTTAAAGAGAATCGAATTTTATGATTTGATGGATTTGTGATTTTAACTTATTTGGTTTTTAATAACAACGAAAAGAAATTTGATTAACTAGCTAAAGATTTTAGAAAGTAAATTAATTATGAATTTAAGGGTTTGGAGAAATGAGAGTAAGTTGAGGTTTTAATGGAATTAAACTAAGAGTCAAGATAAAGAGAGTTATTTTAAGGAATATGCTAAAAATAGTGTGGTTTTGATTTAGAGATAAGTTTTTTGAAGGTTATGCTTGAAATTAAGATGTGATTAGTGACAATTGGTTTTGATTGAGGTCTGATGAGGATTTCGAGATTTAAAGAGAGGATAATGATTAAGTATGATCTAGGTATGGTGATGACTAACTATGATTATAAATAAGAATGGAGTAAAATGTGTGAATTGAGTAGGCTTGATTTTGGTTGATTGTGAATGAGTGGATTGAAGTAGTTTGGGGTTATTTTGTAGAGTTAAAAACTGTTTTGGCATATGAACTTTTGGAAAGTTGATAAATTCTGTTTTTGGTTAGAAACTGATTTTCGGCCAACTTTGGTGGGCCGTATCTCGGTCCTCAGAGTTGAAAATTTTACAAAACTAGATTTCTATGAAAATTTATTTATTGATCTTTCTAACATTTCAACAATGGTCAAAAAATGAATTTTTGTGAAAAAAGATATGAAGGTTTGAAATGTGAACTGAAAAACTAGTTTTTACAGCATATCAGTTATTTCCCATTCTGATATGCCATGCGTACACAAACATGGGCTGCGTACGCGACTTTGTCATGTTTACACTCATGCGTACGCAACGCAAGTCCTGCATATGCGAGCGAGCTCCACTGCCCAAACTGATCATTCAGGGAAGGATTTTTAGTGTTCTACCTACCGCTAGCAACTTCGGATTTTTTGGGGCAATGTTTTTTTTCCATTCACCTTAGTAAGCTCCACAAGGCCTACAAACTAATCATTAAGTTACTGATTAATCCTAATTAATTATTCTCAACGAAGTAACAAAAATCAGAAGCAATGGAACACATCACGGGTCACTTATTTCCATATACTCTCAGCTTTTCACGCGTCACCATCTACCTGTGACACTACATGAAAGTATGCTATGCTAACAACCACCATCAGCAGCATAAAATCTCTCTTTTTGTTAATGCCAACTCGTTATTACACTTTGTGCATGTGCGATTTTAGTTAACAATAATATTTAAAAAATAATAAAAATCAGTCTAAATAATTTTAAATTATTTTATTTAGTATTTATTAATTACTGTTAAACTACTGATGTAATTTCAAATATAATAAATATACAATTGCAAATGTTATATACATAAGCTTATAAATTTTAAATTAAATAAAATAATTTTAATTATTATCTTTTTAACATTATTGTTTAGTTAATTAATACGGAGCCTTATCTAAATTTACACAACTAATAATTGAAGGAAAAGTATGAGGAGCCAATGTATGTTTTATATAATGAGTATAATAGGGGTTAAATTGAAATTAGAATTAAATTAGAGACAATTAATTAATTTTGAGTAGTTTCCAATTTAAAATTTGAATCAAATCATGATTCCCGTCAGTTACAAAATCAAATTAGGATTACCTCCCTCTCTCAATACGATGTGAACTTCTTCTCTCACTCTCTCCTCGAAGCAAAAGACGGTACAGTGCCGCCACGATTACCAGCCGCCGTCGGACATCGCACTGACACTCTTCCGACTGGCGCCGTCGTTCGCACAGGCCACCGTACGTAGGGAGGACGCGCATATTGTGTGAGTCGTGCTTGCGGCACCGCAGCAACCCAGACGTCTAGCGCCTCCATTGCAGCCAGTTTGTGCCTTCTTCTCGTCATCGGATGTTCACTTTCTATGTGAACGTGGATGGTTATTCTTGGGTGCTTAGTTGTAAACGATGATTGCTGGTTATGATTGTTGTTATTTATACACGTTCACATAGGATGTTCGTTTTTATATGAATTTGGATGTTAACTTTCTCAGTTTTTGTGGATGTTTATTCTTCGAGTAATTCAACAAGACCCAGGCAACGGGCTGACACTGGGATGACGCGAGCGGGGGGGGGGGTTGGGGCTGCAACTCACGTCAGCGACGTTGACAGTTGAAAGTCACGGATGTTCGGCCGCGTGAGGAGTGACGGAGGTTCTTTCGGCGAGGAGGTGGAGCGCGACAGTTTTGGTCGGCAGGAACGGAGACTACACGTCGCGCAGAAATAGAGCGGTGGGATGCAGGTTGTTGTGCACACGGCGGGGCGGTAGAGAAAGGGGTTTTTTTTTCAGAACAAACAATGGGGTTTTTTGGGGGTAGGATAACGGTGGGTGATGAAGGGTTAATGTGAAAGAATTTGGAGTAAATTGGGGGTAGATATCACAAAACTGAACAAGCAACTAGAAATTAGGGAAAATGATGTTTATTTTACATTATTAATACATATTGGGCCAAATAAACAGCCCATTATACATATTGTATAGATACCTCATGATCTCCCTTGCGGGACTCTTGACGAAATTAGTTTGATACACTAGAGTTTTTCTTATTTATATAGTAAAACAAATTATAAATGTTCACTTTTATGAACTTTTATTATGATTCACGTGTAAATTAACTAGTTGATTAGTTAGTTAGTTAAAATGATGATATAAGCAGTTAATTATTTTCCTTTTCTATTAGTTAGGAACACCACTACCTTGCTGATGTATCAGTTTCAGAACATGGTAAGAGTTAAACCCACTCAATTCATAGAGAATTTATCCAAATTTGTCGTGTCTTCGAATGACAAATATACCAAGAATAATTATGTCACTGCTAATGTGTTACATTAAACAACTCGAGCATGATACATAATATGTCATGTAAAATTAACCTATGACACGACACATCATTATTCAATAATGTATAAATAAATTAAACTTGTACATTAATGTAAAATTATTCTTAGTACCTATTGGGAGAAAATTTGAAGAATTCTAATTAAAAAATATATGGTCAACAAATGACTTAGTATTATTAAAATCACATTCAAATAACTAAATTTATATATGATTGAGCTTACAATCGAATCATTAGTTTACACTACAAGAAATTACTAGAATAGCGATTGATTTAGCGACCGATTTGGGTGATCACTAAATTCATGGTCGCTAATCAGAAAATCGCCACCGACTTTGGTCGCTAACATTAGCGACTGATTTCAGAACATGGCCACCCAACCTCACCAAAAATTGTCGGTCGCTAATTGGTGACTGAATTTTCTGTTGCTAAATCGGTCTCTGAGTAAATCGGTCGCTAAATGGCAACCAACTTTTCAGTTGTTAAATCGGTCGCTAAGTGGAGACTTGTATTTTAGCAACCAACATTTCAGTCGCTAAATCGGTCGCTAACTAGCAACCAAGCATTTTAGTGACGAGATTTCCATGGCTATCCTAATTTTTAATTATCAATTTTATACTAAATTTTTACATCTAGACTATTAAATATTAAAAAACCATCAACACAAAACCTACAGCTTAACACATAAAAGCCAACCCATAACAAATATATCTCAAGTAACATAACATACTTAAAAATCACCAAAATAACGCATCAATACAATATCATAGACAATAACAATAATAAGTATGTTCACCATTTAAAATTTATTAACTAACTAGCATCACAATTACATCATTTAAAATCTATTAACTAACTAGCATCACAACTACAATGAAATAATCACTCTTTAGACGTACGTTCACCATCTTCATCCTCTCCTATATTTGTTTCTCCACCTTCTAGTTGAGGAATCAAAATTTTAAAATTAAGCTTGTTCATCATTTGTTGAAGCATACGGTTATTGAGTTCAAGTCCTTTTTCTGTCCTTTTCAATCTAGTTTTCAACCCATCGTTCTCTTCTTGTATTTTCTTTATTATTTCTTCATGTTCTGACCTTCGCAATCAATCGGATTGAGAACTGGAGCCACGATAACTAGGTCTTTTCTCAAATGCAGTGGATTCTATCCCAAGTCTATAAATTCTTCCCTTTTTAACTTCGGCTATTTCACACCACACATCCATCTCATTTGGTGCATTACTTCCTTCTTCAGACACTTTTTGCGTAGCCTGTTCTATAGCATTCTTTAATTCATCCTGTTACCAAAAATAGAACGAGGAAAAAGGTAGAATGTGAAAAAAGAAATGAAGAATAGATTCTGCATAATTCTAGACTAACTGGTTTATTTGTTATCATCATCATACAATAAAAATGTGTCAGCAGGATCACACATTGCATTAAGCCACTAACTTCAATAACCAGCCTTTTAACTTGCAAAGAGTTCAATCATCATATGTATATTAGCTTATAAATACAATACAATATATATATATATATATATATATATATATATATATATAATTTGCATATAGAAATTAAAGGAGCAATGTTGAATTAACCATATAACTAATGTACTATTCTCTTTTCATTAAAATATACAAAATAATGCAACAAAATAATTAACAACTACAACTACAAGCCATAAGAGTATATATTCCGTTATGTTTTCAAGTCATCACAAATGATTTTGATTAAGTAAAATATAAGCAAAGTACACAGAAAAATGGAATCATTCATTTCCGAATGAAGAGGAGCGTAGTGAAACTCGAAGGATATGGCTAAAATATTTTGGTGTCCCGTTACATACGTGGTCTGAGGAGACGTTCAAGCTAATTGGAAGTCAATGGGGAGAAGTGGTTGAGTGTGACGAAGCCACGACATCATGTCTCTCCTTCCGTGTGGGAAGGGTACAAATTGACACTTTGATGCCAGGGCATTTTGGCCAGTTTCACTTACCTTTTCTTTACTGTTTTTAGGGTAGTTTTATGCATTTTCTTAGAAAATAAGCTCTTTTTGGGTAGATATTCACTTACATCTTGATTCAAGCATACATTGTGCACTTTACATGATTTCATGAGGATTTTGCATGAATTTAATGACAAATTGGATGTTGCATTTCCCATGACTTGGATTAGAACTTTGATGCACTTTATTGCTTGATTTCAGGACAAAAGAAGCAAGGAAGAATCACGTTAGCAGCCACGTTAATCTAACTAACGTGACTTCTAACATGGAATGGGAGCTAACTTGCAAAGTTAATGAGAAAAGTAATCGCCAATAACGCCCTCGAAGCCATCATAGCCCACGTTAAGAGTCACGTTAACATAGTAACGTGAACTCTAACGTGGAAGAAGACAATAAGGCCAACGTTAGTGACACTCCCCTTTGTCACTAACGTTGGACCAAGCTCATAATTGGCCACGTTAGTTGCCACGTTAACTTAGTTAACGTGGCTTCTAACGTTAAAAAGCAAAAGGGAAGCCAACGTTAGTGACATTCACCTTTGTCACTAACGTTGGCCAAGCTTTCATAAGCCACGTTAACTCCCACGTTAACTTAGTTAACGTGGAAGCTAACGTGGAGAGAGCAATTGATCACCAACGTTAGTGACACTTACCTTTGTCACTAACGTTGGGGTGAACCACCAAGAGCCACCATGAGCAACGTTAACTCCCACGTTAACTTAGTTAACGTGGAAGCTAACGTGGATAAAGAGGTAATGAGCCAACGTTAGTGACACTCACCTTTGTCACTAACGTTGGAGATGGCTAGCATGACTACGTTAGAAGCCACGTTAACTTAGTTAACGTGGACTCTAACGTGAGAAGGAGGGGCACATTGGAACGTTAGTGACAAAGGTAAGTGTCACTAACGTTCTCGAAGGATTGGCAAGCTTATGTTAAGAGCCACGTTAACTAAGTTAACGTGGACTCTAACGTAGGGAAGGGGGAGGTTTATCAACGTTATTGGGAAAGGTAAGTCCCAATAACGTGTGCGAAGGACCAAGAGGCAACGTTAGTGGTAACGTTTGTGCCACTAACATTGAGGTTAACGTGGCTCATACTTGGGTGAGCAACGTTCGTGAAAAAGGTGATTTTCACTAACGTTCTCGAACCCACACTTTCACTTAACGTTAACACCACTAACGTCCTGAGCTAAAAGTCCCTGCCTACTTCACACTTTCTCTCTACAAGCAAAGCTAAGCCCAATGATGAAGATAACTGCTTCAAACTCAGGATCCAAAAGCCCATACCCAAGACTTGAAGAGCCAACTAGAAGATCAGAAGAGTAGTATATATAGGAGTAGCTTTGAATTAATAGAGGAGTTGGAAAATAGAGGGAGCCTTTGGCCTAGAATTACTTTCTGTATTTTACTTTCTCTGCACTTCTAGTTTACTTTCAGCATGTATTCTCCATCTTTGTTTTCATTTTCCAGAGCTATGAACAACTAAACCCCTTTCATTGGGTTAGGGAGCTCTGTTGTAATTTGATAGATCAATTTTAGTTTTCATTCTCCTTCTTCTATCTTTTTCTCTTGATTTTACTAGAAAGCTTTCGATCTTCATCCAATTGGGTAGTTATCTTGGAAAAGAAGCTATTCATACTTGGATCTCTTCTGAACCTTGAAAGAGGAATGAAGGGATCAAGCTAGAAATGCTTTCTCATGCTGGACCAAATTGGGTGTGGATGGATATGTGACTATAATCCTTCCAACACTTGATTTGGGAAATGCATGTGGTATAATCAGTGACCATACTTCATCTCTTCTCATGAGCGATTGACCAAGGAATTGGCTATTGATCAAGATTTGAGAGATTGAATTACAAGGAATTGTAATTCAATCACTTAAGATTGCCAAGGAGATCAATGAATGCATTGATTGAGTTAGAGATAAAAATGAACTTGATCCGGAGAATGCAACATCTCCTGAGCCCAATGAACTCCCCATTTCTGATCTTACCCATTCTCTTTAATTTCTGCCATTTACTTTTATGAGCAATTTCCCCATCCCCATTTAAGATTCTGCAATTTACTTTCCGCCATTTACATTCAGCTCTTTATTTCCAGCATTTACTGTTTTCACTATTTACTTTCCCGCCATTTAATTTTCTGTAATTCCCAACTTAAATTCTGGTTCGCTCAACTAGAACATTCCTTTAATTAAAGTTGCTTGATCAATCAATCTCTGTGGGATTCGACCTCAATCTATTGTGAGTTTTTACTTGACGACGAATTCGGTACACTTGCCGAAGGAAATTTGTTGGGAGACAAGTTTTCCGCGTATCACACTTGTATTATGGATATTATCAACCAGTGGATTCACATCACCATGGGTACTAGTGGATTCGACGTCCTAGTTAAAGAGGTTGGATACGAGAGTTATGGATCGCAGTGTAAGATTGAGGATGTTAGAAACTCTGATCCACCAAAAGCTTGCGAGGTTATGGGTACGAGCCGTTCGAATTCGATAGTACTGGTGGTAAGCAGGGATTCGGTGGTCGATGAGGTGATGACGGTGCCAAGAGAGGAAGAAGCTGAAAAGGGTAGATTAGTAATTCCCGAAAATATTTTGAATGAATGGAGTTATTGCAATTTAATTTAATTTAAAACTGCAAGAGTAACAGCGGATACTGCTGTTGGGGAAATCACTGAATTTAAGGGAGGTCATAATTTGGTTACTGAGGTTGAATCTGAAAAAAAGGTTAGTTGGGATTATGGGGTGAATGGGCTAAGTTTTTGTGGCTGTTTGAGGAAAGAACAAAAGAAAAATGGGTGGCCCAATATTCAAGCGAACACTAGTGAGGAAAGAAGGAATTTGGGCTGCTCCTCATCAACCGCAGGCCCAGTCGTTGATGAGAATGACACGGAAGGCTTGAGTAAGAGGCCGAGTCGGGTTGGGCTCCGTCCAGAAAGGTGCTCTCCGGATCCTGGGTCAAGCGTTGCTGCATTAGTCCGTCTTGGAGAAGAAAACCAGGAAGCTTGCGGCGTGGCTGGACCACAAGGCAAGGGTGGCGCAGGAGCCAGCGAGAAAGAACGCCGATGGGTTGAGCGCGATGCGGCAGGTGCTGTCTCTGTGCAACGTGTGGCAGAAACAGATTCAAGGGGCCACCTCCCAATGCCTTCAATGAACTTCCCGTTGGTGATGTTACGATTGGGTTCCTCTAGGGAAGACGGGTTCGTGGGTCAGACCAAGGAGAAGAATCTGCCGGGGAAGGATGCTGTAGGCAGCCGAGCCAAGAACCTTGAAGACGGTGACATAGCTTTCGAAAATGCTATGACTCTAGATGCTGCGAGACTTGAGGAGGGGAGTGGCGACAATGGGATAAGGGTGGATACTGACAGCGGGCACCAGGGTCTCAGTGCTAGCAAGGCTCTGGAATGCGACGAGCAGATGATTGAAAATAAAAGGGCATGGGATCTGGCAGTTGAATCTGGAGCAGTGCTATGCGATGAAAATGACGACGTAATGGCGATTCTACAAGAACAAAACGAAGCCCTTGCCCAAAAAAGGAGGTTGGCTAAGCAGAAAGAAAAGGCATGAAGATGCAGACCGAAAAAGCTCAAAAAGGTGTGTACAAAAGATTTAAAATGATTTTTGGTTCTTGGAATGTTAGGGGATTAGGGGAGTTGGTAAGCTGAGTATGGTTAAAGATCTCAAAAATAAACAGAAATTGAATATGTTAGGTTTGATTGAGTCTAAAATGCAAGTTATGACTAAGTTTGATGTAGTACGTATCTGGGGGAGCGATGCTGTGGGGTGGGAGTATGTGGGTTTGGAAGGCATGTCCGGGGGGCTGGTGTTAATGTGGGATATCATGCTGTTTAGAATGAATAATTTCTACAAAGGAGAGAGATGGTTATGTGTGGAAGAGGTCCTACTAAAAAATGATTTTCCTTGTGCTTTCTGCTTCGTATATGGTGCTCATTCTAGAGTGGAAAAACTTGCTGTGTGGGAGAAACTGAGCTTTATAGCTGGTTTATGTCAAGTCCCGATATACTACATGGGTGATTTCAATGAGGTTACACAGGTTGAAGAGAGGAAAGGACAAGACAGGTTAACAGGGTCTGCAGAAGATTTTAAGTGTTGGATACAAGATATGCAGTTACTGGACCTACCGTTGAATGATCGTAAGTTTACATGGTTTAGAAGGCGTTCTTGCAGTCACATTAACAGAGTCTTAGTGAGTGTAGAATGTACGGAGAAGTTTCTGGAGACTCGGTTAAAGGGAGACCGAGAGGCTTGTCAGATCACTGTCCAATTATAGTGGAGGATACGGTATTCAGAGGTAGTCAACGACCCTTTCGGAGCTTAGATTCCTGGTTTACACATGACGGTTTCCTAAGAATGGTCAAGGAAGAATGGAGGAACCTTGGTGAGATACAGTTCACAGATAAGTTGAAGGCTTTAACGGTACCTTTGCGAAGATGGCATAAGGACACTTTTGGTGACATTGATAAGAAAATTCAGCGCTTTGAAGAGGAGATCAGGAAGATAGACGAGTTGGTGGGAAATGGAGTTTATGATGGTACAGTAGAGGCTAGAAGGAAGGCTTTAGTAAGTTGTTGCAAGCAGTGGTATGTCAGAAAAGAAATACACTGGAAGCAGATGTCGCGCTCCAGGCATGCGAAGGATATGGACAAGAACACTAGATACTTCCATAACTTGGCATCGGCAAGACAAAAGAATAATAGGCTTGATGCTCTGGTAATTAATGGAAGGTTGATAAGAAATCAAGCTAGAATCAAAATTGCTATCAGAGATTTTTATAAAGAGCTGTATCACCAAGAGAGATCACCATTAGTAGGTTTTAGGGACGGTCTAGTAAATCGGATTGACGAAGAGAACTCGACAGCTTTGGAGAGAATACCAATAATGGAGGAGATTAGAGAAGCTGTATGGGATTGTGAATCATCTAAGACTCTAGGGAGTGATGGCTATAACATGAATTTCATAAAGAAATGTTGGGATGAGATTGATTTAGAATTCATGACAGTGGTTCTGGAGTTCTTTCGATCGTCACGGCTGCCTTCTGATTCTAATTTTACTTGGGTAGCCCTAGCACCTAAGTTCACCGGAGCAAAGGAAATCAAAGACCTTCAGCCGATCAGTATGGTAGGCTGTGTATATAAAGTTATCTCCAAAGTGATGGTTAGGAGGATGAGATCAGTCATGCTAGGACTAGTAGGGGAGACTCAGAGCGCATTTGTGAAGGGTCGGAAAATACATGATGGGGCTCTTATTGCATGTGAAACAGTGCGCTAGTTAAAGACTAGGAAGAAGAAAACGGCAATCATTAAATTAGATTTCCAGAAGGCTTATGACCGAGTAAAATGGAGCTTTGTAGATATTGTGCTACAGAAGATGGGCTTTGGTTGGAGATGGAGGGCATGGGTGAAGGAGTGTGTTGGTACAGCGTCTATGTCAATCCTGATAAATGGCTCACCATCTAAACCTTTTAAGATGGAGAGGGGCTTGAGAAAAGGTGATCCGCTATCCCCATTTCTGTTTGTCCTGGTTGTTGACGTGCTGCATAGGATGGTAGGTGAGGCAGTCAGGAACAAACATATTTTGCCACTGTTGATTGGAAAGGACAATATAGAGTTATCACATCTACAGTTTGTAGATGACACTATATTGTTCTGTCCACCAGAGGAGGAGACCATCAGAAACTATGCCAGGTTGCTAAGGTGCTTTGAGATGATGTCAAGGTTAACTATTAACTTTGATAAATCAAGTTTAATCCCTATCAATTGCGAACAGCAGTGGACTGATAACATGTGCAGCTTATTGGGGTGTAAGGAGGCCAGTCTTCTAGTAAGATATGTTGGTATCTCGTTAGGAGCAAACCCAAGACTAGTCAGGACTTGGAAACCGATAATTGACAAGGTCGAGGAGAAGCTCAGCTTGTGGAAGGCAAAAGTACTCAATAAAGCGGGTAAGCTTGTCCTTATTAAATTAGTGTTAAATAGCTTGCCGGTGTACTACTTGAGTCTGTATAAGATGCCGAAGGCAGTGGAAGAAAAGTTGATATCTGTGCAGAGGAGATTTCTATGGAGCAAGGAGGAAGGTAGGAATAGTGTGGCACTAGTCAAATGGGAGCTAGTTTAAGCCCCTAAAAAGGTGGGTGGGTTGGGGTGGGTGATGCAGTGATTAGAAACACTGCACTTCTCTTCAAGTGGTGGTGGCAATTTTCAAAAGAGGAGTGTCTGAAGAGAGAACTTTTGCGTGGTCTAGAATTCAGAATAAATTCCCGTTGCAAGTATAGCTTCTAAACCAACAAAAGTCCTTTCTTACAAACGTTTTGGTTGTCACAAGTAACAAACCCCTTTAAAATTGATAACCGAAGTATTTAAACCTTGGGTCGTCTTCTCAAGGAACTGCAGGGAGGTGTTCTTATTATCAGTTATGAGTTTTATAAATTGGGGGTTTTGAAAGTAAGGAACAAGTAATTTAAATGACAAGTAAAATAAATAAATAACTGTAAAATAAACTCTTGGCAAGGTATGAAAATTCGGAAGTCCTATCCTAGTTACTCCTACGAGAATGGAAGTTAATCCCACTTAGTTAACCCTTATGAAAGCAAGGGAAAGTCAAGTGAACTAATTAGTTAGATTCCCAAGTCCTAGCCAACTCCTAAGGAAAGACTAGAGTTAGTGGAATACCAGTCAATTTAGCCGAATAACAACCAATCACGGATAGTTGATAACTCAAGAGCCTCCAGTTAGTCAATTAAAGCCAAGAATATAAAAAGCTAAACAAGAATCATAAACTGAAATACCTCAAATTATATTAAATAGTATATTCAAATCTAACATGGAAAAATTCATAAATTAAATTGGAAAAATAAACAAAAGGAACATTGAACCTGGAACTCAAAAGAAATCGTAAGTTGAAATAATAAAGTTGAAATCCTAATTCCTTTAAGAGGAATCCTAATCCTAAATCCTAAGAGAGAGGAGAGAACCTCTCTCTCTAAAAACTACATCTAAAAAACTAAAATTGTGAATTATGAGCTGGTCATCTCCTCAATTTCTTGTGTTCCTTCCATTTTTGCAAGCCTCCTTTCCAATCTCCAAGTCATTCATGCCCTATAAAGCCTGAAACACTTAACACACAAATCACGGCATCGAATGGAATAAAGGAGAATTAAAATACAAAATTAATAGTCTCTAGGAAGCAAGTTTTCAACCATGAAGTATTTTTAGGAAGGAATTATAAATGCATGCTAATCATATGAATAAGTGGGTAAAGATTTGATAAAACCGCACAATTAAACACAATATAAACCATAAAATAGTGGTTTATCAGTGTCCATTATGGAAGAAGGTCGTGTGCTCTTGCTATGACTTGAACCCCAATGTGATGTTATCGGCTCAGACATTACCTACTAGAGGGGGACCATGGAAGGATATCTGTCAACTGCAGGTCAGGAATAGTAATGTGCGAGATAAGATGATTGCAGGGTTATCTATGGAGGTGGGTGACAGAAGGAGGACTCGATTCTGGGAGGATGTCTGGTTACAAAGTGGTTCGCTAAAGATGAGTTTTCCGAGACTTTTCTCTATTTCAAACCAAAAAGGATCTGTCATAGGGGATTGTGGGTTTTGGGATGGGTTAGAGTGGATCTGGAACTTCCAATAGAGGCGACAGTTCTACCAATGGGAGTTGGAATTAGTGGACCAACTACATGGAACTTTAAGGCCTATTAAGCTAGCACATGATAAGCCAGACAGAGTTATCTGGAAGTTTGGCAAGGAAGGTATTTTTTCAACTAACTCCTTTGTACAGGTGATGCAGTCAGAATCCATCCCGGAGGAAATAACCAGCTACAGTTTCACCAGAACCATTTGGAAAGGTTTAGTTCCGCCACGAGTGGAGTTGTTTATTTGGTTTACTTTGATAGGGAGAGTGAATACCAAAGAAAGGCTGCATAGACTGGGAATTGTTAGACATGGTGATAACATATGCGTTTTGTGTAAAAAGGATGTTGAATATATTCACCACTTGTTTCTAGGCTGTGAATTTACTTGGCAGGTGTGGTGTCAATGGCTATCTAACTTTGGGAGATTATGGACTATCTCGGGCTCACTAAAGGAACACTTTGAGAGCTGGACATGTGTTGCTAACAGGAAGGGAGAGCGCAACAAGTGGCTCGTATATTTTTTCTCAGTTATTTGGAACGTCTGGCTAGAGCGGAACCGGAGGATGTTCAATAACACGGAAAGGATTGTAGAGGAGGTGTTTCATAAATCTGTAATCAGTTATAGGGAGTGGGGTAGCTTGGATCCCTTTTGTTGTTGATGGCAATGCCGGAGATGACACTAGGGACAATTTTTCCGTTCATTGTTTTCCATGCTCCTTTTTGTTTGGTAGTTTATTCTCGCTCCACTATATTGTGTTGAGCTTATTTGTTAAAAAAAAGTTATTTTCTACCTAGAGAGAGAGATATTTTACAAGAATAAATGAAAGATTTCAATTAAGATGTTAGTTTAACTAGAAAAGTGGTGCAATATTGAAAAAGAAAAACGCAAGTCACAAGCAGCTTAAGTAGTAAAAATACAATACTACTAGTTAATCTAACAATGAAGTGATCTGGCATTGAGAGAGTGAGCAAGCAAAGACATTAAATAAGAAAAGATAGAAGAAGTAATTAAGATGAAAATGGATGTAAGTGCTAACAAGATAGGAGACCAAAATCAGTTACTGGATACTACCTTTTTACATTTTAGAAAAATTTTATTTTTTATTTTTTATTTTATTTTAAATCCTTAAACAAAATCTTACGGCAATAACCAGTTACTAATTAAAAAGGGTATTAGTGGAGGCAAACTTCCACTAATCAAGAATAAGAACAGCTCACTAGAAGGAGCAATATGAGAAAATCAAGTTGTTAAAGACAAATTATTACTTCAAATTCTATCATCAACTTGATAATTTGCATGATTAAGATAGATTCATCTCAACATGTTTTGATTTCTTATCCACTCATGTCTTATCTTTGTGTTTGTGGGTCTTCGCAAACAATTCTAACTGCTTTGGAGTCTTCTTTAATTATTTTTTCTACCAAACATATAAATTAAAAAGCTTATGAATATCAACTACCAATTGAAGTATATAAAATTATAATATAAAATATCTAAGATATAATCTAAAAAAAATGAAAAAAAAAATTGGTCAATAAAAGAGAAAGAAAAAAAAGAAAAAAAAAGCTCAACTAGCGAGCATGAGGTACTGATTAGTAACACAATATATATATATTCTCATGCAAGTTTAGAGGATCACATAATAATAATGATTTCTTTGCCTACTATTATTACAAATAATGGATATCAAATAATAATCATTCAACGAGAGATTAACACTTTCTGGTGTACTCAATCTTCCTTGGTAACTATCACAAAAAGCTTATAAATAACACATGCAATGTACTAACAGTTTTATATTTAATGTATGTTATATATTTAAATGTCCAGACTCCAGAGGCAAGATCATTTACGTTAATAGCAGCAAAATATTAAAGAGAAGGCAGAAAAATAAAGAAGGTAAAAAACCTCATTATTATCCAAATCAAAGGGACAAAATAAATTATTCTTAGAATTTGTAAGCATTGACCACAAATGCACACTATTCTACGGAAGAAAATGGTCATCCAAAAGATTAAATTAATAAAACTTTTTGGCAGTTCTACTACAGAGCTCAAACAACAAATCATACATACACAATTTGCCCACAACAATTCACTCTCTGACTAAAAGAATTGTAGAAACAGAATGATAAATAAAGTGGCACAAGTGAGAAGAAAAAAACTTTGCATTTGTATCAAGACAAGACTAAAGGATCAAGAACATGACTTCTTGACAAAAGTCTCATTTGCAATTTTGGAAAGACCATAGGCTGAATGATGAATACAAAAAGGATATATATGAGAAATTTAATAAATGGAATAAGAACCTACTCTACGACATTGGCTTCCACTTTAGCTCACTTTTAAAGTGTTATTCTAGCTGAATATATGGAATAGACTTGAAATTCAAGAACTCACATGATTTTCAAAAAACCTGAGCTAATAAGCTTGATATTGCTGGCAGGATCCATAAACATCAAGCATTAGCAAAGGAAGAACAACCATTTTGTCCCAATATACATTACTTTTTTCTTTCTACATATCAAGTTATCATTTAAAATTTTCTGATCCAGCAGGTAAAACGGAACTCGAGAGAAAAGGATAAAATAATTACCAACCTGAAGCTAACATCAAAAAACACCTCTTCTGGTTCCAACATATAAATCCAGTTTGCCAACTCAAATGAACCTTGCCACTGCATAAGAATATTCACAAGTACAATGAAATCTCAACCATCTCCATAATAGCAACCAACTTTCACAACTCACAAGAACATGAATTTCTTCTCTACAAATTCATAATAGAACTCGGTCATAAATCGCTGCAAGCCATCAAAATGTGTAAAACCCTCAATATAAAGAAACAAACGAGAAAGGAATAAGAGGCATAACTTGCTAACATAGAAGACAGAGGCATGACGATGGCAGAGAAGAGACAGAGATCAGCCACAGAATACAAACTCACAAATTCCATTTATCATCTGAGGTATTTCCGGAATCAATTAACAGGTATGCCATCATATCATAGAGAAAAATCTAATAAATAATCACACTTACTAAAACAACTTAATGAAAAATAATACCACGTTACCAGGTTAAACAAGACAGAAAAAAAGAGATACATTTTAATTGTCAAATCAAGCATTTTCACATACATTTAGCAGACATAAAAAACTCAACAATATAACAACAACTAAAGACTTGGTAAAAAGAAAAAACAATCAGTAAAAATAAAAAAGAACTTGAAAAGAATAACAAAGTGTAAAACCCGGTTAATTAATGACTAATTAGTCCATAAATGAGAATTTATTCTAGAAAGCTAAAAATGTAATTTTTATGGCTTAATATGATAGAGGAGATTAAAACGAGAATTTCGATACCAATTTTATAGAAATCGGCCCAAGATTGGACCGAACGGGCCAAACCGGATCAACCGGACCCATATTGGGCCCTTGACCCAACCAAACTAAACCTAAAACCCTAAAAACAGCACTCTCTCTCCTCTCTAAACCTCACTCACGCTGAAAAAGGAAAATGGGAAGGGAAGAACACTTTTCGAAAGTTCCAACTCTCATTTGATCTTCAAACTACCATAACTTTTGATCTGGAGCTCCGATTGCCGCACCATTTGTAGCCACGCGTTCACTACGACGAGCTCTATAAAACCACTACTTTTTTCTTGAGGTAAGCCATGATTTTAGTCCAGTTTTCTCAGCCTTAAATTTGAATATTATGGAGAAAAAGTGTTGAGATTTTGGGCTCTTTGATGTTATAGGATCCAACTAGCTTGAAGGAGAAGAGTAATCTTGTCTCCTTGATCCTTGGGTGTGGTAAGATTCTCAACCCTAGTGGAATTTGTGGGTTTAAGATGTTTGGGTATTGAGTTGTTGTGTTTGGACGTGATAATTGTGGTTAGGAAGTGTATATATATGTGTGGGAGCTTGATTGAGGTTTTGGAAAGCTTGGAAAAGGGCTTTGGTGTGCTAAAAATCTGTTCTTGGAGGTGTTGAAGCTTTGAGAGCTTGTGGAAAGGTGATTTGGAAGAGCTTCGGGTTGAGTGGGGAAATCGGCTAAGGTATGGTCTCGGTTTCCTGTATCTAAAATGTAATGTGGTGTGAAAACTTAGGCTAGAGGCCCTAAGATAGGAATTGAATTATTGATGTTGTTGAATGGTTGAGATATATTGTGTGGTCATATCTGTGATTATGAATGTTGGTGTTTTGATGGTATGATGCATGAGAGATATGCATGTTTTGATATATGCTTGATGATTGGTTGATGTTGAATTGTGAGTGAAACCATGTTGATGGTGGGGATGATATTGAATGTATGTAATATTGGTTGATTGGAAATGGTGTTGTTGGAAATTGGGATGAGGAAGAATATATGATATGAGAATGTGTTTGACATTGGGCTATTTGATTGAGATGGGTTAAAACGGTGGGATGGTGGTTTGTGTTTTTGATAAAAATATTAATGTATGAGTTGAGGTGGCTTGAGGTTGATTTTTGGAATGTTTTGGTTGATTTTAAAAAGGGTTCGAATTAGTTTGTTTTGAAAATGGCACTTTGTGGTTTTGTATGAAAATGTGGATTTTGGGTATATACTTTGACAGAGCATAACTTGGACTCCGGATCCCCGATTTGTGCCAAACTTGTTTAGAAATGAAATTGGATCCGGCATGTTTATTCTGTTTAAAGAACGGGTGAAAAATGATTTAAAACGGAGAAGTTATGCCCGTCAGAAGATTGGGGTTTGAAACTGTGAATTCTGTAGCTTTTTAACTTAGTAAAATTTTTGGCAGAACGCACTCCCACGCGTATGCGTGGCCGACGCGCACGCGTCGTTTTCAAATGTTCACTACCCACGCGTGCGCCTGGCCAATGCGTACGCGTCGATGAGCTAAATCAATTGCCCAGCCAAAATTCCCGAGAGTTGTGCGGGAATTATGCTGGTTTTGTGCGTGGGGCACAAAACGCACCACGCGTACGCATGGCTGACGCGCAGGCGTCACTTGTCTTTTCTCCCATCCACGCGTGTGCATGGCGACGCATACGCGTCACAATACTTTTTGGCTTTCCACGCATGCGCGTGGGCGACGCATACGCGTCACAATACTTTTTGGCTTTCCAAGCGTGCGCGTGGGCGACGGGCACGCGTGACACTGTCTTCATTCCAAAGTTGATTTTTGAGTTTTCAAAGCCAAATTTCAGACTTCTAAGCCTCCAATCTCACCCCCTATGTCTTAAATCATTATGATAAGCCTAGCAATGGAAAGAATCTAGGAAATGTGGTTGCTTGTGAATGAAGAAAGGGGAGAATTAATGATCAACGATGATCAAAGAGAGTTGTGTGAGATACGGAGGATGGTGGTAGAAGTGCTTTATATGCGATGAGCCGAAGGGCTGTAATTGTTAATAAATTGGCTGATTATGGATTAAATTACGAATCAGATGGCTGAGTTATTGCCGAATTATGGCTAAGTATGATTTCATATATGCTTATTGAATGAAATGTGAATGTTGCACTTCCACTATATGAGATACGAGTTTCCCTTGGAGGAAGCAGTGGCTAGCCACCATGTGCTCTAGTTGGAGACTTGATACTCTGCTGACCCTATGTCATTAAGTGTGCTTGGACACTGTGAAAGTTCCGGATGAGCTCGCCCCCGTGAATATACACCAGTGAGGGTGTTGGATATGAATTGTGATTTATGTTGTCAATAACTCGAGTTGGGGATGCACGACAGAGGGACAGTCCAATGGTTAGCTACCAGGTTTGTTGGGTTGGCTTTATAACCGACAGATGAGACTCATTAGCCATTAGGACAGGCATACATAATATGCATATTATGTGAATTATTTGGAATTGCCTAATTGACTGCATAATACTTGCTAGTTGTCTAAATGCCGTATCTGCTTCCTATTTGTATATCTCTTTGTCTGATATAATTGTGTTTGCCATATTATATTACTGCTGGTGGTTGGGAGGTCTGAAGGATTTGGAAAGGGAAGTATTAGTTAGACTGAAGATCTTTAGTCAGTCCCCATTTATGGTTTAGTCTGTTTATAAGCTTTGATTTATCTGTGGGAAGTTCTAGGATTGCCTTCGGCTTTCCCAAGACAATACATGTTAGATATGTAGGCACCGTTACCATATTGAGAACCTCTGGTTCTCACCCATGCGGATTTTGTGGTTTTCAGATGCAGGACGTGAGGCTTCTCGCTGAGGCATGCTGGAGACTTCTGGTTTAGTGAAGATCCTTGGTTCTCGGAACTTTATTTTGGTTATGTAAACCCTGCTAAAATCGGTAAACAATTAGTTAATAAATTGAATTTTAATTAGGAAAGCTAAAAATGAAAAACTAATATCAAAATAGGATAGAGCTCGTTGAAACGAGAATTTTGATACCAATTTCGAAAATTTGGCCCAAAATCGGACTGGAAGGGCCGAACCGGTTGAACCGGGGCCCAAATCGGGCCCATGGGTCCAACCGGACCCAAACATTTAAACACAACAGCAGCTCCTTCTTCCTCGGTGCATGCAACGAACACAAACAGAATTGGGGAAGGGAGGAGGAGCTCTCAACCCTCACAACCTTTGATCCACCATAACTCCTCCGTCCGGGCTCCGATCACCGCACCATTTGTGGCCACGCGTCCAACGCATCGAGCTCTACCTTTCTATCCAAAAAATTTCACTGGTAAGCCTCATATTTGGTTCAGTATCTCTATCCCTCTTCCTTTGGTGAAATTGAAAACCTATAGTGAAATCTTGTCCAATTTTTGTGTTCTAGGTTCAAGTTAGCTTCCAGGACTTATGGGCTCAAGCTATTGAGCATATGGGTATGGTAAGGATACCCTAACCCTAGCTCAATCTTGTATTTATAATGGGAGAACTGAAATTGGAACATGTCTATGTATTAGGTGTAGATTAAGTGGGTATATAAGCATTGGAATTGAATTGGGAGTACTTGGAGACTTATTGGTGATCAAGGCTGGTTTTTGGGCTATTTTAATTGAGCTTAGAGGGCTGTGATTTGTGTTGTGAGGCTTCCTTGGGTGAACTAAGTGATCGGCCAAGGTATAGTTTAAGTTTCTCACGTTTAATATCTACGGTGTTGTGAAAACTTAGGTTAGAGGAACCATGGGATAAGTTGAATTGTTAATTGCATTTAATGAGTAGTTTTGTGATGTTGTTGGAATAAATTGTTGATGAACATATATTTGAAATTATGAGGTATTGAGGTTATTAATTTTATGCTCTTGGACTTGCTTATAATGGGTTGTGTTGATGTTGATATATTGATTGATTATGGTTGGTGTTTGTTAATAAAGAGTTGTTATGTGAAGTTGATGGATTAATGTGTATGAAGAGTTGACTTATGATAATGGCATTTAATTGGTACATGTTGATGGAAGGTTGATAAATATATGATGAAGGTTGGTATAGGTGAAGAGTTGATATAAACAAATGAAGGGTCATTGATGTATGAGGTAAATGTGGATAATTGTTGATGATCAAGGTTTGTTAAGTTGGTTAAATGTTATATTGGCAATGGTTGTTGATGAATTGGGTTGATATGGTATTATAATGCAGGTTTTAATGGTAAGAAACTTAAGTTGATGAAAATGAGGTTGGTTGGGAATTAGTTAAAAATCAGTTTTTGATGAACTTTGGAAGTTCATAATTTACTCCTCAAATTTTGGATTGAGTTGTGGTTTGTTGCAAATGAAAGATGGTTTTGTAAATTTTTAAACGATATCAATTTTGTGAAAAATAAAATTTTGAGGAGAAAGTTATGGATAATGGAAATTTGATACATGAAACTGTGAAGCAGGGGTTTAAATCTGGTTGCTGCAAGCTTGCAAGGCATTCTGCCAAGTTTTTTTGGAAAAAGGCTCATCCACGCGTACGCGTGGCGTGGAATTTTGGCGACGCATGCGCGAGTAGCATGCATACGCGTGTGTACATATTCACGCGTATGCATGACTCACGCGTACGCGTGACTTGATGTACACTCCATGCGTGCGCGAGGCCTACGCGTACGCGTGGATGCTGCCTGCTGCAAAAACTGGTTTTGACTATTTTTAAACCAATTTACCACTTCTAAACCTCCATTTTCTTCCTTTTAAGGCTTAAAGTATGGTTCTAGGTCCAGTAGATAAAAGAAGCTAGGAAAACAAGATAACTTGAGGGTGAAGAAAGTTGTAAATGGTGGCTTTTATGAAGAAAATAAGAATGTTAACAAAGTTTAATGCTAAGGCTTGATATTTGATGATGTATTGATAATAATTACCATGGCTTATGAATAATGATATCTGAGATACGAGTTTCCTTGGGTAAAAACCGTGGCTCGCCACCACGTGTTCCAGGTTGAATCTCGACACTCTATTGAAGCTACGTCATAAGGGTGACCGGCCACGTATAAATTCCCCGGTATGGATAGCCCCATTGAGTGATTATATGATGATTGAATGTGAACTCTATGCATAGACTCTTGGGGATGTGTAACACCCTATCATACAGAGTCTTATGCTTAAGTCATAATTCAGAGATGGCAAGGTATTACGACTTCTAAAATTAAAATTTAGTACGTATAGTAGTGTGAATGATGTTTATAACTAGGAGCCTTTGAAGAAAAAGGGGTAAACAAAAATCGTAACTCGAAAAGCGCAACACTCTGATCGATAACGTAGCGAACAAGAATAAACCATCGCGAGAATTATATATATACGAAAGAGTGTCAAAAATGGAAATATCAAAACTCAAATCCGGATGCGAAGATAACCGGTCCGAGCATAGCAATATATACATATAATAAAATAAGGAAACCCAAAGGAAACCCAAAGGGACACAAATACAGGAACCTATTCTCCAAAATCTCCTATAAGAGGAGTCATCACAGTTTGTATTATTCAATGGAGATAAAAGTATCTAAGCAAAGCATATAAACCAAAATAGAGTCCCGAGAACAAAGGATCTTCGCTAATCCAGAAGTCTCCAGCATGCCTCAGCGAGAAACCTCATGTCCTGCATCTGAAAACTACAAAATCTGCATGGGTGAGAACCAGAGGTTCCCAACATGGTAACAGCTTCCACATATATAATACATAATAAAAGAGGAAAGCCGAAGGCAATCCTAGAACTTCCTCCAGATAAAATCAAAGCTTATAAACAAGCTAAACCATAAAGGGCATCTGACTAAAGATCCTTCAGTCTAACTAATACTTCCCTTTCCAATTCCTCAGACCTCCCAACCACCAGCAGGTGTATAATGTAGCAAACACAGCTAAATCAAACAAGAGATATACAAATAGGAACAGATAAGGCATTTAGACAATTAGCAAGTAATATGCAGTCAAATAGGCAATCTCAAATAATTCATGTAGTATGCATATGATGAATGCCTGTCCCTAGTGGCTGATGATATCATCTGTCGGTTATAGAGCCAACCCGACAAGTCCTGGTAGCTAACCGTTGGACTGTCCCTCTGTCGTGTCTCCCCAAACTCGAGTTATACTCAATATAAATTTGATCATAATCATGATCCATATCCATCACCCTCACTGGTGAATATTCATGGGGGTGAGCTCATCCGGGGCTTTCACAGTGCCCGGCCACCCTGACGACATAGAGTTAACAGAGCTTCGAGTCTCAACCTGGAGCACGGGGTGGCTAGCCACTGCTTTCTCCCAGAGAAACTCTCATCTCCGATAGTGGAAGTGCAAACATTCACAATTCATTCAACAGCATATATGCATTTATTCTTAGCCATAATCATGGCTCCGCCGTAACACGGTAATAATCTAGCCATCCGGCTCACGGTTAAATCCATAACCAGCCAATTCATTAACAATCACGGCCCTTCGGCCCATGGCATAACAAGCACTTCCACCGCCATCCTCTGCATCTCACATAATCATCTTTGATCCTCATTTATCATTCATTTTTCCCTTGCTTTACTTGCAAGTTACCACATCCCCTGGCTCCTTTTTCTCATTGCTAGGCATACCATAATGATCTAAGACACAAATGGTGAGATTGGAGGCTTAGAAGTATGAAATTTGGCTTTTAAAACTCAAAAATCAACTTTGGGATGAAAACAGGGCCACGCGTACGCGCACTCCACGCGCACGCGTGGATGGCCACAAAACTCATCGACGTGCAAGCGTCATACGCGCGAACGCACGGATTTAAAAATAGCCAAATGACGCGCAAGCGTCAGCCACGCGTACGCATGGGTGCTCTTGCGCCCCAGGCACAAAATTGGCACAACTCTGGCACAACTCTCGGGAAAATAGTTGGGCATTTGGTGCAGCGCATCGACGCGCCCGTTCACACCACGCGCACGCGTGGATGGTGCTTTCTTGAAGAACGGCACGTACGCGCCAAGTGCGCCTACGCGCGGAGGGTCATTCTGCTAAAAATTTTCTAAGTTAAAAGCTGCAGAATTTACAAATTCAACCCCCAATCTTCCGACGGACATAACTTTCTCATTTTAAATCGTTTTCCGCCCGTTCTTTCAACGGCATGGACATTCCGGATCCAATTTCATTTCTAAACAAGTTTGGTACAAAATGGAGATCCGTAGTCCAAGTTATGTCTCGTCTAAATATGCCCAAAAATCATGTTTTCATACAAAACCACAAGGTGCCATTTTCAAAACAAGCCATTTTCAACTCTTTTCAAAAATCAACCAAAACATGCCAATTTCAACCCTTTTTGAAATCAATCAAAATGTACCAAAATCAACATCAAGCCATCCTCAACTCACACATTGATACTTTACCAAAATTCCCAAAGTCACCATCTAACCATTTTAACACTTCTCAATCAAATGGCTAAAGGACAAACACAATATCATGTCATACATCCTTCCTCATCCCAATTTCCAATAATACTATTTCCAATCAACCATCATTATACATAATCAACATCATACTCACCATCAACATGGTACCACCCATCAATTCAACCTCAATCATCCATCAAGCATATATCACAACATGCATTTCTCACATATCACACAATCAAGGCATCAATATTCATAATCACATATATGAACACATCATATATCTCAACCATTCAACAACATCAACAATTCAATGCCTATCTTAGGGCCTCTAGCTAAGTATTTCCTACCACATTACATATTAGATACGAGAAACCGAGACCATACCTTAGCTGATTTCCCAAGCTCAACCGGAGCACTTCCAAACCAGTTGTCCACAAGCTCTCAAAGTATCAACACCTCCAAGAATAGATTTTATCACACAAAACCCTCTCCCAAGCTTTCCAAAATCACTAATCAAGCTCCAATATTCACATATACACAACCTAAGCCACAATCACCATACCCATACAAATTGGTACCTCTGGCGCTTAAGTGCGGCTTCTTAGAAGGCGTCCATTCCTTCTGGAATAGGGGGAAGACTCAGAGCTTGCTGAATGGTCGTTTCTATAATGGAGACTTTCTTCTGCCGGACATAAACAGACTGCAGGGTTGGCATGTAGAAGTTAGAGTAGAACTCAACTACCCAAGAAATATTAACCTGCCTTGGCTGTCTCCGTAGGAAACCCCATTGTCTTCATTCAATTTACGGCTCAACAAAGGTAGCAATATTGGACGGGAGGATAAGAAGGTATTCATTGTTATAGTTCCTTTCTGCCAGGATAGGGAACATCTGCTCACAGTTGCGATTGGGAAATCGCGCAGTTTCCTTTGCTGGAAAGGCTTTCTCTTTGTAATTAACCTTTATTTTCCTCTTAACTCTTTTTGTTGAGGGCTTGACTGCGGTTGAAGACGGCTCTGCCACTGATGCTCTTTTAGTGCCTCTTCTTGCTGGGGGTTTAGGAGTTGCTTTCTCCTTTCCTTTCTTGGTGGCCATCCTAAAAAGAGAGGAGAAAGTAAATTAAATTCAAATAGATATATAGCAAGGAAGAGAACAGAAGAGTGGTGATGGATGCACATTAGGATGTAGTTGACATTAACACATGCTCTCGAGTACATGTAAAAAGCCAACAATGAAAAATAGTCAGTGCATCGAAAGATAAGTGGATGCAAGGTGTTTATTGGCATGCCAGAAAAGGGCATGAGTAGCATAGACCAAGCATCAGTTGTAACAAGCCAAAATGTTTGTATTGACAATTAAATTCAATGAAAACAATAGTAAAGAGAATTTGTAAAAAGCAAGCATTGAATAGTAGAGTAAAGTAATGTAGAAAAGTGCATAATGCTATATGGGCTTTTTCACAAACACATGGCATGCATGGTAAATAAGATATAGAAAGTATGAAGGTGAACATGCAAGCAATCCCTTAAAAATAATAATTGTCAAACAAATTGCAATAATCCACAAGCACATAATGAGGAATAATGACTCAAATAAATTTCTAACACCATGTAAAAAGGAAAAGAAGAAGAAGGAAAATATGAATAATGAAAAGAAAAAGAAAAAAAAAAGAAAATAATAGGAATGATAGAAAAGAGAAGAAGGAAGAAGAAAATAGAACCTTGGTAATGGAGGTGAGAGAGAGAGTGAGTGATAGGTGAGATAGAAGGAAGAAGGGAGAAGGAAGAAATAAGGGGGGAAAAGAAAAATTAGGATTTGGAGGAGAGAAAGATAAGATATGTGGAAATTTTAGGTTGAGCTGTGCGGCGCATACGACGCGGCCGCGTAGGGCACGCGTTCGCGTGGAGGCGCTTCAAGTATGGTGACGCGATCGCGTCGGTCACGCGGTCGCGTCGGTCACGCGGTCGCGTGACCCATGTTATGCTTATGGCGCTAGTGCATCCTCGCACCAGCACAACTCTCTGTTCAAATTAATTTATTTGCCAAAATTGGGACGGCGCGATCGCGTGAGTGTGCGTTAGAAAATGGATGACGCGGCCGCGTCGGCGACGCGGTCGCGTGATAAGGATTGTGCTTCCAGCACCAATCCAGCATCACTCTCGCACAATATTTCATTGTGCACCCTTTTACGTCGAAAACTCAGGGCACGCGGCTGCGTGGGGCACGCGGTCGCGTGGAGGCTATGATTCCCATGCGACTGAGGACAAGTCATCTTAGCCTAGTTTCACTAGTCTTTTTCCTTTGTTTTCATTTAGTTTTATGCACTTTCTTAAGCCATAAGTAAGCCAATTGGGTTGAATTTCATATTTCCTTTGATTCAATCAACCAGGGATAAATTGATGCATTTTTATGAGTTTTTGTGCCATAATTGCTCATGTGACAAGAAGAAGAACAACTCTCATGATTATGGCATAGCTTTGATACAATTGTTGATTGATGATAGGTGGAATAAAGCTTGGAAGAAGGTTGCAAGAATGGGCTTGAAAAGAGGGATTCACGTTTGAGCTAACGTTTGCCTCAAACGTTAACTCAAACGTGAGAAGCAGATGAAGAACACCTTGGAGAAGAACCAACGTTTGCGCCAACGTTTGACCTCAAACGTTGAGGCAAACGTTGGCTGAAGAAGAAGCAGGGGAAGGCAACGTTTGCGCCAACGTTTGCCTCAAACGTGAGGTCAAACGTTGGCGCCAAAAAGAATGAAAAAGAGCACTCCTGGGCACGGCAACGTTTGAGCCAACGTTTGCCTCAAACGTGAGGTCAAACGTTGGCTACATTTTGGCAAGGAAGAGCATGGCAAAGCACCCCTGATTTATGGTTTAGATGAGCCACGTTTGCGCCAACGTTTGCCTCAAACGTTGGGCCAAACGTTAGCCAAAAAGGGAGCCTGGGAAGAACCACGTTTGAGCTCACGTTTGACCTCAAACGTTGGCTCAAACGTGGATGACAGCAAATGGGCTATCTGCATAATGCCTCACACAAGGGACGTTTGAGTCAACGTTTGCCTCAAACGTTGACTCAAACGTGAATGGTTCATGGCCCGGTTCACAAATGGATTTCTTCCCAACACCAAGAGCAATCAACAGAGGCTATTATCAACCCAATTCCATCAAGACTAAAGGCTCAATTCAAGGCTTGAAGATCATTTGAAGAAAGTATATAAATAGCTTAGAATTTAAGTTTTTAGGGAGCTTTTCTTTTTAGAGTTTTCTTTAAGAATTTTCATAGCATTCACAGTAGAGAGCTTTTGGGTTTTGTGCTGTTTGGAGATTCTGAGTCTTGGGGAAGGAGAATTGAATTCTCTTCCTCTTAGTTTTCTTGTTTTTCAATTTCATCTACACTTGTCTTGAGTCTTGGGTGTTGAAGAATTGAGGAAATTCTGTCTCAATCTCACATTGAGATCTCTTTGTTTTTCTTACTGCAACTTCTGGAAATTGAACTTGGATTTACATTTCTACATTGCTCTCTTCTTTAATTTGGCATTTTGCTCTCTAAATTTGGATCTAAGAAGGCATTGAGATCTAGACTTAGTTATCTAGTCTCTTGGGTCCTGAGATCTATTGATTTCCATTTTAATTTCCTTGTTTAATTACTACACCAAGTTTATTTTCCTTTTAGTTTTGAGATCCGGTTCAACTAATTACATCAGCTACTCTTCATTCTGTTAAGTTTTGCTTTTCCTTGTTTAATTCCTGCAAATCCAATTCCCATTCCCCTTTTATTTTTCAAGTCATTTATATTTCTTGCACTTTAAGTTTCTGCAATTTACATTACTTGCACTTTAAGATTCAGCTCTTTTTCTTTTTGTTCCCTTTAATTTTCTGCAAATCACCCACTCCCCTTTACATTCTATGCAATTTAATTCCTGTCAACACAATTTCACAAAATCAACACTTGTTTGCTTGACTAATTCAACCACTAAACTAAAGTTTCTCAATCCTTCAATCCTTGTGGGATCGACCTCACTCCCGTGAGTTTTATTACTTGATGCGACCCGGTACACTTGCCGGTGAGTTTTGTGTCGGATCGTTTTCCGCACATCAGCGACGCGAACGTGTCAGCGACGCGGTCGCGTAGGTTTATTTGTGCCATTGGCACGCCTCCAGCCACGCTCCAACGTGACTTTCTGTTCATCTTTATTTTTCTTTACTCTCCTTTCGACGCGGACGCGTCGCTGATGCAATCGCGTCGCGTAGCGAAAATTTTTTTTTTTTGAAAATAAAAACATGTAAATGCAGATGCACGAAAGTACTAAGAAAGAGAAGATTTATTGAATAGGAAAAACTAAAAATAAAGAAAAGAACGATCATACCATAGTGGGTTGTCTCCCACCTAGCACTTTGCTTTAACTTCCGTAAGTTGGACGCTCCACTAGCTCAATCTTCTGCTATGTGGGGATCTTCCAAGAGGAAGATCTCAAGCTCCTTGTTTCTCTGCATCTTCTCGCCATGGTATAGCTTCAGGCGTTATCCATTAACCTTAATGAGTTCAGAGCTTGAGGGATGGCTTAGGTGATAAACTCCATACGGTTCGGCCTTCTCTACTCTGTATGGACCTTCCCATCTTGATCTCAACTTACCTGGCATGAGCCTTAGTCGAGATTTGTAAAGGAGGACTAAATCCCCAGGTTGGAACTTTTTCTTCTTGATGTTTTGATCATGTACAGCCTTCATCTTTTCCTTGTATATTCTGGAGTTTTCATAAGCTTCTAGGC
Organism: Arachis hypogaea; assembly: GCF_003086295.3. Lineage (NCBI taxonomy): Eukaryota > Viridiplantae > Streptophyta > Magnoliopsida > Fabales > Fabaceae > Arachis > Arachis hypogaea. The sequence goes on along the minus strand of NC_092047.1, from coordinate 31,238,060 downwards.
GAAGGCTCTCCAGTTCCTGCAGTTGCAACTTCCTTTCAGCTCCGGCTTTCTCAATTCCCATGTTGCACTCCTTAACTGCCCAAAAAGCTTTGTGTTCTACTTCAACTAGGAGATGACAAGCTTTTCCATAAACCAAGCGGAAAGGACTCATCCCAATGGGTGTCTTGTATGCTGTTCTATATGCCCAGAGTGCATCTTGTAGCCTGGTGCTCCAGTCTTTTCTATGAGGCTTTACTATCTTTTGCAAGATACGCTTAATTTCTCTGTTTGACACCTCGGCTTGCCCATTAGTTTGGGGATGGTAAGTTGTTGCAACTTTATGAATTATCCCATCCTTCTTCATTAATCCTGTCAGTCTCCTGTTACAAAAATGGGTGCCTTGATCGCTCACGATTGCTCGTGGTGATCCAAAGCGACATATAATATGGTTTCTCACAAAGGAAACAACAGTGTTAGCATCATCAGTGCGGGTAGGAATTGCTTCCACCCATTTGGAAACATAATCCACAGCTAACAATATATAAAAATATCCATTAGAATTTGGAAATGGACCCATGAAGTCAATGCCCCAAACATCAAAAATTTCACAGAAAAGCATAATTTGTTGAGGCATCTCATCTTTCCTGGATATATTGCCAAATTTCTGGCATGGGAGACAAGATTTACAAAACTCAACAGCATCTCTAAAAAGAGTAGGCCACCAGAATCCACAGTCTAAGATCTTTCTAGCTGTTCTTTGAGGGCCAAAATGTCCTCCACTCTTAGATGAGTGATAGGCCTCTAAAATGGACTGGAATTCTGATTGAGGCACACAACGTCTAATTACTTGATCAGCGCCACATCTCCATAATATGGGTCATCCCATATATAATATTTAGACTCGCTTTTCAGCTTGTCTCTTTGATGCTTAGAAAAATTTGGAGGAAATGTGCGGCTAACTAAATAATTAGCAACAGGTGCATACCAAGGGACTACCTCAGATACTGCTTGCAGGTTATCAAAAGGAAAATTATCATCTATAGGAGTAGAATCATCCTTAATATGCTCAAGGCGACTCAAGTGGTCTGCCACTAAATTCTGATTACCACTCCTATCCTTTATTTCTAAATCAAATTCTTGTAACAGCAGTATCCAACGTATAAGTCTTGGTTTGGACTCCTTTTTAGCTAATAGATACTTTAAAGCTGCATGGTCCAAATACACTACTACTCTAGTACCAAGTAAATAAGCTCGAAATTTATCCGGAGCAAAAACAATAGCAAGAAGCTCTTTCTCAGTAGTAGTATAGTTGGACTGGGCATTGTCTAAAGTCTTAGACGCATAAGCAATAACGAAAGGATCCTTACCTTCACGCTGAGCCAGCGCTGCTCCTACTGCATGGTTGGAAGCATCGCACATGATTTCAAATGGCTGGCTCCAGTCTGGTCCTCTCACAATTGGAGCTTGAGTCAGAGTAGTCTTCAGCTTATCAAACGCTTGTTTGCAATCCTCACTGAACTCGAACTCAATATCCTTCTGCAATAATCTGGATAAGGGAAGTGCGACCTTACTAAAGTCCTTAATAAATCTCCTGTAAAAATCTGCATGGCCAAGGAACGAACGGACTTCCCTCACAGAAGAGGGGTAAGGTAAACTAGAAATAACATTCACCTTTGCTGGGTCTACAGAAATGCCATTATTAGATACCACATGTCCTAATACAATTCCTTGTTTTACCATAAAGTGACATTTTTCAAAATTTAATACAAGGTTTGTATTAACACATCTATCTAATACTCTAGATAATCTATCTAAGCAAAGGCTAAAAGAATCACCATAAACGCTAAAATCGTCCATAAAAACTTCCATACAGTCCTCAATAAGATCAGAGAAGAGACTCATCATGCACCTTTGGAAAGTAGCTGGTGCATTGCACAAGCCAAAAGGCATTCTCTTGTAAGCATAAGTCCCAAAAGGACATGTAAAAGTAGTCTTTTCCTGATCCTCGGGAGCTATATGAATCTGGAAATAACCTGTGTAACCATCTAAAAAGCAATAATGTGATTTACCTGACAGGCGATCCAGCATTTGATCAATGAATGAAAGTGGGTAGTGATTCTTACGGGTAGCTTGGTTGAGACACCTATAATCAATGCAGACTCTCCAAGCATTCTGAACTCTAGTTGCTATGAGCTCTCCATGCTCATTCTTCACTGTAGTGACTCTAGACTTCTTGGGCACCACTTGTACTGGGCTTACCCATTCACTGTCTGAAATGGGATATATGATACCTGCTTCCAATAGTCTGGTCACTTCCTTTTTGACAACTTCCAAGATGGTGGGATTCAATCTTCTTTGGGGTTGACGGATGGTATGCGAAATTGTTACTCTGAGGTTGTAAAATTTGTTGTTCGTTCTCTCCCTGGTAATGGCTCCAAAAACGTGTGCACAGTACCATGGTCCAAGCATAACTTCACAACTTCGCACAACTAACCAATAAGTGCACTGGGTCGTCCAAGTAATAAAACCTTACGTGAGTAAGGGTCGATCCCACGGAGATTGTTGGTATGAAGCAAGCTATGGTCACCTTGTAAATCTCAGTCAGGCGGATATCAAATGGTTATGGAGTTTTCGAATTATACTAAATAAATAGAAAATAAAGATAGAAATACTTATATAATTCATTGGTGAGAATTTCAGATAAACGTATAGAGATGCCTTCGTTCTTCTGAACTTCTGCTTTCCTGCTGTCTTCATCCAATCAGTCCTACTCCTTTCCATGGTAAGCTTTCTGTAAGGGCATCACCGTTGTCAATGGCTACATCCCATCCTCTCTGTGAAAATGGTCCAAATGCTCTGTCACGGCATGGCTAATCATCTGGAGGTTCTCGATCATACTGGAATAGGATTTACTATCCTTTTGCGTCTGTCACTACACCCAGCACTCGCGAGTTTGAAGTTCATCACAGCCATCCCTTCCCAGATCCTACTCGGAATACCACAGACAAGGTTTAGACTTTCCAGATCTCAGGAATGGCCATCCATGGGTTCTAACTTATACCACGAAGATACTAATAACTCGGACTTGGTCCCCTGTATTAGATATCTAAGAGATACTCATTCTAGCTTGGTTGCATGTAGAACGGAAGTGTTTGTCAGGCACGCGTTCATAAGTGAGAATGATGATGAGCGTCACATAATCATCACATTCATCATGTTCTTGGGTGCAAATGGATATCTTAGAAGCGGAATAAGTTGAATTGAATAGAAAACAGTAGTACTTTGCATTAATTCATGAGGAACAGCAGAGCTCCACACCTTAATCTATGGAGTGTAGAAACTCTACCGTTGAAAATACATAAGTGAAAGGTTCAGGCATGGCCGAGAGGCCAGCCCCCAAAACGTGATCACAGGATCAAAAATACAATCCCGGATGTTCCAAAGATCATAAGATGTCTAATACAATAGTAAAAAGTCCTATTTATACTAAACTAGTTACTAGGGTTTACAGAAGTAAGTAATTAATGCATAAATCCACTTCCGGGGCCCACTTGGTGTGTGCTTGGGCTGAGCTTGAAGTTTACACGTGGAGAGGTCATTCTTGGAGTTGAACACCAGTTTGTAACGTGTTTCTGGCGTTCAACTCTGGTTCGTGACGTGTTTCTGGCGTTTAACTCCAGACTGCAGCGTAGAAGTGGCGTTCAACGCCCTTTTGCATCGTCTAAACGTGGCCAAAGTATGGACTATTATATATTGCTGGAAATCCCTGGATGTCTACTTTCCAACCCAATTGGAAGCGTGCCATTTTGAGTTCTGTAGCTCCAGAAAATCCACTTTGAGTTTAGAGAGGGCAGAATCCAACAGCATCAGCAGTCCTTCTTCAACCTCTGAATCTGATTTTTGCTCAAGTTCCTCAATTTCAGCCAGAAAATACCTGAAATCACAGAAAAACACACAAACTCATAGTAAAGTCCAGAAATGTGAATTTAACATAAAAACTAATAAAAACATCCCTAAAAGTAACTAGATCCTACTAAAAACATACTAAAAACAATGCCAAAAAGCGTATAAATTATCCGCTCATCACAACACCAAACTTAAATTGTTGCTTGTCCCCAAGCAACTGAAAATCAAATAGGATAAAAAGAAGAGAATATACTATAAATTCTAAAATATCAATGAAACATAGCTCCAATCAGATGAGCGGGACTTGTAGCTTTTTGCCTCTTGAATAGTTTTGGCATCTCACTTTATCCATTGAAGTTTAGAATGATTGGCATCTATAGGAACTCAGAGTTCAGATAGTGTTATTGATTCTCCTAGTTCAGTATGTTGATTCTTGAACACAGCTACTTTATGAGTCTTGGCCGTGGCCCTAAGCACTTTGTTTTCCAGTATTACCACCGGATACATAAATGCCACAGACACATAACTGGGTGAACCTTTTCAGATTGTGACTCAGCTTTGCTAAAGTCCCCAATTAGAGGTGTTCAAGGTTCTTAAGCACAATCTTCTTTTGCTTTGGACCTTGACTTTAACCGCTCAGTCTCAAGTTTTCACTTGACACCTTCACGCCACAAGCACATGGTTAGGGACAGCTTGGTTTAGCTGCTTAGGCCAGGATTTTATTCCTTTAGGCCCTCCTATCCACTGATGCTCAAAGCCTTGGGATCCTTTTTATTTACCTTTGCCTTTTGATTTTAAGGGTTATTGGCTTTTTGCTTTTGCCTTTTGGTTTTAAGAGCTTTTGGCTTTTTCTGCTTGCTTTTTCTCTTTTTTAATTTTTTTTCGCCATTTTTTTTTTCTTTCTTTTTTTTCTGCAAGCTTTTGTATTCACTGCTTTTTCTTGCTTCAAGAATCATTTTTATGATTTTTCAGATTATCAAATAACATGTCTCTTGTACATCATTCTTTCAAGAGCCAACATATTTAACATTCTAAAACATTAACTTCAAAAGACATATGCACTGTTCAAGCATTCATTCAGAAAACAAAAAGTATTGTCTCCACATCAAAATAATTAAACTAAGTTCAAGGATAAATTCAAAACTCATGTACTTCTTGTTCTTTTGAATTAAAAATATTTTTCATTTAAGAGAGGTGATGGATTCATATTCACTACTTTAAGGCATAGACACTTAGACACTAATGATCATGTAATAAAGACACAAACATAGATAAACATTTAACATAAGAAAATGAAAAACAGAAAATTTGAGAACAAGGAATGAGTCCACCTTAGTGATGGTGGCGTTTCCTTCTTGAGGAACCAATGATGTCCTTGAGCTCTTCTATGTCTCTTCCTTGTCTTTGTTGCTCCTCCCTCATTGCTCTTTGATCTTCTCTAATTTCATGAAGGATGATGGAGTGCTCTTGATGTTCCACCCTTAGTTGTCCCATGTAGGAACTTAATTCTCCTAGGGAGGTGTTGATTTGCTCCCAAAAATTTTGTGGAAGAAAGTGCATCCCTTGAGGTATCTCAGGGATTTCTTGATGATGAGCTTCTTCACGTGTTTCTTGAGCTCCATGAGTGGGCTCTCTTGTTTGCTCCATCCTTTTCTTAGTGATGGGCTTCTCTTCCTCAATGGGAATGTCTCCTTCTATGAAAGCTCCAGCTGAGTAACATAGATGGCAAATAAGATGAGGGAAAGCTAGCCTTGCCAAGGGGGAGGGCTTTTCGACTATTTTGTAGAGTTCAAGGGAGATGACTTCATGAACTTCTACTTCCTCTCCAATCATGATGCTATGAATCATGATGGCTCGATCCACAGTAACTTCAGAACGGTTGCTAGTGGGAATGATGGAGCGTTGGATGAACTCCAACCATCCTCTAGCCACAGGCTTGAGGTCTAGTCTTCTAATTTGAACCGGTTTGCCTTTTGAGTCAATCTTCCATTGATCTCCTTCCACACATATGTCCATGAGGACTTGGTCCAACCTTTGATCAAAGTTGACCCTTCTAGTGTAGGGGAAAAAGTGCATTCTCTTCCATCATTGGCAAGTTGAACGCCAACCTTACATTTTTCGGACTAAAATCTAAGTAATTCCCCCGAACCATAGTGAGATAACTCTTTGGGTTCGGGTTCTTACGTTGATCATGGTTCCTTGTGATCCATGCATTACCATAAAACTCTTGAACCATTAGAATTCCGACTTGTTGGATGGGGTTTGTTAGAACTTCCCAACCTCTTCTATGGATCTCATGTCGGATCTCCGGATACTCATTTCTCTTGAGTTTGAAAGGGACCTCGGGGATCACCTTCTTCTTGGCGACAACATCATAGAAGTGGTCTTGATGAGCTTTGGAGATGAATCTTTCCATCTTCCATGACTCGGAGGTGGAAGCTTTTGTCTTCCCTTTCCCTTTTCTAGAGGATTCTCCGGTCTTAGGTGCCATCATTGGTAATGGAAAAACAAAAAGCTTATGCTTTTACCACACCAAACTTAGAATATTGCTCGCCCTCGAGCAAGAGAAGAAAGAATAGATGAAGAAGAAGAAGAAAATATGGAGGAGAGGAGGGAGAGGTGTATTCGGCCAAGAAGGGGAAAAGAGGGTTGTGTTATGTGAAAATGAGGAAGAATGGAGGGCTTTATATAGGAAGGGGAGGGGGGGTTAATTTCGGCCATATAGGGTGGGTTTGGGTGGGAAATTGATTTTAAATTTTGAAGGTAGGTGGAGTTTATGAGGTAGGTATATAGGGAAGAGTGGATGGATGTGAGTGGTGAAGTGGTGATAGGGAAGAGAGATTGAGGTGATTGGTGAAGAGTTTTGGGGAAGAGTGTTTATTGGGAAGAGAGGATGAACATTGAGAAGAGGAAAGAGAGTGAGTGGTGGTAGGTGGGGATCCTGTGGGGTCCACAGATCCTGAGGTGTCAAGAATTTGCATCCCTGCACCAATTAGGCAGGTAAAATGCCTTTGCATGCAATTCTGGCGTTTAAACGCCGAATTGATGCTTGTTCTGGGCGTTCAGCGCCCAGATGCAGCATATTTCTGGCGTTGAACGCCAGCCAGATGCTTGTTTCTGGCGTTCAGCGCCAGCTCTTCCTCAGTGTGCATTTCGGGCGTCTGAACGCCAAGATGCTACTTGTTTCTGGCGTTCAACGCCAGATCCATGCTCTGTTCTGGCGTTGAACGCCAGCCAGATGCTCCTTACTGGCGTTTAAACGCCAGTAAGTACTTCCTCCAGGGTGTGATTTTTCTTCTGTTGTTTTTTATTTTTCTTCAATTTTTTCAATTGTTTTTGTGACTCCACATGATCATGAACCTATGAAGACATATAACTAATAAAAAATATAATTAAATAAAAATTGGGTTGCCTCCCAACAAGCGCTTCTTTAATGTCAATAGCTTGACAGTGGGCTCTCATGGAGCCTCACAGATGTTCAGAGCATTGTTGAGACTCCCCAACACCAAACTTAGAGTTTGGATATGGGAGTTCAACACCAAACTTAGAGTTTGGTTGTCGCCTCCCAACACCAAACTTAGAGTTTGACTGTGGGGGCTCTGGTTGACTCTGTTTTGAGAGAAGCTTACTGTGCCTCTTTTCCATGTTTACAGAAGGATGTCCTTGAGTTTTAAACTCAAGGGAGTCCTCATTCAATTGAAGGACTAGTTCACCTCTATTAACATCAATCACAGCTCTTGCTGTGGCTAGGAAGGGTCTTCCAAGGATGATGGATTCATCCTCATCCTTCCCAGTATCTAGGATTATGAAATCAGCAGGGATGTAAAGGCCTTCAACCTTTACTAATATGTCCTCTACTTGTCCATAAGCCTATTTTCTGGAATTGTCTGCCATCTCTAATGAGATTTTAGCAGCTTGTACCTCAAAGATTCCCAGTTTCTCCATTACAGAGAGTGGCATGAGGTTTATTCCTGACCCCAGGTCACATAGAGCCTTCTCAAAGGTCATGGTGCCTATGGTACAAGGTATCAGGAACTTTCCAGGATCTTGTTTCTTCTGAGGCAATCTCAGTTGATCCAATACATTCAGTTCATTGGTGAACAGGGGAGGTTCATCTCCCCAAGTCTCATTACCAAATAAATTGGCATTCAGCTTGATGATTGCACCAAGGAAGTTGGCAACTTGCTCTTCAGTAACATCTTCATTCTCTTCATAAGAGGAGTACTCTTCAGAGCTCATGAATGGCATAAGGAGGTTCAATGGAATCTCTATGGTCTCTAGATGAGCCTCAGATTCCTTTGGTTCCTCAAAGGGAAACTCCTTAGGATTCACGTCCTCCCCTTCCTCCTTGGATTCGGCCATGATGGTCAATTCAATGGCCTTGCATTCTCCTTTTGGATTTTCTTCTGTATTGCTTGGGAGAGCACTAGGAGGGGTATCAGTGATCTTCTTACTCAGCTGGCCCACTTGTGCCTTCAAATTTCTAATGGAGGACCTTGTTTCATTCATGAAACTCAGAGTGGCCTTAGATAGATTAGAGACTAAGTTTGCTAAATTAGAGGTACTTTGTTCAGAGTTCTCTGTCTGTTGCTGAGTGGATGATGGAAAAGGCTTGCTATTGCTAAACCTGTTTCTTCCACCATTATTAAAGCCTTGTTGAGGCTTTTGTTGATCCTTCCATGAGAAATTTGGATGATTCCTCCATGAGGGGTTATAGGTGTTTCCATATGGTTCACCCATGTAATTCACCTCTGCTATTGCAGGGTTCTCAAGATCATAAGCTTCTTCCTCAGAAGATGCCTCTTGAGTACTGTTGGATGCAGCTTACATTCCATTCAGACTCTGAGAAATCATATTGACTTGCTGAGTCAATATTTTATTCTGAGCCAATATGGCGTTCAGAGTATCAATTTCAAGAACTCCCTTCTTCTGAGGCATCCCATTACCCACAGGATTTCTCTCAGAAGTGTACATGAACTGGTTATTAGCAACCATGTCGATGAGTTCTTGAGCTTCTGCAGGTGTTTTCTTTAGGTGAATGGATCCACCTGCAAAAGTATCCAATGACATTTTAGCTAATTCAGATAGACCATCATAGAATATATCCAGGATGGTCCATTCTGAAAGCATGTCAGAAAGACACTTTTTGGTCAGTTGCTTGTATCTCTCCTAAGCTTCATAGAGGGATTCACCTTCTTTCTGTCTGAAGGTTTGAACATCTACTCTAAGCTTGCTCAACTTTTGAGGAGGAAAGAACTTGGCTAAGAAAGCCGTGACCAGCTTATCCCAAGAGTTCAGGCTATCTTTGGGTTGAGAGTCCAACCATATTCTAGCTCTGTCTCTCACAGCAAAAGGGAAAAGCATGAGCCTGTAGACTTCAGGATCTACTCCATTAGTCTTAACAGTATCACAGATCTGCAAGAATTCAGTTAAGAACTGAAAGGGATCTTCAGATGGAAGTCCATGAAACTTGCAGTTTTGTTGCATCAGAGAAACTAATTGAGGTTTCAGCTCAAAGTTGTTTGTTCCAATGGTAGGGATGGAGATGCTTCTTCCATGTAAATTGGAATTAGGTGCAGTAAAGTCACCAAGCATCCTCCTTGCATTATTATTATTTTCGGCTGCCATCTCCTCTTCTTGTTCGAAAATTCATGTAAGGTTGTCTCTGGATTGTTGTATTTTAGCTTCTCTTAGTTTCCTTTTCAGAGTCCTTTCAGGTTCAGGGTCTGCTTCAACAAGAATGTTCTTGTCCTTGCTCCTGCTCATATGAAAAAGAGGGAACAGAAAAATAATAATAATAGGGATCCTTTTTGCCCAGGTATAGAGGTTCCCCTGTGTGAGTAGAAGAAGAAAAGAATGTAATGTAAAGAAGGGAAGAAGAGAAAATTCGAACACAGATGGAAGAGGGGGTTCGAATTTGTGTGAGATGAAGTGTTAGTAGATGAATAAATAAATAGAAGGAGATGAGAGAGAAAGAGGATTTTCGAAAATAAAATTTTGAAAAGGGGTTAGTGATTTTCGAAAATTAGGAATGAAATCAAGTTTAAAATTAAAAATTGAAACAATTAGTTAATTAAAAAGAATTTTTGAAAAAGAGGGAAGAGATTTTCGAAAATTAGAGGGAGAGAGTTAGTTAGGTAGTTTTGAAAAAGATAAGAGGCAAAACAAAAAGTTAATTAGTTAGTTGAAACAAATTTTGAAAATAAATTTTGAAAAGATAAGAAGATAAGGAGTTAGAAAAGATATTTTAAAATCAAATTTTTGAAAAAAGATGTGTTTTAAAAAGATATGATTAAGAGGATATGATTTTGAAAAAGATAAGATAAAAAGATCTTTTTGAAAAGATATGATTGAAATTAGTTTTGAAAAAGATTTGATTTTTTTAAAATCACAATTAATGACTTGATTCACAAGAAATCACAAGATATGATTCTAGAATTTAAAGTTTGGATCTTTCTTAACAAGTAAGTAATAAACTTAAAATTTTTGAATCAAAACATTAATTGTTGATGATATTTTCGAAAATTATGAAATAAAATAAAGAAAAAGATTTTTGAAAAATATTTTTAAAATTTTCGAAAATAAATGAGAAAAATGAAAAAGATATGATTTTTGAAAAAGATTTTGAAAAAGATAAAAATTTTTTTTAAATTGAAAATTTGATTTGACTCATAAGAAACAATTGAATTTTAAAAATTTTTGAAAAAGTCAATCCAAATTTTCGAAATTTATGAGGGAAAAAAGGATAGATATTTTTTTTATTTTTGAATTTTTAATGATGAAAGAGAAAAACATGAAAATGATGCAATGCATGAAAATTTTGGATCAAAACAATGAATGCATGCAAGAATGCTATGAATGTCAAGATGAACACCAAGAACACTTTGAAGATCAAGATGAACACCAAGAACTTATTTTTGAAAAATTTTCAAGAAAAGAAAACATGCAAGACACCAAACTTAGAAATTTTTCATGTATAGACACTATGAATGCAATAATGCATGTGAAAAATAAGAAAAGACACAAAACAAGAAAATATGAAGATCAAACAAAAAGACTGGCCAAGAACAACTTGAAGATCATGAAGAACACTATGAATGCATGAATTTTCGAAAAATGCATAAAAAATTTTAGAAAAAATGCAATTGATACCAAACTTAAAAATTGACTCAAGACTCAAACAAGAAACACAAAATATTTTTTATTTTTATGATTTTATGATTTTTTTTTTGAATTTTTCGAAAATTAATGTGAAAAAGAAAATAAGAATTCCAAAATCTTTAAGAAGAATTTCAGGAATCTTTCAATATTAGCCCAAAGCTCCAATCAAAGGGTTGGACATGGCTTAATAGCCAGTCAAGCTTTAGTATGTAACTCAGATATACTGCTCATTAGTTATCAAATTAACTTGCCTCTATGCTGATGGTCTGGAAGCCTTAGTCCAAAAGATTTTAGACATGGCTTTACAGCCAGCCAGGCTTCAACATGCTTCATGAAACTCTAGAATTCATTCTTAAAAATTCTGAAGAAAAAATATTTTTTTTTTTGAAAATTTTTTTTTTTTGGGAAAAACGAAAAAGAAGAAAATATTTTTGAAAAATTTTTGAAAACTTTTTGAAAATAAAATAAGAAGAAAATTACCCAATCTGAGCAACACGATGAACCGTCAGTTGTCCAAACTCGAACAATCCCCGGCAACGGTGCCAAAAACTTGGTATGCGAAATTGTTACTCTGAGGTTGTAAAATTTGTTGTTCGTTCTCTCCCTGGTAATGGCTCCAAAAACGTGTTCACAGTACCATGGTCCAAGCATAACTTCACAACTTCGCACAACTAACCAGCAAGTGCACTGAGTCGTCCAAGTAATAAAACCTTACGTGAGTAAGGGTCGATCCCACGGAGATTGTTGGTATGAAGCAAGCTATGGTCACCTTGTAAATCTCAGTCAGGCGGATATCAAATGGTTATGGAGTTTTCGAATTATACTAAATAAATAGAAAATAAAGATAGAAATACTTATGTAATTCATTGGTGAGAATTTCAGATAAGCGTATAGAGATGCCTTCGTTCTTCTGAACTTCTGCTTTCCTGCTGTCTTCATCCAATCAGTCCTACTCCTTTCCATGGTAAGCTTTCTGTAAGGGCATCACCGTTGTCAATGGCTACATCCCATCCTCTCTGTGAAAATGGTCCAAATGCTCTGTCACGGCATGGCTAATCATCTGGAGGTTCTCGATCATACTGGAATAGGATTTACTATCCTTTTGCGTCTGTCACTATGCCCAGCACTCGCGAGTTTGAAGTTCGTCACAGCCATCCCTTCCCAGATCCTACTCAGAATACCACAGACAAGGTTTAGACTTTCCAGATCTCAGGAATGGCCATCTATGGGTTCTAACTTATACCACGAAGATACTAATAACTCGGACTCGGTCCCCTGTATTAGATATCTAAGAGATACTCATTCTAGCTTGGTTGCATGTAGAACGGAAGTGTTTGTCAGGCACGCGTTCATAAGTGAGAATGATGATGAGCGTCACATAATCATCACATTCATCATGTTCTTGGGTGCGAATGGATATCTTAGAAGCGGAATAAGTTGAATTGAATAGAAAACAGTAGTACTTTGCATTAATTCATGAGGAACAGCAGAGCTCCACACCTTAATCTATGGAGTGTAGAAACTCTACCGTTGAAAATACATAAATAAAAGGTTCAGGCATGGCCGAGAGGCCAGCCCCCAAAATGTGATCACAGGATCAAAAATACAATCCCGGATGTTCCAAAGATCATAAGATGTCTAATACAATAGTAAAAAGTCCTATTTATACTAAACTAGTTACTAGGGTTTACAGAAGTAAGTAATTAATACATAAATCCACTTCCGGGGCCCACTTGGTGTGTGCTTGGGCTGAGCTTGAAGTTTACACGTGGAGAGGTCATTCTTGGAGTTGAACACCAGTTTGTAACGTGTTTCTGGCGTTCAACTCTGGTTCGTGACGTGTTTCTGGCGTTTAACTCCAGACTGTAGCGTAGAACTGGCGTTCAACGCCCTTTTGTGTCATCTAAACTCGGCCAAAGTATGGACTATTATATATTTCAGAAAAGCTCTGGATGTCTACTTTCCAACCCAATTGGAAGCGCGCCATTTTGAGTTCTGTAGCTCCAAAAAATCCACTTTGAGTGCAGGGAGGTCAGAATCCAACAGTATCAGCAGTTCTTCTTCAACCTCTGAATCTGATTTTTGCTCAAGTCCCTCAATTTCAGCTAGAAAATACCTGAAATCACAGAAAAACACACAAACTCATAGTAAAATCCAGAAATATGAATTTAACATAAAAACTAATAAAAACATCCCTAAAAGTAACTAGATCCTACTAAAAACATACTAAAAATAATGCCAAAGAGCGTATAAATTATCCGCTCATCAACGGACAGGTCTTGCTCCCTCTTCCTAAAATATTCTGTGCTCACATACTTGAGGGTTGATGCCTACTATGTCTGCCAAGCTCCACCCGATTGCCTTCTTATGCTTCCTCAGCACATCAAGTAATTGCTCTTCTTGTTGAGAAGTAAGTTCCCTTGCAATGATAACTGGAAACCTCTGCTCATCTTCGAGATAAGCATATTTGAGATGCGGAGGGAGGGGTTTCAATTCTAACTTCTGATCATGAGCAGGCTCTGGATTATCTGGGGCTTGTGAAAATGGCGAAGTGCCCTCATTGTCAGTTAAAAGGGTCCCCACACTTGGACCTTGTCCAGTGTGCCTCTCTTCAAACTCTTCCTTGTGAACTTCAGCTACACTTTCATCTATGACATCACACTGGAAGATAGAACGATCTTATGGGGGGTTGTCAATGATTCCATTCAGATTGAAGATTACTATGCGGCCATCTATTTCAAAGGAGTATGTTCCTGAAAAAGCATCCAATTTGAATTTTGATGTCTTCAGGAATGGTCTTCCAAGTAGGATTGATGATGGCTTATCTGAATTATTATGGGGCATCTCCAAGATATAAAAATCAGTGGAAAATATAAGCACTTTAATGTTCACCAAAACATCTTCAGCAACTCCAGCCACTGTAATAATGCTTTTATCTGCTAACACAAAACGAGCTGCCGACCTTTTTAAGGGAGGGAGCCTCAAAATATCATATATAGACAAAGGAATTATACTGACACATGCTCCTAAATCACACATGCAATCATAAATTACTACACCACCAATAGTACAGCTAACTATACAAGGACCTAGATCACTACATTTTTCAGGTAATCCTCCCATTAAAGCAGATATAGAACTACCTAAAGGAATAGTTTTTAATTCATTAATTTTGTCTTTATGGATACATAAGTCTTTTAGAAACTTTGCATATTTAGGTACCTGCTGAATAACATCAAAAAGAGGAACAGTTACCTCAACATTTTTGAATATTTCTACCATTTTGGGGTCGGGTTCCAGCTGCTTCTTGGGCTTCCTTGCAAGTTGTGGAAATGGAATAGGAGTAGTGTTTTCTGTGGTGTCTGCGCCTTTTGGTGCTTCCTCCTGTGGTTGAGCTATTTCTTCTTCAGCTATGTCCTGTATGTCCTCTTCCTCTTCAACATCTTCTATTTCTACTACCTCTTCAGCTGAGGTGTGTTCTGGTGGGCTTGGTTCCTCCTGATTCCTCTCCTGCAGTGTAGTTCCAGACCTTAGGGTGATGGCATTAATGCCTCCCTTTGGATTGGGTAATGGTTGAAAGGGGATTCCAGTGGAGCTCGAGGGTTGGTTACTGGAATTTTGCGTTTATCCAATCTGTGACATAAGAGCTTGCAAAGTAGAGGTGAGACCATTCAGACTGGCATTAATACTATTCATGATGTTATTTTCTATGGTCTGTTGTCTTCGCTCAAAAGATTGTAGTAGCTCTTCATTAGGAGATAAAGAAGAATGAGTAAATTGAGAGGTCTGCTGTTGATTGTTCTGTGGTCCTTGGTTTTGCCTCAGGTGAGGTGCTCTGTAAGGTTGATTCTGCTGCCTGTTGTTGTTATTATTCTACCTCTGATTTCCCTTATTATCTCGGCCTCCTTTGTTATTATTGTCCCTCCAATTCTGGTTAGAATTGTCTTGCATTTAGACATTGTACAGATAAGGCATTTAGACAATTAGCAAGTAATATGCAGTCAAATAGGCAATCTGAAACAATTCATGTAGTATGCATATGATGAAAGCCTGTCCCTAGTGGCTGATGATATCATCTGTCGGTTATAGAGCCAACCCAACAAGTCCTGGTAGCTAACTGTTGGACTGTCCCTCTGTCGTGTCTCCCCAAACTCGAGTTATACTCAATATAAATTTGATCATAATCATGATCCATATCCATCACCCTCACTGGTGAATATTCATGGGGGTGAGCTCATTCGGGGCTTTTACAGTGCCCGGCCACCCTGACGACATAGGGTTAACAGAGCTTCGAGTCTCAACCTGGAGCACGGGGTGGCTAGCCACTGCTTTCTCACAGGGAAACTCTCATCTCCGATAGTGGAAGTGCAAACATTCACAATTCATTCAACAGCATATATGCATTTATTCTTAGCCATAATCATGGCTCCGCCGTAACATGGCAATAATCTAGCCATCCGGCTCACGGTTAAATCCATAACCAGCCAATTCATTAACAATCACGGCCCTTCGGCCCATGGCATAACAAGCACTTCCACCGCCATCCTCCGCATCTCACATAATCATCTTTGATCCTCATTTATCATTCATTTTTCCCTTGCTTCACTTGTAAGTTACCACATCCCCTAGCTCCTTTTTCTCATTGCTAGGCATACCATAATGATCTAAAACACAAATGGTGAGATTGGAGGCTTAGAAGTATGAAATTTGGCTTTTAAAACTCAAAAATCAACTTTGGGATGAAAACAGGGTCACGCGTACGCGCACTCCACGCGCACGCGTGGATGGCCACAAAACTCATCGACGCGAAAGCGTCATACACGCGGACGGACGGATTTAAAAATAGCCAAACGACGCGCAAGCGTCAGCCACGTGTACGCGTGGGTGCTCTTGCGCCCCAGGCACAAAACTGGCACAACTCTGAAACAACTCTCAGGAAAATAGCTGGGCATTTGGTGCAGCGCATCGACGCGCCCGCGTGGATGGTGCTTTCTTGAAGAACGGCGCGTACGCGCCAAGTGCGCCTACGCGCGGAGGGTCATTCTGTTAAAAATTTTCTAAGTTAAAAGCTGCAGAATTTACAGATTCAACCCCCAATCTTCCGACGGGCATAACTTTCTCATTTTAAATCGTTTTCTGCCCGTTCTTTCAACAGCATGGACATCCCGGATCCAATTTCATTTCTAAATAAGTTTGGTACAAAACGGAGATCCGTAGTCCAAGTTATGTCTCATCTAAATATGCCCAAAAATCATATTTTCATACAAAACCACAAGGTGCCATTTTCAAAACAAGCCATTTTCAACTCTTTTAAAAAATCAACCAAAACATGCCAATTTCAGCCCTTTTTGAAATCAATCAAAATGTACTAAAATCAACATCAAGCCATCCTCAACTCACACTTGATACTTTACCAAAATTTCCAAAGTCACCATCTAACCATTTTAACACTTCTCAATCAAATGGCTAAAGGACAAACACAATATCATGTCATACATCCTTCCTCATCCCAATTTCCAATAATACTATTTTCAATCAACCATCATTATACATAATCAACATCATACTCACCATCAACATGGTACCACCCATCAATTCAACCTCAATCATCCATCAAGCATATATCACAACATGCATTTCTCACATATCACACAATCAAGGCATCAATATTCATAATTACATATATGAACACATCATATATCTCAACCATTCAACAACATCAACAATTCAATGCCTATCTTAGGGTCTCTAGCCTAAGTATTTCCTACCACATTACATATTAGATACGAGAAACCGAGACCATACCTTAGCCGATTTCCCAAGCTCAACCGGAGCACTTCCAAACCACTTGTCTACAAGCTCTCAAGGTATCAACACCTCCAAGAACAGCTTTTATCACACAAAACCCTCTCCCAAGCTTTCCAAAATCACTAATCAAGCTCCAATATTCACATATACACAACCTAAGCCACAATCACCATACCCATACACAACATCTCAATACCCAATCATCATAGAACAAAAAATTACACTAGGGTTGAGAATCTTACCATACCCAAGGTCCAAGGAGACAAGATTAACTTTCTCTTTCAAGAGAGTTGGGTCCTATAACATCAAAGAGCCCAAAATCTCAACATTTCACCCATGAAACTCGAAAACAAGGGCTGGAATTTTGAACAGCAGAACGTGGCTTACCTCAAGATTGATTGTATGGGTTTTTTAGAGCTCTCCGCGCTGAATGCGTGGCCGTAAATGGTGTAGCGATCGGAGCTCTAGATCAAAAGTTATGGTGGTTTGAAGATCAACCAAGGGAGAGAACTTGAGAGAGTGTTCTTCCCTTCCTCTCCACTATTTCAGCGTGAATTAAAGTGTTGTGAGGAGAAAAAGTGCTGAAATGAGTGTTTTTAGGGTTTAGTTATGTTGGGCCAAGGGCCCACTTTGGGTCCGGTTGGCCCGGTTTGGCCCGTTCGGTCCAATCTTGGTCTGATTTCTATAAAATTGGTACCAAAATTCTCGTCTCAATCTCCTCTATCATATTAAGCCATAAAAATCACATTTTTGGCTTTCTAGAATAAATTCTCATTTATGGGTTAATTAGCCATTAATTAACCGGGTCTTACAGGATGTGCGACGGGGGACAGTCTAAGGTTTTCGGACTTGTCGGATTAGCTGGATAACCAACAGATGGGCCCCATCAGCCATAGGACATGCATGCATCATATGCATTTATTTGTTTTGATTGCTATGCATTTCTTGGATTTGCCTAATTGATATATATCACCTGCTACCTGTTATACTTGCTACTTGTACTATCTGCTCGTTACTTGTGCGTGAACTTGTTTGGTTGCTTGTTTCTGTTGCATTATGAATGATGGAGGAATGGAGGAAATGGAGAAATGATTTGGTGTCAGTTAGGATTGAAATTGAGTAAGTTAGGTAGATTTAGAACACCTACTCCTGTTTATGGCTTCTGTTTAGTACTTAAGTTGGATAACTGAATAACGGAGTTCTACGATTGCCTATGGCATTCTCAGGACCTTATTAATTATACGTGTGGTACTTTTACCATGCTGAGAACCTCCGGTTCTCATCCCATCTTGTATTGTTGTTTTTCAGATGCAGGTCGAGAGGCTCCTCGCTAGGCATCTGGATCCTGGGAAGCAAAGTAGTCCTTGGGTGTATTTTGGTTTTCTGTTTGTATATATGCATATATGTATTTAGCTTACTCTCCAAATAACTTATGTATGCTGCTCCTCTTAGAGGTTGAGGGAGAGATAGGAGTTTACTTTGGTATTTTGGTGTATTTTGGGGATACTTATGTATGTTTATATATATATATATATATATATATATATATATATATATATATATATATATATCCAGCCTTAGCTTCGCAGGCTGAGTCAGAGGCTAGTTATGTTGTTTCCTTGGCCTTCCTTTACTCTTTTGCTTATCTTTATCATGTTCCTATTAGGTTTCTTAGCATGTAAGTAATCCTTTCCGTTGAGCGTTGCGCTTTTCATTTTGTGATTTTTGTTTACCGTTTTGTTTCAAGGCTCCTAGTATATTATCTTCTTCTCTATTACGTATTTATTTTGCTGTCTAGAGGTCCGTAACACCACATTACCTCTGTTCTATGACTTAAGCGTAAAACTCTGTGTAATAGGGTGTTATAGGTTATATATAGATAGTTACTATCTCCACTAAATAATGTATATAAACTGTTTGACTCCTCTTAGAGGTTGTCTTGAAGAACAGGTTTTGGTAGTTTGTCCTTGGGGTTTCCCTTGGGTTTCTTACTTTATGCTTTATATATACATGTATATACTTTTATGCTTGGACCGGTTATCTTCGCAAACCGGGTCTTGAGTTTTGATATTTGTACCTTTGACACTCTTTTGTTTATGGATTTGCGTTAGTCTATCCTTTGTCGGTTTTGTTGCGTTATCAATCGGAGTGTTGCGCTTTTCTATTTAACAATTTTGTTTTACCCCTTTTTCTTCAAAGGCTCCTAGTTATAAACATTTCTCACACTACTATATGTACTAAATTTTATTTTTGAGGTCGTAATACCTTGCCACCTCTATTTTATGACTTAAACATAAGACTCTGTATGGTAGGGTGTTACAAAAAGTATAAGCACACTGACATAAAACAACAATGCCAGAGAGAGATAGGAAAAAATGCTTAACTTCTTATACAAAAATAGAAAGATATTTCAAAACAATCCAAAGAAATAGATCACATTTCAAAATTCGCAAGGAATAATAATAATAATAATAATAATAATAATAATAATAATAATAATAATAATAATAATAATAATAATAATAATAAAAAATAAATAAATAAATAAATAAATAAATAATAAAGGATGAAAGACTGAAACACAATCATAAAATTAAAAGATTGAAGAATAGAAAATCACTAAAGTTTGAAAGAAAAAAGAAGAAACAAAAGATCAATTCGAAGGGAATCGAAGAAAACACAAGAAAACATATTTTCTAGTAGGCGAATCAGATCAGAGAACGAAAAAATAAAAAACAGAGAAAAAAAACCTGAAAACAAATCTGATTTGAGAGAAAGAGAATTTTCATTTACCTCTTTGAAAGAATCTGAGCTTCTTCCTCCGTGAGCTGGCCTCAATGCAAACACAAAAATCGATAATTAGAAAAAGAATTTGAAAAGTCAAAGAGAGAGAGAGAGAGTAGTGGATGAATGTGTGAACCTGGCCGGAACGGGTGGAGGTGGCGGGAGGTGAGGCGGCGATTTCCGTGGGAGAAAGAAGACAGTGATGAGACCTCAGGAGATGGCGCCGAGACCGGAGAAGATGACACCGACGGGACCTCAGGAGACGGCGGCGAGACGCGTGCAGAAGACGGCGGCAAAAAGACGACAACGCGCGTAGAAGAAGGATGATGGTATCTGATTAGAGGAGATGAGAATGGTGTGGGTGACTTAGGGTTAGGGAGGGTAATTTAGATAATATCTTTTTTTTTTAACTTAGCGACCGCTTTTGTGATTGATTAATTTATAAAATTGGTCGCTAATTTAAAAATTAGCAACCGATTTAGTGACCATAACTTTAGCGACTGAATTAGTAACTAACCAGGTTATTCTATTTACCTATAAATCGTTTGCAAAATTGGTTGCTAAATTAAAAAATAGTCACCGATTTTGTGACCAAGAGTCCCAAAGACATTCCTTCTTTTGTTTTGGTTGCTAATTCGGTTGCTAAATTAAAAAATAACGACCGATTTTAGCGACCAGTTATATTCTACTTGTATAAAACTAGTCGGTCGCTAATTCGGTGGCTATTAGTGATCGATTATGTTAGTAACTAAAATCAGTCGCTAAATTAACAATTAGCAACCAATTTAGTGACCATTAATTTAGCGACTGAATTAGCAACTAAAAAGTTGTCCACCCTATTTCACTATCAGTTGCAAAATCGGTAGCTAAAATAAAAAATAGCGACCGCTTTTGTGACCAATAGTTCCAAAGATATTATTTCTGTTTTGGTTACTAAATCAGTCGCTAAATAAAAAAATAGCGACTGATTTTAGTGACCGATTTTATTTTGGTTGTATTTAAAACTTATCTGTCGCTAATTCAGTTGCTATTAGCGACCAATATTGATTTGGTCCTGGAAATTCTGTATCGGTCGCTATTAGCAACCAATTTTTTCGGTCGCCAAAAATCGGTCGTTATTCCAGTACTTTCTTGTAGTGTTATAGAGGCAGATTTTTAATAAATCTGGATTGATTCGATATCTATGATTTGGGAGCGAAACCTACTTCTTTTTTATGGATACCAATTTCAAAAATTGCACTAAAAATTATATTTGAACAAGTAAAAAAAAGAAAAACTTGCAAAGTAAACTGAAATTGAATCACTTTAATTTGAAATTAGAAAAAATAGAGAAAATATCTTTAAATTTAAAGAAAATAGTAAAATGCCTCTAACATAGTCGAAGGATTTTAAATTTATAATAACAATGCAAAACTTTAAAGAATAAAGAAGAAAAACTTGCAAGAAAAAAAAGTAAATTGCAGAAAAGAAAAATTACAAGAAATTTTAAAAGAAATGAAAAGATGAGGAATGACAAAAAAGAAATTCGAAGCAGACTCAGAAAATCGCTGAGACGTGAGTGTGCGTGAGCGTTTTTTAAAGACGAATTTCAACCCTTTGACACTACTGAACCTTCTTAGTTTATAGAACAAGCTGACCAATTCTATATTGCTAAGTGTCACCCTCAAGGAGTTCAAAAATAACTGTTCCCGTCAAATGCAAATCCAAGTAATTGTGATTTGTATAATTCACTACGCAACTTGTTGACCTCATTTTTTGACAAGCCTACGCAAATTGAAACTTTCTGTATGTGTCGATTCTTATCCCTTCAATCGACATTCCTGTTGATTCAGTCGGTCGAAATTCTTTGACCAACAAGAGTGAAGTATTGTTTTTGTCCTTAATATTTGGCGTAAGTCTTAAAATTAAAGTTGTCCCTAAAATTTAAATCGTTATACTTAAGTCTCTAACATTTTAAAATAATCTCAATATTGTCTTACCGTTGATTCTATTAACAAATTATTAACAAAGGATAACATTGAGACGATTTTAAAAGGTTATATATTTAAATAAGATAATTTAAATATTAGCAACATATAACTTTGAGACTAAATTCAAATATTGGAGACAAAAACAATACTTTACTGTAATTTATATAATTCTCATATGAATTTGGAATATTGTATTTGACTTTTGTCTCCTTTCCCAAAATATATCATCTACTACTAATAATTTCCAACTTTAATATATTTACTTATATAAAAAAAAACTGTATACTTATAATTTAATTATTCATCAATCACTATATATTGATTCAGATGTCTAACTACTATCATTAGTCAGTATTTCCTTTTCCAATACATGATTTTCATAGATCTATCTTATTAGGTTAGGTAATTAGGTTAGTTCAATGGGGAAAAAACCCCTAAGAAACAAAAATTCATATATATTCGTTAGAAAGTATTCACTGTTAAATTAAGAGTGAGAATTGAGAAGAGTCACGGAACCAAGTTCTCACAGTAGATTGTTACTAGAAAAGCTCAATAATCATTTATTATAATCGAAAGATTATGCCAAGCAAACCCTATATAGGAATGGATTATAGTATTTAATTAGTTACTATGTGTTAATCATGTTCTAGAAGTCATGATGATTACGACACACCAGCTTAACCCCATATTAATCATTTCATTACTACTTACCTAATAATTGGTAATAGCCTTTTTGGGTTTTTTTTTTTATAATTTTGTTTTAATTTCAAATGCTCCATGGAGGGGCGGAGCCAGGTGGTAGGAAAGGAGGGCAATGTCCCCCTAATTTTAATGTTTTACATGTAAATTATATGTAAATTTCAATTTAGCCCCTCTTTAAAATTTTATTTTAGTCTTAATTTATTATATAAATATTTTTGACCTCCTCTAATATTTTATCTAAGTCCACCCTGGTTACATGCTTATAAATTAAGTCCTTTCCCTTCCAAGATAAATTTTAAAATAATTGTCATGGCTATAGACCCACCCCCACTTTGCATCTACCCCTTTAATTCATTCATAAATGTCTTCATGTGATGAGAAAATTGGAAAAGTGTAAGGAAAACACGAATCGATCTATGGACCCAAGAAAAGGCATCATCGTGCGTAATTAATTATTTATCCAAAATATCAATATATTAATTATTTGATGCTTCTCAACCTAGCACACTTTAACCAACGTATACATATTTCTGATCTAGATTCGATTCTAAATATATACGGGTCTATTTTTTAGATTTTAATCCGATCCTAGATTTGATGAAATTTAAATTTTTTTTATCACAATTATACAGGATCCAAATAAGGTGAAAATTGGGTTTTTCAAGCTTTAATAATAATTTATAAAAAAAAAATTATTTATAAAAAATATTTATTTATGATGTATTTTTTTATAAGAAAGAAATTTGTTATCGAAAAATTAATATTTATAGTGGAGCTTGAATTTGTCCATAAATTCTAATTTGATGCTTTTTTGATCTATTTTTTAATTCAACAAGTGTGATTAAAAATAAAATAATAAATTTATAATTAATATAATATGATATTGAAACTAATTTAAAATATATAAATATTTTTTAGTTCACTTAGAGTGCACATGAGACGGATGAAGCCGAGTTCGCTTTGAACCGGACCTGACTCGAAATAATGACTAGATCTATTTTTGATACTCTTATTCGACCCTAAACCTAGTGAAATCACACCAAATTAGCCTCTAAAATGTTCGGGACCAGATTAAGGTCCAATTTGGGTAAACAACTTAATTAAGTTACTTTTGAAGAAATAGCTTACACAATAAATGCTTATATTAAAAGTAGCTTATAAATAAGTTATTTTGTATTTAGTTTTTTAGTTCTAAAAGTATTTATTTTAAGAGAAAAGTGATAAAAAGCTTTTTATTATGAGAGAAGTTTTTTTTTTTTTTGAAGAAAAGGAGCTCAACACACTAACGTGGAGCATTAAGGAACAAACACAATAGTAAACAAGACAATAAATACAGTACGAACGTAATATGAACGTAATATGAGAGAAGTCATTTTTTTCACTTCTCTTTAAGCACCAAAATAGCTTTTTAGAAAGTTACAATTTTGTTTTAAAAATTGTACCGGACATTAATACTACACATTTTCATAAATTAAAAATAAAAAAAAAATTACTTATAAACCTATCCAAACGGACCCTAAGTCTTCGAATAGACCGGACCATGCGCACCTCTATCATTAATTAAAGACAATTAGGATTACAATTACGAGAACTAACTTGGTTAGTCAAAAAATTAAATTACTTATTTATTTAAATAAATATTGTAAATGTAAATTTTATTTTGTGCATGTAATAATTTATTAATTAATAAAAAATATTTAAATAAAATTTTAATTTGTGATAAATTAATCTTTAATTTATTGAGTTAAAAGATACCACGGTAAACAAATATTAAAAACAAAAATTACAATCATGGGTGAGTATTAAGTAGTCATTTATGTTGTGGTTCATATATGTTAAGGGGTGTACCGGCTCTCTTTAAAATTTGTGATTTTGTGTTCCCTTGAAGGTCCCACATATTCGCATGCCAACGAAGGAAAGCACCCGCAATCCGTATCATGGATAAATAATACGGGGGAATTATTATTGAAGAAAGAGTGACAAGAGATAGATAGGTTTTCCAAAAATTTTATTACGATTTATAGGCCTTCTAGAAAAGTATTACGCAAATTATTGAATAAATTTTATGATAAAACTTAAATGATTAAGTTATTGAAGAATTGCAGTAAAAAAGAATAAAAGGTGTCCAATATTGAGATTTTTAGGGACTTTAAAATTTTTGAATATGCAGCATGTTCTAAAAGGAATTGTCTTTAAACTAATTGGTATAGTTCGTCCTTGTGATGATCGTTTTAAAAGCTTTTAATTGAGAAGAGTTATACTTCAATTATTATAGAACAAAGAGAATGAATATCTGTAGAAGACACTTTAATATTCAAATTAGTATATAAAAATATAATTATTTAAATGAGTAAAAGTTGGACTATTTTTTTTATCTTCTTATTTTACCTGTTTGTCATTTTATAACGAAAAGTGTTTAATGTTACCGTTTATTAGTTACGATTATGCTAGTAACGAGAAAAAAATATTTTATACGTTTGAATGAATTTTTAACATAACAAATTGTATTAAGTATTAACCGAATTATAACATAAGCTTGACCGAATTATAGCTCGATCATAATGTACAGAACATATCATAACCTCTAAATTTGACCTAACAGTTTTAATAAAGTAGCTTGAACTTTTTTATATTTTATGCGTTATGATTCGGTTAATATAAGCATAAAGTCCCCAAACTGAACTTGCTTTGTTAACCTGCAGTGACAATAAATGAATTGAGAGTTGCATTAAACACCGTATCCTTTCAGTTTTCTAAAAACATATGGGTCGTTGATAGTTTTGAAGGGACATTTGTGGATTGGATTTAAAGGAGATGAAAAGTTGAAAATATTTTAGAGTGCAAAACAAATGAAAAGGTTTTCCTTTGAGATAAACTTTTGAAACTTGTAGAATTTATTCATATAAACGTTTTCACACGAAGGATGAAGGAAAACATGAGCTAGAAAGGTTAGTCATTTTCTTGCTCTAAATTTGTGTTTGCTTTTTCTATAATAGAATAAAACACTATAAAAAAACGTTAAAAATTGTTAGATTATCGTCAAATTTAGTATTGGACTTTAGCGCGAGTTTTGCATCAGATTCATCGTCAATTATGAGAATAAATTTGTCGTACTAAAATATTATTGCCAGAATTTATGTTCCAACAGTAACATCGATGGTAATATTCGGAGAGAGAAAAATAAATTTTGGCGCGCTATCTACCGTCGGATTTACCGGCGAGTAAATCTGACGTTGAACATAGTTTAGTGAAATGCTGCGTTTTGGTTGCACAAAGCACGTTATCATCGGATTAATCTGCCAGTAAATCTGACGGTAATCGTTCCCTAACTACGAACCTCTTTCCCTTTATTTCGAAATTTCATTTTCTCTCTCTCTCTCTAAATCCCTCACCTCTTCCCCTGCCGCCGCCTCCTGTCCTGCTGCCGCCGCTGCCCTGCCTTGCCATTGCTATTGCACTGCCCTCACTACAAAAAATTCTGGTTAAAACGGCGGTTTTTTTAGGTAATTACGGCGGTTTGAACCGCCATTATTACCAAGAACGGCGGTTTTAGAAAGCAACGTAATTCTGGGTGCCATTCTGGTTATTACGGCGGTTTTCAAAAAACACTACAAGAAAAAACAATATTTGTAACAAAATAAATTGTTACAGAAAAACGAAATTTTTGAAACAAATGGTTTTTGTAACAAAAAAAGCGGCCATTGCAGTAAGTCCCGTTACAAAAAGTTTTTGTAACAAAAAATGAAACTGTTACAATTCAAAGTGGTATTTTGTAATGAATTTTTCTGATACAAAAAACCGGAAGCTGTTACAAAAGTGGTAACAAATTTTGATCTTCAAGGTATTTTTGGTAACAATCTATTTTTTCGTATCATAAAATTTGTTACAAAATGTTACTTGATTTTGTAACGTCTTTTTCTTTAGTTACAAAAGCAAATTAATTATTTTGTAACAATTTTTTTCAATACAAATTGCATGCATAATTTACTAAATTATTTTTTAAATTAACTAATATATTAACTATTCTAATAAACAAGTCTACATTCATATAATATGCAAAAAGATACATAATTCAAAGATGCCTCATTTCGCTAAAGTTGTTTTAAAACAAAATAACATTAGTGAGTACATTGATTAGTTCTACAAGTTATATGCCTTGCATAAGTTCAACCAAAAGTTAAAAGTTCTAATATAGATTAGTCTTTCTATGAATCAAAATATTCTTGAGCCCTCAAGGTAGCATGTGGTCACCATTTCAGCACTCCTGTAGATAAGAAAAACCGAAACAAAAAATTAGAAACAAGATATAACACTAATTATAATTTTATCCATTCAGTTTTATCCAAAATGTTTAGAAAAATTTTGACAGATATGCTTTGATATTCTATGATATATTTAAGATATAATATGATACCTTCTTTATTTATAACAAACACCTTAAAGTGTATCATTACCTGGAAAGTAGGTTACATGAACTTTTCACAAACTTCAATCTGTAGATTCTGCTGTATGAGATTGTTGCTCCTCAAATAAACTCTGAATTTTCTACAGTGACCATAAATCACTAGTGCTTAGCCAAAAGAATATAACCAAAACATACAACTAAATATCTTGATTATAACTAAATCTGTCAATTCTGTTGTGACAGTCAAATCCGTTAGTCACAGGCTTTTCAATTCTGTTACTTAGATTCTGTTATCCGTAATAGATGTGTAACTATCAGCTCCAACACAACGATATTTGTACTATGTATTTTCCAACTTAATCATGATAACAGTATTCAGATAATGATTGATAACTGGTAATAAACGAGGCAAAATTAGTTAGCACAAAACCGGGAGCAATACAGTTTACACGAGTGTTTAGGGCCATCTCAGCAGCCAAGGCCTATGCAGCATATTACGAATAATTATAAGACTTAAAAACAAGAAGATATATGCAGTTTTGTTAGATGTTCAAGGAACACTTTGCAGGGCAAGTGAAGCTTGTCAAGAACAGAGTCTTTGGTTTGCAAAATAGGGTCAACAGAAGGATTTGCAGCTGCGTTTGACACAATCACATCTATATTTCCACACTTATGTAATGTTTAACAGCATATTCAACAGCATTCAAACAAATTTTAATAAAGGATAATGCATTCGATAAAAATGAATAGAAAAGGGTGACCTGTGCGGTTTTTTGAATCAAATCCTTTCTCTGTTGATTGTTGGAGACATGGCAAACAAGGGTCAAAACTTCAATTCCTTTAGCCCTAAGTTTCTCTGCAGCTTCTTCAACATTTTGCTGTAGAAACAAGGAAATTGAGTAATGAATATAATTAATTGGAGGCAAAGAGGAAGAGAAAGGGAAAAGGACCTGCTTGCGAGAAGAGATGACGACGGAAGCACTTATATCCTAGAAATGAGCAAAAATCTCAAGATAAGAGAAAACAATTCGAATAGGGGGATTTAGATAACAAAATTGAGGAACCTGATAAATAAAGTACACATTGGGCGTACCTATAACCATAACAACCTTTTTTATTCTGTTGTTTTGCTTGGCATAAATCTCCATGAAATGATTTAAATGTGCTGCAAACCAATGATGCAGTAAAACTTCCAATTAGGCACTGCATTTGTAAAGGACAATAATTCTTGTGAGTTTGACCAATCATGCAGCTAAACTTCTCCTTAACCATTTAGTTGAATAAGACAATATAAACTTCTCGTTAAGCAATATGGTTGAAAAGGACAATAGTTTTATTTTACTAATTACTTTCTTCACTTTACATCTAGATGGAAGTTATTGAATGTTTTATGGACTAGCAAATCTGGGTGCAAGTGCATGGGCTGTGCTACACGTACCCTTAAAATTAGCAGTTAGTATTCATTCAGATGACTGAAATGAAAACCCAGGTACTTATTTTAATTTTAATCAAATAATACTTGCGAAATAAATATTGATCCCTAAAGTAGAACACAAAAATCATGATGAACTTGAGAACAAACATGGCCTAATGTCAATGATATAAAACCTAACTTACACTAATGAATGCTTTATGACTTCTCATAAACTGTTAAACATGCTTAATTATTAAGTGCCATGAGATTAGCATTTGTATATAAACACAAAATTCAACTCTATAACATAGCTACAAACCAAATCCATTTTTGTAGAACTGACATCTGAGAACTTACCCAGGCTGAAGAAAATAGGGCAAAGAAGTATGACACCATATGGCTTAAATCCTCCACACAGTAGCATAGGTATCATGCATGCCCTAAACAACAACTCCTCGGTAAGGGGTGCCTGTTCAATGAATCATACATAAAAAATCCCAAATTGCATGAATGATATGAAAATGAACCACAAAAGACACATTACTTAAGCTGTACTCACAAATTATGAACTATTATTTGTTGCTGTACTTTCAACTTTCAGCTATGGCAAAGCCGGTTCCAGATGGCAAAGGCCATATGGAGCACTGGGGGGTTCAGCCAGCAGCGGCGGTGGCTCCCCGTCTTCCCTTCTGTTCGCGTTCCCTCACCCTCAGACCAGATCGGCGGCGACTGGGCTCATCAACAACGGCGGCAATGAAGGGAATCGGCGACGACGAAGACAGCTCGGACAGCGGCAGCGACGCGATGCTTCTCCCCGCGACGGCTTCCTCCTCGCGCGGTTCTGACAGCAGCTCGTGGACGGACCGAACGGCGGCGGCAGCAACAGCGCGGCCTTCTCCTCCTTCTCCTTCCTCGGCTCGAACCTCTCTCTTCTCTGCGCGACACGACGGCGTGGCGGCAGTGACGCCCGCCGGCACCGTCTTCACTCTCCCCTCCCCTTCTTCCTGTGAATCCCTCTCCTCTCTACCCTTTTTGTTTCTTAAGTTCGGTGCTGCTGTGTGTGTTTCAAGCTTGATGAGTTTGCTGAGGGCGTTTAGGTTTGGGGAAGGGCTGCGGCTGGGTGATGAGTGAGGGTGGATTAGGTTTTGAGTAAAAATAGGTCTAGGGATAATTTTGTAATTTCAAATAAAAGTGGAGATAATATAGTAATTAAGAATAAATTTTACCCCAATAATAATAATGTATAAAAATACTATTTGTTCATCAATTTTACAAATTACTTTTAATAAAATGTTCAAATCCAAAAATTAGAAATAATATAATTAATTTTTTTATTTTCCTATTAATATTTTAAATATTAATTATTTAGTCCAAATTATATAAAATTTTTATTATTTCATAATTACCAACTTTATAATTTAAATATAGAAAATAATTCAATAATTGTAAAATTGAATAATAAACCTAATTTATTTCAAATTCAATTAATCAAAACTTGCTCTAATTATCTTTAGTGAAATAATTTCTGAAATTAAGACTATAAATAACTATATGATTTGAGACTTGATCATAATAAGATTTTTCAAAAGTTCCGGGTCTTATAGATATGGTGGTGGTGATGGCGGCGGCAATGGAGGCAGCGACGGCTGCGAGCTTTAGGGTTGAAGCTAGCCTCTTGCACATAATTTTGTAGTGTAAAAAATCTTATTATTAATAAAAATTATATATTAATTATTTAGAAGAATATAAAATAATATTTATAATTTTTAAAAATTAATGAATACATATATTATATAAAAAATTTTAATTTTTGAAATAAAATAAAATTATTTTAAAAAAATATATACACAATTTTTTTTACTCTTAAAGTGTTTAACATTTTGAAAAAAAATGTTATAAAATATGCTTATATTTTGTGACAAATAATTAACTTGTTACAAACAATATTGAATTTTGTGACAAATTAATTTTTTGTTACAAAACAACTGAAGTTTTTGAAACAAAAAGTTATTTTGTTACAAAATAATTGGAGTTTTTGAAACAAAAGAAAAAATTGTTACAAAATATTTTGAATTTTTGCAACTTAATTTTTTTTTGTTACAAAATATTAGAATATTTTGTAACAAAACACTATATCGTTACAAAAACTAACATAATTTGTAACAAAATAAAACAGGTTGTTACAAAATATTATCATATTTTGTAACAACTTGTAATGTTGTTACAAAACATTATTCTTTTGTAACAATAAAAAATTATTATTACAAAATATTATTTTTTTGTAACAATTTTAAATTTGATACAAATTTTTTGTTACAAATGTTTCATTTTCTTGTAGTGAAACCGCCACAATTTCCTGGGTTAAAACGGCGATTTTTGGACAGGTTAAAACGGCGGTTCAAAACTGCCGTTATTTCCAAGGTTAAAATGGCGGTTCTTGGATAGGTTAAAACGGCGGTTTGAACCGCCATTATTACCCTGACAGAGTGACGTTTTGGTTGGTTAAAACAGCAGTTCAAATCGCCGTTATTTCCAGGGTTCAAATGGCGGTTTTTGGATAGGTTAAAACGGCGGTTTGAACCTCCATTATTACCCTGACAGAGTGGCATTTTGGTGGGTTAAAACGGCATTTTTGAACCGCCATTTTTACCTTGACAGTAGCATTTTGGTTGGTTAAAATGGCATTTTTAAACCGCCATTTTACCCTGACAGTGACATTTTTTATCATTTAAAAAAATAATTTTTACTGTTATTTTTATCGCATTAAATAAATAATTTTGTGATTAAAATTTCACAATAGCAAAAAATCATAATCCATAAATGAAATATTATATAACTCATAAACAAAATATTAATATAATATATAATTTTTTATTATTGAAAATCAAAATTTAATAACTCCTATACAAATCCTTATCTTACTAAACTTACCAAAATACAAGCATTGCAATAACACTAATCAGTCAAATCTACCATCCAGTTCCCTAAACTATGTTAATATCTAATAATATATTTAAACCATCTAATAAGTACTGTTTTTACTACTTAGAATATGAATATACAGGACAAGTAACTTAGCTAATTGATGATGAATAAGATTTGGAGGCCAAAAGTTTCCTCTTTTTGTAAGTAACTTTAAAACAAGCCTGCTTTAGTTTCTTGGTCTCTTGTGTGAGTTTCATCCTGAGAACTTGTTCCAACTTCATTATCCAAACTCATCTCTTACAACGATTTGTAGGAACCTCTCCTGTCAGGGAATTTCTATCAAGCCGGCTGTTATAAATTGAAATTATGGTGATAATTAATATAATGTTAAGGCCATATCATAAGGACTACAAAATGCCAATGCAACTTAAATTATCAATGTTAGGGTTACCAACTATTTACCTTGCCACAAAATGCTTGGTATTGTACATAGATTCAAGGGATTCATACTGTACATCCTGCAAGAGTAAACATCTACTGTTCAGAAATTGACAAAATGACTGATCACCAACATGTTTATATGAATTGCCAAGCAAATTTCAGTCAATGGACTTTCATAAATACTTAAATTGCTTTCAGGATATCCCATGTGATTAAACATTTAATTGATAACTACTTAATTTGTATTGCTTTCAGACCATCCCTTCTGATAACACATATAACTACTCCTTTTAATTGCTTTTAGTTTTATGGCATCCTATGCCAATGGATTTATGGCTTTAAGAGGCTCAGGAAAGGCATTTGTCAGATCCAAATAATTCAATCCTAGGTCCATTACAACAAAGAAAAACACGAAGTAATTTACTACCTATTTTATGTGCAAGATGCAATCTAAAATAAAACAAACTGACTTTAAGGGGAATTCCTCTGTCTTGTTCAACCAAACAAGGCCAAATATTATAATTATGTTAAGGAAAATTTATTTTTAAGGAGAATAAAAGGGGGATTTTATTCTAATCTAGTATGAATAACTTTTAAATATAAAAAGTTGTAGTGGATAAAGAGTAACATTATTTCAACTCTCAAAAATGAATAGATCAGCTGGATAAACAGAACTATAGTGGAAAGTGGAAACAGAAAACAAGAGAAGATAACTCATGAGTGCAAAAACAAAGAAAATAGAGTGAAGACAGCATAACACAATGCAAGAGACCCAAGCTAGAAAGTGTGATGAAAAAGAAACTGAAATGAACAAGGACAATGTTGATGTGATGACTAACCATCATTCGGATCTGATTATTGCAAGTTAATTACAATGAAAAATATTAATTAATAAATAAAAAATACTTAATGAAAATTCTGATGGTTTCCCCAAAATTGCACTTTGTATTGGCATTCCTACTCCACTTGTAAGAGAACCAGAATAGGCACATCTGTTCCATTTTGGAGGAGATATTATTACTTTTTTTTCTTTCATTCTTTTCTATACACATCAAGAAAAAAAAGGCACCATTCTAAATTATTAATTAAAATCAAGAAATAATTAGTCTTTTCATTAAATATTTTTACCATAATATCTAAATTAATAGATATCTGACCATAAAATAATCCTATATATATAATAACCAATATTTCATCAAAATATAATTTGCACACAACCTAATTAAAGGCACACACTTGAAAATCCATTAACCTCTATAAATGTTAAATCTTACTGCATTTGTCAAGTGCAGAAAAGGTATCACTAAATAATTAAATATGTGTACTTCTCCTATAGTACTGCTTCTACTTAATTAATTAACTTGCATGTAATTGTAATTTTACAAGAAAAAATTGTAATTCGGAATTAGACAAATTAAATTTAGCACTAATCTGATTATTGCAAGAACACCTATACTGGAAAATTATTTCTACTTTCTGAATCCTAACTCATATTAATACTATGCAGCTACTTGACTAACTAAACTAAAATTCTGTCAATCAATTGCCAACAATTTATAAAAGGCTTATCAATTGATCCTAACTGTTTAGTTTCACTTTTGGAATAGAAAACCAGAAACAATAACTATTTAGAGTACCTGAAAATGTGATCGAAATCCTCCACTGCAATGTTGGCTATGGTCGAGTACTTGCTATCAAGAACACCGGCCGAGTTAACGAGAATGTTAACTGCCGAGTCGAATTCGAGCAATTTTCTTAACAACAACAGTATATGAACACAAAAAATAATATTAGAAATTCAAAGCATCTGGAATTTTGAACACAAAAATCAATATTAGAAATCAATATATGACAACAACAGTAACAACCATTAAATCTTATTCTATCTCAATAAGCAACGACTTAAAGAAAAAGACTAAATAAAGAAAATCTCCAATAATAAACAGTAAATAAATGGAGAAGACAATAAAATGGAGTAAATAAAAATAACTGAACAAGAAAAACAGTTAATTGATAAAATAAAAAGATTCAATTGCAGATTTGATTAGAATATTCAATTACTTAAAGCTCCTTTATTTTTCTTCTAATTTTTAATTTATTGACCACATCGTATATCAATGGTTTCAAATTGTCTTAAGAAACTACTGTAAATTGCAATTACAAATGTCTACTTCAAACATATTAATGTCGTGCTTGCCTACACTTAATTGCTTATTAAAATTAACTAAGAAAATACAAAATCTAAGCAGATCACCATTACGCATGTTAAGTTTTTTTTTTTAAATAAAGTTCTATAATTTCCAGAAAAAGTTGATTTGATATTCCAAACATCATTATCGAATATGACAAATTATAATTATAGAAATATATCAAAACAAAGTTGCAGCTCACAAGATATAAGCACTTGAGGTAAGCAGAATATTTATCAAATCTGATTTTAAAAAATAGATAAATCATGCATCTGTAAGCAGATTGATTATTCTTAACACTAAAACAAGAGAGACAGATTCTTCTTTTTCATTTTTTTCTCCAAAATTTTTTTGGAAAGTTAAAGTGAAGATAAATTACATAAAAAGTGAAGATAAATTACATAAAAAGTGCATATAATTAGATAACTAATTCAACACCTGTATGAGTATCTGATTAATTTGTTTGTTAAAAATGATTACTGTGATAAAATGTTTCTGCAATATTTTAAGTAGTATCACTAGAATAATAAACAGAGCAGTGTATCCCAAAGGATTCAGAATTTTCTTCTCGACAGATAAACAGAGCGCAAATATAAACAATCTAAAATAATTTTAAGAAGATAACAACGCATAGAAAGTTAATCACACGAAAAATCTGAAACTTAATAAGTAATCGCAAATAAGGATGTAAGCTTTGTGAAACTAAGCTATGACAGATTTTTTCTAAGATCGGAGATCGGAGAAACACCTTAATAGAAGTAAGTAATAGAAGATCTGAG
This sequence comes from Arachis hypogaea, assembly GCF_003086295.3. Classification (NCBI taxonomy): domain Eukaryota; kingdom Viridiplantae; phylum Streptophyta; class Magnoliopsida; order Fabales; family Fabaceae; genus Arachis; species Arachis hypogaea. The sequence goes on along the minus strand of NC_092047.1, from coordinate 31,203,597 downwards.
ATCGGAGAGAGAGAGAGAGAGAGAGAGAGAGAGAGAGAGAGAGAGAGGAGGGGGTAAAGTCACGAAAGAAGATCTGAGATCGTCGACTGGTTGAACAGTATCACCCCCGCTCCAACGTCAATCCAATGCTTCAACGGAAGACCCGATCGTGGAGCTACAGAGAAACAAAAACCCCCAAAAATCAGCATCAAAAACAATTTTGAAACCCTAACCCAACCAAAAATGAAGAAATCGGTAATTTAATCACCAATGCGGGCATAGGTGCCTTCTGGAATTGAAATGCTGAGGTTAGTAGCCACCAGATCCTTGCCTCTCGCCGGAATCTTCGTGTCCACAGCACTAACAGAGAAAAGAAAATAAAACAACATTTCAGTTTCAGTTTCGGCTTCTCTAACAGAGTAATTGTATCAGTTTAACTTGAGAGGGAGAGGTACCTGGAGAGATCGTAACCGGCGGAGAGAGGAGAAGCCCTAGAGGGAAGAACGGCGTTGTCGGAGACGAAGGAGAGATAGAAGGGAGATGAGAGCGCCGTATATTGTTTCTTTGAATGAGCTAGGATTGTGTTTTTTTTTTTATTTTATATACGTTGAAAACGGCGGTTCAAGACCGCCGTAATCACCATAACCGGCAAAATAAACAAAGCCAATTACGGCAGCAACAAAAGTTGCCATAATATATGGATAGTATGGCGGCTTTTTAAACCCGCCTTAATATCAATGCCTTTTTAACCTCTTTTTTTGTAGTGCCTGCCACTGCTGGTAAGACCGCCGCCATTGGATAGATCATCCCTGTTCTCTGTTTTTGCCGCCATTGCCCTGCCGCCACTGCCCTGTCACTGCTGCTCCAACCGTCGATTTCTATCTTCTCTCTTCTAGTTACATTCCAAGTTAGTTAGTTGATTTTTGGTAATTAGTTAATCCTAATTTTATTTAGTAGGTTGATTGTTAGTAATTAGTTTAGGTAGATTAGTTGCTATTGTAGTTGATGTTAGGTGATTAGGTTAGGATAATTTCTAGTTAATCATGTATTTGTGTATATAGGTTACTAATTCTAGTTAATAATGTATTTGTATATGATTGTGGTTTGTAATATAACGTAAATATTTCAAATAAATTAACACAGTTTGATGTCTAAGTATCAATTATATGAACAGAAACAATAATGACTCTGAATTATGTTGTTAGACTTGGTTTTATTATATAATTAGAAGTTTGAGAATATATAATAATAACGTATCTTAGCTTCTGCTTGCATTGATCTGTTGTAGTAATTTCAAATATTTTCGTGTTCTATATATTTAAATAAAATTGTCTTCAAACATATGTTTTCAATAATAATGATGTTATTCCTTAGCATATATAAATCGTTTAATAATTATTTAACTAGTATTTTATTATTCATTTTAAATAATAAAGAAAACTAAGGAATATAATAGTGATGAATAATAGATATTGTTGGAAATGTTCCCTTAGCATATGCTAATTGATATTGCTACTAGTTTGTGTTGATTGATATTGCTACTGATTTATGCTGATTGATATTTGCTGGTTGCTATTGCTTTCTTAGAATGGATTGCTAGTTAAGATGTTTTGAAAAATTGTTTCAAATTTTAGAATGTTCTGAGAGTTATAATGCTTTGTTAGAATGCTACGAAAGTTAGAATACTTTGAAAAGAAAATAAGATAGAATAAAGTTAGAATACTCTAGTCTAATTTAATTATTTTGAAACGACAACACTATGTAATTTCTTGTTTTTTATTCACAAAACTAAACCATTATTCGAATTATTTGTTATTTGTTCAGTTTCTTCTTATGTTTTTATTTATTTGCGTTTGTTATGTTATTAATATTTTATTAATATATTGAACTATTAATATATTGAACTATATAAACATGACGATGGGCAACAGAGGTAGGTCGACTAGGACACGTGGTCGTGGTAGAGGGCAAGCTTCTACCGAATCCCCCAAGGCTGCCCAGTTACTGCCCTCTATCCCAACCACCCCATCGACCCTTGTGATGTCACAGGGGGTTCGTCGGACCAGCAATTTATTATGGTCCCAAATCCTAATCGAGTGCCTCTTTTAGCTACACCCCCTAAGACCCCGTCAACAGAGTCTGCGGTGGGTGATACCTCCAATGCCCCCGAGCAAGATATGCCTCCACCACCGCCCATCATCTGACTGAAGATTTGGCCAGATGGGATGCAGTCGTGAGTTCAACTTTTTAATATTAAGTTTGTTTAGCTTAAGTTTGATTATGTCAACCTTGTTTATCTTAATTTTGTCTGCTCAATGTGTTTCGGAATGTTTAGTTTTTTCTCTAACAGGTTTGCACCGAACCCATTGTGTGCACACAGGCGATTACAAAGGTTATTAAGTCAATGTATGACCAAGCATAGCCGACCGACACACAGATCCCAGCTGATGTGAGAGAGAGGTGGTTTCAGAAGTGGGCGGTAAGAATCCAATTTTGCTTGAATTCCTTAATTGTATATAAACTGTATTTCATTTCACCTAACTAATCTTGGTGAATCACTTTGTACAGTAGAAGTTCATATGGGATGCAGAACGTGACGTCATCATCAGGAAGACTTTGACCACCGCGTCGCTAAGTGGTTTCAGCAGATGATGCGTGACGTTCATCAGAGTAAAGACCACTTGACAAACTAGATTCGTCCGAACATCCTGCATGAGTTGGAGGCTTACTTCAGAGATAACGATACGTTCAAGCACCACCGCCTGACGAACGTCGCTAGCAAGGCTTCGTCCAGGTCGTCCAGGTATACGGGTGGGTTGGCAACCTTCATAAAGACGAATATCAGACTAGTACGAATGTTGGTTTAATATTGTTTTAGTAGTTACTTGAATTGGTTTTAGTGGATTTAGATGGTTAGTATAAGTTAGAATAGGTTAGATTAGGCTCTGAGATTGCTAGAAAATAATGTTGGATTATTAAACTGTTTGCTAAGTTCTACTGCTGAAATTGTTTGGAAAATGCTTGACTGGGAAACTAATGGTTGATAATTGGTTTGGAGGGAACCCTTTAAGGGTGGCTAATTCGAATTTTAGGGGAGACTCTGTCGAAATTTTTATAAGATTTTTCAGTAAAATCGAAAAAATTAAAATGATGTTTTTGACTTTCGAATTAAGATTTCTTGCTTCATATGTACTTGTCTGTCATTATTTAATTTGTTTGTTTAATTTATTTCATTGTTTGGTTGATATATATTAATTTGTATTCTAAGTCATTGGATCGGGAGGTGACACTAGCGGAGACCTTCAAGTATACTCATACTTTGAAGGCAAACAAGGAGAGATTTGCTGACGAGCGGTTAGCGGCCCATTATGTTAGTTTAAATTTCAACTTTATTTGGTTTAAAGTCAATTATTGAACTATTATCCTAATCATAACTCTCGTGTGTGATGCAGGAAGAGTATCAACAGAGGTTGGAGGCTGCGACCCAATAATCTCAGCCACTTGGTGGAGCCAACGAAGCCTGCTCTGATACCTCCATCGTGGATCCCGATAGGATTTGGCGCGAGACGGCCTCCGAACCTCACAAGAATCACCGCTTTGGGTTAGGCTCTTTCTTTGCTATAGGAAAAAGACTCCTATCCTGACTTTTAACTATGATAAAATTTTAAAGAGACAATATTCCATGTATTGGGCAACTTTGTACCATCAAGATTTTCTAGATGATATGCTCCATTGCTGAGTACTTCGCTTATTATGAAAGGTCCTTCCCATTTGGCAGCCAACTTTCCATGAGAAGAAAATCGTCTTGCTATATCGGCTTTACGCAGTACTAAGTCTCCATTGGTGAGAGTTCGGGGATGAACGTTCTTATTATATCGTCGAGCTATTTGATGTTGCATTGCTCAATATTTTAGTGTTACTTATTGTTTGACTTCTTCTATTAAATCGAGTTCTCTTAGCCTTGCATCCGAACTTGGATTTTCTTGTTGTAATATTGTTCGAATTAAAGATTGTGAAATTTCTAATGGAATCATCACATCGCTAGTGAAAATTAAAATGAAGGGTGTCTCCTTTATTGTTGATTGTATCGTTGTATTATATCCCCATAGCACTTCTGGTATTAAATCGGCCCAGAGCCCTTTGGCATCATCTAACTTTTTTTGTAATACATGTAAAATGACTTTATTTGTTGCTTCTGCAAGTCCATTTGTTTGTGGATGCTCAACTAAAGAGAAATGCTGATGAATTATAAAATTCTATAAAAATGAGATGAAATTTTTATCAATAAAATTCTATAATGGGAATGGACCTAAAAAATATTCTATACCAACAATTAAAAATTTTACCTAACCAGGTACTAACGGGAATGGACCTAAAATATCCAAACCACCCCATTTATTAAATGTCTGATCGTAGATCTAACTCCAATAATTGTCATGCTTATGCTAAGTTGAATACTGCATTGACCCGTGAGCTTGGCATGTGTCTTGGAGTATTAGTGCGAAGACTGGCATTATAACAATCATGAGCTTTACGATGGTCACTATGAACAATGGCAATAATATCATCATACACATGAAACTTAACACAAAGATAAATTGTAGAAACAATAGCACCAAAAGCATTTAAAAAAGGTCTGCCAATAATGATATTATATGGACTATAACAATCAACTACACAGATCCTAAAACAGGAATGCGTTCACTTGAGAACCCAACAACCTCACCAGACGAGGGTTGTAGTTTGTGATTACTGAGTTTCATATTTTGAAAAGTTGAGTAGAAAAAATATCAGCACTACTATTAGATCCCCTAATTATAGAGATATTACCACTAGGTCATCCAATGTTTGGAGTCATTGTTTGAAAGTTAGTGGATTGAAAAGTGACGTCTGGAATGGTCAGGCTTGGCTGAGGTAAGCTATTAGCACCTTCTACTGAAAGGACAGCACAGTATGTTCTTTTTCGAGCAGAGCTAGTCATGCCACCAGCAGCGAATCCTCCAAAAATACAGTTGATTATTCCTCGAGGTTGAGCAGGTTGATCATGTTTACCTTTATCTTTGAAAGATTGTCTACCAGAAAAGTTATCTATAGAGTTTCTCGTTCATTTTTTAATATGACCATCAATATATTTATCCAAATGTCCTTGCTGAGCTAACTGCTCTAACAAGCCCTTAGTTATAACACACTCATCTGTTGTGTGACTGCATTTTTTTTTATGAAAAACACAATATTTGAATTTGTCAATATATTTTTTATCTTGATATGTTTTCGCCTTCCTTGGAGGCTGAATGAGCTTGGCATTTAAAATCTCCTTTATTATGTCTTCTCTTTTAGTATTGAACTGTGTGTAAGATTTACAACGAGGAGTGAGACGAAAATATTTTTTGTTGTCCCAACTTCTATCATCGTCCTTGTTGGTTGTGTTTTTCTCCAATCGCCGATTTTGTCTAAGTTCTTCCACCTCCATTTGACCTTTTTCTTTCTCACGAAATTTAGCTAGGGTTTTTTGTTTAATGACTGCAATGGTCTTCTGGAATTATCATAGCTATCTTTGTGAAGCGAGTTACATAGTCACGAAGGCTTTCATGTGCCCTTATTTAATGATACTTAAGTAATCAAAATCATGTAGATAAATGGATGAAGCGGCAAACTGATCTTCAAAAAGCTTTGCTAGTTCTTGAAAACAAGAAATAGAATATGCAGACAAAGAAAAAACAATCAAGTGCAAGACTATCTAGAAAAGTAGGAAAACAACGGCATAAAATAGGATCACAAGTACCATTCATTAGCATCATTAAGCGGAGTTTTTTTATATGCTTCTTCGGATCTCCTAGGCAATCATAAGGCTTCAATATCATAGGCAAAGCAAAATTTTTGGACCATTGAAAATTCATGACATCTATCGTAAATGGGCCTGCGGCATTTGACTCGTTAGGTTGAGCATTCGGCTGCTATATTTCTTGGTTTTGTGTCTCAAAAACATGCATTGGATCAGAGTCGGCTTATTCATCATCATCTTGTTGTCCCTCTTCATGGGTATTATTATTATTATTATTATTATTATTATTATTATTATTATTATTATTATTATTATTATTATTTATCCGAGCATTAGTGAGTTTGGCTAACTGGTTTGCCATTCTCTGGTTTTTTGCCGCCATTTGCTGATTAGCCTACTGTAATTCCGTAGCCATCCGAAGGAGCTCAGATGGTGTTGGAGGAGGTTGATCAGCCATTTTTCAGAAAAATTTGTGGATCTCAAAGAAAATTTCAATTCTCAGCCCCACGGTGGGCATGAATTGTTCTAGAGAGAATTGTCTTCAAACTAATCTGGTATAGCTCGTCCTCGTGATGATGTTCTCGGAAGACTTCAGTTGAGAAGAGTTATACCTTGGTTATTGTAGAACAAAGAGAGCGGGTACCTGCGCAAGCACTCTGACGCTCAAGTTAGTATTTGAAAGTATAATTATCCTAAATGAGTGAAAGTTGGACTATCTTTCTTACCTCCCTCCTTTACCTGTGTGCCATTTTATAAGGAAATGTGTTTAATGTTATCGTTCATCATTTATGATTATGCTAGTAATGAGAATTAAAACGTTTGAATGATTTTCTAACGTAACAAATTATATTAACCGAATTATAATGTAAGCTTGACTGAGTTATAGCTCGGCCATAGTATAATGGACTTATAAGAATTTTTTAGTTAATTGTTACACTAACAAATCAATATTGTTCTATGGTGATACGCACAAACATTTTTGTTAACAAAATTCAATGAAGTTAGTATTGGTTCAACGAAAATTACCTACCCCACTTAGCGCCTGCATTTTACTACTTCTTAAACATAGTCTCCAAAACATATTTGAAATAAAACTTCTGCAGTTTTTGTTAAATGATTATGCAGAAAATAATTTGGTTTTGTCTCATAACGTCAGAATAGAAAACATAATAGAGAAGAGAAACTTGCATCATGTATCCTAGTTTAGCCACTTAGTGCAATGTAACCTACATCCAGTCTCCACCACAATAATGGTAGAATTTTCACTATAAATTTTAGAAATTACAAACACCAATTCCATAAAATTCTTCTTAATCCTATCAAAGAATACACAAGCTTCTAACCAAGCTTGTTTCAGGTAAGTTCTCTAGGCTAGAATCTTTGCTTACTCAACCTAGCAAGGAGAACCTCTTAGACTCATGACACAAAACAAAAATGCATCAAAAGAGTTTGACATATTCAATGGATTTTTCTCCAAGTTTAACTCTCTTTGTCTTTTTCCTCAATAGCTTTTGCTAATACCTGACTAATATGCATTTTTTCTATTAAAACAAAGAAAGATAAAGTAGAAAAGCTGAATATTCAATGTATCAACATAAAGGAGAAGATAAGAGCAGCTTGAAAGCTATGAAAAATTCAAATAATAGTTCTGGTGCACGAATTGTGAATCACACTTTTCACAACTCGTACCACTAACCAGCAAGTGCACTGGGTCGTCCAAGTAATACCTTACGTGAGTAAGGGTCGAATCCCACGGAGATTGTTGGTTTGAAGCAATATATGGTTATCTTGCAATTCTTAGTCAGGAAGTCAATTTTATTTATTAGTTGAATTGCGAATAAGCAAGAGAGTATGGGTTAAAGGTTACTTGTTATGCAGTAATGGAGAATATGTTGGAGTTTTGGAGATGCTTTGTCTTCTGAATCTCTGCTTTCCTTTGTCCTCTGATTCACGCACGCACGTCCTTCTATGGCAAGCTGTGTGTTGGGGCATCACCGTTGTCAATGGTTACATTCCCTCCTCTTGTGAAAATGGTCCAAATGCTCTGTCACAGCACGGCTAATCATCTGAGGTTCCCGATCATGCTGGAATAGGATTCACCCTCCTTTTGCGTCTGTCACTACGCCCAGCACTCGCGAGTTTGAAGCTCGTCACAGTCATTCAATCCCTGAATCCTACTCAGAATACCACAGACAAGGTTTAGACTTTCCGGATTCTCATGAATGCCGCCATCAATCTAGCTTATACCACGGAGATTCTGATTAAGGAATCTAAGAGATATTCATTCAATCTGATGTAGAACGGAGATGATTGTCAGATACACGTTCTTGGATTGAGGAAGGTGATGAGTGTCACTGATCATCACCTTCTCCATGGTTAGGCGCTAATGGATATCTTAGATAGGAACACGCATGTTTGAATGAAAAACAGAAATACTTGCATTAATTCATCGAGACACAGCAGAGCTCCTCACCCCCAACAATGGAGTTTAGAGACTCATGCCGTCAAAGAGTACAAAGTTCAGATCTAAAATTTCATGAGATACAAAATAAGTCTCTAAAATTTGTTTAAATACTAAACTAGTAGCCTAGGTTTACAGAAATTGAGTAAACTATAACAGATGGTATAGAGATCCACTTCTGGGGCCCACTTGGTGTGTGCTGGGGCTGAGACTTAAGCAATTCACGTGCATAAGGCCATATTGGGCGTTCAACGCCAGGTTTGGATCCATTTCTGGCGTTGAACTCCAACTTTTAATCCTTTTCTGGCGCTGGACGCCAGAATTGGGCAGAGAACTGGCGTTGAACGCCAGTTTACATCGTCTATCCTTGAGCAAAGTATGAACTATTATATATTGATGGAAAGCCCTGGATGTCTACTTTCCAACGCAATTGGAATCACGCCATTTCGAGTTCTATAGCTCCAGAAAATTCACTTTGAGTGCAGGGAGGTCAGAATCCAACAGCATCAGCAGTCCTTTTTCAGCCTGAATCAGATTTTTGCTCAGCTCCCTCAATTTCAGCCAGAAAAATACCTGAAATTACAGAAAAACACACAAATCATAGTAAAGTTCAGAAATATAAATTTTTCCTAAAAACTAATGAAAATAAACTAAAAACTTACTAAAACATACTAAAAACTATATGAAATTAACCCCAAAAAGCGTATAAAATATCCGCTCATCACAACACCAAACTTAAACTGTTGCTTGTCCTCAAGCAACTAGACAAAAAAAATAGAAGACTAATAGGTTGAGAAGCAATAATATCTCAGAATTTTTGAGTGAAGCTCAGATTCTAATTAGATGAGCGGGACTAGTAGCTTTTTGCTTCCGAACAGTTTTGGCATCTCACTTTATCCATTGAAGCTCAGAGTGATTGGCATCTATAAGAACTTAGAATTCAGATAGTGTTATTGATTCTCCTATTTCAGTATGATGATTCTTGAACACAGCAATTTCATGAGTCTTGGCCGTGGCCCTAAGCACTTTGTTTTCCAGTATTACCACCGGATACATAAATGCCACAGACACATAATTGGGTGAACCCTTTGGATTGTGACTCAGCTTTGCTAAAGTTCCTAATTAGAGGTGTCCAAAGTTCTTAAGCACACTCTTCTTTCTGCTTTGGACCTTGACTTTAACCGCTCAGTCTCAAGTTTTCACTTGACACCTTCACGCCACAAGCACATGGTTAGGGACAGCTCGGTTTAGCCGCTTAGGCCAGGATTTTATTCCCTTAGGCCCTCCTATCCACTGATGCTCAAAGCCTTGGGATCCTTTTTATTACCCTTGCCTTTTGGTTTTAAGGGCTATTGGCTTTTTCTGCTTTTTTTTTTTTTGCTGCTTTTTCTTGCATCAAGAATCATTTTTATAATTTTTCAGATTATCAATAACATGTCTCATGTTCACCATTCTTTCAAGAGCCAACATATTTAACAGTCTTAAACAACAAATTCAAAAGACATATGCACTGTTCAAGCATTCATTCAGAAGACAGAAAGTATTGCCACCACATGTAACTAATTAGAATTTCTCTTATTAAAAACTCGAGATTTTATTGCCTCTTATTCAAAAGATCTACTATTTTATTCATGTTTGTTGATGATGAGAAAAATAAACTATGGCTTAATTGGAGATAAAATCAAAATAGATACTAATTACTACTATATGACTCCTAAGGTGAACTTCTCTAATGACACTATCACAGAGTTAACGCAGAAATTGGAATTTAACAACCTTTGTTCTGGGAAATGGGTGTTCCTCTGATCCGTGGGGTGCTTGATTCTTCAAGAGATAACTTCTGGCGCTTCAATTCCCTTAAGTCACGCCCTTGCTCCTCTTGTTCTTTAAACATATAGGTCAGCATTTGACCGTGTTCCTTCTGTTCTTTTATTATTTGCTCCATAGCTTCCCGTATCTTGGTGATAGACGTCTCAAGATACTCCCAGTATTCATATTGAGGGATTTCTGGGAGAAATTCCTGTGTTTTCTTCTTGGTGGGATCATCCTGTGCTTGTTGTTTTTCCATTAATGCTTTGGTGATTGGTTTCTCAACTGAGATATACTCAGTTATTCCCATCCTTACCCCAGCGTCCTTGCAGAGCAGAGAAATCACGTTTGGATAAGCCAACCTGGCTTCTTTAGAATTTTTGTTAGCAATTTTGTAGAGTTCAGCTGAGATCAGCTGATGAACTTCCACTTCTTTTCCCATCATGATGCAATGGATCATCACTGCTCTTTTAACTGTGACTTCAGAACGGTTGCTAGTAGGCAACAGAGAATGCCCAATGAAGTCCAGCCATCCTCTGGCGACTGGTTTGAGATCTTCTCTCTTGAGTTGATTTGGGACACCCTTGGTGTTGGTGGTCCACCTGGCTCCAGGGATACATATGTCCTCTAGAATCTTATCCAGGCCCTTGTCTGTTCTCATCATTCTCCTGTTGAAGGAGTCTGGATCATCTTTCAGCTGAGGTAGCTTTAAGATCTCTCTGATCTTGTCAGAGGTGGTATGAACAATCTTTCCTCTGACCATGGTCCGATATTCATAGAAAGCAGTTCCAGATAGTTTTTACTTGTCAGTCTGCCACATATTAGCATAGAACTCCTGGATCATATTCCTTCCCACTTTCGTTTTAGGATTAGCTAGGACTTCCCAGTTCCTGATTCGAATTTGCTCCTGGATCTCCGGATATTCATCTTCTTTCAGATCGAATCTAACTTCCGGGATCACTGATCTCAGACCCATTATTTTATTATAATGGTCTGAATGTTCTTTAGATAAGAACTTCCCTTGATTCCAAAGTGGTTTTGGAACGCTCTCTTTCTTGCCTCTTGGAGTGGGTTGTTTTCCTTTAGGAGCCATGATCTTAGTGATTGCGGATAAACACACCAAACTTAGAGGTTTGCTTGTCCTCAAGCAAAAGAAAAGAAAGGAGAGGGAAAGAAGGAGAGCTAGGTGCAATTGTTGATGGGAGGGGAGGAAGGCCGAACTCGAATTTAAAGGGAGGGAGGGTGGGTTTTCAAAAAAAGAGATAAAGATATGATAAAAAGATTGATTTGGAAAAGATAAGATAGAAGATATGATAAGAGAGGATATAGTTTAAAATTGAAAAGATATGAAAGATTTTTGAAAAAGATAAATCTAGATTTTGAAAAAGATAATGTGGAGATTTGAAGAAGATGTTAGTTGGAAAAAAATTAGATTTGTTTTGAAAATAGGATTTGAGAAGAGTTGGATTGAATTTGCAAAGAGGCTTGGTGCTTATGGATTAAGATACATTTGATATTTTTAAGGTAGGGTTTTTTGAAATTAGGGATTTTAAAAATCAGGGTTCTTAACATGTTTATGCAAGAATTCATGAATTGAAGTATGAAAATCAAGATTTGAATGAAAAAATATGAAGAAAAATGAATTTTGCCTCCTCCCCATCATTCTGGCGTTTGAACGCCCAAACACTGCCTGTTTTGGGCGTTCAACGCCCAAATGCTGATCTCCTGGGCGTTCAACGCCCAGTTGTTGCCCTTTTCTTGCGTTGAACGCCAGATTGCTATCCTTACTGGCGTTCAGCTCCCACTGGCTGCCCCTTTTGGGCGCTGAATGCCCAAAATAGGCTCTTACTGGTGTTTTCTTGCCAGTGAGCTCTTTTTCTCTGTTTTGTGTGCAGATTCCTTCTGTAACCCTGTGAACTTATGCAATTGATTCTTTACCTTGTTATCAATGAACTCTATATAAACAAATAAGAATAAAAATAGGGCAAAATGCTTAGAGGATTGATGCCCCATGGCTGGGTTGCCTCCCAGCAAGCGCTTCTTTATTGTCTTTAGCTGGACCTTGCTGAGCTTTTAGTCTAGCTTCAGCCTTGAGCATTCTCGCTCAACGTTGCCTTCAAGATAGTGCTTGATTCTCTGTCCATTGACAATGAACCTCTTATCAGAATCAATATCTTGAAGCTCCACATAACCATATGGTGATACACTTGTAATCACGTATGGTCCCCTCCACCGGGATTTCAATTTCCCGGGGAATAGCCTGAGTCTAGAGTTAAACAGTAGAACCTTCTGTCCTGGTTCAAAGATTCTAGATGACAGCTTTCTGTCATGCCACTTTTTTTATTTCTCTTTATAAAGCTTGGCATTTTCGAAAGCTGCGAATCTGAATTCCTCTAGCTCATTTAGCTGGAGCAATCTTTTTTCTCCTGCTAATTTGGCATCAAAGTTTAGGAATCTAGTTGCCCAGTAGGCTTTATGTTCCAGTTCCACGGGCAGGTGACATGCCTTACCATACACAAGTTGGTATGGAGAGGTCCCTATAGGGATCTTGAATGCTGTTCTGTAAGCCCACAGAGCATCATCCAAGCTCCGTGCCCAATCCTTTCTACAGGTACTTACTGTCCGTTCTAGGATTCTCTTTAATTCTTTGTTAGAGACTTCAGCTTGCCCATTAGTTTGTGGATGATATGGAGTAGCCACCTTATGGCGAATTCCATACCGAACCATGGCAGAGTAAAGCTGTTTATTGCAGAAGTGAGTGCCCCCATCACTAATTAGTACTCTCGGGACACCAAACCTGCTAAAGATATGTTTCTGGAGGAACTTCAGCACTGTTTTAGTATCATTGGTAGGTGTGGCAATGGCCTCAACCCATTTCGATACATAGTCAACTACCACCAGAATATAAGTGTTTGAGTATGATGGTGGGAAAGGTCCCATGAAGTCAATTCCCCATACATCAAACAACTCAATTTCCAAGATTCCTTGTTGAGGCATGGCGTAACCATGAGGTAGATTACCAGCTCTCTGGCAACTGTCACAGTTAGGTACAAACTCTCGGGAATCTTTATAGAGTGTGGGCCAATAGAAGCCACATTGGAGGACCTTGGTGGCTGTTTGCTCACCTCCGAAATGGCCTCCATATTGAGATCCATGGCAATGCCATAGGATCCTTTGTGCCTCTTCTCTAGGCACACACCTACGGATTATTCCGTCTGCACATCTCTTAAAGAGATAGGGTTCATCCCACAAGTAGTACTTTGCATCAGTAATTAATTTCTTCTTTTGTATCCTGTTGTATTCCTTGGGTATGAACCTTGCAGCTTTATAGTTTGCAATATCGGCAAACCATGGTGTTTCCTGAATAGCAAATAAATGCTCATCCGGAAAGGTCTCAGAGATATCAAGAGAGGGGAGGGGCGTCCCTTCTACTGGCTCTATCCGGGACAGATGATCAGCCACTTGGTTCTCTGTCCCTTTTCTGTCTCTTATTTCTATATCAAACTCTTGCAGAAGCAACACCCATCTGATGAGCCTGGGTTTTGAATCCTGCTTTGTGAGTAGATATTTAAGAGCAGCATGATCAGTATACACAATCACTTTTGATCCTACTAAGTATGATCTGAACTTGTCAATGGCGTAAACCACTGCAAGTAATTCTTTTTCTGTGGTTGTGTAATTTTTCTGGGCATCATTTAAAACGCGACTAGCATAATAAATGACATGCAGAAGCTTGTCATGCCTCTGTCCCAATACTGCACCAATGGCGTGATCACTGGCATCACACATTAGCTCAAATGGTAACGTCCAGTCTGGTGCAGAAATGACTGGTGCTGTGACCAGCTTAGCTTTCAGCATTTCAAACGCCTGCAGGCACTCTGTGTCAAACACAAATGGCGTGTCAGCAGCTAGTAGATTACTTAGAGGTTTTGCGATTTTTGAAAAATCCTTTATAAACCTCCTATAGAATCCTGCATGCCCCAGAAAGCTTCTGATTGCCTTAACATTGGCAGGTGGTGGTAATTTTTCAATTACCTCTATTTTTGCTTGATCTACCTCTATTCCCTTGTTTGAGATTTTATGCCCAAGGACAATCTCCTCAGTCACCATAAAGTGACATTTTTCCCAGTTTAAAACTAGGTTGGTCTCTTGGCATCTTTTCAGAACAAGTTTCAGGTGATCAAGACAGGAGCTGAATGAGTCTCCATATACTGAGAAGTCATCCATGAAGACTTCCAGAAAATTTTCCACCATATCAGAGAAAATAGAGAGCATGCATCTCTGGAAGGTTGCAGGCGCATTACATAGCCCAAATGGCATCCTTCTATAAGCAAACACTCCAGATGGACATGTGAATACTGTTTTCTCTTGATCCTGGGGATCTACTACAATCTGGTTATAGCCTGAGTAGCCATCCAAAAAGCAGTAATAATCATGACCTGCTAGTCTTTCTAGCATCTGGTCTATGAATGGTAAAGGAAAATGATCCTTTCTGGTGGCTGTATTGAGCCTTCTGTAGTCAATACACATGCGCCACCCTGTAACTGTTCTTGTAGGAACCAGTTTATTTTATTTCATTATGAATCACTGTCATGCCTCCCTTTTTTGGGACGACTTGGACAGGGCTCACCCAGGGGCTATCAGAAATAGGATAAATAATCCCAGCCTCTAGTAATTTAGTGACCTCTTTCTGCACCACTTCTTTCATGGCTGGATTTAGCCGCATCTGTGGTTGAACCACTGGTTTGGCATTATCTTCCAATAAGATTTTGTGCATGCATCTAACTGGGCTTATGCCCTTAAGGTCACCTATGGACCACCCAAGAGCTGTCTTGTGTGTCCTTAGCACTTGAATAAGTGCCTCCTCTTCCTATGAATTTAAAGCAGAGCTTATGATCACTAGAAAAGTGTCACCTTCTCCCAGAAACGCATATTTCAAGGATGGTGGTAATGGCTTGAGCTCGGGTTTATGAGGTTTTTCCTCTTCCAGAAGAAATTTCAGAGGCTCTTTCATGTCTTCTGAATCCTCTAAATCAGGCTGAATATCTTTAAAGATGTTTTCCAACTCTGATTCAAGACTCTCAGCCATGTTGATCTCTTCTACCAAAGAGTCAATAAGATCAACTTTCATGCAGTCTTTTGATGTGTCTGGATGCTGCATGGCTTTGACAGCATTCAACTTGAATTCATCATCATTGACTCTCAGGGTTATTTCCCCCTGTTGGACGTCAATGAGGGATCGTCCAGTTGCTAGGAAGGGTCTTCCTAGAATGAGAGTAGCACTCTTGTGCTCCTCCATTTCCAGCACAACAAAGTCAGTGGGAAAGGCGAATGGCCCAACTCTAACAATCATGTCTTCAATCACACCTGATGGGTATTTAGTGGAACCATCAGCAAGTTGGAGACATATCCGGGTTGGTTTAACTTCTTCAGTTAAGCCAAGCTTTCTGATAGTGGATGCAGGTATTAGGTTGATGCTTGCCCCAAGATCGCATAAAGCTGTCTTGGTGAAATTACCTTCTAATATGCATGGTATCAGAAAACTCCCAGGGTCTTTAAGCTTTTCAGGAAAGCTCTTTAGAATGACTACACTGCATTCTTCAGTGAGGAGAACTCTTTCTGTTTCTCTCCAATCCTTTTTATGACTCAAGATCTCTTTCATGAACTTGGCATAAGAAGGTATTTGCTCAAGTGCTTCTGCAAATAGAATCTTTATTTCAAGAGTCCTGAGGTAATCTGCAAAGCGAGCAAATTGCTTATCCTGCTCCTCTTTCCGGAGTTTTTGAGGATAAGGTATCTTGACTTTATATTCTTCAACCTTAGTTGCTGCAGGTTTATTGCCTACAGAAGTGGTTGAAGAAGCCTTTTTAGAGGGGTTGCTTTTAGTATTTGTGTGTGTCTGATCCCTCACTGGCAATTGAGTGCCAGAGTTAGAGACTGGAGTGACGTTAGATGCTAACTCCTTGTCTGTTCCTGGCGTCTGAACGCCAAAACTGTGCCCATTTTGGGCGTTCAGCGCCAGATCTTGCCCATTTTGGGCGTTCAACGCCAGATCCTTGCCTATTTCTGGCGTTGAACGCCAGTCCTGCCTTGTTTCTGGCGTTGAACGCCAGTCCTGAGCATGGTCTGGGCATTCAGCGCCAGCCTTCCACCAAATTTCTGGCGTTTTAGTTCCAGAATTACTTTTCCCTGGGCTCTTACTGTCCTCAGGTGAATTTTGGGTGGTTTGCTCATTTCTTAGCTTTTTGCTGCCTTGAGGTGGGGTATTTAATGTTTTCCCACTTCTTAGTTGAACTGCTTGGCATTCTTCTGTTATTTGCCTTGATAGCTGCTGCTTTGTTTGCTTAAACTGTTCGTCCATATGTATATTAGCCATCCTTGTCTCTTGTAGTCTATCTTTGAATTCGGCTAATTGCTTTGTTAGAAAGTCCAATTGCTGATTGAATTCAGCAACTTGTTTTACAGGACTGAGTTCAGCAGTTACTGTCTTAACCTCTTCTTTCATAGAAGGGTCACTGCTTAGGTACAGATGCTGATTCCTGGCAACTGTATCAATGAGCTCTTGAGCCTCTTCAATTGTCTTTCTCATGTTGATAGATCCACCAGCTGAGTAATCTAAAGACATCTGAGCTCCTTCTGCAAGCCCATAATAGAAGATGTCTAACTGAACCCACTCTGAAAACATTTCAGAGGGGCATTTTCGTAGCATCTCTCTGTATCTCTCCCAGGCATCATAAAGAGATTCATTATCTCTTTGTTTAAAGCCTTGGATGTCCAGCCTTAGCTGTGTCATCCGTTTTGGGGGAAAGTATTGATTCAAGAATTTTTCTGTCAGCTGTTTCCATGTCCTTATGCTGGCCTTAGGTTGGTTATTCAACCACCTCTTAGCTTGATCTTTCACAGCAAATGGAAACAGTAATAGTCTGTAGACATCCTGATCTATTTCCTTATCATGTACTGTGTCAGCAATTTGTAAAAACTGTGCCAGAAACTCTGCAGGTTCTTCCTGTGGAAGACCGGAATACTGGCAATTTTGCTGCACCATGATAATGAGCTGAGGATTCAACTCAAAGCTACTGACTCCAATGGAGGGTATGCAGATACTACTCCCATATGAAGCAGTAGAGGGGTTGGAATATGACCCCAGAGTCCGCCTGGACTGTTCATTTCCGCTTAGGTCCATGATGGAGAAAGGGAGATGATGTAAAATAGAGAAAATATTTTTATTTATTTAATTATTTATTTATTTCGGAAACAAAATAAATCAAAATAAAATAAAAAAAATGAGTGAAGATTTTCGAAAAACTGAGGAAAGGGAAAGTGGTTAGGAAGTTTTGAAAAGGGTATGATGATTTTTGAAAAAGGTTTTAAATTTTGAAATAAAAATCTGAATTTTAGAAATAGATTTCGAAAATTTGCTTTTAAAACAGAGAAAAAAAAAAGATATTTTTGAATTTAAAGAGGAGAGAGAAAAACAATAAGATAGCACAAGATTTAAAATTTTTTTAGATCTGAAGCTCCTTGTTTTCGAAAATTTTTAAGGGAAAAACACTAAGGAACACCAAACTTAAAAATTTTAAAATCAAGACACAAGGAAAACTCAAGAATACTTTGAAGATTCACAAGAACACAAGAACACGAAGGAAGAACACCAAACTTAAAATTTTTAGAAAACCAAACTAAAATTTTCGAAAAACACAGAGAAATCAACAAGAAAACACCAAACTTAAAGTTTGGCACCGGATTTATTAGAAAAATTATTTTTGAAAAAGGTTTTAATAAGACAATAAGGATTTTAAAATTTTAACACGACAATAATACGAGACTCTAAACAAAAGGAAAAATCTTTCCTAATCTAAGCAACAAAATAAACCGTTGGTTGTCCAAACACGAACAATCCCCGGCAATGGCACCAAAAACTTGGTGCACGAATTGTGAATCACACTTTTCACAACTCGTACCACTAACCAGCAAGTGCACTGGGTCGTCCAAGTAATACCTTACGTGAGTAAGGGTCGAATCCCACGGAGATTGTTGGTTTGAAGCAATATATGGTTATCTTGCAATTCTTAGTCTGGAAGTCAATTTTATTTATTAGTTGAATTGCGAATAAGCAAGAGAGTATGGGTTAAAGGTTACTTGTTATGCAGTAATGGAGAATATGTTGGAGTTTTGGAGATGCTTTGTCTTCTGAATCTCTGCTTTCCTTTGTCCTCTGATTCACGCACACACGTCCTTCTATGGCAAGCTGTGTGTTGGGGCATCACCGTTGTCAATGGTTACATCCCCTCCTCTTGTGAAAATAGTCTAAATGCTCTGTCACAGCACGGCTAATCATCTGAGGTTCCCGATCATGCTGGAATAGGATTCACCCTCCTTTTGCGTCTGTCACTATGCCCAGCACTCGCGAGTTTGAAGCTCGTCACAGTCATTCAATCCCTGAATCCTACTCAGAATACCACAGACAAGGTTTAGACTTTCCGGATTCTCATGAATGCCGCCATCAATCTAGCTTATACCACGGAGATTCTGATTAAGGAATCTAAGAGATATTCATTCAATCTGATGTAGAACGGAGATGATTGTCAGACACACGTTCTTGGATTGAGGAAGGTGATGAGTGTCACTGATCATCACCTTCTCCATGGTTAGGCGCTAATGGATATCTTAGATAGGAACACGCATGTTTGAATGGAAAACAGAAATACTTGCATTAATTCATCGAGACACAGCAGAGCTCCTCACCCCCAACAATGGAGTTTAGAGACTCATGCCGTCAAAGAGTACAAAGTTCAGATCTAAAATGTCATGAGATACAAAATAAGTCTCTAAAAGTTGTTTAAATACTAAACTAGTAGCCTAGGTTTACAGAAATTGAGTAAACTATAACAGATGGTATAGAGATCCACTTCTGGGGCCCACTTGGTGTGTGCTGGGGCTGAGACTTAAGCAATTCACGTGCATAAGGCCATATTGGGCGTTCAACGCCAGGTTTGGATCCATTTCTGGCGTTGAACTCCAACTTTTAATCATTTTCTGGCGCTGGACGCCAGAATTGGACAGAGAACTGGCGTTGAACGCCAGTTTACGTCGTCTATCCTTGAGCAAAGTATGGACTATTATATATTGCTGGAAAGCCCTGGATGTCTACTTTCCAACGCAATTAGAAGCACGCCATTTCGAGTTATGTAGCTCCAGAAAATCTACTTTGAGTGCAGGGAGGTCAGAATCCAACAGCATCAGCAGTCCTTTTTCAGCCTGAATCAGATTTTTGCTCAGCTCCCTCAATTTCAGCTAGAAAAATACCTGAAATTACAAAAAAACACACAACTCATAGTAAAGTCCAGAAATATAAATTTTTCCTAAAAACTAATGAAAATAAACTAAAAACTTACTAAAACATACTAAAAACTATATGAAATTAACCCCAAAAAGTGTATAAAATATCCGCTCATCAAGTTCTCACTCCTTGGTCTTCAATTTCTGGCCGATTACTCCCTTTTGTATAAGGTTAATACTTCCAAAATTTGAAATTATTTTTTGTGACAATTTCTGCACTATAAGGACGAGATTATGGTTGTCTTTCTCCTTCAAAATCAGAACGCAGTAATAGTGGTACTGGATGTGCAAGCAAGGTGCGAACACAGGTGACAGACGCAGAAAATTATAGTCGTATTGTTCGTGATATCCTTGTTGTTAAAGATGTAGCTTTGATGATTTCTTTTTCTATGGCTTGTACTAGTAGCATCAACATTATTGGTTTTTTTTTTGAGTCCAAGTTGTGATCTTTTTCCCGCTAACTATTTAAAAAGTGATTTGGATCCGATTGAAAATAACTAATTTCCTTCTAATTTTTGCTTTTACTCGAGTTAATGCTTCATTACAAAATTGCAGCACAGTTAGCCTTTCTTCTAATGACTATTTGTTGTGTTGTAAGTTAGGGGCCTAAGTGCCATCTATACTAGAAAATAATTTCACAAGTAGCACTATTTTTGGGCTATGTTTTGCCACTCAATCTTTAATATGGACCTACACAAAAATGCACTTCATTAAACAAACACTTGGACTTTCAAATCTAACCAATATAATATATTTGCCATCAACAAATTAAATTATATTGTTTCCTCAACTCAACATTCTTCTCCTTTTGATGTTGTTATGTTTTTTTTTTCTTTTAATTCTTTTTCTCTTTTTCGTTCTTCTGCTGGATTTTCTTTTTCTTTCTTGTTTTTTCTTTTTTCTTTTTTGTTTTTATTTTTTTCCTGTTCTTCTTTTTTTATTTTCTTATTTTCCTTGAAAGGAAGAAACAAAATAAAAGAGAAACAAAAAATAAAGAAGAAGAAGAAAAATATGAAAAAAAGAGAAAAAAATGTCCCTAAAATTAAAAAAATAACACAAATTTTAGTAATAAAAACACACAAAATTTTAAAATTGGACAAAGAAATTTATGAAGTTGCACAATGAATAGTTACATAAACATATAATAATAATTACGAAGTCTTATTCCACTATGTAGAGTGAGCTATATGGACTAAACAATGTCATTGAATCTTATCGTGTATCATGTTTATAATAAGACTATTTACACATTCATCTTATTTGACCATCTCATATATAGTCTTTTCGAAATTTTCTCACATTTCATCTCCTATCTACCTTTCATCTTATCCCATCCATCCTCCTAACTGGATGTCTTGTTGATCTGCTTTTCAATGTTCAAACCACCTGAGACGGAATTCTATATTGGCACAACTCAAACTTTTTCTCTTATGTCTTCGTTCCTTATTTTGGCCATACGTGTGTGACCATTCATTCATCTCAACATCATCATCTCTACCACAGTTAACTTATGTTCATGCTCATCATTTACTATCGAACACTCTGTTTCATATAACATAGCTAGTCTTATCATAGTGCGATAAAATTTATATTTAAATTTTAAAAACTTTTTTATTGTTTATAAAACCATACGTAATCCGTCATTTTGACGAACATGCTTAGATCCTACACTCTACAATCTCCTCGATTTTTTTATTATCTTATATAATACATTCAAAATACTTAAAATGTTTTACTTATGGTAGGATGATTTCTCCAATTTTTATTTCTATATTAGTATTTTTTCCTCACGTGCCGAACTTATATTCTATATATCTTGTTTTACTGCGGCTTACATACAAATTATACACCTCTAACATTTTTCTTCACAAATCTAGCTTCTAATTTAAATCTTCCATTGATTTTTCCATAAGGACAATGCAATTGAGAAAAACACGTGCACCATGATATGAGTTCTTAGATATGCTTAGTAAATACTTCTAAAATCAATGTAAAAAGATATAGATTTAGAGATAATCTTTAGTGTAGTCGTTCTATATCAATAAAAGATTCATCTATTACACCACTTTAAATTATTACAATAATTATAACTATTCTATCATGTATATTTTTAATTATACAAATATATGTAATTTATACTCTCTTTTTTCTCAAAGAATAGTTATATAATTAAAATAAAAAAACACAGATAATCTTAACTATAAAATACAAAAAACACGGAAATTTCGTAAAAAAAAAAAAAAGGACTCAACTTAATATATATCATACCAAAATTAAACACAAAATTATCGATAAATAAACGCATAAATATAAAATTAATATGTTTTCTTTAAGTGCTTTCCTATTATTCTCTTAAAAATTGTTTATGTTTATTATAAAAAAATTATGTGCTTATTATCAAAGAGAAGAAAAAAATAAAACATAAATAACACAAAAATTAATATGTTTTTTCATCTATTTTTTATATTTTTTAAACGTTTGTTGTAAGAAATTCTCTCCTCAAAATAAAAAAAAAAACATAAAATTTTCAATAACAGAAAATACAGAAATGTCATTAAGAAAAAAACACAAATTCTTAACTAAAACTCATGAATTTTTGCTATAAAAGCACATAAATTTTTATACAAAAGAAACTCAACTTGATAATATATAATATGTCCTATGTTTTTGTTAGTAGTGATTTTTTCCATGTTTCTCTTCCAAAATTTTTGTGTTACACGTAAAAAAATTATGTGTTTATTATTACAAATTTTCTGTAATTATCACTAATAAATTATTGTCAAAGGGGATCATCACCAATATAACGAATCTCAATATAAATAAATAAATAAATAAATAAATAAATAAATAAATATATATATAAAACTAAAATTTTTGGTTATCAATTTTTATAGGTGTTTGCTTCGGTACGATGATAAATTCATACATACTCATACGTTAAAATATGGACAAATAACAATAAGTAGGGGTGCACATGACCCGGTCCGGTCCGAAGGTCCGGCCCGGTCTCGAACACTTTAGGGGCTAATTTGGTGTGATTTCATGGGGTTTAGGGTCGGGTAAGGGTCTCAAAAATAGACCCGGTCATTATTTCGGGTCGGGTCCGAGCCATAGTTCGGGTCACCCGAAGTCGGCCCAGTAGCCCAGTCATCATACACAATTAATATTTTGTGTTATTAGTGATGGATCATGACTATTCTTATGTGGAATTTAAGTATTGTAAACCTTAATATTTTGTGTTATTAGTCATTATAAGACTATAAGTTAATGTTTTATGTTTAGAATGCATAAGACTTTAGACTAATGCATAATATTGTGTTATTTGTATTGATTTAAATATTTGGTATTATTAGACAATATTAATATTGATTGTGGTTTTGCTTTAGTATTGATTGTGGTTATGCTTTAATTTTGAAGAAGGGTTGGTTCCTTGTTATATTTTTCTAACTGAATTTTACCATGTTAAATAATTATTGAAGTCTTGGAAATTTGGATATTTTTACATGCTAGCTTACAAGAAGGTATCAACGTAATGTAATGTTAACGGCCTGGTTTTCACCTAGTTTTCACCCGGTATAATTGTGGCCCGAAAGTGTATTGGTTTCATCGGGTCTAGGGTCGGGTTCAGGTCTAATAAATAGACCCGGTGTATATTTCGGATCGGGTCTATGTCACATCAAACCCCGCTTCACCCGACTCATGTGCACCCCTAACAATAAGTCATGTGGAATTTATTTTTTTCGTCAGCATCAGATTTTTTTTAAAAAATATATATCACATCACTAATTTTACTAAAATATCCTTATAATTTAATAAAAATAAAAAATATTTTTTATTTAATTTTATAAAAAAAACTTAAACATCCTTACTATATTTGATTAGACAAAATATCCTTTTAAATCAATTAAATTTTAAAATTCAACTCACTCTAATTTTAGATTTTCAAATAATTTAAACAACAGAACAAAAATAAATCTGTTCTTTCATACGGGTTTCAGAAACCCTCTCTTTGATCACCGTCTCAAAAGATTTTCTAGTGTTCTTCATCCTCTGATCTCAAGGTTTCTAGTGTTCTTCTCTCCTCTTCTTACTCTCTCTCTCTCTCTCTCTCTCTCTCTCTCTCTCTCTCTCTCTCTCTCTCTCTCTCTCTCTCTCTCTCTGGCATTGCCCTCAAGCTCTCTCCCTCTCTCCTCTCCGGTCTCGCATTCAAGGTCGTTGTCGCAATCAAGGTCGTCGTTGCGATTAGAAAGCATCGCCATCTTGTGGGTTCCAAAGAGTGTCGTTGTCTTCTTGCTTCTAGAGAGCGTCGCCGTCTTCCTCGCCGTCTTTCTCGATCTTCATCACTGTCGCCAGCCTCTCTCTATCGGTAATTTCCTCTCTGTGATTTCAGTGATTTTAATTATTATAGCATTAGTGTAATTTTTGTAATTAAGGTAATTTGGTTTTATTTCTATAATTTTATATTAGTTGTTGTTAATTTTGACAAAATAAAAAATTTAAGCATCAACTTAAGGGATTGTTACTGGAGCTTCTGGGGTTGCTACTTTGCTTAGAATTGGAACATCATTAGGAAAAGTATTAATGGATTGTGTATTGGTTCCTATTTCAGTAATTTCAATGGTACTGAATATTTGGATGAGATTATTTTGCTTTTTTGAAAAGAAAAAGGAAAAAAATGAAAAAAATGAAAAAAAAATTATGTTTTTTAATTAGCTGATATGATAAAAAGAAACTTTGATTAAAAAAAGAAAAAAGGAACTGATTGTAGCAGTTCTTTAAGCTATCTAAAGTCTATAGCTTACTTTAGCATATTAAAAGAATCATGTTAGTTTATTCATTTATTATTTTAATTAACTCTATTTGGCATCTTTGATCCGAGAAGAGCAAGCAAATCCAGCATTAAAATTTACATTACATGAACAAGCTTTTATTAAATCAACCATTTATATATTGAAAGAGTGAATGGTTTTTATTGGAATTGAGTTTCACTGATTTGATAGTGGAAACTACCTCTTATATGAACAATAAAAGGTAGAAAATAAATTAAATGACATATTGATCTGCATAAAGCCATAAACTCTAGAGTCTGTAGGAACCGCGATTAATTAATCATTTAATTAAATAATTAACTTATCTAAAATAGGTTCTAAAAATATAAAATATTAATTAAAAAATTTAAATATGATTTTTGGACTCAGTAGAATTTTTTGAGTTGGAAAATATAATTTTCTGCAAAAAATCGCATAAAACGCAAACCAATAAATTAACCGGCAGTACCGGCTTAAGTCTGTCCGGTACTATATGATAATAATAAAAACAGTAGAAAACCTTAGGAAGATAATTAATGTTGAAAAATCGAGCACTAATTTTAAAGATTTGGCCCGAAATTTGGACAAATGGGCCAAAAACGCTAATAGGTTGGACCAGGCCCAAGTTGGGCCCAAACCCAACGTATATAAAGTCACTTAAGTGACAAATTCACTCACTTTCAGCACTAGAAGGCTGAAGCAACGTGAATTGAGAGAGAAGTGAGCAAGGGTTCCACAAACACTATTCACTTCCTCACTCTTTCGCTTATAACTTGAGCTATGGTGCTCCAATTCGCGTGCCGTCAGCGGCTACGCAAAAATCTTGCCGATCCCGTCACTTCTAAATAGGTATTGTTGTAAGCTTCTCGAAAATCCCAGCCTAGTTCTTTCTTCTATAACAGATTTAAGTTTTGGCTATGATGAATGGGTGGTTCTTCTGATTTTGATTATTTAGGTACAACCTAGCATCAGGTAATTAGTGGGTTTTGTCCCAATTCACATTAGGCAAGGTAAAAAAATTCTAAATCATTTGTATTTATGTATATATGGAACCCTAAGTATTGATTTTATGAATGAATTGTGTATAGCTTTGATTATTGTGCTATTGGGAGCATTTGGATTTGAGTTAGTGATTTGTTGGTGGTTGGAAGCTTGTTTGGGCTCAAATTTGGTGTTTTGCACATATTAGGAATCAGCCAAGATACGGTTTTGGTTTACTCTATGTAATATATAATATTTCTGGACACTTAGGCTAGTGAACCATAGGATAGGTTTGGATTGAATTGGTTGCTGAACTTGTTGAATGATAATTGATGAGCGGATATTTTATACGCTTTTTGGCATCATTTTCATATAGTTTTTAGTATATTTTGTTTAGTTTTTATTAAGTTTTTATAGGTTTTAGTGTTAAATTTATTTTTGTAGATTCTACTATGAGTTTTTGTATTTTTGTATAATTTTAGGTAATTTTTGGATGAAATTGAGGAGCAGGAGCAAAAGTCTGATTCAGAGGCAGAGAAAGCACTGCAAATGCTATCCGGATCTGACCTCCTTCTACTCAGAAGAGCTTTTCTGGAGCTATAGAAGTTCAAATGGAGCGTTCTCAACAGCTCTGGAAAGTTGCCTTCCAGAGCTTTCCAGAAATGTATAATAATCTATACTTTGCTTTAGAATAGAAGGCCCAAAACTGTCGTCCAACACTAGCTACTTGCCCCCTTATAGGCATCTAGCACCCACAAAGCAGAGTCCAGTGTCCAAACGCCCAGAGAGGACCCCTAGCCAGCGTTAAACGCCCTAGGAGCCTCATAGCACGTGGATCTCATCAAATTTCAGCCAAAATACTCACCAAGTGGGCTCCAGAAATGAATTTTAGCACTAGATAGACTGTTTTACCCTTACTAGTCATCTGTTTAGTATTTAAGACTTATTTTAGTATTTAAGACTTATTTAAGCATTTTTATTCCTCAAACTACTTCTTTGTTGTAAGCTAGGCAAGTAATGTTTTTGGTTAACTACAATGAGCAATCACTTAATTAAGAATGTTAATTTTTTGTTACAATTATTGTACTTGATCAATTGAATATGCATTGAAAAAAATTGTCAACTTTTTTAGGTTATAATTATAATATATTTCTAACACTTATTTTTGAAATCTTTAAATTGAACATAAAAAAATTGAAGGAAATGTGAAGAAAAAGTTTCTGCAGGAGCATCTTATTGGATATGGACCATTTTTTATAGGAGTAGGTGAAGTCAACTTCTTATGTTTAATAAGATATCAGACTACCTCATATATTCTTCTTTCCAATAACAAAAATTTGTTGAATATGAGAAACTAAGGAAGTTTAAAGAATGAAGAGTGCAAGTTTTCCTAATGATAAAATGCATATAAATTTTGCTGCCAATGTATTGTATCAAATAATATAAATTGCAACACACTATTACCTGTCTCAACTTGTTACTAATACAAATATATCTCTTTTATATAACATCAAGTTTAGTATAAACTTAAGCAATTAAACTTGCATTGCACTATTTAAATAAAGGTCCGAGATAGATAAATGGGCACACTTATTGGTGAGTAAAGTTGTTCAAAAATTTTCACTACTCATTTTTCTTGGACAGAGTGCTGAAAAATAGAAAGAAATGAGAAGGAAACACCCTCTCAGAATAAAATTAGATTAGATTAAGATATAGTAATGGAGGATATATCATGGAGGATAACAACATCTCTCGTTGAAAGTTCTAATATATATGGTAGGGAAAAACTTGGACTTTTCTACCAACAAACACGTTCAAAAGTAGATATTGCCTTCTGCTTTGCCCCAATTGTTATGTGCTAGTGTCATATCCCATGGCCCAAACAGGTACTCAATAATGCTAAATGCTAATCATAGCCGCCAAAAACACTAATAAAATTCAACAAGACTAAGATCATATTTATAACTAAAAGAAAACTTCTCTTATCTAGTAGACCTATTTACCAAATAAAAAACTGAATATGGCGAAAAGCCAGTGTCCAGAGACACTAAGTTGAAGCATTTTCTGATTCCAACTGCTGAAAGTTGTAAGGCTTCCTAAGTAACCAGTTGTTATTGCTATAGATAGATGTTCTGAAACTTGAGATATGTCGGATTTGAATACAACACCAAACCATCCCATAAAAAATGAACTAATCTGAAATAACATGTAAAATAATTACATTAAGATTAAAAAACATTTAAATGTTTTAACTATTTTAACAAGATTGCATAATTTCAAATCTCTTTTACTTACTTTCTAAGCATTAAGTAAGCAAGAACCAGAGTAACACTTCTGCTTCTCCCTTCAAAACAATGAACTGAAACTATCTGACCAATCTGCTCAACATAATCTATAAAATCACAAGCTTCTTCAAATATGCTGCTGATGTTACAATCTTCATTGTCACTCACCTTTTTTCAATGGGCAAGAACAGGTCCAATATAATAAGTCATTGACATAACTTAATAAAAAAAATGAATAAATAAGGAGATTTTGACGTCAGCATTAACATGGTGCAAATAAATTCCGTTGGGTGAGAGTATTTGTAACGGCAGAAGGTTTCTCTCTATTCGCAGCCTCAGATATCAACACAATCCTCTCAGGGATATGCTCAAGTCTTATCTGAAAGTACAAGGAGTAAATGCTTTATATGGAGATACATAAATGATCCAAGTTTAAGATGTTAAATTTTGGTGTATTAAAATGAATTTACCTTCAGTATAAATGCAATCTACATCTTGCAGTATGAAAATAGTAGTGTCACCATGTGCTAGTACCTCAATCCCATCTCAGCCATTTCTTTCACAAGTTAATCAATTGTCACGAAAAAGAAGACGAAAAAAGAAACAGTAACAGTAGTACTAGTAAACAGAAAGGAATAAAAGAGAGTATATAACCCCAACATCAAGCAAAACTTTTTTAGAAGCCTATCCTCTACAAGCCATGTGCAAAAAGTATATATGCAAAAAAGGCAATAAAAACATTGCACTTAAATCCATATACCCTTCTTTTTTTTTCTTTTTAACTTTTCAGCTTCTATTATTTTTTTCCTTGATTTAGAGCTAGCATTCCAGCTCTGCAAATCCCTGCATATAGATTAGGATGATATTTAATTCTAGCTAACATGTGATTTCAGCATATTATAAGATAAAGTTAGTAACAATAATAAGTGTTTGTTGTTGACCATTATTATCACGATCATATTCAATTCTAGCTTGGCCTTTATCACTTTACTATCTAATAATGTAGAAATGCTAAAGTTAGTAGCATCATCTTCTATATGCTATATCTTTGCATTGTCCATATTAATATAAATCTCATTCAAAATTCTTATTTCTTCTGATCTCTTCTCAAATTCATAAAGCTAGTTATAGATATGTGTTTTACGGGATAATTGGTAAGAAGTGTCTTCTCCAGAAACCGTTTTGCTGTATCATATGAAAGCAAAGTGAGTCTCTCATAAATACTATCAATTTATATAAATATATGCTGCAAGAATTCTTGATCATATCACAAATTTTGTTACTTTTTCTTAGGGTATGCGAAATTCGACAGAAAATTGAAGATGCGATTCTATTCTATCATACTTGTGTGGAAATGAATTCAATTCAGTTGTGGCAGAAGAGGATTCAGCTTCACTTAAGAGTTCTAACGTTACAGTTACACAACCAATAATACAAGAGAACTTGAGTGATAGAGAAGATGCCAACAGTGAAGATGTAAAACCCGGTTAATTAATGACTAATTAACCCATAAATTAGAATTTGTTCTAGAAAATTAAAAATGTGATTTTTATGGCTTAATATTATAGAGAATATTAAAATGAAAATTTTGATACCAATTTTAAGGAAATCGGCCCAAAATTGGACCGAACGGATCAAACCGGGCCAACCGGACCCATATTGAGCCCTTGGCCCAACTAAGCTCAACCTAAAACCCTAAAAACAGCACTCTCTCTCCTCTCTTAAACCTCCAAAATGCTGAAATGAAATGAGGAAGGGGAAGAACACTCTTCCAAAGTTCTAATCCTCATTTGATCTTCAAACCACCATAACTTTTGATCCGGAGCTCCGATTGCCGCACCGTTTACGGCCACGCGTTCACTGCGACGTGCTCTACAAAACCCACTACTTTATCCTTGAGGTAAGCCACGATTTTAGTTCAGTTTCCTCAGCCCTTAAATTCGAATTTTTGGGTAAAAAGTGTTGAGATTTTGGGCTCTTTGATGTTATAGGATCCAACTAGCTTGAAGGAGAGGCTTAATATTGTCTTCTTGATCTTTGGGTATGGTAAGATTCTCAATCCTAGTAAAATTTGTTGGTTTATGATGTTTGGGTATTGAGTTGTTGTGTTTGGATGTGATAATTGAGGCTTAGGTAGTGTGTATGTGAATATTGAAGCTTGATTGAGATCTTGGAGAGCTTGGAATAAACTTTTGTATGCTAAAAGTATGTTCTTGGGAGTGTGGTATGCGAAATTGTTACTCTGAGGTTGTAAAATTTGTTGTTCGTTCTCTCCCTGGCAATGGCGCCAAAAACTGATGCACAATACCATGGTCCAAACATAACTTCACAACTTCGCACAACTAACCAGCAAGTGCACCGGGTTGTCCAAGTAATAAAACCTTACGTGAGTAAGGGTCGATCCCACGGAGATTGTTGCTATGAAGCAAGCTATGGTCATCTTGTAAATCTCAGTCAGGCGGATATCAAATGGTTATGGAGTTTTCGAATAATAATAATAAATAAACGAAAAATAAAGATAGAAATACTTATGTAATTCATTGGTGAGAATTTCAGATAAGTGTATAGAGATGCTTTCGTTCCTCTGAACCTCTGCTTTCCTGCTGTCTTCATCCAATCCTTCCTACTCCTTTCCATGGCAAGCTTTTTGTAAGGGCATCACCGTTGTCAATGGCTACATCCCATCCTCTCTGTGAAAATGGTCCAAATGCTCTGTCACGGCATGGCTAATCATCTGGAGGTTCTCGATCATACTAGAATAGGATTTACTATCCTTTTGCGTCTGTCACTACGCCCAGCGCTCGCGAGTTTGAAGTTCGTCACAGCCATCCCTTCCCAGATCCTACTCGGAATACCATAGACAAGGTTTAGACTTTTTGGATCTCAGGAATTGCCATCCATGGGTTCTAACTTATACCACGAAGATACTAATAACTCGGACCCGGTCTCCTGTATTAGATATCTAAGAGGTACTCATTCTAGCTTGGTTGCATGTAGAAAGGAAGTGTTTGTCAGGCACGCGTTCATAAGTGAGAATGATGATGAGCGTCACATAATCATCACATTCATCATGTTCTTGGGTGCGAATGGATATCTTAGAAGCGGAATAAGTTGAATTGAATAGAAAAAACAGTAGTACTTTGCATTAAATCATGAGGAACAGCAGAGCTCCACACCTTAATCCATGGAGTGCAGAAACTTTACCGTTGAAGATACATAAGTGATAATGGTCCAGGCATGGCCGAATGGCCAGCCCCCATGAAAGTCTAAGATAGCATAAAACTGATCAAAGATCTCTAATACAATAGTAAAAAGTCCTATTTATAATAAACTAGTTACTAGGATTTACAGAAGTAAGTAATTGATGCATAAATCCACTTCCGGGGCCCACTTGGTGTGTGCTTGGGCTGAGCTTGAAGTTTACACGTGGAGAGGTCATTCTTGGAGTTGAACGCCAGTTTGTAACGTATTTCTGGCGTTCAACTCTGGTTCGTGACGTGTTTCTGGCGTTTAACTCCAGACTGCAGCGTAGAACTGGCGTTCAATGCCCTTTTGCGTCGTCTAAACTCGGCCAAAGTATGGACGATTATATATTGCTGGAAAGCCTTGGATGTCTATTTCCAACGCAATTAGAAGCGCGCCATTTTGAGTTCTGTAGCTCCAGAAAATCCACTTTGAGTGCAGGGCGGTCAGAATCCAACAGCATCAGCAGTCCTTCTTCAACCTCTGAATCTGATTTTTGCTCAAGTCCCTCAATTTCAGCCAGAAAATACCTGAAATCACAGAAAAATACACAAACTCATAGTAAAGTCTAGAAATGTGAATTTAACATAAAAACTAATAAAAACATCCCTAAAAGTAACTAGATCCTACTAAAAACATACTAAAAACAATGCCAAAAAGCGTATAAATTATCCGCTCATCACAACACCAAACTTAAATTGTTGCTTGTCCCCAAGAAACTGAAAATCAAATAGGATAAAAAGAAGAGAATATACTATAAATTCCAAACTATCAATGAAACATAGCTCCAATCAGATGAGCGGGACTTGTAGCTTTTTTCCTCTTGAATAGTTTTGGCATCTCACTTTACCCATTGAGGTTCAGAATGATTGGCATCTATAGGAACTCAGAGTTCAGATAGTGTTATTGATTCTCCTAGTTCAGTATGTTGATTCTTGAACACAGCTACTTTATGAGTCTTGGCCGTGGCCCTAAGCACTTTGTTTTCCAGTATTACCACCGGATACATAAATGCCACAGACACATAATTGGGTGAACCTTTTCAGATTGTGACTCAGCTTTGCTAAAGTCCCCAATTAGAGGTGTCCAGGGTTCTTAAGCACACTCTTCTTTTGCTTTGGACCATGACTTTAACCGCCCAGTCTCAAGTTTTCACTTGACACCTTCACGCCACAAGCACATGGTTAGGGACAGCTTGGTTTAGCCGCTTAGGCCAGGATTTTATTCCTTTAGGCCCTCATATCCACTGATGCTTAAAGCCTTGGGATCCTTTTTATTTACCCTTGCCTTTTGGTTTTAAGGGTTTTTGGCTTTTTGCTCTTGCCTTTTGGTTTTAAGAGCTTTTGGCTTTTTCTGCTTGCTTTTTCTTTTTCTTTCTATTTTTTTCGTCATTTTTTTCTGCAAGCTTTGTATTCACTGCTTTTTCTTGCTTCAAGAATCATTTTTATGATTTTTTAGATTATCAAATAACATGTCTCCTTGTCATCATTCTTTCAAGAGCCAACATATTTAACATTCTTAAACAACAACTTCAAAAGACATATGCACTGTTCAAGCATTCATTTAGAAAACAAAAAGTATTGTCACCACATCAATATAATTAAACTAAGTTCAAGGATAAATTCGAAACTCATGTACTTCTTGTTCTTTTGTTTTTAAAACATTTTTCATTTAAGAGAGGTGATGGATTCATATTCACTACTTTAAGGCATAGACACTTAAATACTAATGATCATGTAATAAAGACACAAACATAGATAATCATTTAACATAAGAAAACTAAAAACAGAAAATTTAAGAACAAGGAATGAGTCCACCTTAGTGATGGTGGCGTTTCCTTCTTGAAGAACCAATGATGTCCTTGAGCTCTTCTATGTCTCTTCCTTGTCTTTGTTGCTCCTCCCTCATTGCTCTTTGATCTTCTCTAATTTCATGAAGGATGATGGAGTGCTCTTGATGTTCCACCCTTAATTGTCCCATGTTGGAATTTAATTATCCCAGGGAGTTGTTGATTTGCTCCCAAAAGTTCTGTGGTGAAAAGTGCATCCCTTGAGGCATCTCAGGGATTTCTTGGTGATGAGCTTCTTCATGCGTCTCTTGAGATCCATGAATAGGCTCTCTTGTTTGCTCCATCCTTTTCTTAGTGATGGGCTTTTCCTCATCAATGAGGATGTCTCCTTCTATATCAATCCCAGCCGAGTTGCATAGATGGCAAATGAGGTGGGGAAAAGCTAACCTTGCCATAGTGGAGGACTTGTCAGCCACCTTGTAGAGTTCTTGAGGTATAATCTCATGAACCTCCACCTCTTCTCCAATTATGATGCTATGGATCATGATGGCCCGGTCTATAGTAACTTCAGACCAGTTGCTAGTGGGAATGATTGAGCATTGAATGAACTCCAACCATCCTCTAGCTATAGGCTTAAGGTCCAGTCTTCTCAGTTGAACCGATTTGCCTTTTGAGTCAATCTTCCATTGAGCTCCTTCCACACATATGTCCATGAGGACTTGGTCCAACCTTTGATCAAAGTTGACTCTCCTTGTGTAGGGGCGTGCGTTCTCTTCCATCATTGGCAAGTTGAACGCCAACCTCACATTTTTCGGACTAAAATCTAAGTAATTCCCCCGAACCATGGTGAGATAGTTCTTTGGGTTCGGGTTCTTACTTTGATCATGATTCCTAGTGATCCATGCATTAGCATAGAACTCTTGAACCATTAGAATCCCGACTTGTTGGATGGGGTTTGTTAGAACTTCCCAACCTCTTCTATGGATCTCATGTCGGATCTCCGGATACTCATTTTTCTTGAGTTTGAAAGGGACCTCGGGAATCACCTTCTTCTTGGCCACAACATCATAGAAGTGGTCTTGATGGGCTTTGGAGATGAATCTTTCCATCTCCCATGACTCGGAAGTGGAAGCTTTTGTCTTCCCTTTCCCTTTTCTAGAGGATTCTCAGGTCTTAGGTGCCATGGTAATGGAAAAATAAAAAGCTTTATACTTTTACCACATCAAACTTATAATATTGCTCACCCTCGAGCAAGAGAAGAAAGAAGAGATGAAGAAGAAGAAGAAATTGGGGAGAGGGATTAAGGTTCGGCCATATGGGGAGGATTTGGGTGGGAAAGTGATTTTGAATTTTGAAGGTAGGTGGGGTTTATGAGGTAGGTTTATGGGGAAGAGTGGATGGATATGAGTGGTGAAGGGGTAGTAAGGAAGAGAGCTTGATGTGATGGGTGAAGGGTTTTGGGAAAGGGTGTTTATTGGGAAGAGATGATGAACATTGAGAAGAGGGAAGAGTATGAGTGGAGGTAGGTGGGGATCCTGTGGGGTCCACAGATGCTGAGATGATCCTGTGGGTCCACAGATCCTGAGGTGTCAAGGAATTGCATCCCTGCACTAATTAGGCATGTAAAATGCCTTTGCATGCAATTCTGGCATTTAAACGCCGAATTGGTGCTTGTTCTGGGTGTTCAGTGCCCAGATGCAGCATGTTTCTGGCGTTCAGCGCTAGCTTTCCTCAGTGTGCATTTCTGGCGTCTGAACGCCAGGATGCTGCTTGTTTTGGGCATTCAACGCCAGATCCATGCTCTGTTCTGGCGTTGAACGCCAGCCAGATGCTCCTTACTGGCATTTAAACGCCAGTAAGCCCTTCCTCCAAGGTGTGATTTTTCTTCTGCAGTTTTTGATTCTGTTTTTGATTTTTCTATTTATTTTGTGACTCCACATGATCATGAACTTAATAAAACATGAAAGAACAATAAAAATAAAAATAGAATTAGATAAATAAAAATTGGGTTGCCTCCTAACAAGCGCTTCTTTAATGTCAATAGCTTGACAGTGGGCTCTCATGGAGCCTCACAGATGTTCAGAGCATTATTGAGACTCCCCAACACCAAACTTAGAGTTTGGATATGGGAGTTCAACACCAAACTTAGAGTTTGGTTGTGGCCTCCCAACACCAAACTTAATAAAACATGAAAGAACAATAAAAATAAAAATAGAATTAGATAAATAAAAATTGAGTTGCCTTCCAACAAGCGCTTCTTTAATGTCAATAGCTTGACAGTGGGCTCTCATGGAGCCTCACAGATGTTCAGAGCATTGTTGAGACTCCCCAACACCAAACTTAGAGTTTGGATATGGGAGTTCAACACCAAACTTAGAGTTTGACTGTGGGGGCTCCGGTTGACTCTGTTTTGAGAGAAGCTTACTGTGCCTCTTTTCCATGTTTACAGAAGGATGTCCTTGAGTTTTAAACACAAGGGAGTCCTCATTCAATTGAAGGACTAGTTCACCTCTGTCTACATCAATCACAGCTCTTGCTGTGGCTAGGAAGGGTCTTCCAAGAATGATGGATTCATCCTCATCCTTCCCATTATCCAGGATTATGAAATCAGCAGAGATGTAAAGGCCTCCAACCTTTACTAATATGTCCTCTACTTGTCCATAAGCCTGTTTTCTGGAATTGTCTGCCATCTCTAATGAGATTTTAGCAGCTTGTACCTCAAAGATTCCCAGTTTCTCCATTACAGAGAGTGGCATGAGGTTTATTCCCGACCCAAGGTCACATAGAGCCTTTTCAAAGGTCATGGTGCCTAAGGTACAAGGTATTAGGAACTTTCCAGGATCCTGTTTCTTCTGAGGCAGTCTCAGTTGATCCAATGCATTTAGTTCATTGGTGAACAGGGGAGGTTCATCTCCCCAAGTCTCTTTACCAAATAAATTGGCATTCAGCTTCATGATTGCACCAAGGAACTTGGCAACTTGCTCTTCAGTAACATCCTCATTCTCTTCAGAAGAGGAATACTCATCAGAGCTCATGAATGGCATAAGGAGGTTCAATGGAATCTCTATGGTCTCTAGATGAGTCTCAGATTCCTTTGGTTCCTCAGAGGGAAACTCCTTATTGATCATTGGACGTCCCAGGAGGTCTTCCTCCATGGGATTCACGTCCTCCCCTTCTCTTGTGGGTTCGGCCATGATGGTCAATTCAATGGCCTTGCATTCTCCTTTTGGATTTTCTTCTGTATTACTTGGGAGAGCACTAGCTAGGAGGGGTTTCAGTGATCTTCTTACTCAGCTGGCCCACTTGTGCCTCCAAATTTCTAATGGAGGATCTTGTTTCATTCATGAAACTCAGAGTGGCCTTAGATAGATCGGAGACTAAGTTTGCTAAATTAGAGGTATTTTGTTCAGAGTTCTCTGTCTGTTGCTGAGTGGATGATGGAAAAGGCTTGCTATTGCTAAACCTGTTTCTTCCACCATTATTAAAGCCTTGTTGAGGCTTTTGTTGATCCTTCCATGAGAGATTTGGGTGATTTCTCCATGAGGGATTATAGGTGTTTCCATATGGTTCACCCATGTAATTCACCTCTGCTATTGCAGGATTTTCAGGATCATAAGCCTCTTTTTCAGAAGATGCCTTTTGAGTACTGTTGGATGCAGCTTGCATTCCATTCAGACTCTGAGAAATCATATTGACTTGCTGAGTCAATATTTTGTTCTGAGCCAATATGGCATTCAGAGTATCAATTTCAAGAACTCCCTTCTTCTGAGGTGTCCCATTACTCACAGAATTCCTCTCAGAAGTGTACATGAACTGGTTATTAGCAACCATGTAAATGAGTTCTTGAGCTTCTGCAGACATTTTCTTTATGTGAATGGATCCACCTGCAGAAGTATCCAATGACATCTTAGCTAATTCAGATAGACCATCATAGAATATATCCAGGATGGTCCACTCTGAAAGCATGTCAGAAGGACACTTTTTGGTCAGTTCCTTGTATCTCTCCCAAGCTTCATAGAGGTATTCACCTTCTTTCTGCCTGAAGGTTTGAACATCCACTCTAAGCTTACTCAGCTTTTGAGGAGGAAAGAACTTGGCTAAGAAAGCCTTGACCAGCTTATCCCAAGAGTTCAGGCTATCTTTAGGTTGAGAATCTAACCATATTCTAGCTCTGTCTCTCACAGCAAACGGGAAAAGCATGAGCCTATAGACTTCAGGATCTACTCCATTAGTCTTAACAGTATCACATATCTGCAAGAATTCAGTTAAGAACTGAAAGGGATCTTCAGATGGAAGTCCATGAAACTTGCAGTTTTGTTGCATTAGAGAAACTAATTGAGGTTTAAGCTCAAAATTGTTTGCTCCAATGGTAGGAATGGAGATGCTTCTTCCATGTAAATTGGAATTAGGTGCAGTAAAGTCACCAAGCATCCTCCTTGCATTATTATTATTTTTGGCTGCCATCTCCTCTTCTTGTTCGAAAATTTCTGTAAGGTTGTCTCTGGATTGTTGTATTTTAACTTCTCTTAGTTTCCTTTTCAGAGTCCTTTTAGGTTCAGGATTTGCTTCATCAAGAATATTCTTGTCCTTGCTCCTGCTCATATGACAAAGAAGGGAACAGAAAAATAATAATAGGGATCCTTTTTACCACAGTATAGAGGTTCCCTTGTGTGAGTAGAAGAAAAGAAGAATAAGAATGTAGAAGAGAAGAATTTGAACTCAGAGGAGAGGAAGGAGTTCAAATTTTGGGTGAAGAGAAGTGTTAGTAGATGAATAAATAAATAGAAGGAGATGGAAGAGAGGGAATTTCGAAAAAAATAAATTTTGAAAAGGAGTTAATGATTTTCGAAAATTAAGATAAAATTAAAATTAAAATTAAAAATTGAAACAATTAATTAATTAAAAAGAATTTTTGAAAAAGAGGGAGGTATTTTCGAAAATTAGAGAGGGATAGTTAGTTAGGTAGTTTTGAAAGAGATAAGAAACAAACAAAAAGTTAATTAGTTAGTTGAAACAAATTTTGAAAATCAATTTTGAAAAGATAAGAAGATAAGAAGTAAGAAGAGATATTTTAAAAAAGATAAGATAAAAAGATATTTTTGAGAAGATATGATTTAAATTAATTTTGAAAAAGATTTGATTTTTAAAATCACAGTTAATGATTTGACTCACAAGTAATCACAAGATATGATTCTAGAACTTAAAGTTTGAATCTTTCTTAACAAGCAAGTAACAAACTTGAAATTTTTGAATCAAAACATTAATTATTGATAATATTTTCGAAAATCATGATGTAAAATTAAGAAAAAGATTTTTGAAAAGTATTTTTAAAATTTTCGAAAATAAATAAGAAGAATGAAAAAGATTTGATTTTTGAAAAAGATTTTGAAAAAGATAAAGTTTTTAAATTGAAAATTTGTTTTGACTCATAAGAAACAACTAAATTTTAAAAAATTTTGAAAAAGTCAATCCAAATTTTCGAAATTTATGAGAGAAACAGGAAAATATATTTTTTTTATTTTTAAATTTTTAATGATGAGAGAGAAAAACATGAAAAATGATGCAATGCATGAAAATTTTAGATCTAAACATGTGATGCATGCAAGAACACTATGAATGTCAAGATGAACACCAAGAACACTTTGAATGTCAAGATGAACATCAAGAACTTATTTTTGAAAAATTTTCAAGAAAAGAAAACATGCAAGACACCAAACTTAAAAATTTTTCATGTATAGACACTATGAATGCAAGAATGCATATGAAAAACAAGAAAAGACACAAAACAAGAAAATATGAAGATCAAACAATAAGACTAGCCAAGAACAACTTGAAGATCATGAAGAACACTATGAATGCATGAATTTTCGAAAAATGCATAAATTTTTAGAAAAAATATAATTGACACCAAACTTGAAATTGACTCAAGACTCAAATAAGAAACACAAAATATTTTTGATTTTATGATTTTATGAAATTTTTTTTATTTTTTCGAAAATTAATGTGAAAAAGAAAAATAAAGATTCCAAAATTTTTAATATGAATTCCAGGAATCTTGCACTCTCAGTCTAAAGCTCCAATCTGAGGGTTAGACATGGCTTAATAGCCAGCTAAGCTTTAGTATGCTATTACATGCATTGAAGTGATTAGTTGAATCCTCAGTCCAAAGGAATTTAGACATGGCTTTACAGCCAGCCAGGATTCAACAAATCATCATGAAACACTAGAATTCATTCTTAAAAATTCTGAAGAAAAATATATTTTATTTTTTTGAAAAGATTTATTTTTTATATTTTTTTTTCGAAAATTTATTTGAAGAAAAACGAAAACAAAAAAAAAATTTTTGAAAAAGTTTTTGAAAACCAAATAAAAGTTGAAACAAGAAGAAAATTACCTAATCTGAGCAACAAGATGAACCGTCAGTTGTCCAAACTCGAACAATCCCCGGCAACGGCGCCAAAAACTTGGTATGTGAAATTGTTACTCTGAGGTTGTAAAATTTGTTGTTCGTTCTCTCCCTGGCAATGGCGCCAAAAACTGATGCACAATACCATGGTCCAAACATAACGTCACAACTTCGCACAACTAACCAGCAAGTGCACTGG
The DNA here is from genome assembly GCF_003086295.3 of Arachis hypogaea. NCBI lineage: Eukaryota > Viridiplantae > Streptophyta > Magnoliopsida > Fabales > Fabaceae > Arachis > Arachis hypogaea. The sequence goes on along the minus strand of NC_092047.1, from coordinate 31,164,516 downwards.
GTTGTCCAAGTAATAAAACCTTACGTGAGTAAGGGTCGATCCCACGGAGATTGTTGGTATGAAGCAAGCTATGGTCATCTTGTAAATCTCAGTCAGGCGGATATCAAATGGTTATGGAGTTTTCGAATAATAATAAAAAAAAAATAGAAAATAAAGATAGAAATACTTATGTAATTCATTGGTGAGAATTTTAGATAAGTGTATAGAGATGCTTTCGTTCCTCTGAACCTCTACTTTCCTGCTGTCTTCATCCAATCCTTCCTACTCCTTTCCATGGCAAGCTTTCTGTAAGGGCATCACCGTTGTCGATGGCTATATCCCATCCTCTCTGTGAAAATGGTTCAAATGCTCTGTCACGGCATGGCTAATCATCTGGAGGTTCTCGATCATACTGGAATAGGATTTACTATCCTTTTGCGTCTGTCACTATGCCCAGCACTCGCGAGTTTGAAGTTCGTCACAGCCATCCCTTCCCAGATCCTACTCGGAACACCACAGATAAGGTTTAGACTTTCCGGATCTCAGGAATGGCCATCCATGGGTTCTAACTTATACCACGAAGATACTAATAACTCGGACTCGGTCCCCTGTATTAGATATCTAAGAGATACTCATTCTAGCTTGGTTGCATGTAGAACGGAAGTGTTTGTCAGGCACGCGTTCATAAGTGAGAATGATGATGAGCGTCACATAATCATCATATTCATCATGTTCTTGGGTGCGAATGGATATCTTAGAAGCGGAATAAGTTGAATTGAATAGAAAAACAGTAGTACTTTACATTAAATCATGAGGAACAGCAGAGCTCCACACCTTAAACCATGGAGTGCAGAAACTCTACCGTTGAAGATACATAAGTGATAATGGTCCAGGCATGGCCGAATGGCCAGCCCCCATGAAAGTCTAAGATAGCATAAAACTGATCAAAGATCTCTAATACAATAGTAAAAAGTCCTATTTATAATAAACTAGTTACTAGGGTTTACAGAAGTAAGTAATTGATGCATAAATCTACTTCCGGGACCCACTTGGTGTGTGCTTGGGCTGAGCTTGAAGTTTACACGTGGAGAGGTCATTCTTGGAGTTGAACGCCAGTTTGTAACGTGTTTCTGGCGTTCAACTCTGGTTCGTGACGTGTTTCTAGCGTTTAACTCCAGACTGTAGCGTAAAACTGACGTTCAAAGCCCTTTTGCATCGTCTAAACGCGGCCAAAGTATGGACTATTATATATTGCTGGAAAGCCCTTGATGTCTACTTTCCAACGCAATTAGAAGCGCGCCATTTTGAGTTCTGTAGCTCAAGAAAATCTACTTTGAGTGCAGGGAGGTCAGAATCCAACAGCATCAGCAGTCCTTCTTCAACCTCTGAATCTGATTTTTGCTCAAGTCCCTCAATTTCAACCAGAAAATACCTGAAATCATAGAAAAATATACAAACTCATAGTAAAGTCCAGAAATGTGAATTTAATATAAAAACTAATAAAAACATCCCTAAAAGTAACTAGATCCTACTAAAAACATACTAAAAATAATGCCAAAAAGCGTATAAATTATCTGCTCATCAGAGTGTTGAAGCCTTGAGAGCTTGTGAAAAAGTGACTTGGAGGTGTTCCGGGTTAAGCGGGAAAGCGGCTAAGGTATGGTATCGATTTCCTGTATTTAAAATGTAATGTGGTGTGAAAACTTAGGCTAAAGGCCCTAAAATAGGATTTGAATTGTTAATGTTGTTGAATGGTTGAGATAAATTGTGTGGTCATGTATGTGATTAATGAATATTGATGTTTTGATGGTATGATGTATGAGAGATATGCATGTTTTGATATATGCTTAATGATTGGTTGAGGTTGAATTGTGGGTGAAACCAAGTTGATGGTGAGGATGATATTGATTGTATGTATTGATGGTTGATTTGAAATGGTATTGTTGGAAATTAGGATGAGGAAGGATATATGACATGATATTGTGTTTGAAATTGAGTTATTTGATTGAGATGGGTTAAAATGGTGGGATGTGATGGTTCTAGATGAACTTGAGAAGGGGGAGTTGAATCAAGTTAGCTTAAAATTTAGAGTTTCAAACTCTGTTGCAGTGGAAGCTTAAGTTGCAGGAGATTGGTTGAACTTATCTCATACGCAGAACATTAAAAGAGCAGAGAAGAAGAGAAAGGGGCCAGCATGTATCCTGGTTCAGATTCTCAGTACCATGAATCCTACGTCCAGTCTCCACCACAAACCATGGTAGAATTTTCACTATAATCCTCAGATTACATACACCAATACTATTGAATTACTCCCTAATCCAACTAGTATCTACCCCAAGCTTTCTTCATCAAAGCTTAGCAACCCCAAAGTGCTAACCTAACTTGGAAGGGGAATCTACACAGATTCAATTCTCACCAAGTGCTAACCCAACTTGGCAAGGGGAACTAATCCTAGTTCATACACCCAAATTACATCAGAAAACAAACAGTGGCTATTTTGCATCACTCTTGCCTTTTCTCTCTTGGCTTTTGAACCTCACATAATTTCCTTTTCTCAAAACAGAAAATAACGCAAGACAGCCATAACAAAAAATTCAGAATTAAGCTTGAGTAGAAGAAAGAGATTCCAGCTCTGTGTTAGAGATGGTGCTCTGAATGTGTGTGCTCTCTTCCTTGGCTTGAAATGTTGGAGTGAAGCTTGTTATATATCTTTAACTTGGCTTCATTGTAGCTTCATGATTTTGCTTGTCATTGCTGCCCGTTGGAGCTGGCACAGCCAGCAAGCTGTCCTTCTTCATCATGCTCCACTACCCCTGCTGCTGGAGGAGCTCGTCCACCACCTCTGTGGTCCTTGGTTTTTTTTCTTCCTTGGCATGCTCTCCTTTTTCATCCTGCTCCATGATCTCTGTCATACGAGGAGCTTCACCCACTACCTTTACTTCTTGGCAAGTTTGTGTTTTGTTCAACCACCAACAAAGTGTTGCTCTACTATTGTCCTTGGGTTAGTGGGGTGTCCTTGTGTCTTGTTGCTTTGCTAGAGCCCCAGCTGTCCTTGATGTTGACAGATGTCCTTGTCTTTCTTTTTTTTTTGCCAAATGCATAACCTTTTATTCTTGCTAAATGGTGCAATAAGAATGAGGGGTATTAGTTCTTTACATGGCTGAAGCTTGCTAGACTTGGGCTGATGCAATGTGGACTTGGACATTTGGGCCTGCATCACTAACACTCACATTAAACAATATTGGGCTTTCCACCCAAAACAATGTTTGTCATCATTTATAAAATCCAAAATCAAACTTAGACTTAACAATCTTCCCCTTGATGACAAACATGATAAAATAGGGAAATTAAAGACTAATTTAGAAGAGTTAAGAACACTTCTCTTTGATGACATTCGGATTGTGAGTTGCTCCCCCTGAATGCTAGCATTACTCCCCCTTAATCATGGCTTACATCTTTACCTGAACAAAACTTAAAAAAAATAGCCAAGACCAATATTTCCAAGCAATATATCATAGTAATGAAAGCACAGAGCAATTAACACTAATCACAACACAGGGCAAGTCATAGCACCACAAAACATTGTTCTTAACTATTACTATTAATCCCAAAGCCAAAGCTAACATCCCTTTTCTTTTCTCCCCCTTTTGTCATCAAGGGAGGAAACGAAAAACAACCTGCACAAAATTTGTTAGTGGCTGGTGCATATAGTTTAAGTAGCAGAGTAGTTAAGGTTTTTTACAGTCATGCAAAATATTAAACAAGTTCAAAAGGAAACTAAGTCATAATCACATATGAGATAAAATGAGCTAGGCATCAGAGTTGGATTCATCAGAGGTTCCATCGTCCTCCCCCTCATTGTCAGAATTTGTGAGTCCAACTTCTATATCCTCCACAAAGTCCCTCAGAATCCGAATTCTCCCCTTGGTCTTCTTCAGAGCATTTTCCTCCATAACCTGGTTCCTTTTGCGCTCGGCACCATGAGTGAGAAGAAGGTCAGTAAGATTGATGAACTCCTCAAGTACGTTCTTCAGAGTGCGTGTCATGACCGTGATTGTGGTGGAAGTTGAAGGGGAAATCAGAGGATCCTCATCAACAGAGGGAACATCAGTGCTGTCATCAGTTTGGTGACACCTGGGTGCTGATTTCTTTACTGCACCACCCCCGTTTATGTATGAGTTACAATCTTTTGAAATTTCAGCCCCAAAATCAACATTGTAATATTGAAAAAAATTTGTAAGAAGCATGGCATAAGGTAAAGCATTTTTGGTACTGACACAAGCATGCATATGTCTCACAAGCAAGTAAGCAAAAGAGATAGGAGTTTTGAAAAGAAGTGCAAACAGAACCAGTGTGTCACAAAATGAGACGCGTTGAAAAGAGCCATATTTATATAGCACTGGTTTGTAGAAGATGAAGGAGTGAAGAGTGTAGTGTGAATGGATGCATGCAGTGGAAAGTTATGATAAGCTTTAGAGAAGTGTAAAGGTTGCACCTTGAAAAGATAAAAATACAAACTTTGAAAACGTTTTGAAAGTTACAGCTGTAACCTTCGTACGTTTGAAAATAAGGATAAAAAAGTAAACAAAGTTGAAATTAATGTATGGATGCAAATGAAGTGAAGCCCAATTAAACAAAGTGCCAATGCCAAAAAAAATTTGAGACTGACAAAAAATGAGGTAAGACCAGTTGTCTCAAAAAATTAAGTTGAATTTAAGCCCAAAAAAAATTGAAATCCCACTTTTCATAAAGACTTAGTCAAGAAAAAATTCAAATTCCCAAAAAATGAAAAAGTCCCAAAGTTTTCAATAAAGAAAAGCCCATGGTTCCAAAGACTTCTTCAGCACTTGACGTCCATCAATCATTATGGTCATATTTGAATCCAGTAGATTCACAGTGAATTAATAAAGTTTACTCATCATCTGCCAAAAAATCTCACCGCGATTTATGAGACAAAACATAAAAGATCTCATTATCAGAAACATTAAGAAAACAGAGATGAATTAAGAATGCCCAGTTCAGTTCGTAACTTGCAAAACCTTTCCTCTATCAATGGTTTGGTGAAAATATCAGCCAGCTGACCCTCAGAATTAACAAACTGAATATCTAAATTTCCATTTTGCACATGTTCTCTTATAGAATGAAAACAAACTTCAATGTGCTTTGTTCTTGAGTGCAAAACAGGGTTTTTGGAAATATTAATAGCACTCATGTTGTCACAAAATAATAGAATATTTGAGACATTCAGTTTATAGTCAGCTAGTTGAGTTTTCAGCCATAATAATTGAGAACAACAAGAGGAGGCTGCAATATACTCAGCTTCAGCTGTTGAAAGTGCTACTGTAGCTTGCTTTTTGCTAGACCAAACAATGAGAGATTTCCCAAGAAAGCAGCACATTCCACTTGTGCTTCTTCTATCAATTCTATCCCCAGCAAAATCTGCATAACAGAAACCCACTAATTGAAATGAATCAGTCTTAGGAAACCATAAACCATAATTAGTGGTACCAAGCACATATCGGATGATCCTCTTCACAGCTGAGAGGTGGGACTCCTTAGGCTTTGATTGAAACCTTGAGCAAACTCCAACACTTTGAATGATATCAGGCCTTGAGGAGGTTAGATACATTAAAGAACCAATCATCCCTCTGTAGCGAGTCTCATCAACATCTCTACCATGTTCATCCTTATCAAGCTTGATGTTAGGATGCATGAGGGTTCCCATTGGCTTAGCACAGTCCAGCCCAAACTTCTTGACAAGTTCCTTTGCATATTTTTCTTGATGGATGAATATGCCTTCTGAAGTTTGCTTGATTTGCAAGCCTAGGAAGAAATTGAGCTCTCCCATCATGCTCATATCAAATTCATTGGTCATAAGCTTAGCAAAATCTGCACACAAATTTTCATTAGCCGAACCAAATATAATATCATCAACATAAACTTGCACAAGAATAAAATGATCATGATAGTTCCTAATAAATAACGTGGTGTCAGTGGCTCCTCTTTGAAAATTATTTTTCAACAAAAATTAGCTAAGCCTCTCATACCAAGCTCTAGGAGCTTGTCTCAAACCATATAAGGCCTTAGCTAGTTTGAAAACATGGTTAGGAAAAGATTTGTTTTCAAACCCAGGTGGTTGAGCCACATAAACCTCTCTATTTATTATGCCATTGAGGAAAGCACACTTTACATCCATTTGGAATAGCTTGAAGCCACAATGAGCAGCATACGCAAGGAGCAATCTGATGGCTTCCATTCGAGCTACATGTGCAAAGGATTCATCGAAATCAATCCCTTCCTCTTGATCATATCCTTGAGCAACCAATCTAGCTTTGTTTCGGACTATGGATCCATCTTCAACCAGCTTGTTTCTGAAAATCCATTTGGTGCCAGTGACTTTCTTTTCATTTGGATAAGGCACCAATGACCAGACCTGATTCTTCTCAAATTGCTACAATTCCTCCTTCATAGCTAACACCCTTGAAGGATCAGCAAGAGCTTCTTGGATTTTTGAGGTTCAATCTTCGATAAAAGAGCAATGTTGTTGGATTCAGCTCTTTTCAAAGATGAACGAATAGTCCTACCAGAGGATGGATTTCCTATTATGAACTCTTCAGGATAGTTTTTCAGAAACCTCCATTCTCTTGGTCTTCTTGACTGGTTTGAGGATTCAGGTTCCTCTTGATCAACAATGGCCTCTGCATCAATATTTTCTGCAGCAACAGGAGATAATTCCAAATTGTCTCCTGCAGAATTGGGATTTTCGTTGCTAGCAGGTGCAGCTTCATGAGAACTTGAATTTTGTTGAACTGATTCATCGTTCTTGGGTAATTCAGCTTCAAAACCTGGACTATCATCTATGCAAACACTAGGAACAATGTTAGACTCACAGAATGTGACATGCATGGTTTCCTCAACAATTTTGGAGTTCTTGTTATAGACTCTATAGGCCTTGCTATTTGTGGAATAACCCAGAAAAATGCCTTCATGCGTTTTAGGATCAAATTTTCCTAAATTTTCTTTGATATTCAGAATGAAACACTTGCAGCCAAACACATGAAAATAACTAAGATTAGGAGAATGCCCTTTCCAAAGTTCATATGGGGTTTTCTTCAAAAACTTCCTAATGATGGTTCTATTTAAAACATAGCAAGTTGTATTCACAGCTTCAGCCCATAAGAACTTGGGGATTTCATATTCACATAACATAGCTCTAGCCATTTCTTGTAAACTTCTATTTCTTCTCTCAACAACACCATTTTGTTGAGGTGTTCTTGGACAAGAGAAGTTATGTGATATGCCTTGTTCATCACAAAAAGATTCAAAGTATTGATTTTCAAATTCTTTACCATGATCACTTCTAATTGAAACAATTTTTGAACCTTTTTCATTTTGAATCTTTTTGCTGAACTTTTCAAAAACAGAAAAAGCCTCATGTTTATGAGCAAGAAAGAACACCCAGCCAAATCTAGTATAGTCATCCACAATTACCATGCCATAACTCTTTCCTCCAAGACTTTGAGTTCTAGTATATCCAAACAGATCAAGATGCAACAACTCCAATGGTTTCTTAGTAGAGACATCTTCCTTGGATTTGAAAGAGGTTTTAATTTGTTTACCCATTTGACAAGCATCACAAATGATGTCCTTATCAAATTTTATATTAGGAAGACCTCTAACTAAGCCTCTCTTTACAAGCTTAGAGATTTGGAACATGCTATCATGTCCTAACCTCTTATACCACATCCATTTTTCAGATTCTATTGAAGAGAAACAAGTTACATTTTGAACTTTTAGATTATCTAGAGTGATTCCATAAACATTGTCACTTCTTTTGGCAACAAATAAAACAGCCCCTGTTTTCTCATTTATGACTCTACAATCAGATTTTCTAAAGGTTACAGTATATCCAAGATCACACAATTGACTTATGCTCAATAGATTATGCTTTAACCCATCAACTAAAAAGACACTATCAATGCAAGTTGAAAAATCTTTGCCAACCTAACCAATGGCAATTATTTTACCTTTACTATTATCTCCAAAAGTGACAAATCCTCCATTATACTTGTTGAGTTTAATGAAGAAAGTATCCCTTCCGGTCATATGCCTTGAACATCCACTATCAAGATACCACATGTCTATTTTCTTCTTGGATGCAAGGCAAACCTGCATGTTCTTCAACTAACCTTAGGTATCCAAATCCATTTGGATCATTTGATGTGAAATCTTGTTGGTTGCCCAAGAGCATTATAATCATGAACAACTTTATATAATTTACTATCATTACCAAAAGACTTAAGAAAGATGAAACATTGAGGAGGATCATGACCATTTCTATTGCACTTGTAGCAATGATTCTTGCTTACTGATTTTTGAGTTTTGCTGAATCCTTTTGGTTTGAAAAGCTTGGAAGAGGAGGCTTCAGATTTTTTAAAGTTTTGTTTGAAAACAGCCTTGTTTTTCTCTATGAATCCAAGTCCAGATTTTTCAGATCTAAACCTTTGACTAGCAAGTAGTTTGTTCAGATTTTGAGAACCTTGAACAAACTTTGCTAAGTCTTCATTCAAATTTTTTATTTGTTCATTCAGCTTTTTGTTTTCAGAAATCAAATCAGTGGAAGCAGTAACTTCATGCTTGAGTTTGAATTTTTCTAATTCAACTCGCAAGGCAATGTTTTCTTCTTTTAAAAACTTTTCATTTCTAGTTTCATTTGCCTTAACCTTTTTCAAAAGAAGATCATTTTCTGTCCTCAAAGCCTCATTTTCTTTCTTACATTTTGCATACTTATCCAAGAGTTTCTTAGAGTTCACAAAAATGTCTTTGATAATGTAGTGCAATTCATCAATAGATAAGTCAGAGAGATCTACCTCATCTTCATCATTATGATCTGCCATCAGACATAGTTGAGCTTCTTGATCTGAGCTCTCTGAGCTGGTGTCATTTTTCAAGTCCTCCCATGTTGCCATCATCACCTTCTTTTTGTCTTTCTTGGATTTTTCGCCTTTCTTAAGTTGAGGGCAATCTGTCTTGAAGTGACCAGGTTCCTTGCAGTGATGACATGTGAACTTGACTTGCTCTCTCTTGACATCTTTGGATGAAGAGCTTCCTTTGCCTTTGCTTTTGTATCTCAGTAGTCTTCTCATTTTCTTGCAAAGAGCACCATTTCTTCATCTGAGAAACTGTCATCAGATTCTTCTCTTTGGGCTGTCATTCTTGATTTTAGTGCTATACTTTTCTTTTTGTCATCTTTGTCTTGAGACATGTGAGTGGTTTCATAGGCCAGCAGCTTGCCTCTTAGCTCATCATAGGTAATTTTGATCAAATCATTCCTTTCAGAGATGGCTGTGCTTTTTTACTTCCCATTTCTTAGTGAGACTCCTTAGGATCTTCCTCACTAAGGTTTCTTCAGAGTAGCTCCTTCCCATGGCATCCAGATTGTTGATGATTATTGAGAACCTTTCGAACATTTGATCGATGCTCTCATCCTCTTTCATGCTGAACATTTCATACTCCTTCACCAGCATGTCAATTCTGGTCTCCTTCACTTGCTTAGTGCCTTCATGAGTGAGTCTGAGCTTGTCCCATATTTCTTTAGCCGTTTTGCACCTTGACACCTTTCTAAACTCTTCGAAACTGATTGCGCAGTGCATCAGGTTGATTGCCTTGGCATTGAGTTCAACCTTCTTCTTTTCTTCATCTGTCCATTCGCTGTCCTCATTTGCCACAACTTCTCCATCAGCATTCTATTTGGTGAGAACGTCTGGACCGTTAAGAATGATCTTCCAGATGTTGTAGTCGATCGACTGCACGAAGATTCTCATTCTCTCTTTCCAGTAAGAGTAGTTGCTGCCATTGAAGTAGGGAGGTCTATTACTAGACTGCCCTTCAGTGAGAGTGAAAGCCACGATGTTGGGATACATGTTGTTGGCCATGGATCTTTGCTCCAAGCTGTGAAGCTTGACTCCTTGAGACCTTACTCCTGATACCAATTGATGGTTCTAGATGAACTTGAGAAGGGGGGTTGAATCAAGTTAGCTTAAAATTTAGAGTTTCAAACTCTGTTGCAGTGGAAGCTTAAGTTATAGGAGATTAGTTGAAATTATCTCATACGCAGAACATTAAAAGAGCAGAGAAGAAGAGAAAGGGGCCAGCATGTATCCTGGTTCGGATTCTCAGTACCATGAATCCTACGTCCAGTCTCCACCACAAACCATGGTGGAATTTTCACTATAATCCTCAGAATACATACACCAATACTATTGAATTACTCCCTAATCCAACTAGTATCTACCCCAAGCTTTCTTCACCAAAGCTTAGCAACCCCAAAGTGCTAACCCAACTTGGAAGGGGAATCTACACAGATTCAATTCTCACCAAGTGCTAACCCAACTTGGCAAGGGGAACTAATCCTAGTTCATACACCCACATTACATCAGAAAACAAACAGTGGCTATTTTGCATCACTCTTGCCTTTTCTCTCTTGGCTTTTGAACCTCACATAATTGCCTTTTCTCAAAACAGAAAATAATGCAAGACAGCCATAACAAAAAATTCAGAATTAAGCTTGAGTAGAAGAAAGAGATTCCAGCTCTGTGTTAGAGATGGTGCTCTGAATGTGTGTGCTCTCTTCCTTGGCTTGAAATGTTGGAGTGAAGCTTGTTATATATCTTCAACTTGGCTTCATTGTAGCTTCATCCTTTTGCTTGTCCTTGCTGCCTGTTAGAGCTGGCACAGCTAGCAAGCTGTCCTTCTTCATCATGCTCCACTACCCCTGCTGCTGGAGGAGCTCGTCCACCACCTCTATGGTCCTTGGTTTTGTTTTCTTCCTTGGCATGCTCTCTTCTCCTTTTTCATCATGCTCCATGATCTCTGCCATACGAGGAGCTTCACCCACTACCTCTACTTCTTGGCAAGTTTGTGTTTTGTTCAACCACCAACAAAGTGTTGCTCTGCTATTGTCCTTGGGTTAGTGGGGTGTCCTTGTGTCTTGTTGCTTTGCTAGAGCCCCAGCTGTCCTTGACGTTGACAGATGTCCTTGTCTTTCTTTTCTTTTTGCCAAATGCATAACCTTTTATTCTTGCTGAATGGTGCAACAAGAATGAGGAGTATTAGCTCTTTACATGGCTGAAGCTTGGTAGACTTGGGCTGATGCAATGTGGACTTAGACATTTGGGCCTGCATCACTAACACTCACATTAAACAATATTGGGGTTTTCACCCAAAACAATGTTTGTCATCATTTATAAAACCCAAAATCAAACTTAGACTTAACAGGATGGTGGTTTGTGAATTTGATAAAAATGTTAAGATATGAGTTGAGGAGGCTTGAGGTTGATTTTTGGTATGTTTTGGTTGGTTTTGAAAAGGGTTGAAATTGGTTTGTTTTGAAAATAGAACTTTGTGATTTTGTATGAGAATGTGGTTTTCGGGCTTACTTCAACAGAGCATAACTTGGTCTTCGGATCCCCGATTTGTGTCAAACTTGTTTAGAAATAAAATTGGATCTGATATGTTTATGCAATTCATAGAATAAATGGAAAATTATATGAAACGAAAAAGTTATGCCCGTCGGAAATTTGGGGTTTGAAATTGGAATTCTGCAGCTTTTTAACTTAGTAAAATTTTTGGCAAGTCGTGCTCCCACACGCACGCGTGGCCGACGCGCACGCGTCAAACTCAGATTTTTACTACTCCACGCGTGCGCCTGGCCGACGCATATGCGTCGATGTGTGGATGAAAATGCCCAGTAAAAAATCCAGAGAGTTGCGCTAGTATTGTGCGAGGAGCACAAAACGTAACCACGTGACGCGTCACTTGATCTCTCTGCTTCCTATGCGTGTGCATGGGTGACGCTCACGCGTCGCTGTACTTTTTCAGCCTCCCATGCGTGTGCATGGACGACGCGCACGCATGACACCATTTTCATCAAGAAACTGATTTTTGACTTTTCAAAGCCAAATTTCAGACTTCTAAGCCTCTGATCTCACCCCTTATATCCTAAATCCTTATAGTATGCCTAGCAGTGGGAAGGAGCTAGGAAATGTGGTAACTTGTGGATGAAGTAAGGGGAGAATTAATGATGAATGATGATAAAAAATAATTGTATGAGATACAGAGGATGATGGTGGAAGTGCTTTATATACCATGAGTCGAAGGGCTGTATTTGTTAATAAATTGGCTGGCTATAGATTGTATTATGAGCCGAATGACTGAGTTATTGCCGAATTTTGGCTGAGCTATTATTGATATATGGTTGAGTATGATTGCATATATGCTTATTGAATGAAATGTGAATGTTGCACTTCCACTATCTGAGATACGAGTTTCCCTGGGTAAAAGCAGTGGCTAGCCACCACGTGTTCCAGGTGGAGACTCGATACTCTGCTGACCCTATGTCGTAAGTGTGGCCAGATACTGTGAAAGTTCCGGATGAGCTTGCCCCCGTGGATAAACACCAGTGTGGGTGTTGGGAATATGTATTGATGATTATGATTGAGTATAACTCGAGTTGGGAATGCACGACAGAGGGACAATCCAATGGTTAGCTACCAATACTTGTCGGGTTGGTTTTATAACCGACAGAAGAGACTCATCATCCACTAGGACATGCATACATCATATGCATTATATGTGAATTATTTGGAATGCCTAATTGACTGCATAATACTTGCTAATTGTCTAATTGCCGTATCTGCTTCCTAGTTGTGCATTTTCTTGTTGATATAATTGTGTTTGTGATATCAAATTACTTATGGCGGTTGGGAGGTTAGAAGGATTTGGAAAGGGGACTGTTAGTTAGACTGAAGATCTTTATCTAGTTGCCTGTTTTATTTATGGTTTAGTCTGTTAATAAGCTTTGATTATCTAGTGGAAGTTCTAGGATTGCCATCGGCTTTCCCAGGATAGTACATGTTTGATATGTGGGTACTGTTACCATACTGAGAACCTCCGGTTCTCACCCATGTGGATTTTGTGGTTTTCAGATGCAGGTCGTGAGACTCCTCGCTGAGGCATGCTGGAGACTTCTGGATTAGCGAAGATCCTTAGTATCTTGGGACTTTATTTTGGTTTTATGTACTTACTTAGATACTTATTATCTCCACTATATACATTTATACTGTTTTGACTCCTTTTAGAGGTTATTTTGGAGAACAGGTTTTGGTAATTTGTGATGACAAGTCATCTTAGCCTAGTTTTACTAGTCTTTTTCTTTGTTTTTAATAGAATTTATGCACTTTCTTGCACACCAAAACAATATAAGGAAGAATAAAGAATTCTAAGTTTGGTGTTCCACCAAAATCTCATCATAAAATGCATTTTCACTTCCTGCATAATGTCAGCTTCAAACATTTAGATAAACTAGTTAACTATTTACTGTTTCATAGTTTCTAGTTTTATTACCTTTAACTAGGAAAAAGAATTTCACAGATAGTTAAATTGTTGCATGAGAAATATTGGCAAGGAACTAAGTTTGATGTTCACACACCAAAGTAAGTTCAAAGGCCCATAAACAAGCTTGGCAGATTAACCAGCTACTTAAAGAGCTTAAAAAGCAAGCAACATTTGAGGAGTATGCAGGAAAACAGCCAACAAATCAAGAACATTTGCATTATAATTCAGAAGGAGCATAACAGAAGGAGGAATGAAAAGCTGCAATCCAACAGGTTGTATCTATACTTGATCCTTGTTGTTATGAAATGCTTTAATTTAGGGACTCCTTCATGACTGGCTAGAATGTTCATTTAAGTGGAAGTACCTGCAAAAAAAAAAGCTATGTGCATAATTTTTGCTAAGATAGACTATCTGCATAATAATTGTCATCCTTCGTTAGCTTGAGTGCTTTGTTTTGTCCCCTTGTTGTTTGAATAAAAGAAAGATGTTTGATTTAGAAAAGTAATTGTTCAATGTTGCAAAAGTTAGAATGAAAGTTAGTGGTGGTATGTGTTTGATTCAATTGTTAGCTCACAAAATAAATGTTGCATAATAACATGTTACTTGAAGCCTAAACTAGTTTGCTGCTATGAAGCCTTGAATTAATAAAAATCCCTTGAAAATAAATCGAAACAGAAAGAAGAAAAAGAAAGAGAAAAAAAAACCAAAAAGTGGCAAAGAAACAAACAACAAGGCTAGACACCAATAGCTTGGACCCTAGGACAAATGCCTGTGGTGTTTTTGTACTAGGATATGCTTGGACAAGTAAGTTCTAAGGAGTATTTCAAAACTTGGCCACTTAGATCAACTGATTTGGGATTGCCAACTGAAAGTCCACAATAAAGAGCAACCTAACTACAAAACACTTAGTTATCCAAAGAGATGTTGGGCACCAATGATCCTAGGAGGAAAAAAGTGAGCCATGTGTCTGTGGTGAAGAAATGTTAAGTGAAATTAAGCCAAAGGCCATTACAACATTTGCCACCAAGCCTTCAATGAGTAATAAGCTCTCTAAGCAAAAGAAAGAAGAAAGAAAATTAACAAGGGAAACAAGCACAAAGTAAGGCATTGTAGCAGCAACCTTAGTGAACCCTTAAGGAAACATTTCTTGTTTTGACAGCAAGTAATAAATGAGCCACCTTTGATCTGCATAAAACCCCATAAACCAAGTTCAACTATATGCTTAATAAGGACATGCATACTTATCTATTTCATTCTATTCTCTCTTATGTTTAATGCTTGCTTGGGGACAAGCAAGTTTTAAGTTTGGTGTTGTGATGACAAGTCATCTTAGCCTAGTTTTACTAGTCTTTTTCTTTGTTTTTAATAGGATTTATGCACTTTCTTGCATTGTAAGTTAGTAATTTGGAGTGGAATTGTATGGTTTCTTTGAATCAAACAACCACCAGTTAATTGATAGTAAATCATGAGGTTTAAGCTAAATGTAATTGATATTTAATTGATTTATAAACCTTGTGAATTTGGTGATACTTTGATTGGTTGTTTTGATTACTTGTAGGTAAAGAAAATAAGAAAACAGGAAAGCGTGGCCTAAGAAGCGTGACCCAAGGAAAAGAGGCGTGGCACAATGAAGGAGGCAAGCCACAACACTCCAATGAGGGAACAACAAAGAACCAAGAAAGCAAGGCTTAATGCTCTGCTCCCCTTGAGAGCGGAGCACAATTTGGAACCAAGAAACAAGGAAGGGAAGAACAATGCTCCGCTCTCCTTGAGAGTATTATCGGGCTCCATCCAAAACAATTTAAAGGAAAAAGGTTTGCCAATGCTCTCCCCAAGAATCGAACCAAGCACCTAAGGAAGGAAAGGAAGCGCTACTACAAAGCTTGGCAAGAGAAAAATACACAAAAGGCATTCCCCAAGTTTCGAACCCAAGGCACCTCCACTCCTTGCATGCGCCACCCTTATTTCCTTCACAAAGAAAAAGAGCCAGCATGCCTTCCCAAGGTTTTGAACTTGGGACCTCACCCAAGAACAAGGAATGCTACGCTCCCAAGGAGAGCAGAGCGCTACTCCTTGGTGCAACACATGCAACATGACACGGCCAGGGAGGCAAGGCGCACAAGACACACACCAAGGCAGCCAATGCTCCGCTCCCCACAAGAGCGGAGCGCTATCCTGATTCCCTCCAAGCCTTGGCACATAACAAGGAGCCCCAAGACAAGCTTCAATACTCCGCTCCCCACAAGAGTAGAGCATCCTCCTGGGAGCAATTTTCTCTTGGGCTGAAAATTCAACTCAAAATCCAATTAAATTCAAATCTTCACCAAATTAAAAAGCCCACCCAAATTCTAAAATCCAAGAATAGAAAGTGTATAAATAGAAGCTAGTTTGATTTAGAGAGTACCTTTACTTTGATTTTGAACTTTTACCTTTTTACTTCTCTGTAACCTTGAGGTTTTTACTTGGAATTTGGATTTCTGAGAATTGGGAAGGAGAACTGATCTCTCTTCTTCCTTGTTCTTGCTTGAGCACTCTTTACTTTTCATCTTGGATCTTGGGTGGAGGATTGAAGAACTCCTGTTTCAATCTCACCTTGAGATCTCTTGTTTACTTTCTGCATAATTTTAGAATTTGAGATTTAAATTCCAATTCTGTTTACTGCTTCTATCCTTCTACTTCTTCTGCAATTTACTTTTCCATTTTTCTTTTGCAATTGTTCTTGTTGGATCAAGGAAGGATTTGAGTTCTAGACTTGTTTTCTAGTCTCTTCCACTCCTGAGATCTTCAACCTTCTTTTAAATTGCTGCAACTAAGCATCAGTCACTTTCTGTTTTAATTCTTCAAGCACTTTTACTTCTTTGTTTGAGATCTACTTCAATTCAATTCGTCTTTTGCTTTTCTGTTTGTTACAATTTACTTCTGCTTGTTTAAATTTTGTAATCCCAACTCCCAATCCTTTTTATAATTCAAGCAATTTACCTTTCTTGCACTTTAAGATTCAGTCATTTACATTTCTTGCAATCTAAGCTTCTGCAATTTAATTTACTTGTTCTTTAAGATTCAGCACTTTTACTTTCTATTTTCTTCAATTTACTGCAATTTTTCCCTCTCCCTTTACTTTTCAAGCAATTTAGCTTCTGTCAATTACAAACCACTCAAAACAAAACTTGATTCTCTTGACTAAATCAACCACTAAACTAAAATTGCTCAATCCTTCAATCCCTGTGGGATCGACCTCACTCATGTGAGTTATTATTACTTGATGCGACCCGGTACACTTGCCGGTTAGTTTTAGGTGTTTGGAAATTCGTTTTCCAAAATACACCATCAATTTGTCTTTTGGGTTTCTTTTGGGTTCCTTACTTTATATATATATGTATACTGTTATGCTCGGAACGGTTATCTTCGCAAACCGGGTCTTGAGACTTGATATTTGTATCTTTGGCACTCTCTTATTTATACACTCGCGTTAGTTTATTCCTTATCTGTTTCGTTACGTTATCGACCGGAGTGTTACGCTTTTCAAGTTGACGATTTTGTTTTACCCCTTTTTATTCAAAGGCTCCTAGTTATAAATATTTCTCACACTACTATATATACTAAATTTTATTTTTTTAGAGGTCGTAATACCTCGCCACCTCTGTTTTATGACTTAAGCATAAGGCTCTGTGTGATAGGGTGTTACAGAAGAAACTGTGGAGAATGTAATAGAACAAGAAGAAATGCCAAATTCAACAAGTAGTTCTACATTCTTGAGTGAAGAAGTAATAGCAATTTAGATGAAGTGATGAACATAGATGAGAAAATGAGAGGGAATAATACACAGGTAGTTCATTGTTTTGCAAAAATTCATAGAAATTGAGAATGAATTTGTATTTGAACTATAGACTCTAGAGTTTATGGCTTTGTGCAGATCAATATATCATTTAATTTATTTTCTATCTTTTATTGTTCATATAAGAGGTAGTTTCCATTATCACACGTGAAACTCAATTCCAATCAAAACATTCACTATTTCAATATATAAATGGTTGATTTGATGAAAGCTTGTTCATGTACTGTAAATTTTATTGCTGGATTTGCTTACTCTTCTCGGATCAAAGATGCTGAATAGAGATAATTAAAACAATAAATGAATAAACTAACATGATTCTTCTAATATGCTAAAGTAAGCTATAGACTTTAGATGGCTTAAAGAACTGCTACAATCAGTTCTTTTATTTTCTTTTTTTAACGAAAGTTTCTTTTCATCATATTAGTTAATTAAAAAACATGATTCTTTTCTCTTTTTCTTTTTTTCTTTTTTTTTCCTATTTCTTTTCAAAGAAAGCAAAATAAGCTCAACCAAATATTCAGTTACCATTGAAACCACTAGAATAGAAGTCAATACACAATCCATTAATACTTCCGCTAATGAGGCCCCAATTCCAGGCAAGATAGTAACCTCAAAAGCTCCAGCAATAATCCCTCAAATTGATGCTTAAGTTTTTCATTTTGTCAAAATTAACAACTAATATAAAATCACAGAAATAAAATCAAATTACCTTAATTACAAAAATCACACCAATGCTATAATAATTAAAATCACAGAAATCACACGGAGAGAATTACTAGAAGGGAGAGGCTGGTGACAGTAATGAAGAACGAGGAAGACAGCGACGCTCTCTGGAACCAGGAAGACGGCGACGCTCTCTGGAGCCCACAAGATGGCAACGCTCTCTGATCGCGACGATGACCTTGATTGCGAGACCGGAGAGGAGAGAGGGAGGGAGCTTGAGTGTGACGCCACAGAGAGAGAGAGAGAGAGAGAGAGAGAGAGAGAGAGAGAATGAAGAGAAGAGAAGAACACTAGAAAACTTTGAGAAGATGAAGAACACTGGAAAATCTTCAGAAACGGTAATCGAAGAGAGGGTTTCTGAAATCCAGATTAAAGAACAATCTTTTGATTTTTTTTTTGTTTCTCAGATATGTTTTTGTTCTATTGTTTAAATTATTTGAAAATATAAAATTAGAATGAGTTGAATTTTAAAACTTAATTAATTTAAAAGGATATTTTTGTCTAATTTTTATAAAATTAAATAAAAAATATTTTTTATTTTTATTAAATTATAAGGGTATTTTAATAAAATTAGTGATATAATATATATTTTTTTAAATAAATCTGATGTTGACGGAAAAAATAAATTCCACATGACTTATTGTTATTTATCCATATTTTAAACAAATCGGTACATATGAATTTATTATCGCACCGAAACAAACACCATCCTTATAATAATGTTAGATTTAGTTAAATTTAATTACCAAAATGACTTAATCATGTAACATGATCTTAAAATAAAAGCCTTAATCTCTCCAACACCAATTAGTTTATTTTTAGGGTGTAATTATCGCCAACTCATATACATTTCTATTCATCATAGTAATTAGGATAACAGACAAAGTTCACCCAACCTATACGTGAAGCATAAAAAACCAAATCAACCTATGTAAGTCTAAACATAGAAACTAGCTATATATATATACCAAATGGCCTACTCTTCCGCAAATCACGTAGTCATTAGTTCTCGATCAGAAACTATAAAAATGAAATGAAGCTCCACAGCTAGCTAGCTAACGCCATTTATACCATTCTCTATTGTTGTCATTTCATTGTTTGGAAGCTTCCTTTTCAATTAACACCCAATGCAAACTAAAATACCAACATTAATAGATTGATGATATACCGACAAATTAGAGAAGTATAGGATACTTGTAGTTTATGTTTTTTATTTTAAGTCATTTTTTGTTATAAGAAGTTTGTGAAAGAAAAATATAAACAAGAATAAAATTAAAATACAGAAAATAAGATTTTATATTTTTTTACAAGTTCTTAAGAATAAAAATTATTTTAAATAAAAAACAATAAGTATGAAAACCAAATAAGTCTTTAAGTTTTCTGGTTCTTACTTTTACTTTTTGTGCACTCAACTCAAAAGTGATTCTATTAAAATCAGACTTGAGTTAAGAATAAAAATAGGAATCTAATTATGCGAATGTGGAAAATTACATTAATAGTGGGTAGCAAAAAAAAAAAAAATACTTAGCTATTTGTCAGATACAAATATGATAAGTTAACGATAATATTAGGAAGACAAAAAAAAAGCTAGAATTTATCTTACTTAGTATTTATTAATTATTACAACAATTAACGAATATTAAATAAAGTAAAGTTTGACTATTTTTAGCTAATTTATTTTGGTTACCCAACATTTTCGTAAGTTAAAGTATGATGTCGACTAAATTATAGAGATCCGTCGAATGATATGTGCTTGACATTAAGTACTATAATAATATCAATTATTCTCCACATACAAGTCATTTTTCCATACAAATCCATACAAGTCATTTTATCCTAATTCACCTCACGTGCTTGTTAATCTAACTAACTTTTCAATCAACGCGCGAATATATAACTGTCTTTCTCGAAAAGATTTCGTTTCTATTTTCGAATTTTCTCAACATTTTCGATCTATGTTCTATTCCATCTCTGCGTTCTCTACGTTTCTCTTCATTCATTCTCTACTTTTTTGTAATTAAGCTCTAAAATCAGTTTTGAACATTTATCTCATTGTTGAAGATAATGAATCATTCAAGTTCAGATTGTCAATTGAACCAGAACAAAGTTGATTATTGTTTTGAATCCAATCAAGTGGTTGAGGTGTGGTTCGATTCTAGTTAATGTTTTCATTAGTAGTTTATGATTTTATAGGTGAATAATCTTGTTTTTGTTTGTGAAAATTTGTTGTTCATCGTTGATGGTTTGAATTGAATGTAATGTAAAAGTTCTGCATTAAAGAAAATATTTTTTTGTATCTGCATCAAATTTCAGTGTAACACAAAGATTTTTTAGTGTATTGTTTAAGAATTTTTAGTGTATGTGTGCTGATAAGTTCTGCATAATTCAAAATCAAGGTTCTGAGAACCGGACCGTTCATTAAACCGTTCTACTCACTGGTTCAATAGTTCATAGGTCCAACCGTGGTCCAACCAAAAAACCGTTTTAAAATAAAATAATAAATAAATTTTAAAACAACTCTCATCAACACAATAAAAAAATCAATAAATCTTCAACACAAGAAAAATTATACAACATGTTTATTGCTATAATACAAAATTAAAGAACATCTTTATTTAATAATAAATACATTGATAATATCAATCCTTTGGCTTCTAAAACATAAAATCCAAGAGACTTGTTAAGAAACTTCTATTTTATTACTGGTGCACGAATTGTGAATCACACTTTTCACAACTCGTACCACTAACCAGCAAGTGCACTGGGTCGTCCAAGTAATACCTTACGTGAGTAAGGGTCGAATCCCACGGAGATTGTTGGCTTGAAGCAATCTATGGTTATCTTGTAATTCTTAGTCAGGATATCAATTATAATTATCAGTTTGGATTGCGGAAAATAAAAGAGCATGAATTAAATACTTGTTATGCAGTAATGGAGAATATGTTGGAGTTTTGGAGATGCTTTGTCTTCTGAATCTCTGCTTTCTCCCTGTCTTCTTCTTCACGCACGCAAGGTTCCTCCTATGGCAAGCTGTGTGTTGGTGAATCACCGTTGTCAATGGCTACCATCTGTCCTCTCAGTGAAAATGGTCCAGGTGCGCTGTCACCGCACGGCTAATCATTTGTCGGTTCTCACTCATGCTGGAATAGGATCCATTGATCCTTTTGCGTCTGTCACTACGCCCAACCCTTGTGAGTTTGAAGCTTGTCACAATCATTCAATCCCTGAATCCTACTCGGAATACCACAGACAAGGTTTAGACTTTTCGGATTCTCAAGAATGCTACCAATGGATTCTAGCTTATACCACGAAGACTCTGATTAAGGAATCTAAGAGATACTCATTCAATCCAAGGTAGAACGGAGGTAGTTGTCAGTCACGCGTTCATAGGTTGAGAATGGTGATGAGTGTCACGGATCATCACATTCATCATATTGAAGTACGAATGAACTTCTTAGATAAGAACAAGCGTGTTTGAATAGAAAACAGAAATAATTACATTAATTTATCGAGACACAGCAGAGCTCCTTACCCCCAACAATGGAATTTAGAGACTGATGCCGTCAAAGAGTACAAAGTTCAGATCTAAAATGTCATGAGGTACAAAATAAATCTCTAAAAGTTGTTTAAATACTAAACTAGTAACCTAGGTTTACAGAAAATGAGTAAACTAAGATAGATAGTGCAGAAATCCACTTCTGGGGCCCACTTGGTGTATGCTGGGGCTGAGACTTGAGCTTTACACGTGCCTAGGCTATTTCCAGAGTTAAACGTCAGGTTGTAACCTGTTTCTGGCGATTAACTCCAACTTGTAACCTGTTTCTGGCGTTTAACGCCAGAATGCAACATGGAACTGGCGTTGAACGCCAGTTTACGCCATTTATCCTTGAGCAAAGTATAGACTATTATATATTTCTGGAAAGCCCTGGATGTCTACTTTCCAACGCAATTAAAAGCGCACCATTTGGACTCCTGTAGCTCCAAAAAATCCATTTCGAGTGCAGGGAGGTCAGAATCCAACAGCATCCGCAGTCCTTTTTCAGCCTGAATCAGATTTTTGCTCAGCTCCCTCAATTTCAGCCAGAAAATACTTGAAATCATAGAAAAATACACAAACTCATAGTAAAGTCTAGAAATATTAATTTTGCCTAGAAACTAATAAAAATATACTAAAAACTAACTAAAACATGCTAAAAACTACCTAAAAACAATGCCAAAAAGCGTATAAATTATCCGCTCATCACAACACCAAACTTAAATTGTTGCTTGTCCCCAAGCAACTAAAAACAAAGTAGGATATAAAGAAGAGAATATACAATGAATTCCATAAATATCTATGAAGATCAGTCTTAATTAGATGAGCGGGGCTATTAGCTTTTTGCTTCTGAACAGTTTTGGCATCTCACTTTATCCTTTGAAGTTCAGAATGATTGGCATCTATAGGAACTCAGAATTCAGATAGTGTTATTGATTCTCCTAGTTCAGTATGTTGATTCTTGAACACAGCTACTTTATGAGTCTTGGCCGTGGCCCTAAGCACTCTGATTTCCAGTATTACCACCGAATACATACATGCCACAGACACTTAACTGGGTGAACCTTTTCAGATTGTGACTCAGCTTTGCTAAAGTCCCCAATTAGAGGTGTCCAGGGTTCTTAAGCACACTCTGTTTTTTCTTTGGACCTCAACCTTAATTGCTCAATCTCAAGTTTTCACTTGACACCTTCACGCCACAAGCACATGGTTAAGGACAGCTTGGTTTAGCCGCTTAGGCCAGGATTTTATTCCTTTAGGCCCTCCTATCCACTGATGCTCAAAGCCTTGGATCCTTTTTATTACCCTTGCCTTTTGGTTTTAAGGGCTATTGGCTTTTTGCTCTTGCCTTTTGGTTTAAAGAGCTTTTAGCTTTTTCTGCTTGCTTTTTCTTTTTCTTGCTCTCTTTTTTTTTTTTTTTTGCAAGCTTTGTTCTTCACTGCTTTTTCTTGCTTCAAGAATCATTTTTATGATTTTTCAGATTATCAAATAACATTTCTCCTTTTTCATCATTCTTTCAAGAGCCAACAATTTTAACATTCATAAACAACAAATTCAAAAGACATATGCATTGTTCAAGCATTCATTCAGAAAACAAAAAGTATTGCCACTACATCAGAATAATTAAACTATTTTAAAATTCGAAATTCATGTACTTCTTTTTCTTTTTCAGAAAATATTTTTCATTTAAGAAAGGTGATGGATTCATAGGACATTCATATCTTTAAGACATAGACACTTAGATACTAGTGATCATGTAATAAGACCCAAACATAAATAAACATAAAGCATAGTAAAAGAAAAACAGAGAAATAAGAACAAGGAGATTAAGGAACGGGTCCACCTTAGTGAGGGTGGCGTCTTCCTCTTCTTGAAGAACCAATGGTGCTCTTGAGCTCCTCTATGTCTCTTCCTTGTCTTTGTTGCTCCTTTCTCATAGCTCTTTGATCTGCAGTCAAATGCTCTACTACTGAACTATGGACCCTTGAGATGAACCTCTCCATCTCTCATGACTCGGGGGTGGAAGCAACTGCCTTCCTTTTCCTCTTTCTAGAGGTTTCTCCGGCCTTAGGTGCCATAAATGGTTATGGAAAAATAAAAAGCAACGCTTTTTTCCACACCAAACTTAAAAGTTTTGCTCGTTCTCGAGCAAAAGAAGATAGAAGGGAGTAGAAGGAGAAGTGGAGGAGAAGGGGAGAGGCCGAACCAATATGTAAAGGGAAAGGGGGTGGGTTTCGAAAATTATTTGAAAAAGATATGATAGAAAAAGTGATTTAGAAAAGATAAGTATGATAGGAAAAGATGTGATTTAAAATTGAAAAGATATGAAAGATATTTGAAAAAGATAAATCTGGATTTTAAAAAAGATGATGTGAAGATTTGAAAAAGATATTGATGAGTTGAAAAGATTTTAGAAGGAAAAGAGTTAGATTTGTTTTGAAAAGGATTTGAAAATAATTTGAAGAGGATTAAGAAAAAGGGTTTATGAATTAAGATACATTTGATATCTTTTTGAAAAAGGATTTGAAAAATTAGGATTTGTAACATGTTTGTGCAAGAAATCATGAATTGAAACATAAAAAATGGAAAAAAATTGAATTGAAAACGAAATTGCCTACTCCCCACAATCCTGGCGTTAAACGCCCAACTGCTGCATGATTTGGGTGTTTAACACCCAGTTGGTTCTTGTTTTGGGCATTTAACGCCCAGCTGTTGCTTCTAGCTGGCGTTAAACGCCAGAAACCCCTTTGTCACTGGGCATTTTTCTGAACGCCCAGGATGCTGTAAATCTGGCGTTAAACGCCCAGAATCTGCTTCTTTCTGGCATTTAACGCCCAGTAGATGCTCCTTTTGGAAGTTTAACGCCTAATTGTGCCTCTTACTGGCGTTTTCTTGCCAGTGAGCTTTTTTTTCCTGTTTTGTGCTCTGAATTCTTCTGTAACCCTGTGGACTTATGCAATTGATTCTTTACCTTGTTAATATTAAGCTCATATATTGTAAAAATAATTAAAATGAAGAATAAAATAAAATAAAATAAAATAATAGAAAAAGTTTTGCTAATGACTGGGTTGCCTCCCAGCAAGAGCTTTTTTATTGTCTTTAGCTGGACCTTGCTGAGCTTTTAATCTAGCCTCAGCCTTGAGCACTCTTGCTCAATATTGCCTTCAAGATAGTGCTTGATTATCTGTCCATTAACAATGAACTTCTTATTAGAATCAATGTCTTGAAGCTCCATATAACCATATGGTGATACACTTGTAATCACATATGGTCCCCTCTACCGGGATTTCAGTTTCCCGGGAAATAGCCTGAGCCTAGAGTTAAACAACAGAACCTTTTGTCCTGGTTCAAAGACTCTAGATGACAGCTTTCTGTCATGCCACCTTTTTTATTTCTCTTTATAAAGCTTGGCATTTTCGAAAGCAGTGAATCTGAATTCCTCTAGCTCATTCAGCTGGAGCAATCTTTTTTCTCCAGCTAATTTGGCATCAAAGTTTAGGAATCTGGTTGCCCAGTAGGCCTTATATTCCAGTTCCACGGGCAGATGACAGGCCTTACCATACACAAGCTAGTATGGAGAGGTCCTTATAGGAGTCTTGAATGCTGTTCTGTAAGCCCACAGAGCATCATCCAAGCTTCTTGCCCAATCCTTTCTACAGGTACTTACAGTCCGTTCCAGGATTCTTTTTAGTTCTCTGATAGAAAATTCAGCTTGCCCATTTGTCTGTGGATGATATGGAGTCGCCACCTTGTGGCGAATCCCATACCGGACCATGGCAGAGTAAAGTTGTTTGTTGCAGAAGTGAGTGCCCCCATCACTGATTAGTACTCTAGGGACACCAAACCTGCTGAAGATATGTTTCTGGAGGAACTTCAGCACTGTTTTAGTATCATTGGTGGGTGTGGCAACGGCCTCTACCCATTTTGATACATAGTCGACTGCCACCAGAATATAAGTGTTTGAGTATGATGGTGGGAAAGGTCCCATGAAGTCAATTCCCCATACATCAAATAACTCAATCTCCAAGATTCCCTGTTGAGGCATGGCGTAACGATGATGCAGATTACCAGCTCTTTGACAACTGTCACAGTTACGTACAAACTCTCGGGAATCCCTATAGAGTGTAGGCCAGTAGAAGCCACATTGGAGGACCTTGGTGGCTGTTCGCTCACCTCCGAAATGGCCTCCATATTGTGATCCATGGCAATGCCATAAGATCCTCTGTGCTTCTTCTCTAGGTACACACCTACGGATTATTCTGTCTGCACATCTCTTAAAGAGATAGGGTTCATCCCACAAGTAGTACTTTGTATCAGTAATTAATTTTTTCTTTTGTTGCCTGCTGTACTCCTTGGGTATGAACCTTGCAGCTTTATAGTTTGCAATGTCTGCAAACCATGGTGTTTCCTGAATGGTAAACAAATGCTCATCTGGAAAGGTCTCAGAGATCTTAATAGAGGGGGGAAACTCCCTTTCTGCTGGTTCTATCCAGGACAGATGATCAGCCACTTGGTTCTCTGTCCCTTTTCTGTCTCTTATTTCTATATCAAACTCTTGCAGAAGCAACACCCATCTTATGAGCCTGGGTTTTGAATCCTGCTTTGTGAGTAGATATTTAAGAGCAGCATGGTCAGTGTACACAATCACTTTTGATCATACTAAGTATGATCTAAACTTGTCAATGGCATGAACCACTGCAAGCAATTCTTTTTTTGTGGTTGTGTAATTTTTCTGGGCATCATTTAAAACACAGCTAGCATAATAAATGACATGCAGAAGCTTGTCATGCCTCTGCCCCAGTACTGCACCAATGGCGAGGTCACTGGCATCACACATTAGTTCAAATGGTAAAGTCCAGTCTGGTGCTGTGACCAGCTTAGCTTTCAGAGTCTCAAATGCCTGCAGACACGAATGGCGTGTCAGCAGCTAGCAAATTGCTCAGGGGTTTTGCAATTTTAGAAAAATCCTTTATAAACCTCCTGTAGAATCCTGCATGCCCCAGAAAGCTTCTGATTGCCTTAACATTAGCAGGTGGTGGTAATTTTTCAATTACTTCCACTTTAGCTTGATCCATCTCTATTCCCTTGTTTGAAATTTTATGCCCAAGGACAATTCCTTTAGTCACCATAAAGTGACATTTTTCCCAGTTTAAAACTAGGTTGGTCTCTTGGCATCTTTTCAGAACAAGTGCTAAATGGTCATGGCAGGAGCTGAATAAGTCTCCAAATACTGAAAAGTCATCCATGAAAACTTCCAGAAACTTCTCTACCATATCAGAGAAGATAGAGAGCATGCACCTCTGAAAGGTTGCAGGTGCATTACACAGACCAAAAGGCATTCTTCTATAAGCAAATACTCCAGAAGGACATGTGAATGCTGTTTTCTCTTGGTCCTGAGGATCTACTGCAATTTGGTTGTAACCTAAATAGCCATCCAAAAAGCAGTAATATTCATGACCTGCTACTCTCTCTAGCATCTGGTCTATGAATGGTAAAGGAAAATGATCCTTTCTGGTGGCTGTATTGAGCCTTTTGTAGTCAATACACATGCGCCACCCTGTAACTGTTCTTGTAGGAACCAGTTCATTTTTTTCATTATGAACCACTATCATGCCGCCCTTCTTGGGAACAACTTTAACAGGGCTCACCCAGGGGCTATCAGAAATAGGATAAATAATCCCAGCCTCAAGTAATTTGGTGACCTCTTTCTGCACCACTTCCTTCATGGCTAGATTTAGCCGCCTCTGTGGTTGAACCACTGGCTTAGCATCATCCTCCAATAGGATTTTGTACATGCATCTAGCTAGGCTTATGCCCTTAAGGTCACTTATGGACCACCCAAGAGCTGTCTTGTGTGTCCTTAGCACTTGAATTAGTGCTTCCTCTTCCAGTGGATTTAAAGAAGAGCTTATGATCACTGGAAAAGTGTCACCTTCTCCCAGAAATTCATATTTCAGGGATGGTAGTAATGGCTTGAGCTTGGGTTTAGGAGGTTTCTCCTGTTCCTGAGGAAGTCTCAGAGGCTCTTTCAATTCCTCTGAACCCTCCAAATCAGGTTGAACATTTTTAAAGATGTTTTCCAGCTCTGATTCGAGACTCTCAGCCATGTTGACCTCCTCTACCAAAGAGTCAATGAGATCAACTTTCATGCAGTCTTTTGGTGTGTCTGGATGCTGCATGGCCTTGACAGCATTCAACTTAAACTCATCCTCATTGACTCTCAGGGTTACTTCCCCCATTTGGACATCAATGAGAGTTCATCCAGTTGCTAGGAAAGGTCTTCCTAGAATGAGAGTAGCACTCTTGTGCTCCTCTATTTCCATCACTACAAAGTTAGTGGGAAAGGCGAATGGCCCAACCCTGACAATCATGTCCTCAATCACGCCTGATGGGTATTTAATGGAGCCATCAGCAAGTTGGAGACATATCCGGGTTGGTTTAACTTCTTCAGTTAAACCAAGCTTTCTGATAGTGGATGCAGGTATTAGGTTGATGCTTGCCCCAAGATCACATAAAGCTGTCTTGGTGCAATTACCCTCTAATATGCATGGTATTAGAAAGCTTCCGGGATCTTTAAGCTTTTCTGGAAAGCTTTTCAGAATGACTGCAACGCATTCTTCAGTAAGGAGAACTCTTTCAGTTTCTCTCCAATCCTTCTTATGACTCAAGATCTCCTTCATAAACTTGGCATAAAAAGGTATTTGCTCAAGTGCCACTACAAATGGAATCTTTATTTCAAGAGTCCTGAGATAATCTACAAAGCGAGCAAATTGCTTATCCTGCTCCTCTTGGCGGAGTTTTTGAGGATAAGGTATCTTGGCTTTATATTCCTCAACCTTAGTTGCTGCAGGTTTATTTCCTACAGAGGTGGTTGGAGAAGCCTTTTTAGAGGGGTTGTTATCAGCACTTGTGTGTGTCTGATCCCTAACTGGCATTTGAATGCCAGGGTTAGAAGCTGGAGTGGCGTTGGACGCCAACTCCTTACTTGTTCCTGGCGTTTGAACGCCAGAACTGAGGTATTTAATGTTTTCCAACTCCTGCTGCCTTGAAGTGAGGTATTTAATGTTTTCCCACTTCTTAATTGAACTGCTTGGCACTCTTCTGTTATTTGTTTTGATAACTGTTGTTCTGTTTGCTTCAACTGTACCTCCATATTTATATTAGCCATTCTTGTGTCCTGTAGTATCTCCTTGAATTCGGCCAGCTGTTTTGTTAGAAAATCTAATTGCTGATTGAATTCAGTAATTTATTCTGCAGGACTAAGTTCAGCAGTTACTGTTTTAGCCTCTTCTTTCATGGAAGATTCACTGCTTAGGTACAGATGCTGATTTCTGGCAACTATATCAATAAGCTCTTGAGCCTCTTCAATTGTCTTTCTCATGTGTATAGATCCACCAGCTGAGTGATCTAGAGAAATTTGGGCTTTCTCTGTAAGCCCATAATAGAAGATGTCTAACTGCACCCACTCTGAAAATATTTCAGAGGGGCATTTTCTTAGCATCTCTCTATATCTCTCCCAGGCATCATAAAGATATTCATTATCTCCTTGTTTAAAGCCTTGGATGTCCAGCCTTAGCTGTGTCGTCCGTTTTGGAGGGAAGTATTGATTCAGGAATTTTTCTGATAGTTGTTTCCATGTCCTTATGCTAGCCTTAGGTTGGTTATTTAACCACCTCTTAGCTTGGTCTTTTACAGCAAATGGAAACAGTAATAATCTGTAGACATCCTGATCTACTTCCTTATCATGTACTATGTCTGCAATCTATAAAAACTGTGCCAGAAACTTTGTAGGTTCTTCCTGTGGAAGACCGAAATACTGGCAACTTTGCTGCACCATGATAATGAGCTGAGGATTCAACTCAAAGCTACTGACTCCAATGGAGGGTATACAGATACTACTCCCATATGAAGCAGTAGTGGGGTTGGCATATGACCCCAGAGTCCTTCTGGACTGTTCATTTCCACTTAGATCCATGATGGAGAAAAGGGAATTGATATGAATAGCAAATAGAATATATATATATATTTTTTTTGTAAAAAGGGAACGAATAAATAAATAATAAAAGAAAAGAGAATAAAATAGTTTGAAATTAAATATAGAATTCGAAAATTAAGAATAAAAAAAATTTAAGACTGAAATAATTACTTAATTAAGAAGATTTGAAAAATTTTGGATATGATTTTTGAAAAAGATTTTAAATTTTGAAATAAAAATTTGAATTTTAAAAGTAATTTTTGAAAATTCACCTTAAAATAGAGAGAAAAGATATTTTTGAATTTAATGAGGAAAGAGAAAATAAATAAAATGGCACAAGACTTAAAATTTTTAGATCTACTGCTCCTTATTTTCGAAAATTTTGGAGGGAAAACACCAAGGAACACCAAACTTAAAAATTTTAAGATCAAGACACAAGGAAAACTCAAGAACACCTTGAAGACTCACAAGAACAACAAGAACATGAAGAAAGAACACCAAACTTAAAATTTTTAGAAAATCACAATAAAATTTTCGAAAACTAAAGCAAAGTTACAAGAAAACACCAAACTTAAAGTTTGGCACAAGATTTAATCAAAGAAAAATTATTTTTGAAAAAGTTTTTAAAAAAGAGATAGCCAATTACCAAGAACATAAGCACAACGCTCTAGCCAATTGAGCTATAAATTTAAAGTGTTTTAACAAAGGTATTTAATGTATAAAGATATTTTATTTTTAAAAATTTTTTTTGGATACTAATAATTCAAAAATGCACAAGAAAAACAAGAAAAATCACAAAACAAGAAAAACTAAAGATCAAACAAGGAAAATAAACAAGAACAACTTGAAGATTAAGAAAGAACAATGAACACAAATTCGAAAATTTAAAAGAAAAAAAAACATGCAATTGACACCAAACTTAAAACATGACACTAAACTCACAGAAAAACTAAAAATCAATAAAGAAAAATAATATTTTTGAAAAATTTTGGAAAAGAAAATAAAAGACTCTGACACAAAAGACAAAAACTTCCTAATCTAAGTAACAAGATTCACCGTCAGTTGTTCAAACTCAAACAATTCCCAGCAACAGCGTCAAAAACTTGGTGCACGAATTGTGAATCACACTTTTCACAACTCGTACCACTAACCAGCAAGTGCGCTGGGTCGTGCAAGTAATACCTTATGTGAGTAAGGGTTGAATCCCACGGAGATTGTTGGCTTGAAGCAATCTATGGTTATCTTGTCATTCTTAGTCAGGATATCAATTATAATTATCAGTTTGGACTGCGGAAAATAAAAGAGCATGAATTAAATACTTGTTATGCAGTAATGGAGAATATGTTGGAGTTTTGGAGATGCTTTGTCTTCTGAATCTCTGCTTTCTCCCTGTCTTCTTCTTCACGCACGCAAGGTTCCTCCTATGGCAAGCTGTGTGTTGGTGGATCACCGTTGTCAATGGCTACCATCCGTCCTCTCAGTGAAAATGGTCCAGGGCGCTGTCACCGCACGGCTAATCATCTGTCGGTTCTCACTCATGCTGGAATAGGATCCATTGATCCTTTTGCGTCTGTCACTACGCCCAACCCTTGTGAGTTTGAAGCTCATCACAATCATTCAATCCCTGAATCCTACTCAGAATACCACAGACAAGGTTTAGACTTTCCAGATTCTCAAGAATGCTGCCAATGGATTCTAGCTTATACCACGAAGACTCTGATTAAGGAATCCAAGAGATACTCATTCAATCGAAGGTAGAACGGAGGTGGTTGTCAGTCACGCGTTCATAGGTTGAGAATGGTGATGAGTGTCACGGATCATCACATTCATCATATTGAAGTACGAATGAACATCTTAGATAAGAACAAGCGTGTTTGAATAGAAAACAGAAATAATTGCATTAATTCATCGAGACACAGCAGAGCTCCTTACCCCCAACAATGGAGTTTAGAGACTCATGCCGTCAAAGAGTACAAAGTTCAGATCTAAAATGTCATGAGGTACAAAATAAATCTCGAAAAGTTGTTTAAATACTAAAATAGTAACATAGGTTTACAGAAAATGAGTAAACTAAGATAGATAGTACAGAAATCCACTTCTGGGGCCCACTTGGTGTGTGCTGGGGCTGAGACTTGAGCTTTACACGTGCCTAGTCTGTTTCCAGAGTTAAACGCCAGGTTGTAACCTGTTTCTAGCGTTTAACTCCAACTTGTAACCTGTTTCTGGCGTTTAACGCCAGAATGCAACATGGAACTGGCGTTGAATGCCAGTTTACGCCATTTATCCTTGAGCAAAGTATAGACTATTATATATTTCTGGAAAGCCCTGAATATCTACTTTCCAAGGCAATTAAGAGCGTGCCATTTGGACTTCTGTAGCTCCAGAAAATCCATTTCGAGTGCAGGGAGGTCAGAATCCAACAACATCTGCAGTCCTTTTTCAGCCTGAATCAGATTTTTGCTCAGCTCCCTCAATTTCAGCCAGAAAATACCTGAAATCACAGAAAAATACACAAACTCATAATAAAGTCTAGAAATATGAATTTTGCCTAGAAACTAATAAAAATATACTAAAAACTAACTAAAACATGCTAAAAACTACCTAAAAACAATGCCAAAAAGCGTATAAATTATCCGCTCATCAATTACCATACTTCCTAAAGCACTCAGTGTTGTCTATTGGCATGTTATTTATTATTATGATGACTGCCTCCATTACCAATTCATTCTGCTGATGGTTTTCAATGCTGCAAGCTACTCCACTCCCAACTTTGAGTTGTTCCCTAATAAAGTTTCAAGTAGATAATTCAAAACATATTAATACTATGGCTCAAAACATATTAAAGCTTGAGGTGTATGCATATATTAAGTGAAATCAAAGCAAAAATAACCGAGAAAAGAATAATTTATTATTTGAATTTAAAAGAGAGTCTCACACTGCAAACATAACATTTCTTTGTATGGGATGTGAAGAAATCAAAAATCAATTTTGATTTGTCTACACATTAAAAAGATGACAATACAAGTTGATAAATATCAAGAGACGGGGATCAAGCATTCATTCCTACTACACAACAAGAATCTTTGGTCTCAAAAGATGAGACTTTCCTATGAGATGAGTATTTCTTAACTGCTTAATTATGTTTGGTTTGGTCATAACTACTCACAAAAACTCTAATTAGCAACACAAAAATCAAATAATTTTACATTCAGAAATCAAGAATAATTAGCCAAAAAAATAGCAGCAACAGCATAACAACACAAAATTAATGATTTCACATTCAGAAATCTAGAACAATCAGCAACACAATGACAAAAAATAGCAGAAGAACCAAAGCTAATCAATAATCACAACACATTCAATAATTAGTAAATTAAAATAATAAAATCACAACACATACAAAACAGCAGCATAGCAGAACCAAACAGAGAAATAAATTTATCACATCAGAAGTTACCAAAACACACAAAGAAATTAAAAGAAGAAAGGTACAAACCCTAGGATAGAGGACGCGGTGTGACTGAGTGTCGCAGACGACAAGAACCTCGGCAAGTAGGACGGCTGAGAAGCAGATGACGACTTGACCGAGAGGAGGAGGAAACGACGGCGCTTGCGATGATTCTTCCTCTATTTGAGCGCGACGGCGAGCGGCGAGACAACGGCGAGCAGCGAGACGATGGCGAGTAGGGAGACGACGACGACACGACAGCAAGCAGCTCCAACCCTCAACCAAAGAAGCCACAGGATGATGGCGATGACGTGTCGAGCTACAAGAGGGGCTGGGTTCGGAACAGGGGGAAGGAAGAGGCCGCGGAGGCGCCGACATCAACGAACGGCGCCGGTAGAACCCTAATTTTTGAACTTTGAATATTTTCTTTTCTGATTCTGATTCTGAATGAGAAACGAAGGGGGGAGGGTGTTACGGGAAGGGGGGTGGACGCGTTACGCGTTTGGTGTTGTTTTTAATCAAAACGATGTCGTTTATAAGAATCGGTCAGTTCACGATCTGGTCAAACCGACCGGTTCAACGATTTTCAAACGGTTTTCAATCTGGCGGTTTTAAGTACTGACCAGACCGTTTACATCGCCGGTTCCTGGTTTAACCAGTTCGACCAGCCAGTCCGGTCCGATTTTCAGAACAATGTTCAAAACTCTTCTTCTCCCTCCTTCTCATCTTCTACTGCTTCTTCTTCTTCTTTATTTTTCTTATTCATCTTTTTTTTCTTGTTTTATCTTCTCAAGTTTCTTCTTGTTTTACTCCCTTAACAAGAATAAAAACAAAACAAATCAAACAAAGAAGAAGAAGAAACATATAATGGTACAATATTATTTGGAAGAGGATGAATGATGCGTCGAGAATTTGGTGTTGATTCGGATTTTCTCTCAAAATAGGATCACTTCGTTGTAAGTATAGCCAAATCAACGGCTAACTCTCAACATCAAATTTAATTCCTAAAGATAGTCACAATACAAAACAAATTATAACCGAGAGTATTTAGCTCCCGAGTCGTTCTTCCCTAGGAGTTGCAATGAAGTGTCATGTTATTGGCTATGAAGGAGAGTTTGGGGAATTAGGAATGAAAGCAAGAGAGCAAGAGATGTAAATAGCAAGAAAGTAAATGAGTATGCAAGGAATGTAAATGGCAACTCTTGGCAAGAATTGGAGAATTTATGATTTCTATCCTAGTTATGAACCACAAACATGGCAATTGTGTGGAATCAATCCAAACTAGTCAATCCTCCTTGAGAATTAGTCAAAAATCGTAATTGATCTCAATCCATAAGTCCTAGTGAACTCACTAATTACTTAGTGAAAGACTAGCGTCAATGGAAACCAAACTAATCAACCATTCTCACACAATGCGGAATGGACATCCACAACTCAATTCCACCCAAACACACAATTTCTCAACCAAGAGTGTGAAAATTAAACATGCAAAAAATTAAATATCAAGGCAATTAAATAAACATGCAAGGAATTAAAAATCAAATCAATAAAAGTCAAAGCAATTAAATGCAAGGAAAGGAGACTTAAAATGCAAGAAACCTCTTGGCAAGAAATTGGGAGCTAAGGTTACCTATCCTAATCATTGACCACAAACACGTGATGATTATGAAGAGTTAATCCTACTTAGTCAACCTTACATCGAAGATAAGTCAAATAGGTATAGTTAATTTCAATCCCTAAGTCCTATGTCAACACTAAGGGGTCACATAGAGTCAAGGAAGACCAAATCAACCAACTACTCTAATATATCAAACAAGAATGGACATCAATGACTCAAGGAACACCAAAGTCAACAATTTCAAGCCAAGAGTGGGGAAAAACTATGTAAAAAATAAGCCAAGCATTTCATCAAACACTTGGTGTACATGAAAATAAAATAATATTAAAATACATTAAAATAAATTCTAGCTACCAAAAGCAAGAAAATAGCAATAACAACTAAGGAAAGCAATAAATGACATGGAAACATAAATTTTCATTAATTAGAATTAAAATAACAAAAGTATTCATAACATGAAAATTAACATAAAAGAGAAAATAACAAAAGAGATGAAGAAGATAAAGACAAGAAATCATAGAAACATAAATGAAACTACACTAAAATAAGAATTAAAGTGCTGAAATTAAAAGAAAACTAAGCTAAAAACCCTAATTCTAGAGAGAGTGGGGAGCTTCTCTCTCTAGAAACTAAGAGAAAACATAACAAAAGCTAACCCTAATTTCCCCCCCTTCATTCAGCTTTCCTTTGGCATCAAATAGCTTCAGAAATGGGTTGGATTTGGTTCTGAAGGCCCAGAATTCGCCCCCAGCGATTTGCAATTAATGAGCTGACGTAACTCGGGTCACGTGTACGTGTCACTGCGCAAAAAATCCATCCACGCGTACGCGTGGGTCATGCATACGCGTCGTTCACAAATCCTCCTTGTGTGTGCGCACGCATACTTGTGCGTACGCACGGGTACTAGAACTTCCAAACTCCATTTCTTCATGGTTTCTTCCCTTTTGCATGCTCTGTTTCTCACTTTTTCAACCCATACTTGCCTTGGAAACCAGAAATCACTTCACGAATACATCAAGACACCAAATGCGATTAAAGTGAATAAAATCGACTAAATTAGGCACAAAAGAGCATGTTTTCACTTTTTAGCACAATTTAGGAAGAAATCTCAAAAGCATGCTATTTAGATAAATAAATGTGGGTTTATGTGATGAAATCCACTCAAATCAAACCAAAATATATCGTAAAATATGGACTCATCAATGAACTTGCATTCATTCAACTAAACGAAAGAAAGAAATAAGAAAAAAAAGAAGAAGAAAAATACAGCATTAGAGAAAATATTTTTTGTATTTGCAGCAAATTTTGGTGTAACATGAAGATATTTGGGTGTAACACAAAGATATTTGAGTATATTGTTTAATAATTTTCGGTGTATGTGTGCTGATCATAAGTTTTGCATAATTGAAAACTCTTTCTCTTCCTCCTCCTCATCTTCTGTTGCTTCTTCTTTTTTTCATCATCATCACCATCTTCTTCTTTTTTTCTTATTCATCTTTTCCTTTTTGTTTTACCTTTTCAAGTTTCTTCTTGTTTTACTCTCTTAATAAGAATAAAAACAAAAAAAAAATAAAATAAAGAAGAAGAAGAAACACATAATGCTAAAAAATTACATGGAAGAGGATGAACTTTCATTCATTCAACTAAAAGCAAGAAAGAAATAAGAAAAAAAGAAGAAAAAAATGCAGCATTAGAGAAAATATTTTTCTGTATTTTTACAGCAAAGTTGGGTGTAACACGAAGATATTTGGGTATAATAACACGAAGATATTTGAGTGTATTGTTTAAGAATTTTCAGTGTATGTGTGCTGATAAGTTTTGCATAATTCAATACTCTTTCTCTTCCTCATCCTCATCTTCTTCGTCTTCATCTTCTTATTTTATTTTCTCATAATTCTTTTCGAATTCAGCTTCGCAACTTTCTTCACTTTTCGAGATGATTTTCAGAGATTTAATAGAGATTTTTATCCTTATTTGAATTTTGAGCGTTGCGGTTTTGATTGAGAGAAAAGAACCATCTGCATTATTTAAGAGTTAGGGAAATGCATATTTACACGCAATCTAAATTGAAGGTCATTTTTGATGGATTTGGGCCAACTTGTATGAACTTGTATACCAAAAAGACTTGTATATATAGCTGATCTCTTAAAGAAAATATTTTTCTGTATTTGCATCAAATTTCAGTGTAACACGAAGATTTTTTAGTGTATTGTTTAAGAATTTTCAGTGTATGTGTGCTGATAAGTTCTGCATAATTCAAAACCAAGGTTCTGAGAACCGGATCGGTCATCAAACCGTTCTACTCACTAGTTCACTGGTTCACTAGTCCAACCGGTCCAACCGTGGTCCAACCGAAAAAACCGTTTTAAAATAAAATAATAAATAAATTATAAAACAACTCTCATCAACACAATAAAAAACAATCAATAAATCATCAACACAATAAAAATTATACAACATATTTATTGCTATAATATAAAATTACAGAACATGTTAGTTTAATAGTTAATACATTGATAATATCAATCCTTTGGCTTCTAAAACATAAAATCCAAGAGACTTGTTAAGAAACTTCTGTTTTATTACCATACTTCCTAAATCACTCAGTGTTGTCTATTGGCATGTTATTTATTATTATGACGACTGCCTCCATTACCAGTTCATTGTGCTTATGGTTTTCAATGCTGCAAGCTACTCCACTCCCAACTTTGAGCTGCTCCCTAATAAAGTTTCAAGTAGATAATTCAAAACATATTAATACTATGGCTCAAAACATATTAAATCTTGAGGTGTATGCATGTATTAAGTGAAATCAAAGAAAAAATAACTGAGGGAAGAACAATTTATAATTTGAATTTAAAAGAGAGTCTCCCACTACAAACATAACATTTGTTTGTCTGGGATGTGAAGAAATCAGAAATCAATTTTGATTTGCCTACACATTAAAAAAGATGACTATGCAAGTTGATAAATATAAACTAGAAGGTTTATTAGTTACAAACTTGATAAAATAAGGCATGTCTAGGCTAACAGGGTACACAATCAAGAGACAGGGATCAAGCATTCATTCCTACTGCACAACAAGAATCTTCGGTCTCAAAAGATGAGACTTTCCTATGAGATGAGTATTTCTTAACTGCTTAATTATGTTTGGTTTGGTCATAAATACTCACAAAAACTCTAGTTAGCAACACAAAAATCAAATAATTTCACATTCAGAAATCAATAACAATTAGCCACAAAAATAAAAAAAATAGCAGCAATAGCATAACAAAACAAAATTAATGATTTCACATTCAGAAATCTAGAACAATCAGCAACACAATAACAAAAAATAGCAGAAGACCCAAAGCTAATCAATAATCACAACACATTCAATAACCAGTAAATTAAAATAATAAAATCACAACACATACAAAACAGCAGCATAGCAGAACCAAACAGAGAAATAAATTTATCATATCAGAAGTTACCAAAACACACAAAGAAATTAAAAGAAGAAAGGTACAAACCCTAGGATAGAGGACGCGGCATGACTGAGGGTCGCAAACGATAAGGACCGCGGCAAGTAGGACGGTTGAGAAGCAGATGACGGCTTGACCGAGAGGAGGAGGAAATGACGGCGCTTGCGATGATTCGTCCTCTATTTGAGCGTGACGTTAGGGATTTTTGCCAGTAAAGAATTTCATAAAAACATTCGCGTTGTAGATATAGTCTCTAAACCGACAGAAATCCCTTCGTACAAACGTTTTGGGTGTCACAAGTAACAAACCCCTATAAAAATTGTTAACTGAGTATTCAAATCTCGGGTCGTCTTCTCAAGGAACTGCAAGGAAGTATGTTCTTATTATTGGCTATAAGGGTTGTAATCGGGGTTTAGAAGGTGAGAAGTAAGTGAATTGAATGACAAGTAAAGTAAATGGCAATTAAAATAAATGAATACTGTAAAGCAAACTTTTGGCAAGGTAAGAGAAATTGGAAGTCCAACTTAGTTATCTCTCTCAACAATAATGAAAGTTGAATCTAATTTCCACTTAGTTAACCTTTGCTAGAGCAAAGGAAAGTCAAGGGACTAATTAGTTTGACCTTTGAATCCTATTTAATTCCTAAGAAAAAGTTGGGATTGTTGAAGTTCAGTTCAATTAGCAAGATAGTGATTATCAGTTATGTTGAGTTTGATAATGTTGAGTTACTGATTTCTTAACTAAGACCAAAAGGGGAAAAAGTAAAATTGCTGGAATAAAAATGTCCTTAGATGGAAAGCAATGGTAACACAAATTAAAGAGAAAGCAATCAATAACTGAAATACCTCAAATAATCATTAATTCAAATCATAACATGGAAAGGGTTCATAAGTCAAGTTGGCAACATTTATAGATACGAATAAAAGCATTAAAGTAAAAGTAGCATAGAAACATAAATTAAAGTAAATGCTAAACCTGGATCGAGAGTCACTATTAAAAACTAAGAGAAGTCCTAAATCCTAATCCTAATCCTAAGAGAGAGAGGAGAGAACCTCTCTCAAACTAAATCTAAATCATGGAAAGTAGTAAAAATGCGAGCTCTCCTAGAATGGATGCATTCCCCCACTTTATAGCCTCCAATCTGTGCTTTCTGGGCCAAAAACTGGGTCAGAAACAGCCCAGAAATCGCCCCCTACGTATTCTGGGACGTTCAGGTCGCGGACAAGTGACGCGGAGGCGTCGTCCACGCGGCCGCGCGGATTGAAGTTCGCAGATGCGACGTGTCCGCGTGGATCACGCGTTCGCGTCGCCTAGAATCAGGGAAACTATGGCATATTATATATCAAATCGAAGCCCCGGACGTTAGCTTTCCAACGCAACTAGAACCGCATCGTTTGGATCTCTGTAGCTAAAGTTATAGCCATTTAAGTGCGAAGAGGTCAGGCTGGACAGCTTAGCAGTTTCTCCAACTTCTTGTATTCCTTCCACTTTTGCATGCTTCCTTTCCATCCTCTGAGCCATTCCTGCCCTGTAATCTCTGAAAACACTTAACACACATATCAAGGTATCCAATGGTAATAAGAGAGGATTAATAATAAGCAAATATAAGATTAAAAAATAATGTTTTCAATCATAGCACAAAATCAGGAAGGAAATATAAAACCATGCAAATATTATGAATAAGTGGGTAAAGAGTTGATAAAATCCACTCAATTGAGCACAAGATAAACCATAAAATAGTGGTTTATCAACCTCCCCACACTTAAACATTAGCATGTCCTCATGCTAAGCTCAAGAGAAGCTATAAAGATGAAGAGGAATGGTAGAATGCATGAAATGCAACCTATCTGTATGAATGCAACTATATGCAGAATGTTTCTACCTACTTGGTTAAAAGTAAACAAATCTTTTAAGAACATACATGAACTGGATTTCACTAATTCAAATCATAAAAATGAAGTACAAATAGACTTGCAAAAGAAAATAGCTCATGAAAGCCGGGAACAAAGAATCGAGCATCGAACCCTCACTGGTAGTGTATACACTCTAATCACTCAAGTGTTTAAGGTTCGATTCTCTCAATTCTCTACTAACCTTGCTTTCTAAGGCTTGCTCTTCATCTAACAATCAACATAAATTTAATGCACAAATACACAAATCAAGAGGTCTTTTAAGGGTTGTAATGGGGTTAGGGTCAAGGTAGGATTGTATTTGGCCAAGTGGACTAAAATCTGAATCCTTAATTAACTTAAACTTGCCACCTAACTTTAGACAATCCATGTAATCATAATATAATATCTAACTATCCATTAACCATGTTTTCCACATATTCATGCATTCTAATTTTCAGGTACAGTACATATGCATTGCTTTCACTTACTTTGGGGCATTTTGTCCCCTTTTTGCTTAATTGCTCTTTTTCTTTTCTTTTTCTCTTTTTCTTCTTCTTTATATATATATATATATATATATATATATATATATATATATATATATATATATATATATATATATATATTTTTTTTTTTTCTTTTGTTTTTCTCAATGCATATGATTAAATTATTGAATGCATGAATATGTCCTAAACATTTCTTTCACATTTTCATAAAGATATATAACACCCAATTCTTAAACCAAATATTTCCAAACCCACTTTTCCCCACACTTAATTCATGAGCACTCTCACTAGTCTAAGCTAACCAAGGATTCAAATTAAGGACAATATTGTTTTCCGCTTAGAGTTAATGATGTGCTAAAGTAAAGAACAAAGGGGTAAAATAGACTCAAATTGGTTTGCAAAGGATAATGAAAGGTAAGGCCATATGGGTATGTAAGCTCAGTGAAACAAAGGCCTCAATCATATAAGTGCATGTATACATCAAACAATGGAAATATAGAATTAAGCAAGACAAAGATCACAATTTTAGAGAGAAAAATACACACTAAAACAGAATTTTGGTTGATAAAATGTAACCAATTCAAATAGGCTAAAAAAATCTCACAGGTTTTGTGTGTTCGAGTTCTAAACCATGTTCCAATATAATATATCTTCAAACAAGTGTAACATTAAATTTTATTCAAATTAGTGAAATTCTCTAAAAATTTTCTTGAAAAAGAAAATATTACTTCAACCAAGTGGTAAAATATGCAAAAAATTAAACAAATATGCAATCAAACATGCAAATGCAACAATGAATAAGGAAAATAAATCATTGGTGTTGAGATAGAGGAGTAACTAACCCATGGAGATCGGTATTGACCTCCCCACACTTAAAGATTACACCGTCCTCGGTGCATGCTGAGATTTTCAGGTGGACGGGTTGTTTCAACTGTTGCTTTTCTCTAAGAATTGTGCAGATGGACTTGTCTGTCTCCCCATGTAAAACATCTTCCGCTTCCCTTCCGGGTGGCCATCCTGAAAGAAAAATGGAAGAAAAGTAACCCAATAATAGAGATAAGAAAATAAATAAAGTATGGTTGGATTAATGCCAAATGATAAGGGTCTCATTTACATGGAAGCTTTAACATGTACGTGAGAAAACAATAGAAGCCATGGCATACCAGTGGTGCAAAATTTGCAACAAAGGGGAGGTGTGTGGGTAATGAAAATATCAATATAAGTTCATGTCAATGCAAGTGGAATTCAAATATCATAAAAGAATAGCATTGATTTAAATAATATTACCCAACAGTGTAAACAAGTCACTAAGCACCAAGATAATACCAGAAAAGATATAACAGTTGAATAAGAACATTTGAACACCAATAATTTTAGAAAAAAAAATAAAAATATGCACAAAATTAAAATGCAATGAATGAAAGTATGCAAATAAATAAAATAAAATAAAAGATAAGAGGAATGAGAAGAGTAAGAAAGAAATAAGAAAGAAGAAAAGATAGAAGAAATTAGGATTAGGGAAGAAAAGATAAGATATTTGGCAAATTAGGATAAGCTGTGCGGCGCAATCGACGCGATCGCGTGGGGCACGCGGTCATGCGACTTACGCTTAAACTGATTGACGCGGTCGCGTCGGTCACGCGGTCGCGTGACCCGTTTTATGCTGCTGGCGCGAGGGCAGCCTCGCGCTCGCACAACTCTCTGTTTAAATTGCATGTTGCCAAAAATCTGGGTGACGCGATCGCGTGGGGCATGCGATCGCGCGAGTGGCCACTTAGTAGGATGTGACGCGGCCGCATGGGGCACGCGGTCGCGTGAGGTGGACTGCGCGTCCAGCGCCAGTCCAGCACCACTCTAGCACAACTTTCGGCTATGCAGCATTATTACGTCGAAATCTTGGTCACGCGGTCGCGTGGGGCACGCGGTCGCGTGGGAGGCCATTATTCCCATATGACGCGGTCGCGTCAGCGACGCGGTCGCGTGGGACGATTTTTGCCATTGGCACGCCTCCATCCACGCTCCAGCGTGACTCTCTGTTCGTTTTTATTTTCTCCCCTCTCCTTGCGACGCGGACGCGTCGCTGATGCGGTCGCATCGCGTGGCTTTTCTTTTTTTTTATTTTTTTTATGCAGAATGCAGAATACAATGCTTAATGTGAATGCTATGCATGATTCCAGGTTCAATAAAATAAAAATAAAATTTAAAAACAAATAAAACTAAATAAAATTAAAATTGCAAAAGGAACGATCATACCATGGTGGGTTGTCTCCCACCTAGCACTTTTAGTTAAAGTCCTTAAGTTGGACATTAGATGAGCTTCCTGTTATGGTGGTGGCTTGTGTTTAAATTCATCCAGAAATCTCCACCAATGCTTGGAATGTCAATAGCCTCCGGGGTCCCAAACTAGGCATGTGAAGCTTCTGATCAGCTTCAAGCAGATTTTCAGGCTCTCGGGACGACGAATGTCAGAACAGAATCCATGATCCCAGGCTTTGTTTTTAAATCCGCCTCCGTCTTGATCTACATGTTTCCATTCGGGCGGTTTAAAGAGTAGAATCTTAACATGGTGACCAAACGTTCTTTGTGATCCATGTAGTTGAGCATGATACCAATCCGTGTACTTCGAGGTGAAGCGTGGAACCTTATTGAACCTTGTGCACCAGCTCTGAGTACGAGCCATTTCCCTCTTACTCTTAAAGCCGCAAAGAGCTCTAAGCTGGCCATCTGTTTCAAGCAAACCATATTCAAGTGAATAAGTAAAGTTATAGGTTAAGGATTGTACCCACTTGAAGCTTGTATTGGGTGGCATTGGCCTTGGGGTAGGTGTTTCTGGTGGTTCTGCAAGTTCTACTCCCTTGTGCTCTTCTGTGAATTCTTTCACTTCCTTGCAAGGCTCTACAATTGTATCTGTGTCCTGGTCAAAGTCTTCTATGTCTTCCTCATCACTTGAGTCATAGATTGGAGGTTGAGAGAAATCTACCTCCGCATCGTCTTCATATTCACTTGGGGAAGATTCTTTGACCTCAGAGAATTCACTTGCGGATGCCAGTTCATTACTAAGAGAATTTGACTTGTGACTATCATCATCAAGGGAATTTGTGTCCTGGGTTATTCCGTCTGATTCTTCATAAACAACTTGCCTTGGAGATTGTATACTATCCTCCTTAGCATCGACTGTAGCGTCCTTGACGGAGTTCTCCTCAGTTTTGGATTCCCATGGAGGTTCAGCATCTCCTAGATCTTCAACCAACTCTTCTTCTTGAATAATGATAGCTTCTTCTACTTGTTCTAGTACGAATTCATTCTCTGTCTTATCCACTGGAGTTTCTGGTATCTCCTTCATGCTACGCTCTTCGTTAGAGTGTTCACAAGGGGCTGTGGCTGATCCTTGTGTATTTGAGCGCCTAGAAATCCATTGAATTACTACTTGCTCCAGTTGTCGAATGGTTGTTTGAAATTTATTTACTGTTTCCTTTAGACGAACCTCTGCTTCTCGGGTTGCCGGACTTGGACATGATACATAGGAAAGTGGTGGTGACTGGGAGTGATTGGATTGGTACTGGGGTAAGAAAGGATCATATGGTGGCGAATGGTGAAGAGAAGCTTGTGAGTGTGGTGGTTCGAGGTTATGCTGAAAGGATGGTCTATAGGCACGGGGTGGGGCTTGTTGGTAGTTACAAGGTTGTCCACCATATCT
Source organism: Arachis hypogaea (assembly GCF_003086295.3). Lineage (NCBI taxonomy): Eukaryota > Viridiplantae > Streptophyta > Magnoliopsida > Fabales > Fabaceae > Arachis > Arachis hypogaea. The sequence continues at coordinate 31,120,449 of NC_092047.1, read as the reverse complement.
TTCAGCTGGGTATGCACGGTAGAATGGTCTTTGTCCAGGATATCTCGGAGGGTTTTGCTGCCTAAAGGGTTGATTAGATCCTCTTGGCTCCATCCATCCTTGATTGGTCTGACCTTGATGCATATTCCTGCTGTAACTTCTATTTCCTTCAACAAAGTTAGAACCAAACTCAAAGCGAGGGGGTGAGAGTTCATGGTAGCAAATGAAGATAAAAAGGAAAAACAAAAATAAATAAACAAGCAAAAGAAAAATATTTACAATAACCAATAATAAGGCACACATTAGCAGTTCCCCGGCAACGGCGCCATTTTGACGTTAGGGATTTTTTCCAGTAAAGAATTTCATAAAAACATTCGCGTTGTAGATATAGTCTCTAAACCGACAGAAATCCCTTCGTACAAACATTTTGGGTGTCACAAGTAACAAACCCCTTTAAAAATTGTTAACCGAGTATTCAAACCTCGGGTCGTCTTCTCAAGGAACTGCAAGGAAGTATGTTCTTATTATTGGCTATAAGGGTTGTAATCGGGGTTTAGAAGGTGAGAAGTAAGTGAATTGAATGACAAGTAAAGTAAATGGCAATTAAAATAAATGAATACTGTAAAGAAAACTTTTGGCAAGGTAAGAGAAATTGGAAGTCCAACTTAGTTATCTCTCTCAACAATAATGAAAGTTGAATCTAAATTCCACTTAGTTAACCTTTCCTAGAGCAAAGGAAAGTCAAGTGACTAATTAGTTTGACCTTCGAATCCTATTTAATTCCTAAAAAAAAGTTGGGATTGTTGAAGTTCAGTTCAATTAGCAAGATAGCGATTATCAGTTATGTTGAGTTTGATAATGTTGAGTTACTGATTTCTTAACCAAGACCAAAAGGGGAAAAAGTAAAATTGCTGGAATAAAAATGTCCTTAGATGGAAAGCAATGGTAACACAAATTAAAGAGAAAGCAATCAATAACTGAAATACCTCAAATAATCATTAATTCAAATCATAACATGGAAAGGGTTCATAAGTCAAGTTGGCAACATTTATAGATACGAATAAAAGCATTAAAGTAAAAGTAGCATAGAAACATAAATTAAAGTAAATGCTAAACCTGGATCGAGAGTCACTCTTAAAAACTAAGAGAAGTCCTAAATCCTAATCCTAATCCTAAGAGAGAGAGGAGAGAACCTCTCTCAAACTAAATCTAAATCATGGAAAGTAGTAAAAATGCGAGCTCTCCTAGAATGGATGTATTCCCCCACTTTATAGCCTCCAATCTGTGCTTTCTGGGCCGAAAACTGGGTCAGAAACAGCTCAGAAATCGCCCCCTGCATATTCTGAGACGTTCAGGTCGCGGACAAGTGACACGGAGGCGTCGTCCACGCGGCCGCGCAGATTGAAGTTCGAAGATGCGACGCGTCCGCGTGGATCACGTGTTTGCGTCGCCTAGCGTCAGGGCAACCATAGCATATTATATATCAAATCGAAGCCCCGGACGTTAGCTTTCCAACGCAACTGGAACCGCATCGTTTGGACCTCTGTAGCTAAAGTTATAGCCGTTGGAGTGCGAAGAGGTCAGGCTGGACAGCTTAGCAGTTTCTCCAACTTCTTGTATTCCTTTCACTTTTGCATGCTTCCTTTCCATCCTCTGAGCCATTCCTGCCCTGTAATCTCTGAAAACACTTAACACACATATCAAGGCATCTAATGGTAACAAGAGAGGATTAATAATAAGCAAATATAAGATCAAAGAAGCATGTTTTCAATCATAGCACAAAATCAGGAAGGAAATATAAAACCATGCAAATATTATGAATAAGTGGGTAAAGAGTTGATAAAATCCACTCAATTGAGCACAAGATAAACCATAAAATAGTGGTTTATCAACCTCCCCACACTTAAACATTAGCATGTCCTCATGCTAAGCTCAAGAGAAGCTATAAAGATGAAGAGGAATGGTAGAATGCATGAAATGCAACCTATCTGTATGAATGCAACTATATGCAGAATGTTTCTACCTACTTGGTTAAAAGTAAACAAATCTTTTAAGAACATACATGAACTGGATTTCACTAATTCAAATCATAAAAATGAAGTACAAATAGACTTGCAAAAGAAAATAGCTCATGAAAGCCGGGAACAAAGAATCGAGCATCGAACCCTCACTGGTAGTGTATACACTCTAATCACTCAAGTGTTTAAGGTTCAATTCTCTCAATTCTCTACTAACCTTGCTTTCTAAGGCTTGCTCTTCATCTAACAATCAACATAAATTTAATGCACAAATACACAAATCAAGAGGTCTTTTAAGGGTTGTAATGGGGTTAGGGTCAAGGTAGGATTGTATTTGGCCAAGTGGACTAAAATCTGAATCCTTAATTAACTTAAACTTGCCACCTAACTTTAGACAATCTATGTAATCATAATATAATATCTAACTATCCATTAACCATGTTTTCCACATATTCATGCATTCTAATTTTCAAGTACAGTACATATGCATTGCTTTCACTTACTTTGGGGCATTTTGTCCCCTTTTTGCTTAATTGCTCTTTTTCTTTTCTTTTTCTCTTTTTCTTCTTCTTTTTTTTATATATATATATTTTTTTTCCTTTTGTTTTTCTCAATGCATATGATTAAATTATTGAATGCATGAACATATCCTAAACATTTCTTTCACATTTTCATAAAGATATATAACACCCAATTCTTAAACCAAATATTTCCAAACCCACTTTTCCCCACACTTAATTCATGAGCACTCTCACTAGTCTAAGCTAACCAAGGATTCAAATTAAGGACAATATTATTTTCCGCTTAGAGTTAATGATGTGCTAAAGTAAAGAACAAAGGGGTAAAATAGGCTCAAATTGGTTTGCAAAGGATAATGAAAGGTAAGGCCATATGGGTATGTAAGCTCAGTGAAACAAAGGCCTCAATCATATAAGTGCATGTATACATCAAACAATGGAAATATAGAATTAAGCAAGACAAAGATCACAATTTTAGAGAGAAAAATACACACTAAAATAGAATTTTGGTTGATAAAATGTAACCAATTCAAATAGGCTCAAAAAATCTCACAGGTTTTGTGTGGTCGAGTTCTAAACCATGTTTCAGTATAATATCTCTTCAAACAAGTGTAACATTAAATTTTATTCAAATTAGTGAAATTCTCTAAAAATTTTCTTGAAAAAGAAAATATTACTTCAACCAAGTGGTAAAATATGCAAAAAATTAAACAAATATGCAATCAAACATGCAAATGCAACAATGAATAAGGAAAATAAATCATTGGTGTTGAGATAGAGGAGTAACTAACCCATGGAGATCGGTATCGACCTCCCCACACTTAAAGATTGCACCGTCCTCGGTGCATGCTGAGATTTTCAGGTGGACGGGTTGTTTCAACTTTTGCTTTTCTCTAAGGATTGTGCAGATGGACTTGTCTGTCTCCCCATGTAAAACGTCTTCCGCTTCCCTTCCGGGTGGCCATCATGAAAGAAAAAGGGAAGAAAAGTAACCCAATAATAGAGATAAGAAAATAAATGAAGTATGGTTGGGTTAATGCCAAATGATAAGGGTATCATTTACATGGAAGCTTCAACATGTACGTGAGAAAACAATAGAAGCCATGGCATACCAGTGGTGCAAAATTTGCAACAAAGGGGAGGTGTGTGGGTAATGAAAATATCAATATAAGTTCATGTCAATGCAAGTGGAATTCAAATATCATAAAAGAATAGCATTGATTTAAATAATATTACCCAACAGTGTAAACAAGTCACTAAGCACCAAGATAATACCAGAAAAGATATAATAGTTGAATAAGAACATTTGAACACCAATAATTTTAGAAAAGAAAATAAAAATATGCACAAAATTAAAATGCAATGAATGAAAGTATGCAAATAAATAAAATAAAATAAAAGATAAGAGGAATGAGAAGAGTAAGAAAGAAAGAAGAAAGAAGAAAAGATAGAAGAAATTAGGATTGGGGAAGAAAATATAAGATATTTGGCAAATTAGGATAAGCTGTGCGGCGCAATCGACGCGATCGCGTGGGGCACGCGGTCGTGCGACTTACGCTTAAACTGATTGACGCGGTCGCGTCGGTCACGTGGTCGCGTGACCCGTTTTATGCTGCTGGCGCGAGGGCAGCCTCGCGCTCGCACAACTCTCTGTTTAAATTGCATGTTGCCAAAAATCTGGGTGACGCGATCACGTGGAGCAGGCGATCGCGCGAGTGGCCACTTAGTAGGATGTGACGCAGCCGCGTAGGGCACGCGGTCGCGAAAGGTGGACTGCGCGTCCAGCGCCAGTCCAGCACCACTCTAGCATAAATTTCGGCTATGCACCATTATTACGTCAAAATCTTGGTCACGCGGTCGCGTGGGACGATTTGTGCCATTGGCACGCCTCCAGCCACGCTCCAGCGTGACTCTCTGTTCGTTTTTATTTTCTCCCCTCTCCTTGCGACGCAGATGCGTCGCTCATGCGGTCGCGTCGCGTGGCTTTTCTGATTCTTATTCTGAATGAGTAACGAAGAGGGGAGGGAGTTAGGGGAAGGGGGGTTAACGTGTTACGTGTTTGGTGTTATTTTTAATCAAAACGGCGTTGTTTATAAGAACCGGTCGGTTCACGGTCCGGTCCAATCAGTTGGTTCAACGATTTTCAAACGATTTTCAATCTGGCGGTTTTAAGTACTGGACCAGACCATTTACATCGCCGATTTACGGTTTAACCGGTTCGATCGGCCGGTCTGGTCTGGTTTTTAGAACCATGTTCAAAACTCTTCTTCTCCCTCCTTCTCATCTTCTGCTGCTTCTTCTTCTTCTTTTTCATCTTCATCGTCATCATCTTCTTTTTTTTCTTATTCATCTTTTTTTTTCTTGTTTTATCTTCTCAAGTTTCTTCTTGTTTTACTCTCTTAACAAGAATAAAAACAAAACAAATCAAACAAAGAAGAAGAAGAAACATATAATGGTATGAAATTATTTGGAAGAGGATGAACTTACATTCATTCAACTAAACGAAAGAAGGAAATAAGAAAAAAAAAAGAAAAATACAGCATTAGAGGAAATATTTTTCTGTATTTGCAGCAAATATTGGTGTAGCACGAAGATATTTGGGTGTAACACAAAGATATTTGAGTGTATTGTTTAAGAATTTTCGATGCATGTGTGTTGATCATAAGTTTTGCGTAATTCAAAACTCTTTCTCTTCCTCCTCCTCATCTGATGTTGCTTCTTCTTCTTTTTTCATCATCATCACCATCTTCTTCTTCTTCTTTTTTTCTTATTCATCTTTTTCTTTTTGTTTTACCTTTTCAAGTTTCTTCTTATTTTACTCTCTTAACAAGAATAAAAACAAAAAAAAAATCAAATAAAGAAGAAGAAGAAGAAACACATAATGCTAGAAAATTACATGGAAGAGGATGAACTTACATTCATTCAACTAAAAGAAAGAAAGAAATAAGAAAAAAAAGAAGAAAAAATGCAGCATTAGAGGAAATATTTTTTTGTATTTTTGCAACAAATTTGGGTGTAACTCGAACATATTTGGGTATAATAACACGAAGATATTTGAGTGTATTGTTTAAGAAATTTTCGGTGTATGTGTGCTGATAAGTTTTGCATAATTCAAAACTCTTCATCTTTCTCCTCCTCATCTTCTGCTGCTTCTTCTTCTTCATCTTCTTATTTCATTTTTTCATAATTCTTTTCGAATTCAGCTTACTTTCTTCACTTTTTGCGACGATTTTCAGAGATTTTATAGAGATTTTGTGTAAAACCCGGTCAAATCGTAATTAATTAAATCATAAATTAAATAGGAGCAAATATGGTTAGAAAATCTAGCAATTGGAATTTGATAATTTAAATATGATATTTGGACTCAATAGATTTTTCTGAGTCAGAAAACATGGTTTTCTGCGTAAAAATGCGCACTGGAATTTTGACCGGCAGTACCAGCTGAGATCTGTCTGGTACTGCAGTTGAGAAAATTGATTATAAGAAAATAAGGTTAAGAAATTAGGATTTATAATTAGGGAAGCAAGAAATATTTAAAATATGATTTAAAACTCTAATCTTAAAGGTTTTGGCCTAAAATTGGGCCACCGGGCAAAAATAAGTGAACCGGGTCCAAGTGGAGCCAAGACTCAACATATATAAATATTAGTTATGAGCATTTCAGCTCATTTACCCTAAAGGAAGAGGGTAGGGGCGCTGAAATGGAGAAGAGAGGAACAAGAGAGAAAATCCAAACTTCATCAAACTTCAAATCATCATAACTTTCTCTCCATAACTCCGATTTATGAGCCGTTTGTGGTCACGCATCACTCTTCTCATCCTCTACAATTCTATCTAAGTTTTGTAGTGAGTATTCTATCATCTCTGCCCAGTTTTCGAAATTCCCTGTTGTTTAGGGATACTCTAATTTGGATTCTAAGTGGGTTCTATCCTTATTTCATATGGACTGAGGTAAGAAGTACTCAAACCCTTGTGATTTATCAATTTCATGAACCATATGTTGATTATAAGTGTGAAAATTAGTTATGTTAGAGTATTAAGTGATTTTGGTGCACAATTGGAAGATTGATATTTCTTGAGGAGCTTTGGTGAGTCTTGGAGCTAAGGATTGGTGGAGACTCTCAAGAAAAAGTTCAATTATTTTGGCTACAAGAGGTATGGTTTAAGTTTCATTTAAGTACCGTATGGTGTGATGAGAAATCCTAGGCTAGATTCCCCTATGATTAAGTTTAGATTGTGTGAATGGTTGGCACTAATATGCATAGTTGATATGTAATGTAAATTAATGATTGAGTTGAGAATTGTGTGAATTTGTATGTTTGGTGTGTTAAGGATTTGATGAATTGGATAATGAATATTGGTTTGTGGAATATGCATTTAAATTGTGAATTTGGGCCGGAGGCCGGAAAGAGGTAAGAAAGGTAAGTTGATGTGTGTATTGTGTGATGATATAAGAGATTGGATGGATCTTTGATATTAAATGTGTGAATAATTGGTTTGATTATTGAATAATAAGGTTTGAGGAATTGAGGTGTGGAATTTGATAGTTTTGGGTGAAATTGTGTAGATGAGGTAGGTTTGGTTTTAGTTGAGTATAATTATGTGAATGTCGTTGGGTTGTGGTCATTTGGATGATTGGAAATGAATTTGGCTTTTGAACATTAAAAAAATTGTTCATTTCTATTTTTGGATAGAAACTGATTTTTGATCAACTTTGGCAGTCTGTAACTCAGTCCACGAAGTTTGGAATTCTTCAAAATTGAATTTTTATGAAAGTTTATTCAACGATCTTTCCAACGGTTCAGAAATAGATGAAAAAGCAACTTTGTAAAAGAAGTTATGTGTGTTGGAAGTTTGGGGTTTGAAAATGTAATTCTGCAGCTTTTTAACTTAGTAAAATTTTTGGAATATCGTGCTTTCACGCGCACACGTGGCCGACACGCACGCGTCAATCTCGATTTTTACTCACCCACATGTGCATCTGGCCGACGCGTACGCGTCGCTGCACTGATGCGAATGCCTCGTAGAAAATCCAGAGAGTTGAGCAGGTACTGTGCTGATTGTGTGCGAGAAGCACAAAACGCACCCACGCATGTGCATGGCTGACGCACATGCGTCACTCTGCTGACTCCTACGCGTGCGCATGGGTGACGCTGTTGTGTCACTCTACTTTTTCAACCTTCCATGCGTGCGCGTGGGCGACGCGCATGCATGACCTTGTTTTCGGTAGAAATTGATTTTTGAGTTTTAAAGCCGAATTTCAGACTTCTAAGCCTTCAGTTTCATCCTTTAAGCCCTAAATTTTTACAGTACGCCTAGTAATGAAAAGAAGCTAGGACATGTGGTAACTTGTGGATGAAGTAAAGTGAGAACCAATGATGAATGATGAGTAATGATAACTGTATGAGTTGCTAAGGATGAAGGTGAAAGTACTGTGTACAGTATGAGCAGGATGGCTGTGATAAGAATTGAATTATGGCTGAGTATGTATATGTATATGTATATGATTAATGACTAAATGTGGTAAGGGAATAATGATGGAACATGTTGAATGTGATGTATGACCCCAGGTAGTAGGCAGTGGCATTGTCCACTTGCTCCGGGTATGAGGTGGGAAGAAGGATTATGATAAATGAGTTTAATTATGGAGTTTTGAATGAATGTATGTTTGAGATGCCTGAGTAGTAGCAAGGGTTGTGGTTCGTCCCACTTACTCCAGGTCAGAGATTGTGATGCCTGGGTAGTAGTAAGGGTTGTGGTTCGTCCCACTTGCTCCAGGTCAGAGATTGTGATGCCTGGGTAGTAGCGGCAGTAGTGGTGATTCCACTCGCTCCAGGTTGAACTTTTAAACACCTGCCTGGGTAGATGTAGTGGAGTGATTTTACTTGCTCCAGGATGTGGTGAGATACACCTGCCTAGGTAGATGCAGTGGAGTGATTCCACTTACTCCAGGATGTGGTGAGATACACCTGGCTGGGTAGATACAGTGGAGTGATTTCACTTGCTCCAGGATGTGGTGAGATATACCTGCCTGGGTAGATGCAGTGGCATTGATTCTACTTACTCCGGGTTTAGTTTGCAACTCTTGGGGTAGATGCAGTGGTTAGCCCCCACTTGCTCCTAGTCGAGGTTAATTTAACATTTGTGAAACTATCTGAGTTTCGGATTTCCTTGGGAAGATGCAGTGGGTCGGCTCCACTTGCTCAAGGTTAAGATCCGAGATTCTGCTCACCCTATGTCGTAAGTGTGGCCAGACACTGTGAAAGTTCCGGATGAGCTCACCCCCGTGAATAAAGACCAGTGTGGTGTTGTGTGATTATGATTATGATTGTGAATAACTCGAGTTGGGGATGCACGACAGAGATACAGTCCAATGGTTAGCTACTAGGACTTGTCGGGTTGGCTTTATAACCGACAGATGAGACTCATCACCCATAGGGCATGCATACATCATTTGCATATGTTTGAATTGTTTGGGTTTGCCTATTTGTTTTGGATTGCTATATCATATATGCTATGTTGCCTAATTATATGCTACTTGTTCTAATTGTACTTTAATTGTGTATTACTTGCCGGTATTGCTTGTGTTTGTACAACTGAGAGGTCCCTCAGGCTAGTGTCGGTGGATACTGAGGGCTGTTCTTGATGAGATGAGTTGATGATGTAATTGAATAATGATGATGATTATTGAATGATTTAATTTGAGTTCCCTGGGTAGACGCAGTAAAGTGATTTCACTTGCTCCAGGTAGAGAATGAGTTAATTTGAGTTCCCTGAGTAGTGCTATAGCTTGCTTACCACTGCAAAACCATGCTTTCTTAAACTTTGAAGCTTGATTATATATAAAAATTTGACCATTACCATGTCTTTGGCATTTAGAAATTTACGAGTAATATAAAATGGGTAGCATCCCATCACTTTGAAGCAGAAAAAAAACCATACAGGATGATCAAAGTTTTGATTTTGTTTTGGACAATGCTTTTAGTTTCATGCAGGAAAGAATGTGGGACTTGGCGAAGACTATACCATCTTTTCCTTAATTGATGGAGTTGTGAAATTTGAGAAATTTGGGCCTGACAGGAAAAAGGGTGAAGTGAATCTTTTTACACCTTGATTATGTTACTTAGAAAAATTATAGAGACTACAAATTGAACCTTAATTATTATGATTTCTTCTACTTCAAGTGAGTGTTTACCCACGAGAAGTGCAACTTGAGAATCCCAACAGCTATAGAGCAAGGAAGAGGGAGTATTTCAGGATGAGGCGCGAACGCAGAAAGGCTAGAGAAGCAGGACCAGTACTTTAACCCCAACTGGTGCTAGCTTCTGTTCCTGATGTTGCCATCACTAATGCAGTGTGCTGATACATGTGTAGAATTTCCCCTGTATCTGTGATTCCCTTATAGCATTGTATTTAGTTTTGTTTTGAATTTTGAAATAGAAAACTAATTATGATTGTATGCATTATTCTTGACATTTTCTTTTGTTTAATAATTTTCTATTTGATGATGCGTTCTCACACTTCCCACCTTCACAAGCTAAGGTAGATTGATATACATTGATATCACCGGGTCATTCACCCTTCCGATTTTTTTTGTTTACTTTGGGTCCCTAACTTTAATTATTTAACCATTTTTCTTGTTCTTATTCATCTTTTTCAGGCAGCTAACCTCCGCGAAAGGTTCGAGCAACACAGACACGTGGTTCGTTTCTCATCCAACATTGCATTCTTTTTAATTAGTGCTAAATTAAGACTTGAAATATGTTGCATTTGACTACTTCCTACTAAAATATTTGTTATTTGTTATAGTGCGTATTCAAGATTTGTATGTGTTGAATTATGATGTTGAAGTGATCAATGTGACTAACAGGATTTGTTAAATGGCATTTGTGCTTCCAAGAAAAGCGAGGTTCGATTTAAAATAAATGACATTTGTGCTTCCAAGCTTCATTTGCAATTGAATTCTGCTATAGCCATTGCTTACTCTCTTCTGTATTTAGTGAAGCTTTCATGTCCCAAGACATTGGTCATGAAGTAGTTCAATATCAAGTGCAAAACTGATAACTTTCAAGCAGATGATGATGATGTCCTTTATCAAGGTAATTGACCAATTTTTCATATGGCTTCAATGCAATCTAGGACTCTAGAATTGGGATTCTTAGCTTTCATTAAAAGGATTATTTTTTATTTACTTTTTAAATGGCTAGACTAGTTAACTATAGATATATCTTTTCAATAATACACCCTCAATTCTGTTTAGCTTTTGTAAGCAATGTTCTTTTCTTTTCTTTCTTTGTTTATTTGATTTACCCTTAGTTATGTTGTTTTCCAGCTTCCATGGTTTTTCCTATCATTATTGGTAACCGCAAAAAAATTGTTTGTTTTATTTTATTGTGTTGTGTTTGATTGAGTGACATGATTAAATAACAGTGACAAGAGCACAGTTCTATTTACTTTATAGTTTTTCCTTTTGCATTTGGGATATTGGTGCAAAATTGATATATCTGTCTCATTTTTATTTTTATAATTTAGGTTGGTGATTTTTGCTTTACTCTTTGAAACAACGTTGTTTTTCCCTTTTCCACTTAAAATTAAGTTGATTGGCATGATTTTGTGAATTTAGCATTTAGCTTTAATGAGAATAATAAAAAACCAACAAGTTTAGAAGAGAAAAAGTAAGTGATCAATAAAAAAGATACTGTAGTATTGTATCTTATTTATTTAATTCAGTCAGCATGCTTATTTATTTTATTGTATGAATAGTACATGATAGGAGTTAAAGTTATTTTACTGTGGTATTATCTTTCTAATTTTTCGAGTTTATGTTGCTTGCTTCGTTTGAATTTGCTTTCTGATTTTGCATCTTGCTTGTTAGGTCCGTTTTAGCTTCATAGATGTATAAGTAATCATTGTTTTATACTAGTATATAAGTCTTGTACTCAATTATTTCACATCTTCAATGATTCCAAGTCTCATCTATTCTCTTAATCGTAATATATTTCTGTCTTCAGACTATAAACACTCATTTTGTTAGTAATGCTTCTCACTTGAGTTGATGTTTCACTATTCTTTGAAATTCTCTGCCCTTCTAGTTCATGTTTCTAGTAATAACATCTTCCATCACCCATTTCTTTCAGTTTCAGTCTTCTTCTTCATTTTTCATCATTCTGTTAATTGCAAATGATAGGACTAGTTGTATATCATGTGACTTGGATTTAATAACTCCTAGTTGTATATTTATTTGATACCACTAGTATAATAGTAAAGATAAAAAGTATCATATTTTCAAACTGAAAATTTCTGAAAGACAAGTTTAGAAATTAATACTACCAGTACTAATTTATATTTCATATCTGAATTTTTGTCTCGTTAAATAATTATTTTGATTTTTTATTTTTATAATTACGAATAAATTTGTATGTGTTATTAATATGTTAATTATTTTTTTTTGTACTTTTTCAACTCAAAATTATTTTTTTATATAATTATGCAGGATAATTCTGAAGATGTGAGTGAAGATTGAGATATTTATCATGATAATTTATTGGCAAAGATGGAGCTAGTGTTGGAAATTGAAAGATGTATGGTTGATGATGATGTCTTTTATTAGAAGATACATTTGTATGATATAATATTTTGGTTTTTCCTAGTTTATTAGTAGTAAACTCTAAGTGGTCTCATGCATATTTTGATATGAATATGCTTATTCTAGTGTAAGATGTATGAATATTCAAAATTATGATCATCCCAATATTTTTGGTTTATTATATAAATATATTTTGTTTCATGATAATTTTTATTATTTAAATATTATTGTATGGTATTATTATGTATTTCTTTTTATTTTATAATAATCAACTAATTTAATTAAAAATACAGGATTATATATATAATTATATTCTTAAATATTAGATTTTAGATAAAAAGATTATTAGAAATTTCTGTTTATATATATATATATATATATATATATATATATATATATATATATAAACAGAAACTAAAAAAAATGAGGGACAAAAGGCTACACTTATATAGAGTAGCTATAGGTATACTATTTGTTACATTTATAAAGTGATGTAGTAGCTTTGAAAAGTGTAGCCTATTCTTTTGAATTCTGGTAACCATTAGTGCTAAAAAGCATAGCCTTTGGTCCTGGACAGCATCACTTAAAAAGCGCACCATATTCCCAAAAGCTAGAAGCGTAGCCTTTGATACAAAAAAGCGTAGCCTTTGAGAATAGGCAACACTAGTATAGGCATCACCCAGAAAAGCGTCTCCAAAGCCTAAAAAGCGTAACCTTTGCCTAAGGCATCATTTTTTTTCATTTTTGGCTACACTTTTCAAGTGTACCTGAATGGGTGTTTTTCTTGTAGAGACATGTCATTATTCTCAACCTCAACATCAACTATATAACACTTAGGATCAATCCACATTCAAATTTACCATCCACATTACCATTTCATCAATCCCAACATCACACATATCATCACCATTCACTTTTCAATTCACACAATCAATCATCATCATCATATCACCATCATTCATCATAATTACTCAACTTTATCAACTCATCATAAATCATCATTCAACACATCAACAATCATCTTAATTCTAACCTATCCTATGGGTCACTAGTCTAAGTGTCCATGAATATTATATACTACATAAAGGAAACCGAAACCAAAACTTGGTCGATTTTCTATATAAATCAAAATCCCAAATGAGCACAATTTGAGCTTTCCACCACAAGCCAAGCCACCAAAAATCACCAACAAGCTCTAACAATTTCCAATAATCATAACTTCAAGCTATAACGCACATAATTCACAATAATTCAACCTAGGGCTCATCAAAATTGAAATTTCACAAGATTTCAATGCTTCTTACCTTTCCCAATAGCTTTGGTAGCTAAAATCCAATACTAAGTAAGGATTAGAGTGAACCTAAACACCCAAAAATCACAAAACCTTACTTAATAAAAACCCTAAAACTCGAAATTTTGAAGAGAAGAACTAAAAGGGATTCGAGCTTTTCTTACCAGTTTCTAATATGGGTATTGTAGAGCTCTTCACAAGGAACGCGTAGCCGTAAACGGTGCGGCGATCGGAGCTCTATAGCTCAAGATATGAGCTTGTGAAGTGTGTGTGTTTGAGTGTGTTATGGCTGATTGGGTTCATTAATGGACCCTTTTAAATGTTGGGCTTGGGCCCAACTTGGACTCGGTCCAATCCGTTAGTATTTTTAGCCCGTTTGGCCCAACTTCGGGCCAAACCTTTAAAATTAATGCCCAGTTTTCGACTTTTATTATTTTTCTAAGGTTTTTGACTGTTTTCACTTTTTCTCGCACAGTACCGGGCAGACTTGAACCGATTCAACCGATTCAACTGCCGGTTCACAATTTTTCACGGTTTTTCGCAGAAAACACATTTTCTGACTCAAAGAGACCTACTGAGTCCAAAAATCACATTTAAATCCTCAAATTCTCACTCTAATATTTCGGAACCTACTTTGAGCAATTAGTTACTTAATTAACTGGTTGATTAGTTGCAGTTCTTACAGTTGGATTGTGGTCATTTGGATGAGTGAAAATGAATTTGGCTTGTGAACATTGAAAAAATTAGTGATTTCTATTTTTGGGTAGAAACTAATTTTTGACCAACTTTGGTGGTTCGTAACTCGGTCCACGGAGTTTGGAATTCTTCAAAATTGGATTTTTATGAAAGTTTATTCAACGATCTTTTCAACGGTTCAAAAATGGATGAAAAAAGAATTTTTTAGAAGAAGTTATGTGTGTTAGAAGTTTGGGGTTTGAAAATATAATTTTGCAGCTTTTTAACTTAGTAAAAATTTTGGAATATCGTGCTTCCACGCGCACACGTGGCCGGCGCGCACGCGTGGCCGACGCGCACACGTCAATCTTGATTTTTACTCACCCATGCGTGTGCATGGCTGACGCGTATGCGTTGCTGCACTGATGCGAATGCCTCGTAGAAAATTCGGAGAGTTGCGCGGGTGCTGTGCTGATTTTGTGCGAGAAGCACAAAATGCACCCACATGTGCGCGTGGCTGACGCACACGCGTCATTCTGCTTTTCTGACTCCTACGCATGCGTATAGGCGACGCTCACGCGTCACTCTACTTTTTCAGCCTTCCACGCATCCGCGTGGGCGACGCGCACGCGTGACCTTGTTTTCGGCAGAAATTGAATTTTGAGTTTTAAAGCCAAATTTCAGATTTCTAAGCTTCCACTTTCATCCTTTAAGCCCTACACTTTTATAGTATACCTAGTAATGAAAAGAAGCTAAGACATGTGGTAACTTGTGGATGAAGTAAAGTAAGAACCAATGATGAATGATGAGTAATGATAATTGTATGAGTTGCTAAGGATGAAGATGAAAGTACTGTGTACAATATGAGCCGGATGGCTGTGATAAGAATTGAATTATGGATGAGTATGTATATATATATATATATGATTAATAACTAAATGTGGTAAGGGAATAATGATGGAACATGTTGAATGTGATGTGTGACCCCGGTTAGTAGGCAGTGGCGTTGTCCACTTGCTCCGGGTATGATATGGGAAGAAGGATTATGATAAATGAGTTTAATTATGGAGTTTTAAATGAATGTATGTTTGAGATTCCTGGGTAGTAACAAGGGTTGTGGTTCGTCCCACTTGCTCTAGGTCAGAGATTGTGATGCCTGGGTAGTAGCAAGGGTTGTGGTTTATCCCACTTGCTCCAGGTCAGAGATTGTAACGCCTGGGTAGTAGCGGTAGAAGTAGTGATTCCACTCACTCCAGGTTGAATTTTTAAATACTTGCCTGGGTAGATGCAGTGGAGTGATTTTACTTGCTCCAGAATGTGGTGAGATATACCTGCCTGGAAAGATGCAGTGGCGTTGATTCCATTTGCTCCGGGTTTGGTTTGCAACTCCTAGGGTAGATGCAGTGGTTAGCCCCCACTTGCTCCCAGTCGAGGTTGATTTGAGATTTGTGAAACTATCTGAGTTTTGAATTTCCTTGGGTAGATACAGTGGGTCGGCTCCACTTGCTCCAGGTTGAGATCCGAGATTCTGCTGACGCTATGTCGTAAGTGTGGCCGGACACTGTGAAAGTTCCGGATGAGCTCACCCCCGTGAATAAACACCAGTGTGGGTGTTGTGTGATTATGATTATGATTGTGAATAACTCGAGTTGGGGATGCATGATGCACGGAAAACTTTTCTCTCAACAAATTCCCCTTCGGCAAGTGTACCGAATTGTCGTCAAGTAAAACTCACAAAAGAGTGAGGTCGAATCCCACAGAGATTAACGGATTAAGGAATCAATGGTTAATTGATTATTCTAGTTAAACGAATCATATTGGAGTGATAAGCAGCAAGGAAATGTAAATTGCATGAAAGTAAAGAAAGCAATAAAGTGCAGAGAAGTAAAATGGCAAGAAAATAAAATGTAAGAACTAAAAAATAAAATGAACATTGGGATCAAGAGATATTGCAATCCTTCGGATCAAGTTCATTCTCATCTCTTCCTCAATCAATGCATTCATTGATCTCCTTGGCAATCTTAATTGATCGAATTCCAATTTCTTGGAATTCAATCTCTCAAATCTTGATCAATAGCTAATTCCTTGGTCAATTGCTCATGAGAAGAGATGAAGTATGGTCACTGATTATACCACATGCATTTCCCAAATCAAGTGTTGGAAGGATTATAGTCACATATCCATCCACACCCAATTTGGTCCAGCATGAGAAAGCATTTCTAGCATGATCTCTTCATTCCTCTTTCAAGGTTCAGAAGAGATCCAAGTATGAATAATTTCTTTTCCATGATAACTACCCAATTGGATGAAGATCGAAAGCTCTCTAGTAAAATCAAGAGGAAAGAAAGAAGAAGAAGAATAAGAACTACACTTAATCCATTGAATCACAATAGAGCTCTCTAACCCAATGTAAAGAATTAGTTGATCATTGCTCTATAAAAATAGAAATGAAAGAAAGTGCAGAAAAATAAAGATGAAGATTCAAACTGAAATTTAAAATTCAACATTCATAAATGAAAATTACAACTAAAAGAAAGAGAAGGAAAAGTGTGTGAGGGGAGGGAGTCCGAAGACCCCTCTTCAATCCCCCATTCCAGAATTCTCCCCTTTTCCAAGCTTCTTTTCAATGTAAAGACTAAGGCCTTTATATAGGCTCTCCTAAATTACAAAATGAAATTAAAAGCAAATTACAATTAAATGAAAATTCCTATTCTAGATGCTTCTTGTGGTCTTGATTGGTTGACAATTGTGGGCTTGCTTGCTTGAGCTTTGAAGTGGACTTGAGAGAGAGTGAGTCAAGTTGAGGTCCAGGTGCTAAAGTTAGTGCTAAAGTTAGCCACACTAACACTACAAGTGTGGCGTGGTGCACGAAATTGTGATGTCCAGGCTCGAACAATCCCTGATAATGGCTCCAAAGCTTGGTGCTTTGATCTTAATTCATAATTGTCACAACTTCGATACAACTAACCAGCAAGTGCATTGGGTCGTCCAAGTAATACCTTACGTGAGTAAGGGTCGAATCCCACGGAGATTGTTGGTATGAAGCAAGCTATGGTCACCTTGTAAATCTCAGTCAGGCGGATATAAAATAATCATGGAGTTTTCGAATATTATATAATGAAATAGGGATAGAGATACTTATGTAAATCATTGGTAGGAATTTCAGATAAGCGAATGGAGATGCTTTTCGTTCCTCTGAACCTCTGCTTTCCTGCTATCTTCATCCAATCAGTCTTACTCCTTTCCATGGCTGGCTTTATGCAAGGGCATCACCGTTGTCAGTGGCTACATCCCCTCCTCTCAGTGAATAATATGCTCACGCACCCTGTCACGGCACGGCTATTCATCTGTCTGTTCTCGATCATGCTGGAATAGGATTCACCCTCCTTTTGCGTCTGTCACTAACGCCCAGCACTCGCGAGTTTGAAGCTCGTCACAGTCATTCAATCATTGAATCCTACTCAGAATACCACAGACAAGGTTTAGACCTTCCGGATTCTCTTGAATGCCGCCATCATTCTAGCTTACGCCACGAAGATTCCGGTTAGGAGATCTAAGAGATATTCATTCTAGCTTGTTACATGTAGAACGGAAGTGTTTGTCAGGCACGCGTTCATAGGGGAGATGGTGATGAGCGTCACACATAATCATCACCTTCATCACGTTCTTGAGTGCGAATGGATATCTTAGAAGAGAAATAAGAAGAATTGAATAGAAAACAGTAGTACTTGCATTAATCTTTGAGGAACAGCAGAGCTCCACACCTTAATCTATGGAGTGTAGAAACTCTACCGTTGAAAATACATAAGTGAAGGTCCAGGCATGGCCGAGATGGCCAGCCCCCTAAAACGTGATCAATAGTCTCCTAAGATGAACAATGGAATAAAACTGAGACCAAAGATTGTCAAAAAGACTAGTAAAAGGTCCTATTTATAATAAACTAGTCACTAGGGTTTACATGAGTAAGTAATTGATGAATAAATCCACTTCCGGGGCCCACTTGGTGTGTGTTTGGGCTGAGCCTAAGTGTTGCACGTGCAGAGGCCATTTGTGGAGTTGAACGCCAGTATTTGTGCCAGTTTGGGCGTTCAACTCTGGTTTTGGATCCTTTTCTGGCGCTGGACGCCAGATTTGGGCAGAAGGCTGGCGTTGAACGCCAGTTTACGTCGTCAATTCTTGGCCAAAATATGGACTATTATATATTTCTGGAAAGCCCTGGATGTCTACTTTCCAACGCAATTGGAAGCGCGCCATTTCGAGTTCTGTAGCTCCAGAAAATCCACTTTGAGTGCAGGGAGGTCAGAATCCAACAGCATCAGCAGTCCTTTTTCAACCTCTGAATCTGATTTCTGCTCAAGTCCCTCAATTTCAGCCAGAAAATACCTGAAATCACAGAAAAACACACAAACTCATAGTAAAGTCCAGAAATGTGAATTTAACATAAAAACTAATGAAAACATCCCTAAAAGTAGCTAGATCCTACTAAAAACATACTAAAAACAATGCCAAAAAGCGTATAAATTATCCGCTCATCACAACACCAAACTTAAATTGTTGCTTGTCCCCAAGCAACTGAAAATCAAATAGGATAAAAAGAAGAGAATATACTATAAATTCCAAACTATCAATGAAACATAGTTTCAATCATATGAGCGGGACTTATAGCTTTTTGCCTCTTGAATAGTTTTGGCATCTCACTTTATCCATTGAGGTTCAGAATGATTGGCATCTATAGGAACTCAGAGTTTAGATAGTGTTATTGATTCTCCTAGTTCAGTATGATGATTCTTGAACACAGCTTCTTTATGAGTCTTGGCCGTGGCTCTAAGCACTTTGTTTTCCAGTATTACCACCGGATACATAAATGCCACAGACACATAATTGGGTGAACCTTTTCAGATTGTGACTCAGCTTTGCTAAAGTCCCCAATTAGAGGTGTCCAGGGTTCTTAAGCACACTCTTTGTTTTTGCTTTGGACCTTGACTTTAACCGCTCAGTCTCAAGTTTTCACTTGACACCTACACACCACAAGCACATGGTTAGGGACAGCTTGGTTTAGCCGCTTAGACCAGGATTTTATTCCTTTAGGCCCTCCTATCCACTGATGCTCAAAGCCTTGGGATCCTTTTTATTTGCCCTTGCCTTTTGGTTTTAAGGGTTATTGGCTTTTTCTGCTTGCTTTTTCTTTTTCTTTCTACTACTTTTTTTTTTCGCCCCTTTTTTTTTTCTCTTTTTTTTTTCTGCAAGCTTTGTTCTTTGCTGCTTTTTCTTGCTTCAAGAATCATTTTTATGATTTTTCAGATTATCAAATAACATGTCTCCTAGTCATCATTCTTTCAAGAGCCAACATATTTAACATTCTTAAACAACAACTTCAAAAGACATATGCACTGTTCAAGCATACATTCAGAAAACAAGAAGCATTGTCACCACATCAATATAATTAGGCTACGTTCAAGGATAAATTCGAAACTCATGTACTTCTTGTTCTTTTGAATTAAAACATTTTTCATTTAAGAGAGGTGATGGATTCATAGGACATTTATAACTTTAAGACAAAGTTACTACTACTAATGATCATGTAATGAAGACACAAACACAGATAAGCACATAACATAGAAAACAAAAAACAGAGAAAGTAAGAACAAGGAATGAGTCCACCTTAGTGATGTCCTTGAGCTCTTCTATGTCTCTTCCTTGTCTTTGCTGCTCCTCCCTCATTGCTTTTAGATCTTCTCTGATTTCATGAAGGATGATGGAGTGCTCTTGATGTTCCACCCTTAGTTGCTTCCAATAATTGTGTGGAAGAAAATGTATCCCCTGAGGTATCTCAGAGATCTCTTGATTTGCAGTCAAATGTTCTACCACTGAGCTATAGACCCTTGATGGAAGCTTTTGTCTTCCCTTTCCTCTTTCTAGAGGTTTCTTCTGGCCTTAAGTGCCATCAATGGTTATGGAAAAAACAAAAAAAGCTATGCTTTGACCACACCAAACTTAGAATGTTGCTCGCCCCGAGCAAAAGAAGAAAGAATAGAAGAAGAAGATATGGAGGAGATGGATGAGAGTGTGTATTCGGCCATATGGGTGGGATTGGGTGAGAGAGAGAGAGAGATGTTGAATTTTGAAGGTAGTGGGTGTATGGATGTGAGTGGTAAAGGGTTAATAGGGAAGGGTGTTTATTGGGAATAGAGGATGATTGAGAAGAGAGAAGAGAGTGAGTGGAGGTAGGTGGGGATCCTGTGAGGTCCACAGATCCTGAGGTGTCAAGGCATTTACATCCCTGCACCAATTTAGGCATGCAAAATGCCCTTGCACACAACTCTGGGCGTTCAGCGCCAGGTTGGTGCCCATTTTGGGCGTTCAACGCCCCTTTGCTGCCATTTCTGGCGTTGAACGCCAGAACCATGCTTGTTCTGGGCGTTCAGCGCCAGGATGCTCCCATTCTGGGCGTTCAGCACCAGAACTATGCTCTGTTCTGGCGTTTGAACGCCAGACAGATGCTCCTCCAGGGTGTGATTTTTCTTCTGCTGTTTTTGATTCCGTTTTTGATTTTTTTGTTTATTTTGTGACTCCACATGATCATGAACCTAAGAAAACATGAAAAACAATAAAAATAAGAATTAGATAAACATTGGGTTGCCTCCCAACAAGCGCTTCTTTAATGTCAATAGCTTGACAGTGGGCTCTCATGGAGCCTCACAGATGTGCAGAGCTTTGTTGAGACTCTCCAACACCAAACTTAGAGTTTGGATATGGGAGTTCAACACCAAACTTAGAGTTTGGTTGTGGCCTCCCAACACCAAACTTAGAGTTTGACTGTGGGGGCTCTGGTTGACTCTGCTTGGAGAGAAGCTTTTTCTGCTTCCTCTCCATGGTTGTAGAGGGAGATCTTTGAGTTTTAAACACAAGGGAGTTCTCATTCCATTGAAGGAATATTTCACCTCTGTCAACATCAATCACAGCTCTTGCTGTGGCCAGGAAAGGTCTTCCTAGGATGATGGATTCATCCTCTTCCTTTCCAGTATCCAGGACTATGAAATCAGCAGGGATGTAAAGGCCTTCAACCTTTACTAGCACGTCCTCTACTTGTCCATAAGCCTGTTTTCTAAAGCTGTCTGCCATCTCTAATGAGATTTTAGCAGCTTGCACTCCATAGATTCCCAGTTTCTCTATTACAGAGAGGGGCATGAGGTTTATTCCTGAACCAAGGTCACACAGAGCCTTAAAGATCATGGTGCCTATGGTACAGGGTATTATGAACTTTCCAGGATCCTGTCTCTTCTGAGGCAATGTCAGTTGATCCAGATCACTTAGTTCATTGATGAACAAGGGAGGTTCAACTTCCCAAGTATCAATGCCAAATAATTTGGCATTCAGCTTCATGATTGCACCAAGAAACTTGGCAGTTTGCTCTTCAGTAACATCCTCATTCTCTTCAGAAGAGGAGTACTCATCAGAGCTCATGAAGGGCATAAGGAGGTTTAATGGAATCTCTATGGTCTCTAGATGAGCCTCAGAGTCCTTTGGTTCCTCAGAGGGAGGCTCCTTATTGATCACTGGACGTCCCAGGAGGTCTTCCTCCTTGGGATTCACGTCCTCTCCTCTCCTCATAGGTTCGGCCATGGCGCTTATGTCAATGGCCTTGCACTCTCCTTTTGGATTCTCTTCTGTATTGCTTGGGAGAGTACTAGGAGGGATTTCAGTGATCCTTTTACTCAGCTGGCCCACTTGTGCTTCCAGATTTCTAATGGAAGACCTTGTTTCATTCATGAAACTTACAGTGGCTTTAGATAGATCAGAGACTAAATTTGCTAAATTAGAAGCATTTTGTTCAGAGTTCTCTGTCTGTTGCTGAGTTGATGATGGAAAAGGCTTGCTGTTGCTAAACCTGTTTCTTCCACCATTACTAAAGCCTTGTTGGGGCTTTTGATCCTTCCATGAGAAATTTGGATGATTTCTCCATGTTGAGTTATAGGTGTTTCCATAAGGTTCACCTAAGTAATTTACCTCTGCTATTGCAGGGTTCTCAGGATCATAAGCTTCTTCTTCAGAAGATGCCTCTTGAGTACTGTTGGATGCAGCTTGCATTCCATGCAGCCTCTGAGAGATCATATTGACTTGCTGAGTCAATATTTTATTCTGAGCCAATATGGCATTCAGAGTATCAACTTCAAGAACTCCCTTCTTCATAGGCGTCCCATTACTCACAGGATTCCTTTCAGAAGTGTACATGAACTGGTTATTAGCAACCATCTCAATGAGTTCTTGAGCTTCTGCAGGCGTTTTCTTTAGGTGAATGGATCCACCTGCAGAAGTATCCAGTGACATCTTTGATAGCTCAGATAAACCATCATAGAATATATCCAGGATGGTCCATTCTGAAAGCATGTCAGAAGGACACTTTTTGGTCAACTGTTTGTATCTTTCCCAAGCTTCATAGAGGGATTCACCTTCTTTCTGTCTGAAGGTTTGAACATCAGCTCTAAGCTTGCTCAGCTTTTGAGGAGGAAAGTACTTGGCTAAGAAAGCCGTGACCAGCTTATCCCAAGAGTTCAGGCTGTCTTTGGGTTGAGAATCCAACCATAATCTAGCTCTGTCTCTTACAGCAAAAGGGAAAAGCATGAGCCTGTAGACTTTAGGATCTACTCCATTAGTCTTAACAGTATTACATATCTGCAAGAATTCAGTTAAGAACTGAAAAGGATCTTCAGATGGAAGTCCATGAAACTTGCAGTTCTGCTGCATTAGAGAAACTAATTGAGGTTTCAGCTCAAATTTGTTTGCTCCAATGGCAGGAATGGAGATGCTTCTTCCATGTAAATTGGAATTAGGTGCAGTAAAGTCACCAAGCATCTTCCTTATATTATTATTATTTTCGGCTGCCATATCCTTTTCCTGTTCGAAAATTTCTGAAAGGTTATCTCTGGACTGTTGTATTTTAGCTTCTCTTAATTTTTTCTTCAGAGTCCTTTCAGGTTCTGGATCTGCTTTAACAAGAATGTTCTTGTCCTTGCTCCTGCTCATATGACAAAGAAGATGGCACAGAAAAAATAGTAATAATAATATGGATCCTTTATACCACAGTATAGGGATCCTTGTGTCAGTAGAAGAAAAGAAGGGAAGAAAATCTGAACTCAGAGAGAGAGGGGGTTCGGATTTTTAGAGAGTTGAAGGAAAGATGTTAGTATATCAATAAACAAATAGAAGAAGATGAGAGGGGGAAGTGAATTTTCGAAAACAATTTTTGAAAAAGAGTTAGTATTTTTTTTTCGAAATTTTTTTTTAAATAAAAAATAAAAATAATTAGTTAATAAAAAAGAAATTTTTGAAAAAGAGGGAAGATATTTTCGAAAATTAGAGAGAGAGAGAGTTAGTTAGGTAGTTTTGAAAAAGTTAAGAAACAAACAAAAAGTTAGTTAGTTAGTTGAAACAAATTTTGAAAAGATAAGAAGTTAGGAAGTTAGGAAGTTAGAAAAGATATTTTGAAAATATATTTTTGAAAAAGATAAGATAAGAAGATATTTTTGAAAAGATATGATTGAAATTAGTTTTGAAAAAGATTTGATTTTTAAAATCACAATTAATGACTTGATTCATAAGAAATCACAAGATATGATTCTAGAACTTAAAGTTTGAATCTTTCTTAACAAGCAAGTAACAAACTTCAAATTTTTGAATCAAAACATTAATTGATTATATTATTTTCGAAAAATTTGATATAAAAATAAGAAAAATATTTTTGAAAAATATTTTTTTAATTTTCGAAAATAACTAAGAATTTTGAAAAAGATTTGATTTTTGAAAAAGATTTTGAAAAAGATAAGATTTTCAAATTGAAAATTTGATTTGACTCATAAGGAACAACTTTGATTTTAAAAAATTTTTGAAAAAGTCAACTCAATTTTCGAATTTGATGAGAGAAAAAGGGAAAGATATATTTATTTATTTTTTTTTTTTTGAATTTTTATGATGAGAGAGAAAAACAAGAAAAATGATGCAATGCATGAAATTTTTAGATCAAAACAATGAATGCATGCAAGAATGCTATGAATGTCAAGATGAACACCAAGAACACTATGAATGTCATGATGAACATCAAGAACATATTTTTGAAAAATTTTTAATACAAAGAAAACATGCAAGACACCAGACTTAGAATTCTTTAATGCTTAGACACTAAGAATTCAAGAATGCATATGATAAACATGAAAAGAAACAAAACAAAAAAATCATCAAGATCAAACAAGAAGACTTACCAAGAACAACTTGAAGATCATGAAGAACACTATGAATGCATGATATTTTCGAAAAAATGCAAGATGCATATGCAAGTGACACCAAACTTATGATATGACTCAAGACTCAAACAAGAAACACAAAAATATTTTTGATTTTTATGATTTTCTAATTTTTTTTTTTTTGGATTTTTATTTTATGTTTTTCGAAAAATAATTTTGAAAAAGAAAATAAGGATTCCAAAATTTTTAATATGAATTCCAGGAATCTTACCATGTTAGTCTTAAAGCTCCAATCAAAGGGTCTGGCATGGCTTAACAGCCAGCCAAGCTTTAGCATATAATTACTGACATGACACGCCTGACATACTCATTCCCAAAGGAATAGACATGGCTTTACAGCCAGCCAGGCTTCAACATGCTTCATGAAATACTAGAATTCATTCTTAAAAATTTTGAATCTATAGAATAATTTAATTTTTTTTTTTGAAAACATTTTTTAATTAAATTTTTTTTTCAAAAACAGATGAGAGATTTTTGAAAGATTTTTTTTTTGAAAACAAAACGAAAAGAAAATTACCTAATCTGAGCAACAAGATGAGCCGTCAGTTGTCCAAACTCAAACAATCCCCGGCAACGGCGCCAAAAACTTGGTGCACGAAATTGTGATGTCCAGGCTCGAACAATCCCTGGTAATGGCTCCAAAGCTTGGTGCTTTGATCTTAATTCATAATTTTCACAACTTCGATACAACTAACCAGCAAGTGCACTGGGTCGTCCAAGTAATACCTTACGTGAGTAAGGGTCGAATCCCACGGAGATTGTTGGTATGAAGCAAGCTATGGTCACCTTGTAAATCTCAGTCAGGCGGATATAAAATAATCATGGAGTTTTCGAATATTATATAATGAAATAGGGATAGAGATACTTATGTAAATCATTGGTAGGAATTTCAGATAAGCGAATGGAGATGCTTTTCGTTCCTCTGAACCTCTGCTTTCCTGCTATCTTCATCCAATCAGTCTTACTCCTTTCCATGGCTGGCTTTATGCAAGGGCATCACCGTTGTCAGTGGCTACATCCCCTCCTCTCAGTGAATAATATGCTCACGCACCCTGTCACGGCACGGCTATTCATCTGTCGGTTCTCGATCATGCTGGAATAGGATTCACCCTCCTTTTGCGTCTGTCACTAACGCCCAGCACTCGCGAGTTTGAAGCTCGTCACAGTCATTCAATCATTGAATCCTACTCAGAATACCACAGACAAGGTTTAGACCTTCCGGATTCTCTTGAATGCCGCCATCATTCTAGCTTACGCCACGAAGATTCCGGTTAGGAGATCTAAGAGATATTCATTCTAGCTTGTTACATGTAGAACGGAAGTGTTTGTCAGGCACGCGTTCATAGGGGAGATGGTGATGAGCGTCACACATAATCATCACCTTCATCACGTTCTTGAGTGCGAATGGATATCTTAGAAGAGAAATAAGAAGAATTGAATAGAAAACAGTAGTACTTGCATTAATCTTTGAGGAACAGCAGAGCTCCACACCTTAATCTATGGAGTGTAGAAACTCTACCGTTGAAAATACATAAGTGAAGGTCCAGGCATGGCCGAGATGGCCAGCCCCCTAAAACGTGATCAATAGTCTCCTAAGATGAACAATGGAATAAAACTGAGACCAAAGATTGTCAAAAAGACTAGTAAAAGGTCCTATTTATAATAAACTAGTCACTAGGGTTTACATGAGTAAGTAATTGATGAATAAATCCACTTCCGGGGCCCACTTGGTGTGTGTTTGGGCTGAGCCTAAGTGTTGCACGTGCAGAGGCCATTTGTGGAGTTGAACGCCAGTATTTGTGCCAGTTTGGGCGTTCAACTCTTGTTTTGGATCCTTTTCTGGCGCTGGACGCCAGATTTGGGCAGAAGGCTGGCACTGAACGCCAGTTTACATCGTCAATTCTTGGCCAAAGTATGGACTATTATATATTTCTGGAAAGCCCTGGATGTCTACTTTCCAACGCAATTGGAAGCGCGCCATTTCGAGTTCTGTAGCTCCAGAAAATCCACTTTGAGTGCAGGGAGGTCAGAATCCAACAGCATCAGCAGTCCTTTTTCAACCTCTGAATCTGATTTCTGCTCAAGTCCCTCAATTTCAGCCAGAAAATACCTGAAATCACAGAAAAACACACAAACTCATAGTAAAGTCCAGAAATGTGAATTTAACATAAAAACTAATGAAAACATCCCTAAAAGTAGCTAGATCCTACTAAAAACATACTAAAAACAATGCCAAAAAGCGTATAAATTATCCGCTCATCATGGCGTTAGTGCTAAAGTTATTGTGGCTAACGTTGCACTTGCTGCCTAGTTGGTGTTTTTGGGGCTTAAAAGATGCCTCTTGTTTGTGCTCCAATTTCATGCCCACTATAGAGTATTATATATCGTTGAAAAGCTCTGAATGTCAGCTTTCTAACGCAACTAGAATCACCTCAATTGGGCCTGTGTAGCTCAAGTTATGCTCCTTTGAAGTGGACATGGTCGCTGGCATAGTTGCCAGCGTTAATGAAAAATTTGAGTGCCAATAACGCTAGCGATCAGGGCTTCATTATTGCCAGTTTCTGAAGCTCAAACTTAGTGTCCACCCCATACTATTATATATTATTGGAAATCCCTGGATGTCTACTTTCCAATGCCTTTGGAAGCGCATCATTTGGAGCTCTACAACTCGAGTTACACTTCTTGGAAGGTGAAGAGGTCAGCTGGCCTTACTACAGGTTGATACCATGTTCATCTTTGCACTTTCGGGGCAGGTTTTCTCCCTCAAATTTAGTGTCAACCATATAGTGCCATATATTCTTGGAAATCTCTGGAATCCTACTTTCCAATGCCACTGGAATCACCTCATTTGGAGCTTTGTGGCTCAAGTTATGCGTGTTTGAAGAAGGCATGGTTAGGCTGCCAGGTGGGACTTTTGCCCACGTTAACTACCACGTTAACTAAGTTAACGTGGGAGTTAACGTGGCTCATAGTGGCTTGTGTGGGCTCATTCCAACGTTAGTGACAATGTTGGGTGTCACTAACGTTGGCGATCACCTCCCTTCTTCACGTTAGCCTCCACGTTAACTAGGTTAACGTGGGAGTTAACGTGGCTTATTGGGGCTTGTGTGGGTTCCTTCCAACGTTAGTGACAATGTTTGGTGTCACTAACGTTGTCGACCACCTTGTTTCTTCACGTTAGCTTCCACGTTAACTAGGTTAACGTGGGAGTTAACGTGGCTTATTGTGACTTGGCCAACGTTAGTGATAAAGTTGAATGTCACTAACGTTGGCTTCCCCTTTACTTCTTAACGTTAGAGGCCACGTTAACTAAGTTAACGTGGCAACTAACGTGGCCACTTATGAGCTTGGTCCAACGTTAGTGATAATATTAAGTGTCACTAATGTTGGCTCCATTTTCTTTCTTCAAAGTTAATGCCACTAACTTTTCTCACTAACGTTGGGGCTTTCCTTCCTTCCACGTTAGTGCCCACGTTAGTGTAACTAACGTAGCCACTAACATGGCTTCTTCTCTTCTTCTTTTAGCCTGAAATCAATCAAACAAAGTGCATCAAAGTCTTGTTCTTAATCATAGGATCATGCATCATCCAATTTATCATTAAATTCATGCAAAAATTCTCATGAAATCATGTAAAGTGCACAATGTATGCTTGAATCAAGATGTAAGTGAATATCTACCCAAAACTAGCTTATTTTCCAAGAAAATGCATGAAAATACCTTAAAAACAGTAAAGAAAAGGTCAGTGAAACTGGCCAAAATGCCCTGCCATCACAACACCAAACTTAAAGCTTGCTTGTCTCTAAGCAAGTACTGGAACAAAAGAATGATGAATGGAATGCCAAGAGAAATGAGTCATTCTTGTGGAAGTCATGTCCCTGGTTTTATGGTGGTTTCATGCATAGCAACTTAGGTTCATTCCTGGCTTTCAAACCTTTATCATGTCCTAAAACACTCACTTTGATTGCATCCCATGAGACTTTTATTCATTGATCCTTTTATTGTCATTTCAGGGTTTATTTGTGTTCTTAAGCTAAGTGCTTTGTAAGGGGGCAAGTTTTTAGAATAAGCTTTCAGCCAACACTCCCGAACCAGTTGGTTCAAGGTGCTGGGTGTTGAAGCACCCCTAAGGACTTACTTGCTCAAGTCTCTCCCCGATACATACACACCACAGGCATATGGTTTATTTATTTTCTTTTCTTGAGACCTTGGTGTCCAGCACCTCTTTGGGTTACTAAATGCTCTGTAGTGAGGGTTACTCTTGATAGTGGACTTTCAGCTGATAATCCCGGGTTAGTTAACCCAAGTTACCAAGTGATAAAGCACCCCAAAGAGCTTATTCATCCAAGTAGATCCCTCACACAGGAGCACCACAGACACATGCTTCAAGATTAAAACCATTGGTGCCTAGCCTTATTGCTTACTTTTTTTCTTTTATTCTTCCACTTTCATTATTCTTTCCCTCTTTCTTATTAGGATCTTCTTATTTAGCTAGTCTCATGGGGTGTGTCTCAAGCATAGTATTCATGACAGATAGTTGTCTTCCCACCCTTGTGGTTGAACCAACTTAGCTAACTTATGACCACACCACAAACTCATGAACTCATTCCATAGTATGAACTCCACTCTAGTCTTTTAAAAACACTCATTCTCCTTTTATTTGATTCAAAAGGACAAGCAAACAAGTAAGTAAGGAGATGATGCAGTAATAACATTCAGACTAGCAAACACAGCCCCAATCAACAAAAAGTTTAAAAGACAGAATTGACATGCTTATTCACAAGGAGAAAGCACACATACATACAAAGAACATAGAAGACAATCATGCAAATTAAAGTGCTGGAAATAAGTAAGAGGAGAAAGGAACTTTACCACCTTGTATTTTATCTTCATTGTTGTTGCCCTTTTCCTCCTATTCTTCCCCTTCCCACACCAGACATAGAATGATTGCTTATACTCAAGCAACAATTAAAACAGTGGTGACGGGGTTTATGATGGATCATGAATGTCATAAAATAAAGTGTGAGTATGCATGTGTTTCAGCAAGCAAGATTATGGATCACAACAAAAGTACAAGAAGTAAAACAGAGACAATTTTGATTGCATTAATAAGTGGTGTTGGCATGGTACTTTGCATGAAAGTTAAGTGGCAACACCAAACTTAGTGTGCCACTGTCAATCTAGAATGTTGCAAGTACCCAGTGAAGATTGAAATTCAAATTGTTGCATGGCAACACCAAACTTAGAGTGCAATCATATGCCAAATTATTGAAAGTAAACTAAGCAAAGCAAGGAAATGTTACCTACGGTTGGGTTGCCTCCCAACAAGCGCTCTTTTAATGTCATTAGCTTGACATGTTGTTCACGACTTTCTTCCTCTTCTTCCAGTTTGTTAAGAGGAATGACCTCAAGAGGAAAGAGGAGCCAGTTAATGCCCCTTGTTTTGAGTGCCTCTCCCCAGCAAGCCTTCTTCTGTTGTTAGCTTGAGTAAACTTGCTTGTTGGGGGTAGGGGTGGGATGGCTTTTGGTTGACCTTTTCTTCTTCATGAATATTGTCCTTCTTTTCTTGGTCACCATCCTTTTGTTAGTGTTCATATTAATTGCCTTTACCACCTTGATTTCAGGATTTGGGTATTGTATGATGGGTGGAGCATCTTCTTCATCAAGATCTTCTTGAATTGGTGGTTCAATGAACTCACCCTCTATGCAACTCTCTGTTTCGTTGGAGTGTGGGTTTCCTTGATTGACTTTCTCCCTTATTCTTGACCTTTGAATGAACTTCTCTGTTTCTGGAGAGAGTGAAGTGGTCTCTCTTTGTGATCTCAGCTCTTCAATAAATTGTTCTTCAGAATAGAGTTGTGCATTCTCCCTCAATTTTTCTTCATGGTCCCTTTTTTCTATTTTCTCCTCTTCGATTGTTTTTACTATTTCTTCAAGGAGGAGTTCTATCCTAGTAAGTCTCTCCTCTACTCTACTTCTTCTGAGTTCTTCAATGATGAGTTCCACCCTAGCAAGTTTATCTAAAGGAGGTTGGGTAGGTTGTAATGGTTGGGCTGGGTTGGCTTGTGAATGGAATTGGTTATTTTGTGGTTGTGTATTCTGAAAGTGGTGTGACTCTTGTGGGTAGTGGATTGAGTTTTGTGGATGGTGAAATGAATTGTATGAATTTGGGATAGACTTTTGTGCTGAGGCATACTCAAATGATGAAGAATTTAGGCATGTAAAACTTGGAGGTGAGATTGTATAATTGAGAGGTGATGGCTCTTGATGACTGGGGTATGAATGAGTGAAATCTCTTTGATTTTAATCTTCCCAGCCACAACTTGAGTAGTGATTAATTTCACCAAAATATGGACCATTTTGTGGCTCTGGAAAGTACCCCATTTCATGTTCTTGATACTCCCACCCACCATGAGCATAGTAAAGTGAATCATTATGTGGTGGTGGAAAGTTTCCCATGAAATATGATTGACTAAAATATGATGGATGCTCCTTTTTTTCCTGCAGAAAGCTTTGTCTCAAACAATAATCACCAAAAGAAATTGGAATCTCCATTGTCACAGATTAGGAAATTTCCAGTGAGGCAATATCACAAACAGTTAGTTAGCACAAGAAAATAAGAAACAAAAGAAAATAAAGACAAAAGAAAAGTATCTAATCTAGTAAATCAATCAACCGGTAGTTTGTTAATCACGATTAATCCCCGGCAACGGCGCCATAAACTTGATGCACGGAAAACTTGTCTCTCAACAAATTCCCCTTCGGCAAGTGTACCGAATTGTCGTCAAGTAAAACTCACAAAAGAGTGAGGTCGAATCCCACAGAGATTAACGGATTAAGGAATCAATGGTTAATTGATTATTCTAGTTAGACGAATCATATTGGAGTGATAAGCAGCAAAGAAATGTAAATTGCATGAAAGTAAAGAAAGCAATAAAGTGCAGAGAAGTAAAATGGCAAGAAAATAAAATGTAAGAACTAAAAAATAAAATGAACATTGGGATCAAGAGATATTGCAATCCTCCGGATCAAGTTCATTCTCATCTCTTCCTCAATCAATGCATTCATTGATCTCCTTAGAAATCTTAATTGATCGAATTCCAATTTCTTGGAATTCAATCTCTCAAATCTTGATCAATAGCTAATTCCTTGGTCAATTGCTCATGAGAAGAGATGAAGTATGGTCACCGATTATACCACATGCATTTCCCAAATCAAGTGTTGGAAAGATTATAGTCACATATCCATCCACACCCAATTTGGTCCAGCATGAGAAAGCATTTCTAGCATGATCTCTTCATTCCTCTTTCAAGGTTCAGAAGAGATCCAAGTATGAATAGTTTCTTTTCCAAGATAACTACCCAATTGGATGAAGATTGAAAGCTCTCAAGTAAAATCAAGAGGAAAGAAAGAAGAAGAAGAATAAGAACTACACTTAATCCATTGAATCACAATAGAGCTCTCTAACCCAATGTAAAGAGTTAGTTGATCATTGCTCTACAAAAATAGAAATAAAAGAAAGTACAGAAAAATAAAGATGAAGATTCAAACTGAAATTTAAAATTCAACATTCATAAATGAAAATTACAACTAAAAGAAAGAGAAGGAAAAGTGTGTGAGGGGAGGGAGTCCGAAGACCCCTCTTCAATCCCCCATTCCAGAATTCCCCCTTTTCCAAGCTTTTTTTCAATGTAAAGACTAAGGCCTTTATATAGGCTCTCCTAAATTACAAAATGAAATTAAAAGCAAATTACAATTAAATGAAAATTCCTATTCTAGATGCTTCTTGTGGTCTTGATTGGTTGACAATTGTGGGCTTGCTTGCTTGAGCTTTGAAGTGGACTTGAGAGAGAGTGAGTCAAGTTGAGGTCCAGGTGCTAAAGTTAGTGCTAAAGTTAGCCACACTAACACTACAAGTGTGGCGTTAGTGCTAAAGTTATTGTGGCTAACGTTGCACTTGCTGCCCAGTTGATGTTTTTGGGGCTTAAAAGATGCCTCTTGTTTGTGCTCCAATTTCATGCCCACTATAGAGTATTATATATCGTTGGTAGGCTCTGAATGTCAGCTTTCTAACGCAACTGGAATCACTTCAATTGGATCTCTGTAGCTCAAGTTATGCTCCTTTGAAGTGGACATGGTCTCTGGCATAGTTGCCAGCGTTAATGAAAAATTTGAGTGCCAATAACGCTAGCGATCAGGGCTTCATTATTGCCAGTTTCTGAAGCTCAAACTTAGTGTCCACCCCATACTATTATATATTGTTGGAAAGCCCTGGATGTCTACTTTCTAATGCCTTTAGAAGCGCATCATTTGGAGCTCTACAACTCGAGTTACACTTCTTGGAATGTGAAGAGGTCAGCTGGCCTTACTACAGGTTGATACCATGTTCATCTTTGCACTTTCGGGGCAGGTTTTCTCCCTCAAATTTAGTGTCAACCATATAGTGCCATATATGAGTGGAAATCTCTGGAATCCTACTTTTCAATGCCACTGGAATCACCTCATTTGGAGCTTTGTGGCTCAAGTTATGCGTGTTCGAAGAAGGCATGGTTAGGCTGCCAGGTGGGACTTTTCCCACGTTAACTACCACGTTAACTAAGTTAACGTGGGAGTTAACGTGGCTCATAGTGGCTTGTGTGGGCTCATTCCAATGTTAGTGACAATGTTGGGTGTCACTAACGTTGGCGATCACCTCCCTTCTTCACGTTAGCCTCCACGTTAACTAGGTTAACGTGGGAGTTAACGTGGCTTATTGGGGCTTGTGAGGGTTCCTTCCAACATTAGTGGCAATGTTTGGTGTTACTAACGTTGTCGACCACCTTGTTTCTTCACGTTAGCTTCCACGTTAACTAGGTTAACGTGGGAGTTAACGTGGCTTATTGTGACTTGGCCAACGTTAGTGATAAAGTTGAATGTCACTAACGTTGGCTTCCCCTTTACTTCTTAACGTTAGAGGCCACGTTAACTAAGTTAACGTGGCAACTAACGTGGCCACTTATGAGCTTGGTCCAACGTTAGTGATAATGTTAAGTGTCACTAACGTTGGCTCCATTTCCTTTCTTCAAAGTTAATGCCACTAACTTTTCTCACTAACGTTGGGGCTTTCCTTCCTTCCACGTTAGTGCCCACGTTAGTGTAACTAACGTAGCCACTAACGTGGCTTCTTCTCTTCTTCTTTTGGCCTGAAATCAATCAAACAAAGTGCATCAAAGTCTTGCTCTTAATCATGGGATCATGCATCATCCAATTTATCATTAAATTCATGCAAAAATTCTCATGAAATCATGTAAAGTGCACAATGTATGCTTGAATCAAGATGTAAGTGAATATCTACCCAAAACTAGCTTATTTTCCAAGAAAATGCATGAAACTACCTTAAAAATAGTAAAGAAAAGGTCAGTGAAACTGGCTAAAATGTCCTGGCATCAATGCACGACAGAGGGATAGTCCAATGGTTAGCTACCAGGACTTGTCGGGTTGGCTTTATAACCGACATATGAGACTCATCAGCCATAGGGCAGGCATACATCATTTGTATATGTTTGAATTGTTTGGGTTTGCCTATTTGTTTTGGATTGCTATATCATATATGCTCTGTTACCTGATTATGTACTACTTGTTCTACTTGTACTTTAATTGTGTATTACTTACATATATTGCTTGTGTTTGTACAACTGAGAGGTCCCTCATGCTGGTGTCGGTGGACGCTGAGGGTTGTTCTTGATGAGATGAGTTGATGATGTAATTGAATAATGATGATGATTATTGAATGAGTTAATTTGAGTTCTCTGGGTAGACGCAGTGAAGTGATTTCACTTGTTCCAGGTAGAGAATGAGTTAAATTGAGTTCCCTGGGTAGACGCAGTGAAGTGATTTCACTTGCTCCAAGTGAGGATATGATGTATTGATATAGAGTTGCTGAGACAGAATAACTGGTGATGGTTTATTTATGATTCTGATTCTGATTCTGATTCGTTAGAGAGTTAGAAAGTTGGGAAACTTGAGGAAGATGAATTAGATTTAGCATTCTCTTATGATAGTTGCTTGTTTATGGATTAGCGAGAACATAGGGTGAATATTTGGTGAAAGAAAGTTTAGGATGCTTAGTGAATTTTTATTAATGCATTGTATTTATTTGGCACTTTTACCGTACTAGGAACCCATGGGTCGAGGGTTCTCATTCCGTATATATCTATTGTTTTTCAGATGCAGGTCCAGGTGCTCAGAAGTGAGCTGTGGTTCATCTGAGAGGTGGCGAAGATCTTTATATTCTCCACTTTATATTTTGCTTAGAATCTCTCAACCTTTATTTGGAAAAGCTTATATTATGTATTGGACTCTTTTGAACCTGCCTATAGAGGCTCTTATGTTTCTTTTGGGAGAGATTAGGAGATACTGTTGTCAACTACTTTCATACTGTACCCTAGCCGCCCTAAACTTCGCGGGCCGCGACTAGTTGCTATTTACTTATGTTATATATATCTATATATTGTCCTTCTCTTATTCTCCTAGATGCCTTTATCTGTATATCGCTCTCGACTTCACGCTTTATCTTTTAGTTGTCGATGCGTGAGTGATACCACTTCGCGATTTTATTTTTACTCTTTTCAGGCTTCTCGATTAATACCCCTTTCTATTTTACTTATAATTATGTAATAAAAATCCACCTTGAGGGTCGTACCACCGTAATATCATTGATTTATGACTCGAGAATAAGGATTTGAATATTAGGGTGTTACATTTTGATCCTTGTTTAAATTTTGAGCGTTGCGGTTTTGATTGAGAGAAAAGAACCATTTGCATTATTTAAGAGTTAGGGAAACACATATTTACACACAATCTAAATTGAAGGTCATTTTTGTTGAATTTGGACCAACTTGTATGAACTTGTATACCAAAAAGACTTGTATATATAGCACATCTCTAATAATATATATAACCTCCCTATATATAAATATAAGATGATATAAATGTTAAGAATAAAAGATTTTGTAATAGATAAAAAAAATTTGACCCTTCCCTCCCTATAATGTCTTCATTTTTTTATTTTAATTTTGAAACTTTTATATATGTTTTATTTTTTTAATGTGCCACATATTTCGAAAGAATTTGTGAAGATGGGTTATTTTAGTTTATTTTTTGATATATAACACATAGCTTTAAGAGATAATAGAATTAAAAGTACTCACAAAAATATCGTTTATAGATCAAATTATTTCGTAAATTAGATTTAATTTGACTGTTTATAGTTCTATTGTGTGTATTTAAGGTAAAAATTTTGTATAAATGTATCGCTATGCTATTAAATATGTTAATTTAATTAAGTTTATTTCTTTTTAAAAAGTGGAATAAAATAACCCGATTGAAGCGTAATAGCTTATAATGTCATTGTATGTCCTATAATAGGTCGCATTCTTCTATCCTTTTGGTAGTGATATTTAGTTATTAGAAAAAAACATTTACTAGGATTAAATTATAATCTTTTAATTATTATAATTTTCTATATATAAGAGTTTTAGGATTAAAAAAAAAAAGAGAGTTGAAATCATTTGACAAAGTAATTTAAATATGCTAACATACAGATAGATTTACAAAGGAAAATTCAAGTTCATTTCATTTGTGTTCTTTATTTTTACTTTGTAATATTTAACTTCAAAATTCTGTGAAGTTAATATATCTATATTTTAATGCTACTTCTTTAAATTTTTATTAATTTATTCTTTAGTTTGACAACGCACAACGTTTTAAAAGTTGATCATTTTATCGACAAATTAAAAAAAAAATTATCATTTGTACCCATAAAAAAACAGATGCTAACAAAAATGACAATTATGACCACAAAAGATGGCTTTTCTGTGCTAAGAGTACCCGAACGTTGGTTACACAATTAGTCTGTTAGGGTATTCTTGACATATAAAAACTATCTTTCGTAGATACAAAATTATCGTTTTATTCTTATATAGATACATTTGTCAGTATTTATATCTTTCATAGATACAAATGTTAATTTATTCAAAAAAAATCAGGAAAACAATTTGGTTGTGCATGGTCGGTACTCTAGAAACGTAAAATATATGAACTAGTTAATATATTTAGTTATATTGAAAAAGAAAGGGATACAATAATAAAATTGGAATAAACTATCCCATAGTGTTTTCCATCAAATGAAAAGAGAGTTTTTTTTGTTAACTATCCCACTATGTTCCTCACATTAATTCTAGGCACAACCTTAAACTATAATGGATTAAGATCTTTTAAAGTGATGAGGAGATTTGTAAAATAAGAAAGTAAGTATTTAATTATTATTAAATTAAAATAATAAAATTTATATAACATGAAATATACAAATTCAATAAATTAATATTTTATTTTATTATTTTACTAATTTTTTTATTTTAAAAAATTTAAATTCAAATCAGAAGATCTAACTTCATAACAAAAATCATACTCTAGTTAAGAATTAAATTAAACATATATTATGTTAAATAATTTAATCAAATATATTAAATTATCTAATTATTCACACCTATCAATCATCTTGACATGATGAAAATATCTTCATGAGAACAATCATTCAAAATAGTTCTCAATACTGATTAACTATACTCTGTCGCGCCATTTATTAACTAGCTAGCTAAGAAATGCTACCAATGAATTCATGGGGTTGTGGCGGCTCATGTAACATTCTACCACACAAAAATTTACGTTTAAGTCATAAAATAAAGATGGTGTAGTGGTATGCGAAATTGTTACTCAGGTTGTAAAATTTGTTGTTCATTCTCTCTCTAGCAATGGCGCTAACAAACTGGTGCACAATACCATGGTCCAAACATAACTTCACAACTTCGCACAACTAACCAGCAAGTGCACTGGGTCGTCCAAGTAATAAAACCTTACGTGAGTAAGGGTCGATCCCACGGAAATTGTTGGTATGAAGCAAGCTATGGTCATCTTGTTAATCTCAGTCAGGCGGATATAAAATGGTTATGGAGTTTTCGAATAATAATAATAAATAAACAGAAAATAAAGATAGAAATACTTATGTAATTCATTGGTGAGAATTTCAGATAAGCGTATAGAGATGCTTTCGTTCCTCTGAATTTCTGCTTTCCCGCTGTCTTCATCCAATCAGTCTTACTCCTTTCCATGGCAAGCTTTCTGTTAGGGCATCACCGTTGTCAATGGCTACATCCCATCCTCTCTATGAAAATGGTCCAAATGCTCTGTCACGGCATGGCTAATCATCTGGAGGTTCTCGATCATACTGGAATAGGATTTACTATCCTTTTGCGTCTGTCACTACGCTCAGCACTCGCGAGTTTGAAGTTCGTCACAGCCATCCCTTCCCAGATCCTACTCGGAATACCACAGACAAGGTTTAGACTTTCCGGATCTCAGGAACGGCCATCCATGGGTTCTAACTTATACCACGAAGATACCAATAACTCGGACTCGGTCCCCTGTATTAGATATCTAAGAGATACTCATTCTAGCTTGGTTGCATGTAGAACGGAAGTGTTTGTCAGGCACGCGTTCATAAGTGAGAATGATGATGAGCGTCACATAATCATCACATTCATCATGTTCTTGGGTGCGAATGGATATCTTAGAAGCGGAATAAGTTGAATTGTATAGAAAAACAGTAGTACTTTGCATTAAATCTTGAGGAACAGCAGAGCTCCACACCTTAATCCATGGAGTGCAGAAACTCTACCGTTGAAGATACATAAGTGATAATGGTCCAGGCATGGCCGAATGGCCAGCCCCCATGAAAGTCTAAGATAGCATAAAACTGATCAAAGATCTCTAATACAATAGTAAAAAGTCCTATTTATACTAAACTAGTTACTAGGATTTACAGAAGTAAGTAATTGATGGAGAAATCCACTTTGGAGGCCCACTTGGTGTGTGCTTGGGCTGAGCTTGAAGTTTACACGTGGAAAGGTCATTCTTGGAGTTGAACGCCAGTTTGTAACGTGTTTCTGGCGTTCAACTCTGGTTCGTGACGTGTTTCTGGCGTTTAACTCCAGACTGCGGCGTAGAACTGGCATTCAACACCCTTTTGCGTCATCTAAACTCGGCCAAAGTATGGACTATTAGATATTGCTGGAAAGCCCTGGATGTCTACTTTCCAACGCAATTGGAAGCGCGCCATTTTGAGTTCTGTAGCTCCAGAAAATTCACATTGAGTGCAGGGAGGTCAGAATCCAACAGCATCAGCAGTCCTTCTTCAACTTTTGAATCTGATTTTTGCTCAAGTCCCTCAATTTCAGCCAGAAAATACCTGAAATCATAGAAAAACACACAAACTCATAGTAAAGTCCAGAAATGTGAATTTAACATAAAAACTAATAAAAACATCCCTAAAAGTAACTAGATCCTACTAAAAACATACTAAAAACAATGCCAAAAAGCGTATAAATTATCCGCTCATCACAACACCAAACTTAAATTATTGCTTGTCCCCAAGCAACTAAAAATTAAATAGGATAAAAAGAAGAGAATATACTATAAATTCCAAACTATTAATGAAACATAGCTCCAATCAGATGAGCGGGACATGTAGCTTTTTGCCTCTTGAATAGTTTTGGCATCTCACTTTATCCATTGAGGTTCAGAATGATTGGCATCTATAGGAACTCAGAGTTCAGATAGTGTTATTGATTCTCCTAGTTCAGTATGTTGATTCTTGAACACAGCTACTTTATGAGTCTTGGTCGTGGCCCTAAGCACTTTGTTTTTCAGTATTACCACCGGATACATAAATGCCACATACACATAATTGGGTGAACCTTTTCAGATTGTGACTCAGCTTTGCTAAAGTCCCCAATTAGAGGTGTCCAGGGTTCTTAAGCACACTCTTCTTTTGCTTTGGACCTTGACTTTAACCGCTCAGTCTCAAGTTTTCACTTGACACCTTCACGCCACAAGCACATGGTTAGGGACAGCTTGGTTTAGCCGCTTAGGCCAGGATTTTATTCCTTTAGGCCCTCCTATCCAGTGATGCTCAAAGCCTTGGGATCCTTTTTATTTACCCTTGCCTTTTGGTTTTAAGGGTTATTGGCTTTTTGCTCTTGCCTTTTGGTTTTAAGAGCTTTTGGCTTTTTCTGCTTGCTTTTTCTTTTTCTTTCTATTTTTTTCGCCATTTTTTTCTGCAAGCTTTGTATTCACTGCTTTTTCTTACTTCAAGAATCATTTTTATGATTTTTCAGATTATCAAATAACATGTCTCCTTGTCATCATTCTTTCAAGAGCCAACATATTTAACATTCTTAAACAACAACTTCAAAAGACATATGCACTGTTCAAGCATTCATTCAGAAAACAAAAAGTATTGTCACCACATCAATATAATTAAACCAAGTTCAAGGATAAATTCGAAACTCATGTACTTTTTGTTCTTTTGTTTTTAAAACATTTTTCATTTAAGAGAGGTGATGGATTCATATTCACTACTTTAAGGCATAGACACTTAAATACTAATGATCATGTAATAAAGACACAAACATAGATAAACATTTAACATAAGAAAACTAAAAATAGAACATTTAAGAACAAGGAATGAGTCCACCTTAGTGATGGTGGCGTTTCCTTCTTGAAGAACCAATGATGTCCTTGAGCTCTTCTATGTCTCTTCCTTGTCCTTGTTGCTCCTCCCTCATTGCTCTTTGATCTTCTCTAATTTCATGAAGGATGATGGAGTGCTCTTGATGTTCCACCCTTAATTGTCCCATGTTGGAACTTAATTCTCCCAGGGAGTTGTTGATTTGCTCCCAAAAGTTCTGTGGAGGAAAGTGCATCCCTTGAGGCATCTCAGGGATTTCTTGGTGATGAGCTTCTTCATGCGTCTCTTGAGATCCATGAATAGGCTCTCTTGCTTGCTCCATCCTTTTCTTAGTGATGGGCTTTTCCTCATCAATGAGGATGTCTCCTTCTATGTCAATCCCAGCCGAGTTGCATAGATGGCAAATGAGGTGGGGAAAAGCTAACCTTGTCATAGTGGAGGACTTGTCAGCCACCTTGTAGAGTTCTTGAGGTATAATCTCATGAACCTCCACCTCTTCTCCAATCATGATGCTATGGATCATGATGGCCCGGTCTATAGTAACTTCAGACCGGTTGCTAGTGGGAATGATTGAGCGTTGAATGAACTCCAACCATCCTCTAGCTTAAGGTTCAGTCTTCTCAGTTGAACCGGTTTGCCTTTTGAGTCAATCTTCCATTGAGCTCCTTCCACACATATGTCCATGAGGACTTGGTCCAACCTTTGATCAAAGTTGACTCTCCTTGTGTAGGGGCGTGCGTTCTCTTCCATCATTGGCAAGTTGAACGCCAACCTCACATTTTCCGGACTAAAATCTAAGTAATTCCCCCGAATCATGGTAAGATAATTCTTTGGGTTCGGGTTCTTACTTTGATCATGGTTCCTAGTGATCCATGCATTAGCATAGAACTCTTGAACCATTAGAATTCCGACTTGTTGGATGGAGTTTGTTAGAACTTCCCAACCTCTTCTATGGATCTCATGTCGGATCTCCGGATACTCATTTTTCTTGAGTTTGAAAGGGACCTCGCGGATCACCTTCTTCTTGGCCACAACATCATAGAAGTGGTCTTGATGGGCTTTGGAGATGAATCTTTCCATCTCCCATGACTCGGAGGTGGAAGCTTTTGTCTTCCCTTTCCTTTTTCTAGAGGATTCTCCAGTCATAAGTGCCATCAATGGTAATGGAAAAACAAAAAGCTTATGCTTTTACCACACCAAACTTAGAATATTGCTCGCCCTCGAGCAAGAGAAGAAAGAAAAGTTGAAGAAAAAGAAGAAATGGAGTAGAGGGAGAGAGGTTGTGTTTCGGCCAAAAAGAGGAAGAGAGGGTTTTGTTGTGTGAAAATGAAGAAGAATGGAGAGGTTTATATAGTGAAGGGAGAGGGGTTAAGTTCGGCCATTTAGGGTGGGTTTGGGTGGGAAAGTGATTTTGAATTTTGAAGGTAGGTGGGGTGTATGAAGTAGGTTTATGGGGAAGGGTGTTTATTGGGAAGAGAGGATGAACATTGAGAAGAGGGAAGAGTATGAGTGGAGGTAGGTGGGGATCCTGTGGGGTCCACAGATGCTGAGATGATCCTGTGGGGTCCACAGATCCTGAGGTGTCAAGGAATTGCATCCCTGCACCAATTAGGCATGTAAAATGCCTTTGCATGCAATTCTAGCGTTTAAACGCCGAATTGATGCTTGTTCTGGGCGTTCAGCGCCCAGATGCAGCATGTTTCTGGCGTTGAACGCCAGTTCTATGCTTGTTTCTGGCGTTCAGCGCCAGCTTTCCTCAGTGTGCATTTCTGGTGTCTGAACACCAGGATGCTGCTTGTTTTGGGCGTTCAACGCCAGATCCATGCTCTGTTCTGGCGTTGAACGCCAGCCAGATGCTCCTTACTGGTGTTTAAACGCCAGTAAGTCCTTCCTCCAGGTGTGATTTTTCTTTTGCTGTTTTTGATTCTGTTTTTGATTTTTCTATTTATTTTGTGACTCCACATGATCATGAACCTAATAAAACATGAAAGAACAATAAAAATAAAAATAGAATTAGATAAATAAAAATTGAGTTGCCTCCCAACAAGCGCTTCTTTAATGTCAATAGCTTGACAGTGGGCTCTCATGGAGCCTCACAGATGTTCAGAGCATTGTTGAGACTCCCCAACACCAAACTTAGAGTTTGACTGTGGGGGCTCTGGTTGACTCTGCAGTGAGAGAAGCTTACTGTGCCTCTTTTCCATGTTTACAGAAGGGTATCCTTGAGTTTTAAACACAAGGGAGTCTTCATTTAATTGAAGGACTAGTTCACCTCTGTCAACATCAATCACAGCTCTTGCTGTGGTTAGGAAGGGTCTTCCAAGGATGATGGATTCATCCTCATCCTTCCCAGTGTCTAGGATTATGAAATCAGCAGGGATGTAAAGGCCTTCAACCTTTACTACTATGTCCTCTACTTGTCCATAAGCCTGTTTTCTGGAATTGTCTGCCATCTCTAATGAGATTTTAGCAGCTTGTACCTCAAAGATTCCCAGTTTCTCC
This sequence comes from Arachis hypogaea, assembly GCF_003086295.3. Lineage (NCBI taxonomy): Eukaryota > Viridiplantae > Streptophyta > Magnoliopsida > Fabales > Fabaceae > Arachis > Arachis hypogaea. The sequence goes on along the minus strand of NC_092047.1, from coordinate 31,078,019 downwards.
ATTACAGAGAGTGGCATGAGGTTTATTCCTGACCCAAGGTCACATAGAGCCTTCTCAAAGGTCATGGTGCCTATGGTACAAGGTATTAGAAACTTTCCATGATCCTGTTTCTTCTGAGGCAGTCTCAGTTGATCCAATGCATTTAGTTCATTGGTGAACAGGGGAGGTTCATCTCCCCAAGTCGCTTTACAAATAAATTGGCATTCAGCTTTATGATTGCACCAAGGAACTTGGCAACTTGCTCTTCAGTAACATCCTCATTCTCTTCAGAAGAGGAATACTCATCAGATCTCATGAATGGCATAAGGAGGTTCAATGGAATCTCTATGGTCTCTAGATGAGTCTCAGATTCCTTTGGTTCCTCAGAGGGAAACTCCTTATTGATCACTGGACGTCCCAGGAGGTCTTCCTCCATGGGATTCACGTCCTCCCCTTCTCTTGTGGGTTCGGCCATGATGGTCAATTCAATGGCCTTGCATTCTCCTTTTGGATTTTTTTCTGTATTGCTTGGGAGACCACTAGGAGGGGTTTTAGTGATCTTCTTACTCAGCTGGCCCACTTGTGCCTCCAAATTTCTAATGGAGGACCTTGTTTCATTCATGAAACTCAGAGTGGCCTTAGATAGATCAGAGACTAAGTTTGCTAAATTAGAGGTACTTTGTTCAGAGTTCTCTGTTTGTTGCTGAGTGGATGATGGAAAAGGCTTGCTATTGCTAAACCTGTTTCTTCCACCATTATTAAAGCCTTGTTGAGGCTTTTGTTGATCCTTCCATGAGAGATTTGGGTGATTTCTCCATGAGGGATTATAGGTGTTTCCATATGGTTCACCCATGTAATTCACCTCTGCTATTGCAGGGTTTTCAGGATCATAAGCCTCTTCTTCAGAAGATGCCTCTTGAGTACTGTTGGATGCAACTTGCTTTCCATTCAGACTCTGAGAAATCATATTGACTTGCTGAGTCAATATTTTGTTCTGAGCCAATATGGCATTCAGAGTATCAATTTCAAGAACTCCCTTCTTCTGAGGCGTCCCATTACTCGTAGGATTCCTCTCAGAAGTGTACATGAACTGGTTATTAGCAACCATATCAATGAGTTCTTGAGCTTCTGCAGGCGTTTTCTTTAGGTGAATGGATCCACCTGCAGAAGTATCCAATGACATCTTAGCTAATTCAGATAGACCATCATAGAATATATCCAGGATGGTCCACTCTGAAAGCATGTCAGAAGGACACTTTTTGGTCAATTCCTTGTATCTCTCCCAAGCTTCATAGAGGGATTCACCTTCTTTCTGCCTGAAGGTTTGAACATCCACTCTAAGCTTACTCAGCTTTTGAGGAGGAAAGAACTTGGCTAAGAAAGCCTTGACCAGCTTATCCCAAGAGTTCAGGCTATCTTTAGGTTGAGAATCCAACCATAGTCTAGCTCTGTCTCTCACAGCAAACGGGAAAAGCATGAGCCTGTAGACTTCAGGATCTACTCCATTAGTCTTAACAGTGTCACATATATGCAAGAATTCAGTTAAGAACTGAAAGGGATCTTCAGATGGAAGTCCATGAAACTTGCAGTTTTGTTGCATCAGAGAAACTAATTGAGGTTTAAGCTTAAAATTGTTTGCTCCAATGGTAGGAATGGAGATGCTTCTTCCATGTAAATTGGAATTAGGTGCAGTAAAGTCACCAAGCATCCTCCTTGCATTATTATTATTTTTGGCTGCCATCTCATCTTCTTGTTCAAAAATTCCTGTAAGGTTGTCTCTGGATTGTTGTATTTTAACTTCTCTTAGTTTCCTTTTCAGAGTCCTTTCAGGTTCAGGATCTGCTTCAACAAGAATGTTCTTGTCCTTGCTCCTGCTCATATGACAAAGAAGGGAACAAAAAAATAATAATAGGGATTCTTTTTACCACAGTATAGAGGTTCCCTTGTGTGAGTAGAAGAAAAGAAGAATAAGAATGTAGAAGAGAAGAATTCGAACTCAGAGGAGAGGAAGGAGTTCAAATTTTGGGGGAAGAGAAGTGTTAGTAGATGAATAAATAAATAGAAGGAGATGGAAGATAGGGAATTTCGAAAAAAATAAATTTTGAAAAGGAGTTAATGATTTTCGAAAATTAAGATAAAATTAAAATTAAAATTAAAAATTGAAACAATTAATTAATTAAAAAGAATTTTTGAAAAAGAGGGAGGAATTTTCGAAAATTAGAGAGGAAAGAGTAGTTAGGTGGTTTTGAAAAAGATAAGAAACAAACAAAAAATCAATTAGTTAGTTGAGAAAAGATTTGAAAATCAATTTTGAAAAGATGAGAAGATAAGAAGTTAGAAAAGATATTTTAAAAAAGATAAGATAAAAAGATATTTTTGAGAAGATATGATTGAAATTAGTTTTGAAAAATATTTGATTTTTAAAATCACAATTAATGATTTGACTCACAAGTAATCACAAGATATGATTCTAGAACTTAAAGTTTGAATCTTTCTTAACAAGCAAGTAACAAACTTGAAATTTTTGAATCAAAACATTAATTATTGATAATATTTTCGAAAATCATGATGTAAAATTAAGAAAAAGATTTTTGAAAAGTATTTTTAAAATTTTCGAAAATAAATAAGAAGAATGAAAAAGATTTGATTTTTGAAAAAGATAAAGTTTTTAAATTGAAAATTTGATTTGACTCATAAGAAACAACTAAATTTTAAAAAATTTTGAAAAATCAATCCAAATTTTCGAAATTTATGAGAGAAACAGGGAAAGATATTTTTTTGATTTTTGAATTTTTAATGATGAGAGAGAAAAACATGAAAAATGATGCAATGCATGAAAATTTTAGATCTAAACATGTGATGCATGCAAGAACACTATGAATGTTAAGATGAACACCAAGAACACTTTGAATGTCAAGATGAACATCAAGAACTTATTTTTGAAAAATTTTCAAGAAAAGAAAACATGCAAGACACCAAACTTAGAAATTTTTCATGTATAGACACTATGAATGCAAGAATGCATATGAAAAACAAGAAAAGACACAAAACAAGAAAATATGAAGATCAAACAAGAAGACTGGCCAAGAACAACTTGAAGATCATGAAGAACACTATGAATGCATGAATTTTCGAAAAATGCATAAAAAAAATTTAGAAAAAATACAATTGACACCAAACTTAAAAATTGACTCAAGACTCAAACAAGAAACACAAAATATTTTTTATTTTTATGATTTTATAAATTTTTTTGTATTTTTTTTCGAAAATTAATGTGAAAAAGAAAAATAAAGATTCCAAAATTTTTAATATGAATTCCAGGAATCTTGCACTCTCAGTCTAAAGCTCCAATCTGAGGGTTAGACATGGCTTAATAGCCAGCCAAGCTTTAGTATGCTATTACATGCATTGAAGTGATTAGTTGAATCCTCAGTCCAAAGGAATTTGCACATGGCTTTACAGCCAGCCAGGCTTCATCATGCTTCATGAAACACTAGAATTCATTCTTAAAAATTCTGAAGAAAAATGTAAAAATTTTTTTGAAAAGATTTATTTTTTTATATATTTTTTTTTCGAAAATTTATTTGAAGAAAAACGAAAACAAAGAAAAAAAAAATTTTTTTTGAAAAAGTTTTTGAAAACCAAATAAAAGTTGAAACAAGAAGAAAATTACCTAATCTGAGCAACAAGTGAACCGTCAGTTGTCCAAACTCGAACAATCCCCGGCAACGCTGCCAAAAACTTGGTATGCGAAATTGTTACTCAGGTTGTAAAATTTGTTGTTCATTCTCTCCCTGGCAATGGCGCCAACAAACTGGTGCACAATACCATGGTCCAAACATAACTTCACAACTTCGCACAACTAACCAGCAAGTGCACTGGGTCGTCCAAGTAATAAAACCTTACGTGAGTAAGGGTCGATCCCACAGAGATTGTTGGTATGAAGCAAGCTATGGTCATCTTGTTAATCTCAGTCAGGCGGATATCAAATGGTTATGGAGTTTTCGAATAATAATAATAAATAAACAGAAAATAAGGATAGAAATACTTATGTAATTCATTGGTGAGAATTTCAGATAAGCGTATAGAGATGCTTTCGTTCCTCTGAATTTCTGCTTTCCCGCTGTCTTCATCCAATCAGTCTTACTCCTTTCCATGGCAAGCTTTCTGTTAGGGCATCACCGTTGTCAATGGCTACATCCCATCCTCTCTGTGAAAATGGTCCAAATGCTCTGTCACGGCATGGCTAATCATCTGGAGGTTCTCGATCATACTGGAATAGGATTTACTATCCTTTTGCGTCTGTCACTACGCCCAGCACTCGCGAGTTTGAAGTTCGTCACAGCCATCCCTTCCCAGATCCTACTCGGAATACCACAGACAAGGTTTAGACTTTTCGGATCTCAGGAATGGCCATCCATGGGTTCTAACTTATACCACGAAGATACTAATAACTCGGACTCGGTCCCCTGTATTAGATATCTAAGAGATACTCATTCTAGCTTGGTTGCATGTAGAACGGAAGTGTTTGTCAGGCACGCATTCATAAGTGAAAATGATGATGAGCGTCACATAATCATCACATTCATCATGTTCTTGGGTGCGAATGGATATCTTAGAAGCGGAATAAGTTGAATTGAATAGAAAAACAGTAGTACTTTGCATTAAATCATAAGGAACAGCAGAGCTCCACACCTTAATCCATGGAGTGCAGAAACTCTACCGTTGAAGATACATAAGTGATAATGGTCCAGGCATGGCCGAATGGCCAGCCCCCATGAAAGTCTAAGATAGCTAAAACTGATCAGAGATCTCTAATACAATAGTAAAAAGTCCTATTTATACTAAACTAGTTACTAGGATTTACAGAAGTAAGTAATTGATGCAGAAATCTACTTTCGGGGCCCACTTGGTGTGTGCTTGGGCTGAGCTTGAAGTTTACACGTGGAGAGGTCATTCTTGGAGTTGAACGCCAGTTTGTAACGTGTTTCTGGCGTTCAACTCTGGTTCGTGACGTGTTTCTGGCGTTTAACTCCAGACTGCAGTGTAGAACTAGCATTCAACACCCTTTTGCGTCATCTAAACTCGGCCAAAGTATGGACTATTAGATATTGCTGGAAAGCCCTGGATGTCTACTTTCCAACGCAATTGGAAGCGCGCCATTTTGAGTTCTGTAGCTCCAAAAAATTCACTTTGAGTGCAGGGAGGTCAGAATCCAATAGCATCAACAGTCCTTCTTCAACCTCTGAATCTGATTTTTGCTTAAGTCCCTCAATTTCAGCCAGAAAATACCTGAAATCATAGAAAAACACACAAACTCATAGTAAAGTCCAGAAATGTGAATTTAACATAAAAACTAATAAAAACATCCCTAAAAGTAACTAGATCCTACTAAAAACATACTAAAAACAATGCCAAAAAGCGTATAAATTATCCGCTCATCACAACACCAAACTTAAATTATTGCTTGTCCCCAAGCAACTGAAAATCAAATAGGATAAAAAGAAGAGAATATACTATAAATTCCAAACTATCAATGAAACATAGCTCCAATCAGATGAGCGGGACTTGTAGCTTTTTGCCTCTTGAATAGTTTTGGCATCTCACTTTATCCATTGAGGTTCAGAATGATTGGCATCTATAGGAACTCAGAGTTCAGATAGTGTTATTGATTCTCCTAGTTCAATATGTTGATTCTTGAACACAGCTACTTTATGAGTCTTGGTCGTGGCCCTAAGCACTTTGTTTTCCAGTATTACCACCGGATACATAAATGCCACATACACATAATTGGGTGAACCTTTTCAGATTGTGACTCAGCTTTGCTAAAGTCCCCAATTAGAGGTGTCTAGGGTTCTTAAGCACACTCTTCTTTTGCTTTGGACCTTGACTTTAACCGCTCAGTCTCAAGTTTTCACTTGACACATTCACGCCACAAGCACATGGTTAGGGACAGCTTGGTTTAGCCACTTAGGCCAGGATTTTATTCCTTTAGGCCCTCCTATCCACTGATGCTCAAAGCCTTCAGATCCTTTTTATTTACCCTTGCCTTTTGGTTTTAAGGGTTATTGGCTTTTTGCTCTTGCCTTTTGGTTTTAAGAGCTTTTGGCTTTTTCTGCTTGCTTTTTCTTTTTCTTTCTATTTTTTTCGCCATTTTTTTCTGCAAGCTTTGTATTCACTATTTTTTCTTGCTTCAAGAATCATTTTTATGATTTTTCAGATTATCAAATAACATGTCTCCTTGTCATCATTCTTTCAAGAGCCAACATATTTAACATTCTTAAACAACAACTTCAAAAGACATATGCACTGTTCAAGCATTCATTCAGAAAACAAAAAGTATGGTCACCACATCAATATAATTAAACCAAGTTCAAGGATAAATTCAAAACTCATGTACTTCTTGTTCTTTTGTTTTTAAAACATTTTTCATTTAAAAGAGGTGATGGATTCATATTCACTACTTTAAGGCATAGACACTTAAATACTAATGATCATGTAATAAAGACACAAACATAGATAAACATTTAACATAAGAAAACTAAAAGTAGAAAATTTAAGAACAAGGAATGAGTCCACCTTAGTGATGGTGGCGTTTCCTTCTTGAAGAACCAATGATGTCCTTGAGCTCTTCTATGTCTCTTCCTTGTCTTTGTTGCTCCTCCCTCATTGCTCTTTGATATTCTCTAATTTCATGAAGGATGATGGAGTGCTCTTGATGTTCCACCCTAAATTGTCCCATGTTGGAACTTAATTCTCCCAGGGAGTTGTTGATTTGCTCCCAAAAGTTCTGTGGAGGAAAGTGCATCCCTTGAGGCATCTCAGGGATTTCTTGGTGATGAGCTTCTTTATGCGTCTCTTGAGATCCATGAATAGGCTCTCTTGCTTGCTCCATCCTTTTCTTAGTGATGGGCTTTTCCTCATCAATGAGGATGTCTCCTTCTATGTCAATCCCAGCCGAGTTGCATAGATGGCAAATGAGGTGGGCAAAAGCTAACCTTGCCATAGTGGAGGACTTGTCAGCCACCTTGTAGAGTTCTTGAGGTATAATCTCATGAACCTCCACCTCTTCTCCAATCATGATGCTATGGATCATGATGGCCCGGTCTATAGTAACTTCAGACCGGTTGCTGAAATGATTGAGCGTTGAATGAACTCCAACCATCCTCTAGCTACAGGCTTAAGGTTCAGTCTTCTCAGTTGAACCGGTTTGCCTTTTGAGTCAATCTTCCATTGAGCTCCTTCCACACATATGTCCATGAGGACTTGGTCCAACCTTTGATCAAAGTTGACTCTCCTTGTGTAGGGGCGTGCGTTCTCTTCCATCATTGGCAAGTTGAACGCCAACCTCACATTTTCCGGACTAAAATCTAAGTAATTCCCCCGAATCATGGTAAGATAATTCTTTGGGTTCGGGTTCTTACTTTGATCATGGTTCCTAGTGATCCATGCATTAGCATAGAACTCTTGAACCATTAGAATTCTGACTTGTTGGATGGAGTTTGTTAGAACTTCCCAACCTCTTCTATGGATCTCATGTCGGATCTCCGGATACTCATTTTTCTTGAGTTTGAAAGGGACCTCGGGGATCAACTTCTTCTTGGCCACAACATCATAGAAGTGGTCTTGATGGGCTTTGGAGATGAATCTTTCCATCTCCCATGACTCGGAGGTGGAAGCTTTTGTCTTCCCTTTCCTTTTTCTAGAGGATTCTCCAGTCTTAGGTGCCATCAATGGTAATGGAAAAACAAAAAGCTTATGCTTTTACCACACCAAACTTAGAATATTGCTCGCCCTCGAGCAAGAGAAGAAAGAAAAGTTGAAGAAAAAGAAGAAATGGAGTAGAGGGAGAGAGGTTGTGTTTCGGCCAAAAAGAGGAAGAGAGGGTTGTGTTGTGTGAAAATGAAGAAGAATGGAGAGGTTTATATAGTGAAGGGAGAGGGGTTAAGTTCGGCCATTTAGGGTGGGTTTGGGTGGGAAAGTGATTTTGATTTTTGAAGGTAGGTGGGGTGTATGAAGTAGGTTTATGGGGAAGGGTGTTTATTGGGAAGAGAGGATGAACATTGAGAAGAGGGAAGAGTATGAGTGGAGGTAGGTGGGGATCCTGTGGGGTCCACAGATGCTGAGATGATCCTGTGGGGTCCACAGATCCTGAGGTGTCAAGGAATTGCATCCCTGCACCAATTAGGCATGTAAAATGCCTTTGCATGCAATTCTGGCGTTTAAACGCCGAATTGTTGCTTGTTCTGGGCGTTCAGCGCCCAGATGCAGCATGTTTCTGGCGTTGAACGCCAGTTCTATGCTTGTTTCTGGCGTTCAGCGCCAGCTTTCCTCAGTGTGCATTTCTGGTGTCTGAACGCCAGGATGCTGCTTGTTTTGGGCGTTCAACGCCAGATCCATGCTCTGTTCTGGCGTTGAACGCCAGCCAGATGCTCCTTACTGGTGTTTAAACGCCAGTAAGTCCTTCCTCCAGGTGTGATTTTTCTTTTGCTGTTTTTGATTCTGTTTTTGATTTTTCTATTTATTTTGTGACTCCACATGATCATGAACCTAATAAAACATGAAAGAACAATAAAAATAAAAATAGAATTAGATAAATAAAAATTGGGTTGCCTCCCAACAAGCGCTTCTTTAATGTCAATAGCTTGACAGTGGGCTCTCATGGAGCCTCACAGATGTTCAGAGCATTGTTGAGACTCCCCAACACCAAACTTAGAGTTTGACTGTGGGGGCTCTGGTTGACTCTGCAGTGAGAGAAGCTTACTGTGCCTCTTTTCCATGTTTACAGAAGGGTATCCTTGAGTTTTAAACACAAGGGAGTCTTCATTTAATTGAAGGACTAGTTCACCTCTGTCAACATCAATCACAGCTCTTGCTGTGGTTAGGAAGGGTCTTCCAAGGATGATGGATTCATCCTCATCCTTCCCAGTGTCTAGGATTATGAAATCAGCAGGGATGTAAAGGCCTTCAACCTTTACTACTATGTCCTCTACTTGTCCATAAGCCTGTTTTCTGGAATTGTCTGCCATCTCTAATGAGATTTTAGCAGCTTGTACCTCAAAGATTCCCAGTTTCTCCATTACAGAGAGTGGCATGAGGTTTATTCCTGACCCAAGGTCACATAGAGCCTTCTCAAAGGTCATGGTGCCTATGGTACAAGGTATTAGAAACTTTCCAGGATCCTGTTTCTTCTGAGGCAGTCTCAGTTGATCCAATGCATTTAGTTCATTGGTGAACAGGGGAGGTTCATCTCCCCAAGTCGCTTTACAAATAAATTGGCATTCAGCTTTATGATTGCACCAAGGAACTTGGCAACTTGCTCTTCAGTAACATCCTCATTCTCTTCAGAAGAGGAATACTCATCAGATCTCATGAATGGCATAAGGAGGTTCAATGGAATCTCTATGGTCTCTAGATGAGTCTCAGATTCCTTTGGTTCCTCAGAGGGAAACTCCTTATTGATCACTGGACGTCCCAGGAGGTCTTCCTCCATGGGATTCACGTCCTCCCCTTCTCTTGTGGGTTCGGCCATGATGGTCAATTCAATGGCCTTGCATTCTCCTTTTGGATTTTTTTCTGTATTGCTTGGGAGAGCACTAGGAGGGGTTTTAGTGATCTTCTTACTCAGCTGGCCCACTTGTGCCTCCAAATTTCTAATGGAGGACCTTGTTTCATTCATGAAACTCAGAGTGGCCTTAGATAGATCAGAGACTAAGTTTGCTAAATTAGAGGTACTTTGTTCAGAGTTCTCTGTTTGTTGCTGAGTGGATGATGGAAAAGGCTTGCTATTGCTAAACCTGTTTCTTCCACCATTATTAAAGCCTTGTTGAGGCTTTTGTTGATCCTTCCATGAGAGATTTGGGTGATTTCTCCATGAGGGATTATAGGTGTTTCCATATGGTTCACCCATGTAATTCACCTCTGCTATTGCAGGGTTTTCAGGATCATAAGCCTCTTCTTCAGAAGATGCCTCTTGAGTACTGTTAGATGCAGCTTGCTTTCCATTCAGACTCTGAGAAATCATATTGACTTGCTGAGTCAATATTTTGTTCTGAGCCAATATGGCATTCAGAGTATCAATTTCAAGAACTCCCTTCTTCTGAGGCGTCCCATTACTCGTAGGATTCCTCTCAGAAGTGTACATGAACTGGTTATTAGCAACCATATCAATGAGTTCTTGAGCTTCTGCAGGCGTTTTCTTTAGGTGAATGGATCCACCTGCAGAAGTATCCAATGACATCTTAGCTAATTCAGATAGACCATCATAGAATATATCCAGGATGGTCCACTCTGAAAGCATGTTAGAAGGACACTTTTTGGTCAATTCCTTGTATCTCTCCCAAGCTTCATAGAGGGATTCACCTTCTTTCTGCCTGAAGGTTTGAACATCCACTCTAAGCTTACTCAGCTTTTGAGGAGGAAAGAACTTGGCTAAGAAAGCCTTGACCAGCTTATCCCAAGAGTTCAGGCTATCTTTAGGTTGAGAATCCAACCATAGTCTAGCTCTGTCTCTCACAGCAAACGGGAAAAGCATGAGCCTGTAGACTTCAGGATCTACTCCATTAGTCTTAACAGTGTCACATATCTGCAAGAATTCAGTTAAGAACTGAAAGGGATCTTTAGATGGAAGTCCATGAAACTTGCAGTTTTGTTGCATCAGAGAAACTAATTGAGGTTTAAGCTCAAAATTGTTTGCTCCAATGGTAGGAATGGAGATGCTTCTTCCATGTAAATTGGAATTAGGTGCAGTAAAGTCACCAAGCATCCTCCTTGTATTATTATTATTTTTGGCTGCCATCTCCTCTTCTTGTTCAAAAATTCCTGTAAGGTTGTCTCTGGATTGTTGTATTTTAACTTCTCTTAGTTTCCTTTTCAGTGTCCTTTCAGGTTCAGGATCTGCTTCAACAAGAATGTTCTTGTCCTTGCTCCTGCTCATATGACAAAGAAGGGAACAAAAAAATAATAATAGGGATCCTTTTTACCACAGTATAGAGGTTCCCTTGTGTGAGTAGAAGAAAAGAAGAATAAGAATGTAGAAGAGAAGAATTCGAACTCAGAGGAGAGGAAGGAATTCGAATTTTGGGGGAAGAGAAGTGTTAGTAGATGAATAAATAAATAGAAGGAGATGGAAGATAGGGAATTTCGAAAAAAATAAATTTTGAAAAGGAGTTAATGATTTTCGAAAATTAAGATAAAATTAAAATTAAAATTAAAAATTGAAACAATTAAATAATTAAAAAGAATTTTTGAAAAAGAGGGAGGAATTTTCGAAAATTAGAGAGGGAAGAGTAGTTAGGTGGTTTTGAAAAAGATAAGAAACAAACAAAAAATCAATTAGTTAGTTGAGAAAAGATTTGAAAATCAATTTTGAAAAGATGAGAAGATAAGAAGTTAGAAAAGATATTTTAAAAAAGATAAGATAAAAAGATATTTTTGAGAAGATATGATTGAAATTAGTTTTGAAAAATATTTGATTTTTAAAATCACAATTAATGATTTGACTCACAAGTAATCACAAGATATGATTCTAGAACTTAAAGTTTGAATCTTTCTTAACAAGCAAGTAACAAACTTGAAATTTTTGAATCAAAACATTAATTATTGATAATATTTTCGAAAATCATGATGTAAAATTAAGAAAAAGATTTTTGAAAAGTATTTTTAAAATTTTCGAAAATAAATAAGAAGAATGAAAAAGATTTGATTTTTGAAAAAGATAAAGTTTTTAAATTGAAAATTTGATTTGACTCATAAGAAACAACTAAATTTTAAAAAATTTTGAAAAATCAATCCAAATTTTTGAAATTTATGAGAGAAACAGGGAAAGATATTTTTTTGATTTTTGAATTTTTAATGATGAGAGAGAAAAACATGAAAAATGATGCAATGCATGAAAATTTTAGATCTAAACATGTGATGCATGCAAGAACACTATGAATGTTAAGATGAACACCAAGAACACTTTGAATGTCAAGATGAACATCAAGAACTTATTTTTGAAAAATTTTCAAGAAAAGAAAACATGCAAGACACCAAACTTAGAAAATTTTCATGTATAGACACTATGAATGCAAGAATGCATATGAAAAACAAGAAAAGACACAAAACAAGAAAATATGAAGATCAAACAAGAAGACTGGCCAAGAACAACTTGAAGATCATGAAGAACACTATGAATGCATGAATTTTCGAAACATGCATAAAAAAAATTTAGAAAAAATACAATTGACACCAAACTTAAAAATTGACTCAAGACTCAAACAAGAAACACAAAATATTTTTTATTTTTATGATTTTATAAATTTTTTTGTATTTTTTTTCGAAAATTAATGTGAAAAAGAAAAATAAAGATTCCAAAATTTTTAATATGAATTCCAGGAATCTTGCACTCTCAGTCTAAAGCTCCAATCTGAGGGTTAGACATGGCTTAATAGCCAGCCAAGCTTTAGTATGCTATTACATGCATTGAAGTGATTAGTTGAATCCTCAGTCCAAAGGAATTTGCACATGGCTTTACAGCCAGCCAGGCTTCAACATGCTTCATGAAACACTAGAATTCATTCTTAAAAATTCTGAAGAAAAATGTAAAAATTTTTTTGAAAAGATTTATTTTTTTATATATTTTTTTTTCGAAAATTTATTTGAAGAAAAACGAAAACAAAGAAAAAAAAATTTTTTTTTGAAAAAGTTTTTGAAAACCAAATAAAAGTTGAAACAAGAAGAAAATTACCTAATCTGAGCAACAAGATGAACCGTCAGTTGTCCAAACTCGAACAATCCCCGGCAACGGTGCCAAAAACTTGGTATGCGAAATTGTTACTCAGGTTGTAAAATTTGTTGTTCATTCTCTCCCTGGCAATGGCGCCAACAAACTGGTGCACAATACCATGGTCCAAACATAACTTCACAACTTCGCACAACTAACCAGCAAGTGCACTGGGTCGTCCAAGTAATAAAACCTTACGTGAGTAAGGGTCGATCCCACAGAGATTGTTGGTATGAAGCAAGCTATGGTCATCTTGTTAATCTCAGTCAGGCGGATATCAAATGGTTATGGAGTTTTCGAATAATAATAATAAATAAACAGAAAATAAGGATAGAAATACTTATGTAATTCATTGGTGAGAATTTCAGATAAGCGTATAGAGATGCTTTCGTTCCTCTGAATTTCTGCTTTCCCGCTGTCTTCATCCAATCAGTCTTACTCCTTTCCATGGAAAGCTTTCTGTTAGGGCATCACCGTTGTCAATGGCTACATCCCATCCTCTCTGTGAAAATGGTCCAAATGCTCTGTCACGGCATGGCTAATCATCTGGAGGTTCTCGATCATACTGGAATAGGATTTACTATCCTTTTGCGTCTGTCACTACGCCCAGCACTTGCGAGTTTGAAGTTCGTCACAGCCATCCCTTCCCAGATCCTACTCGGAATACCACAGACAAGGTTTAGACTTTCCGGATCTCAGGAATGGCCATCCATGGGTTCTAACTTATACCACGAAGATACTAATAACTCGGACTCGGTCCCCTGTATTAGATATCTAAGAGATACTCATTCTAGCTTGGTTGCATGTAGAACGGAAGTGTTTGTCAGGCACGCATTCATAAGTGAGAATGATGATGAGCGTCACATAATCATCACATTCATCATGTTCTTGGGTGCGAATGGATATCTTAGAAGCGGAATAAGTTGAATTGAATAGAAAAATAGTAGTACTTTGCATTAAATCATGAGGAACAGCAGAGCTCCACACCTTAATCCATGGAGTGCAGAAACTCTACCGTTGAAGATACATAAGTGATAATGGTCCAGGCATGGCCGAATGGCCAGCCCCCATGAAAGTCTAAGATAGCATAAAACTAATCAAAGATCTCTAATTCAATAGTAAAAAGTCCTATTTATACTAAACTAGTTACTAGGGTTTACAGAAGTAAGTAATTGATGCAGAAATCCACTTCCGGGGCCCACTTGGTGTGTGCTTGGGCTGAGCTTGAAGTTTACACGTGGAGAGGTCATTCTTGGAGTTGAACGCCAGTTTGTAACGTGTTTCTGGCATTCAACTCTGGTTCGTGACGTGTTTCTGGCGTTTAACTCCAGACTGTAGCGTAGAACTGGCGTTCAACGCCCTTTTTCGTCGTCTAAACTCGGCCAAAGTATAGACTATTACATATTGCCGGAAAGCCCTGGATGTCTACTTTCCAACGCAATTGGAAGCGCGCCATTTTGAGTTCTGTAGCTCCAGAAAATTCACTTTGAGTGCAGGGAGGTTAGAATCCAACAGCATCAGCAGTCCTTCTTCAACCTCTGAATATGATTTTTGCTCAAGTCCCTCAATTTCAGCCAGAAAATACCTGAAATCATAGAAAAACACACAAACTCATAGTAAAGTCCAGAAATGTGAATTTAACATAAAAACTAATGAAAACATCCCTAAAAGTAACTAGATCCTACTAAAAACATACTAAAAACAATGCCAAAAAGCGTATAAATTATCCGCTCATCACAACACCAAACTTAAATTATTGCTTGTCCCCAAGCAACTGAAAATCAAATAGGATAAAAAGAAGAGAATATACTATAAATTCCAAACTATCAATGAAACATAGCTCCAATCAGATGAGCGGGACTTGTAGCTTTTTGCCTCTTGAATAGTTTTGGCATCTCACTTTATCCATTGAGGTTCAGAATGATTGGCATCTATAGGAACTCAGAGTTCAGATAGTGTTATTGATTCTCCTAGTTCAGTATGTTGATTCTTGAACACAGCTACTTTATGAGTCTTGGTCGTGGCCCTAAGCACTTTGTTTTCCAGTATTACCACCGGATACATAAATGCCACATACACATAATTGGGTGAACCTTTTCAGATTGTGACTCAACTTTTCTAAAGTCCCCAATTAGAGGTGTCCAGGGTTCTTAAGCACACTCTTCTTTTGCTTTGGACCTTGACTTTAACCGCTCAGTCTCAAGTTTTCACTTGACACATTCACGCCACAAGCACATGGTTAGGGACAGCTTGGTTTAGCCGCTTAGGCCAGGATTTTATTCCTTTAGGCCCTCCTATCCACTGATGTTCAAAGCATTCGGATCCTTTTTATTTACCCTTGCCTTTTGGTTTTAAGGGTTATTGGCTTTTTGCTCTTGCCTTTTGGTTTTAAGAGCTTTTGGCTTTTTCTGCTTGCTTTTTCTTTTTCTTTCTATTTTTTTCGCCATTTTTTTCTGCAAGCTTTGTATTCACTGTTTTTTCTTGCTTCAAGAATCATTTTTATGATTTTTCAGATTATCAAATAACATGTCTCCTTGTCATCATTCTTTCAAGAGCCAACATATTTAACATTCTTAAACAACAACTTCAAAAGACATATGCACTGTTCAAGCATTCATTCAGAAAACAAAAAGTATTGTCACCACATCAATATAATTAAACCAAGTTCAAGGATAAATTCAAAACTCATGTACTTCTTGTTCTTTTGTTTTTAAAACATTTTTTATTTAAGAGAGGTGATGGATTCATATTCACTACTTTAAGGCATAGACACTTAAATACTAATGATCATGTAATAAAGACACAAACATAGATAAACATTTAACATAAGAAAACTAAAAATAGAAAATTTAAGAACAAGGAATGAGTCCACCTTAGTGATGGTGGCGTTTCCTTCTTGAAGAACCAATGATGTCCTTGAGCTCTTCTATGTCTCTTCCTTGTCTTTGTTGCTCCTCCCTCATTGCTCTTTGATATTCTCTAATTTCATGAAGGATGATGGAGTGCTCTTGATGTTCCACCCTTAATTGTCCCATGTTGGAACTTAATTCTCCCAGGGAGTTGTTCATTTGCTCCCAAAAGTTCTGTGGAGGAAAGTGCATCCCTTGAGGCATCTCAGGGATTTCTTGGTGATGAGCTTCTTTATGCGTCTCTTGAGATCCATGAATAGGCTCTCTTGCTTGCTCCATCCTTTTCTTAGTGATGGGCTTTTACTCATCAATGAGGATGTCTCCTTCTATGTCAATCCCAGCCGAGTTGCATAGATGGCAAATGAGGTGGGGAAAAGCTAACCTTGCCATAATGGAGGACTTGTCAGCCACCTTGTAGAGTTCTTGAGGTATAATCTCATGAACCTCCACCTCTTCTCCAATCATGATGCTATGGATCATGATGGCCCGGTCTATAGTAACTTCAGACCGGTTGCTAGTGGGAATGATTGAGCGTTGAATGAACTCCAACCATCCTCTAGCTACAGGCTTAAGGTTCAGTCTTCTCAGTTGAACCGGTTTGCCTTTTGAGTCAATCTTCCATTGAGCTCCTTCCACACATATGTCCATGAGGACTTGGTCCAACCTTTGATCAAAGTTGACTCTCCTTGTGTAGGGGCGTGCATTCTCTTCCATCATTGGCAAGTTGAACGCCAACCTCACATTTTCCGGACTAAAATCTAAGTAATTCCCCCGAATCATGGTAAGATAATTCTTTGGGTTCGGGTTCTTACTTTGATCATGGTTCCTAGTGATCCATGCATTAGCATAGAACTCTTGAACCATTAGAATTCCGACTTGTTGGATGGAGTTTGTTAGAACTTCCCAACCTCTTCTATGGATCTCATGTCGGATCTCCGGATACTCATTTTTCTTGAGTTTGAAAGGGACCTCGGGGATCACCTTCTTCTTGGCCACAACATCATAGAAGTGGTCTTGATGGGCTTTGGAGATGAATCTTTCCATCTCCCATGACTCGGAGGTGGAAGCTTTTGTCTTCCCTTTCCTTTTTCTAGAGGATTCTCCAGTCTTAGGTGCCATCAATGGTAATGGAAAAACAAAAAGCTTATGCTTTTACCACACCAAACTTAGAATATTGCTCGCCCTCGAGCAAGAGAAGAAAGAAAAGTTGAAGAAAAAGAAGAAATGGAGTAGAGGGAGAGAGGTTGTGTTTCGGCCAAAAAGAGGAAGAGAGGGTTGTGTTGTGTGAAAATGAAGAAGAATGGAGAGGTTTATATAGTGAAGGGAGAGGGGTTAAGTTCGGCCATTTAGGGTGGGTTTGGGTGGGAAAGTGATTTTGAATTTTGAAGGTAGGTGGGGTGTATGAAGTAGGTTTATGGGGAAGGGTGTTTATTGGGAAGAGAGGATGAACATTGAGAAGAGGGAAGAGTATGAGTGGAGGTAGGTGGGGATCCTGTGGGGTCCACAGATGCTGAGATGATCCTGTGGGGTCCACAGATCCTGAAGTGTCAAGGAATTGCATCCCTGCACCAATTAGGCATGTAAAATGCCTTTGCATGCAATTCTGGCGTTTAAACGCCGAATTGATGCTTGTTCTGGGCGTTCAGCGCCCAGATGCAGCATGTTTCTGGCGTTGAACGCCAGTTCTATGCTTGTTTCTGGCGTTCAGCGCCAGCTTTCCTCAGTGTGCATTTCTGGTGTCTGAACGCCAGGATGCTGCTTGTTTTGGGCGTTCAACGCCAGATCCATGCTCTGTTCTGGCGTTGAACGCCAGCCAGATGCTCCTTACTGGCGTTTAAACGCCAGTAAGTCCTTCCTCCAGGTGTGACTCCACATGATCATGAACCTAATAAAACATGAAAGAACAATAAAAATAAAAATAGAATTAGATAAATAAAAATTGGGTTGCCTCCCAACAAGCGCTTCTTTAATGTCAATAGCTTGACAGTGGGCTCTCATGGAGCCTCACAGATGTTCAGAGCATTGTTGAGACTCCCCAACACCAAACATAGAGTTTGACTGTGGGGGCTCTGGTTGACTCTGCAGTGAGAGAAGCTTACTGTGCCTCTTTTCCATGTTTACAGAAGGGTATCCTTGAGTTTTAAACACAAGGGAGTCTTCATTTAATTGAAGGACTAGTTCACCTCTGTCAACATCAATCACAGCTCTTGCTGTGGTTAGGAAGGGTCTTCCAAGGATGATGGATTCATCCTCATCCTTCCCAGTGTCTAGGATTATGAA
This sequence comes from Arachis hypogaea, assembly GCF_003086295.3. Classification (NCBI taxonomy): domain Eukaryota; kingdom Viridiplantae; phylum Streptophyta; class Magnoliopsida; order Fabales; family Fabaceae; genus Arachis; species Arachis hypogaea. The sequence continues at coordinate 31,060,085 of NC_092047.1, read as the reverse complement.
ATCAGCAGGGATGTAAAGGCCTTCAACCTTTACTACTATGTCCTCTACTTGTCCATAAGCCTGTTTTCTGGAATTTTCTGCCATCTCTAATGAGATTTTAGCAGCTTGTACCTCAAAGATTCCCAGTTTCTCCATTACAGAGAGTGGCATGAGGTTTATTCCTGACCCAAGGTCACATAGAGCCTTCTCAAAGGTCATGGTGCCTATGGTACAAGGTATTAGGAACTTTCCAGGATCCTGTTTCTTCTGAGGCAGTCTCAGTTGATCCAATGCATTTAGTTCATTGGTGAACAGGGGAGGTTCATCTCCCCAAGTCGCTTTACAAATAAATTGGCATTCAGCTTTATGATTGCACCAAGGAACTTGGCAACTTTCTCTTCAGTAACATCCTCATTCTCTTCAGAAGAGGAATACTCATCAGATCTCATGAATGGCATAAGGAGGTTCAATGGAATCTCTATGGTCTCTAGATGAGTCTCAGATTCCTTTGGTTCCTCAGAGGGAAACTCCTTATTGATCACTGGACGTCCCAGGAGGTCTTCCTCCATGGGATTCACGTCCTCCCCTTCTCTTGTGGGTTCGGCCATGATGGTCAATTCAATGGCCTTGCATTCTCCTTTTGGATTTTTTTCTGTATTGCTTGGGAGAGCACTAGGAGGGGTTTTAGTGATCTTCTTACTCAGCTGGCCCACTTGTGCCTCCAAATTTCTAATGGAGGACTGGTGCACGAATTGTGAATCACACTTTTCACAACGCGTACCACTAACCAGCAAGTGCACTGGGTCGTCCAAGTAATACCTTATGTGAGTAAGGGTCGAATCCCACAGAGATTGTTGGTTTGAAGCAATCTATGGTTATCTTGTAAATCTTAGTCAGGAAGTCAATTATGTTTATCAGTTGAATTGTGAATAACTGAGAGAGCATAAATTAAAGGTTACTTGTTATGCAGTAATGGAGAATATGTTGGAGTTTTGGAGATGCTTTGTCTTCTGAATCTCTGCTTTCCTCTGTCTTCTGATTCACGCACGCATGTCCTCCTATGGCAAGCTGTGTGTTGGTGGATCACCGTTGTCAATGGCTACCTTCCATCCTTCCAGTGAAAACTACGCTCACGCGCTCTGTCACAGCACGGCTAATCACCTGGTTGGTTCTCGATCCGGTTGGAATAGGATTTACTATCCTTTTGCATCTGTCACTAACGCCCAGCCTTCAGGAGTTTGAAGCTCGTCACAGTCATTCAATCCTTGAATCCTACTCGGAATACCACAGACAAGGTTTAGACTTTCCGGATTCTCATGAATGCCGCCATCAGTTCTAGCTTATACCACGGAGATTCTGATTAAGGAATCTAAGAGATACTCATTCAATCGTATATAGAACGGAGGTGGTTGTCAGGCACACGTTCATGATTAGAGGAAGGTGATGAATGTCACAGATCATCACCTTCATCACGGTTAAGCGCGAATGAACATCTTAGATAGGAACAAGCGTGTTTGAATGGAAAACAGAAATACTTGCATTAATTCATCGAGACACAGCAGAGCTCCTCACCCCCAACAATGGGGTTTAGAGACTCATGCCGTCAGAGAATACAAAGTTTTGATCTAAAAATGTCATGAGATCCAAAATAAGTCTCTAAAAGTTGTTTTAAATACTAAACTAGTAGCCTAGGGTTACAAAATATTAGTAGACTATGATGGATGATGCAGAGATCCACTTCTGGGGCCCACTTGGTGTGTGCTGGGGCTGAGACTTAAGCAATTCACGTGCAGAGGCCATTTGTGGAGTTGAACGCCAGTTTTATGCCAGTTTGGGCGTTCAACTCCAGCTTTTGATCCTTTTCTGGCGCTGGACGCCAGAATTGGGCAAAGAACTGGCGTTGAACGCCAGTTTACATCGTCTATCCTTGTGCAAAGTATGGACTATTATATATTGCTGGAAAGCCCTGGATGTCTACTTTCCAATGCAATTGGAAGCATGCCATTTCGAGTTCTGTAGCTCCAGAAAATCCACTTTGAGTTCAGGGAGGTCAGAATCCAACAGCATCAGCAGTCCTTTTTCAGCCTGAATCAGATTTTTGCTCAGCTCCTTCAATTTCAGCCAGAAAAATACCTGAAATTACAAAAAAACACACAACTCATAGTAAAGTCCAGAAATATAAATTTTTCCTAAAAACTAATAGAAATAGACTAAAAACTAACTAAAACATACTCTAAACTATATGAAATTATCCCAAAAAAGCGTATAAAATATCCGCTCATCACAACACCAAACTTAAACTGTTGCTTGTCCTCAAGCAACTTAGACAAATAAAATAGAAGACTAATAAGTTGAGAAGCAATAATATCTCAGAGTTTTTGAGTGAAGCTCAGATTCTAATTAGATGAGCGGGACTAGTAGCTTTTTGCTTCTGAACAGTTTTGGCATCTCACTTTATCCATTGAAGCTCAGAGTGATTGGCATCTATAGAAACTCAGAATTCAGATAGTGTTATTGATTCTCTTAGTTCAGTGGGATGATTCTTGAACACAGCTACTTTATGAGTCTTGGCCGTGGCCCTAAGCACTTTGTTTTCCAGTATTACTACCGGATACATAAATGCCACAGACACATAACTGGGTGAACCTTTTCAGATTGTGACTCAGCTTTGCTAAAGTCCCCAATTAGAGGTGTCCAGAGTTCTTAAGCACACTCTTCTTTTTGCTTTGGACCTTGACTTTAACCGCTCAGTCTCAAGTTTTCACTTGACACCTGCACGCCACAAGCACATGGTTAGGGACAGCTTGGTTTAGCCGCTTAGACCAGGATTTTAGTCCTTTAGGCCCTCCTATCCACTGATGCTCAAAGCCTTGGGATCCTTTTTATTTGCCCTTGCCTTTTGGTTTTAAGAGCTTTTGGCTTTTTCTGCTTGCTTTTTTTTTTTTCTGCAAGCTTTGTTCTTTGCTGCTTTTTCTTGCTTCAAGAATCATTTTTATGATTTTCAGATTATCAATAACATGTCTCATGTTCATCATTCTTTCAAGAGCCAACATATTTAACAGTCTTAAACAACAAATTCAAAAGACATATGCACTGTTCAAGCATTCATTCAGAAGACAGAAAGCATTGCCACTACATTTAACCAATTAGAATTTCTTTTATTAAACTCGAAATTTTATTGCTTCTTATTCAAAAGATCTACTATTTTATTCATGTTTAATGATGATGAGAAAAATAAACTATAGCTTAATTGGAGATAAAATCAAATAGATACTAATTACTATTATATGACTTCTAAGGTAAACTTTTTATAAGGACACTGTCACAGAGTTAAGGCAGAAATTGGAAATTAACAACCTTTATTCTGGGGGTATGGGGGTTCCTCTGATCCTTGGGATGCTTGGTATTACAGAAGACTTTTGGCGCTTCAGTTCCCTTAAGTCACGTCCCTGCTCCTCTTGTTCTTTAAGCATATGAGTCAGCATTTGACTGTGTTCCTTCTGTTGTTTTATTATTTGCTCCATAGCTTCCTGTAGCTTGGTGACAGACGTCTCAAGATATTCCCAATATTCCGCTTGAGGAATCTCTGGGAGGAATTCCTGTGCTCTCTTCTTGATAAGATCCTCCTGTGCTTGTTGTCTCTCCATTGATGCTTTGGTGATTGACTTTTCAATTAGGATATATTCAGTTATTCCCATCTTGACTCCAGCGTCCTTGCAGAGCAGAGAAATCACGCTTGGATAAGCCAACCTGGCCTCTTTTGAATTTTTGTTAGCAATCTTATAGAGCTCAGTTGAAATCAGCTGATGAACCTCCACTTCCTTTCCCATCATGATGCAATGAATCATCACTGCTCTTTTAACTGTGACTTCAGAACGGTTGCTAGTGGGCAACAGAGAACGCCCAATGAAGTCCAGCCATCCTCTGGCAACTGGTTTGAGATCCTCTCTCTTGAGTTGATTTGGGACGCCCTTTGTGTTGGTGGTCCACCTGGCTCCAGGGATACATATGTCCTCTAGAATCTTATCCAGGCCAATGTCTGCTCTCATCATCCTCCTGTTGAAGGAGTCTGGATCATCCTTTAGCTGAGGTAGCTTTAATATCTCTCTGATCTTGTCAGGGGTGGTATGAACAATCTTTCCCCTGACCATGGTCCGAAACTCGTAGCAGGCAGTTCCAGATAGTCTTTGCTTGTCAGTCTGCCACATATTAGCATAGAACTCCTGGACCATGTTCCTTCCTACTTTCGTTTCAGGATTAGCTAGGACTTCCCAGTTCCTGATTCGAATTTGCTCCTGGATCTCCGGATATTCATCTTCTTTCAGATCGAATCTAACTTCCGGGATCACTGACCTCAGACCCATTACTTTAAGATAATGGTCTGAATGTTCTTTAGATAAGAACTTCTCTTGATTCCAAAGTGGTTTTGGAACGCTCTCTTTCTTGCCTCTTGGAGTGGATTGTTTTCCTTTGGGAGCCATGATCTTAGTGATCTCGGATAAACACACCAAACTTAGAGGTTTGCTTGTCCTCAAGCAAAAGAAAAGAAAGGAGAGGGATAGAAGGAGATCGAGGTGCACTTGTTGATGGAGGAGGGGGGAGGCCGAACCCAATTTTAAAGGGGTGGGGGTGGGTTTTCGAAAAATTGGAAGAGATAAGATAAAAAGATTGAGTTGAAAAAGATAAGATAGAAGATAGAGTTTAATTTTGAAAAGATATGATAGATTTTTGAAAAAGATAACTCTGAATTTTGAAAAAGATAATATGGATATTTGAAAAAGATATGGATTAGTTGAAAAGATTTTTGAGTGAAAAAGATAGATTTGTTTTCAGAAAAGATTTTGAAAAGGGTTGGATTGAATTTGGAAAGATGGATTTTTTTTTTTTTTTGAAATTAAGGATTTTAGAAATCAGGGTTCTTGACATGTTCATGTAAAAATCATGCATTGAAGCATAAAATTTGAAATTAGAATGGAAATACGTGTGGGATAAATGGATTTGGCTCCTCCCTGTCTTCCTGGCGTTTGAACGCCCAAACACTGCTTGTTTTGGGCGTTCAGCGCCCAAATGCTGATCTCCTGGGCGTTCAGCGCCCATTTGCTGCCATTCCTGGCGTTCAACGCCCAGTGGGTGGCCATTTCTGGCGTTGAACGCCCAAATTGCTACCATTACTGGCGTTCAGCGCCCAGTGGATGCCCATTTTGGGCGCTGAACGCCCAAAATGCCCCTTTACTGGCGTTTTCTTGCCATTGAGCTCCCTATCTCTGTTTTGTGTGCAAATTCCTTCTGTACCCTGTAAACTTATGCAAATGATTCTTTACCTTAGTGTCAGTAAACTTTATATAAACAAATAAAAAAGAAAAATAGGGCAAAATGCTTAGAGGATTAATGCCCCATGGCTGGGTTGCCTCCCAGCAAGCGCTTCTTTATTGTCTTTAGCTGGACCTTGCTGAGCTTTTAATCTAGCTTCAGCCTTGAGCATTCTTGCTCAATGTTGCCTTCAAGATAATGCTTGATTCTCTGTCCATTGACAATGAACTTCTTATCAGAATCAATATCTTGAAGCTCCACATAACCATATGGTGATACACTTGTAATCACGTATGGTCCCCTCCACCGGGATTTCAGTTTCCCGGGGAATAGCCTGAGTCTAGAGTTAAATAACAGGACCTTCTGTCCTGGTTCAAAGATTCTAGATGACAGCTTTCTGTCATGCCATTTCTTTTATTTTTCTTTATAGAGCTTGGCATTTTCGAAAGCTGTGAATCTGAATTCCTCTAGCTCATTTAGCTGGAGCAATCGTTTTTCTCCTGCTAATTTGGCATCAAAGTTTAGGAATCTGGTTGCCCAGTAGGCCTTATGTTCCAGTTCCACGGGCAAGTGGCATGCCTTACCATACACGAGTTGGTATGGAGAGGTCCCTATAGGGGTCTTGAATGCTGTTCTGTAAGCCCACAGAGCATCATCCAAGCTCCTTGCCCAATCCTTTCTACGGGTATTTACTGTCCGTTCCAGGATTCTCTTTAATTCTCTGTTAGAGACTTCAGCTTGCCCATTGGTTTGTGGATGATATGGGGTGGCCACTTTGTGGCGAATTCCATACCGAACCATGGCAGAGTGAAGCTGTTTATTGCAGAAGTGAGTGCCCCCATCACTGATTAACACTCTAAGGACACCAAACCTGCTAATGATATGTTTCTGGAGGAACTTCAGTACTGTTTTAGTATCATTGGTGGGTGTGGCAATAGCCTCAACCCATTTTGATACATAGTCAACTGCCACCAGAATATAAGTGTTTGAATATGATGGTGGAAAAGGTCCCATGAAGTCAATTCCCCATACGTCAAACAACTCAATTTCCAAGATTCCTTGTTGAGGCATGGCGTAACCATGAGGCAGATTACCAGCTCTTTGGCAACTGTCACAATTACGTACAAACTCTCGGGAATCTTTATAGAGTGTGGGCCAATAGAAGCCACATTGGAGGACCTTGGTGGCTGTTCGCTCACCTCCGAAATGGCCTCCATATTGAGATCCGTGGCAATGCCATAGGATTCTCTGTGCTTCCTCTCTGGGGACACACCTACGGATAATTCCGTCTGCACATCTCTTAAAGAGATAGGGTTCATCCCACAAGTAGTACTTTGCATCAGTAACTAATTTCTTCTTTTGTATTCTATTGTACTCCTTGGGTATGAACCTTGCAGCTTTATAGTTTGCAATATCGGTAAACCATGGTGCTTCCTGAATGGCAAATAGATGCTCATCAGAGAACGTCTCAGAGATCTCAAGAAAGGGGAGGGACGTCCCTTCCACTGGCTCTATCCGGGACAGATGATCAGCTACTTGGTTCTCTGTCCCTTTTCTGTCTCTTATTTCTATATCAAACTCTTGCAGAAGCAATACCCATCTGATGAGCCTGGGTTTTGAATCCTGCTTTGTGAGTAGATATTTAAGAGCAGCATGGTCAGTATACACAATCACTTTTGATCCTACTAAGTATGATCTGAACTTGTCAATGGCGTAAACCACTGCAAGTAGTTCTTTTTCTGTGGTTGTGTAATTTTTCTGGGCATCATTTAGAATGCGACTGGCATAATAAATGACATACAGAAGCTTGTCATGCCTCTGTCCCAATACTGCACCAAAGGCATGATCACTGGCATCACACATTAGCTCAAATGGTAATGTCCAGTCTGGTGCAGAAATGACTGGTGCTGTGACCAGCTTAGCTTTCAGCGTTTCAAACGCCTGTAGGCACTTTGTGTCAAACACAAATGGCGTGTCAGCAGCTAGCAGATTGCTTAGAGGTTTTGCGATTTTTGAAAAATCCTTTATAAACCTCCTATAGAATCCTGCATGCCCCAGAAAGCCTCTGATTGCCTTAACATTGGCAGGTGGTGGTAATTTTTCAATTACCTCTATTTTTGCTTGATCCACCTCTATTCCCTTGTTTGAGATTTTATGCCCAAGAACAATTCCTTCAGTCACCATGAAGTGACACTTTTCCCAGTTTAAAACTAGGTTGGTTTCTTGGCATCTTTTCAGAACAAGTTTCAGGTGATCAAGACAGGAGCTGAATGAGTCTCCATATACTGAGAAGTCATCCATGAAGACTTCCAGAAATTTTTCCACCATGTCAGAGAAAATAGAGAGCATGCATCTCTGGAAGGTTGCAGGCGCATTACATAGCCCAAATGGCATCCTTCTATAAGCAAACACTCCAGATGGGCATGTGAATGCTGTTTTCTCTTGATCCTGGGGATCCACTGCAATCTGGTTATAGCCTGAATAGCCATCCAAAAAGCAGTAATAATCATGACCTGCTAGTCTCTCTAGCATCTGGTCTATGAATGGTAAAGGAAAATGATCCTTTCTGGTGGCTGTATTGAGCCTTCTGTAGTCAATACACATGCGCCACCCTGTAACTGTTCTTGTAGGAACCAGTTCATTTTTTTCATTATGAATCACTGTCATGCCTCCCTTTTTTGGGACGACTTGAACAGGGCTCACCCAGGGGCTATCGGAAATAGGATAAATAATCCCAGCCTCTAGTAACTTGGTGACCTCTTTCTGCACCACTTCCTTCATGGCTGGATTTAGCCGCCTCTGTGGTTGAACCACTGGTTTGGCGTTATCCTCCAATAGGATTTTGTGCATGCATCTAGCTGGGCTTATGCCCTTAAGGTCACCTATGGACCACCCAAGAGCTGTCTTGTGTGTCCTTAGCACTTGAATAAGTGCTTCCTCTTCCTGTGAATTTAAAGCAGAGCTTATGATCACTGGAAAAGTGTCACCTTCTCCCAGAAATGCATATTTCAAGGATGGTGGTAGTGGCTTGAGCTCGGGTTTAGGAGGTTTTTCCTCTTTCAGAAGAAAGCTCAGAGGCTCTTTCATGTCCCCTGAATCCTCCAAATCAGGCTGAACATCTTTAAAGATGTCTTCCAACTCTGATTCGAGACTCTCAGCCATGTTGATCTCTTCTACCAAGGAGTCAATAAGATCAACTTTCATGCAGTCTATTGATGTGTCTGGATGCTGCATGGCTTTGACAGCGTTCAACTTGAACTCATCATCGTTGACTCTCAGGGTTATTTCCCCCTGTTGGACGTCAATGAGGAATCGTCCAGTTGCTAGGAAGGGTCTTCCTAGAATGAGAGTAGCACTCTTGTGCTCCTCCATTTCCAGCACAACAAAGTCAGTGGGAAAGGCGAATGGCCCAACTCTGACAATCAGGTCCTCAATCACGCCTGATGGGTATTTAGTGGAACCATCAGCAAGTTGGAGACATATCCGGGTTGGTTTAACTTCTTCAGTTAAGCCAAGCTTCCTGATAGTGGATGCAGGTATCAGGTTGATGCTTGCCCCAAGATCGCATAAAGCTGTCTTGGTGCAATCACCTTCTAATATGCATGGTATCAGAAAACTCCCAGGGTCTTTAAGCTTTTCAGGAAAGCTTTTCAGAATGACTGCACTGCATTCTTCAGTGAGGAGAACTCTTTCTGTTTCTCTCCACTCCTTTTTATGACTCAAGATCTCTTTCATGAACTTGGCATAAGAAGGTATTTGCTCAAGTGCCTCTGCAAATGGAATCTTTATTTCAAGAGTTCTTAGATAATCTGCAAAGTGAGCAAATTGCTTATCCTGCTCCTCTTTCCGGAGTTTTTGAGGATAAGGTATCTTGGCTTTATATTCCTCAACCTTAGTGGTTAAAGAAGCCTTTTTAGAGGGGTTGTTATCAGCACTTGTGTGTGTCTGATCCCTCACTGGCAATTGAGTGCCAGAGTCAGCAGCTGGAGTGACGTTAAACGCCAGCTCACTGTCTGTTCCTGGCGCCTGAACGCCAGGAATGTGCCCATTTTGGGCGTTCAACGCTGGATTCTGCCCCATTTGGGCGTTCAACGCCAGATTCTTGCCCATTTCTGGCATTGAACGCCAATCCTGCCTTGTTTCTGGTGCTGAACGCCAGTTTTGGGCATGGTCTGGGCGTTCAGCGCCAGCCTTCCACCCATTTTCTGGCGTTTTAGTGCCAGAATTATTTTTCCCTGGGCTCTTACTGTCCTCAGGTGAATCTTTGGTGGGTCGCTCATTTCTTGAATTTTTGATGCCTTGAGGTGGGGTATTTAATGTTTTCCCACTTCTTAATTGAACTGCTTGGCATTCTTCTGCTATTTGCCTTGATAGCTGCTGCTTTGTTTGCTTAAACTGTTCGTCCATATGTATATTAGCTATCCTTGTCTCCTGTAGCCTGTCCTTGAATTCAGCTAGCTGCTTTGTTAGAAAATCCAATTGCTGATTGAATTCAGCAGCTTGTTTTACAGTACTGAATTCAGCAGTTACTGTTTTAACCTCTTCATTCATGGAAGGGTTGCTGCTTAGATACAGATGCTGATTCCTGGCAACTGTATCAATGAGCTCTTGAGCCTCTTCAATTGTCTTTCTCATATGGATAGATCTACCAGCTGAGTAATCTAGAGACATCTGAGCTCCTTCTGCAAGCCCATAGTAGAAGATGTCTAACTGAACCCACTCTGAAAACATTTCAGAGGGGCATTTTCGTAGCATCTCTCTGTATCTCTCCCAGGCATCATAAAGGGATTCATTATCTCCTTGTTTAAAGCCTTGGATGTCCAGCCTTAGCTGTGTCATCCTTTTTGGAGGGAAATATTGATTCAGGAATTTTTCTGTCAGCTGTTTCCATGTCCTTATGCTGGCCTTAGGTTGGTTATTCAACCACCTCTTAGCTTGATCTTTTACAGCAAATGGAAACAGTAATAGTCTGTAGACATCCTGATCTATTTCTTTATCATGTACTGTGTCAGCAATTTGTAGAAATTGTGCCAGAAACTCTGTAGGTTCTTCCTGTGGAAGACCGGAATACTGGCAACTTTGCTGCACCATGATAATGAGCTGAGGATTCAACTCAAAGCTACTAACTCCAATGGAGGGTATGCATATGCTACTCCCATATGAAGCAGTAGAGGGGTTAGAATATGACCCCGGAGTCCTCCTGGACTGTTCATTTCCACTTATGTCCATGATGGATATATGGATATTACTTGGACTGATTTATCTTTTTATTTATTTTATTTTATAAGAAGTAAATACTTAAATAAAATAAAATAACTAAAAAAAATTTGAATTTTGAAATTAAAATTTTTTTTTTCGTAAAAAAAAAAAATTAAAATTAATTAGTTAAAAAAACAGAAATTTTTGAAAAAGAGGGAAGATATTTTCGAAAATTAGAGAGAGAGAGAGTTAGTTAGGTAGTTTTGAAAAAGTTAAGAAACAAACAAAAAGTTAGTTAGTTAGTTGAAACAAATTTTGAAAAGATATTTTTGAATTTAGTGAGGAGAGAGAAAAACAATAAGATAGTACAAGATTTAAAATTTTTAGATCTAATGCTCCTTGTTTTTGAAAATTTTGGAGAGAAAACACCAAGGAACACCAAACTTAAAAATTTTAAGATCAAGACACAAGGAAAACTCAAGAACACTTTGAAGACTCACAAGAACACAAGAACATGAAGAAAGAACACCAAACTTAAAATTTTTAGAAAACCAAACCAAAATTTTCGAAAACCAAAGGGAAATCAACAAGAAAACACCAAACTTAAAGTTTGGCACAGGATTTAATAGAAAAAATATTATTTATGAAAAAGATTTTTTTTTTTAAAAGCTTATGATAGCCAATTACTATGAACATAAACACCACGTTCTAACTAACTGAGTTATAAATTTAAAGTGTGTTAACAAGGGATAAATAATAAAAGACTCTAAACCAAAAAGAAAGATTTTTTTCCTAATCTAAGCAACAAAATAATCCGTCAGTTGTTCAAACACGAACAATCCCCGGCAACGGCGCCAAAAACTTGGTGCACGAATTATGAATCACACTTTTCACAACGCGTACCACTAACCAGCAAGTGCACTGGGTCGTCCAAGTAATATCTTACGTGAGTAAGGGTCGAATCCCACAGAGATTGTTGGTTTGAAGCAATCTATGGTTATCTTGTAAATCTTAGTCAGGAAGTCAATTATGTTTATCAGTTGAATTGTGAATAACTGAGAGAGCATAAATTAAAGGTTACTTGTTATGCAGTAATGGAGAATATGTTGGAGTTTTGGAGATGCTTTGTCTTCTGAATCTCTGCTTTCCTCTGTCTTCTGATTCACGCACGCATGTCCTCCTATGGCAAGCTGTGTTGGTGGATCACCGTTGTCAATGGCTACCTTCCATCCTTCCAGTGAAAACTACGCTCACGCGCTCTGTCACAGCACGGCTAATCACCTGGTTGGTTCTCGATCCGGTTGGAATAGGATTTACTATCCTTTTGCATCTGTCACTAACGCCCAGCCTTCAGGAGTTTGAAGCTCGTCACAGTCATTCAATCCTTGAATCCTACTCGGAATACCACAGACAAGGTTTAGACTTTCCGGATTCTCATGAATGCCGCTATCAGTTCTAGCTTATACCACGGAGATTCTGATTAAGGAATCTAAGAGATACTCATTCAATCGTATATAGAACGGAGGTGGTTGTCAGGCACACGTTCATGATTTGAGGAAGGTGATGAATGTCACAGATCATCACCTTCATCACGGTTAAGCGCGAATGAACATCTTAGATAGGAACAAGCGTGTTTGAATGGAAAACAGAAATACTTGCATTAATTCATCGAGACACAGCAGAGCTCCTCACCCCCAACAATGGGGTTTAGAGACTCATGCCGTCAGAGAATACAAAGTTTTGATCTAAAAATGTCATGAGATCCAAAATAAGTCTCTAAAAGTTGTTTTAAATACTAAACTAGTAGCCTAGGGTTACAAAATATGAGTAGACTATGATGGATGATGCAGAGATCCACTTCTGGGGCCCACTTGGTGTGTGCTGGGGCTGAGACTTAAGCAATTCACGTGCAGAGGCTATTTGTGGAGTTGAACGCCAGTTTTTATGCCAGTTTGGGCGTTCAACTCCAGCTTTTGATCCTTTTCTGGCGCTGGACGCCAGAATTGGGCAAAGAACTGGCGTTGAACGCCAATTTACATCGTCTATCCTTGTGCAAAGTATGGACTATTATATATTGCTGGAAATCCCTGGATGTCTACTTTCCAATGCAATTGGAAGCATGCCATTTCGAGTTCTGTAGCTCCAGAAAATCCACTTTGAGTGCAGGGAGGTCAGAATCCAACAGCATCAGCAGTCATTTTTCAGTCTGAATCAGATTTTTGCTCAGCTCCTTCAATTTCAGCCAGAAAAATACCTGAAATTTCAGAAAAACACACAACTCATAGTAAAGTCCAGAAATATGAATTTTTCCTAAAAACTAATAGAAATAGACTAAAAACTAACTAAAACATACTCTAAACTATATGAAATTATCCCCAAAAAGCGTATAAAATATCCGCTCATCAAGGACCTTGTTTCATTCATGAAACTTAGAGTGGCCTTAGATAGATCAGAGACTAAGTTTGCTAAATTAGAGGTACTTTGTTCAGAGTTCTCTGTCTGTTGCTGAGTGGATGATGGAAAAGGCTTGCTATTGCTAAACCTGTTTCTTCTACCATTATTAAAGCCTTGTTGAGGCTTTTGTTGATCCTTCCATGAGAGATTTGGGTGATTTCTCCATGAGGGATTATAGGTGTTTCCATATGGTTCACCCATGTAATTCACCTCTGCTATTGCAGGGTTTTCAGGATCATAAGCCTCTTCTTCAGAAGATGCCTCTTGAGTACTGTTGGATGCAGCTTGCTTTCCATTCAGACTCTGAGAAATCATATTGACTTGCTGAGTCAATATTTTGTTCTGAGCCAATATGGCATTCAGAGTATCAATTTCAAGAACTCCCTTCTTCTGAGGCGTCCCATTACTCGTAGGATTCCTCTCAGAAGTGTACATGAACTGGTTATTAGCAACCATATCAATGAGTTCTTGAGCTTCTGCAGGCGTTTTCTTTAGGTGAATGGATCCACCTGCAGAAGTATCCAATGACATCTTAGCTAATTCAGATAGACTATCATAGAATATATCCAGGATGGTCCACTCTGAAAGCATGTCAGAAGGACACTTTTTGGTCAATTCCTTGTATCTCTCCCAAGCTTCATAGAGGGATTCACCTTCTTTCTGCCTGAAGGTTTGAACATCCACTCTAAGCTTACTCAACTTTTGAGGAGGAAAGAACTTGGCTAAGAAAGCCTTGACCAGCTTATCCCAAGAGTTCAGGCTATCTTTAGGTTGAGAATCCAACCATAGTCTAGCTCTGTCTCTCACAGCAAACGGGAAAAGCATGAGCCTGTAGACTTCAGGATCTACTCCATTAGTCTTAACAGTGTCACATATCTGCAAGAATTCAGTTAAGAACTGAAAGGGATCTTCAGATGGAAGTCCATGAAACTTGCAGTTTTGTTGCATCAGAGAAACTAATTGAGGTTTAAGCTCAAAATTGTTTGCTCCAATGGTAGGAATGGAGATGCTTCTTCCATGTAAATTGGAATTAGGTGCAGTAAAGTCACCAAGCATCCTCCTTGTATTATTATTATTTTTGGCTGCCATCTCCTCTTCTTGTTCGAAAATTCCTGTAAGGTTGTCTCTGGATTGTTGTATTTTAACTTCTCTTAGTTTCCTTTTCAGAGTCCTTTCAGGTTCAGGATCTGCTTCAACAAGAATGTTCTTGTCCTTGCTCCTGCTCATATGACAAAGAAGGGAACAAAAAAATAATAATAGGGATCCTTTTTACCACAGTATAGAGGTTCCCTTGTGTGAGTAGAAGAAAAGAAGAATAAGAATGTAGAAGAGAAGAATTCGAACTCAGAGGAGAGGAAGGAATTCGAATTTTGGGGGAAGAGAAGTGTTAGTAGATGAATAAATAAATAGAAGGAGATGGAAGATAGGGAATTTCGAAAAAAATAAATTTTGAAAAGGAGTTAATGATTTTCGAAAATTAAGATAAAATTAAAATTAAAATTAAAAATTGAAACAATTAAATAATTAAAAAGAATTTTTGAAAAAGAGGGAGGAATTTTCGAAAATTAGAGAGGGAAGAGTAGTTAGGTGGTTTTGAAAAAGATAAGAAACAAACAAAAAATCAATTAGTTAGTTGAGAAAAGATTTGAAAATCAATTTTGAAAAGATGAGAAGATAAGAAGTTAGAAAAGATATTTTAAAAAAGATAAGATAAAAAGATATTTTTGAGAAGATATGATTGAAATTAGTTTTGAAAAATATTTGATTTTTAAAATCACAATTAATGATTTGACTCACAAGTAATCACAAGATATGATTCTAGAACTTAAAGTTTGAATCTTTCTTAACAAGCAAGTAACAAACTTGAAATTTTTGAATCAAAACATTAATTATTGATAATATTTTCGAAAATCATGATGTAAAATTAAGAAAAAGATTTTTGAAAAGTATTTTTAAAATTTTCGAAAATAAATAAGAAGAATGAAAAAGATTTGATTTTTGAAAAAGATAAAGTTTTTAAATTGAAAATTTGATTTGACTCATAAGAAACAACTAAATTTTAAAAAATTTTGAAAAATCAATCCAAATTTTCGAAATTTATGAGAGAAACAGGGAAAGATATTTTTTTGATTTTTGAATTTTTAATGATGAGAGAGAAAAACATGAAAAATGATGCAATGCATGAAAATTTTAGATCTAAACATGTGATGCATGCAAGAACACTATGAATGTTAAGATGAACACCAAGAACACTTTGAATGTCAAGATGAACATCAAGAACTTATTTTTGAAAAATTTTCAAGAAAAGAAAACATGCAAGACACCAAACTTAGAAATTTTTCATGTATAGACACTATGAATGCAAGAATGCATATGAAAAACAAGAAAAGACACAAAACAAGAAAATATGAAGATCAAACAAGAAGACTGGCCAAGAACAACTTGAAGATCATGAAGAACACTATGAATGCATGAATTTTCGAAAAATGCATAAAAAAAATTTAGAAAAAATACAATTGACACCAAACTTAAAAATTGACTCAAGACTCAAACAAGAAACACAAAATATTTTTTATTTTTATGATTTTATAAATTTTTTTGTATTTTTTTTCGAAAATTAATGTGAAAAAGAAAAATAAAGATTCCAAAATTTTTAATATGAATTCCAGGAATCTTGCACTCTCAGTCTAAAGCTCCAATCTGAGGGTTAGACATGGCTTAATAGCCAGCCAAGCTTTAGTATGCTATTACATGCATTGAAGTGATTAGTTGAATCCTCAGTCCAAAGGAATTTGCACATGGCTTTATAGCCAGCCAGGCTTCAACATGCTTCATGAAACACTAGAATTCATTCTTAAAAATTCTGAAGAAAAATGTAAAAATTTTTTTGAAAAGATTTATTTTTTTATATATTTTTTTTTCGAAAATTTATTTGAAGAAAAACGAAAACAAAGAAAAAAAAATTTTTTTTGAAAAAGTTTTTGAAAACCAAATAAAAGTTGAAACAAGAAGAAAATTACCTAATCTGAGCAACAAGATGAACCGTCAGTTGTCCAAACTCGAACAATCCCCGGCAACGGTGCCAAAAACTTGGTATGCGAAATTGTTACTCAGGTTGTAAAATTTGTTGTTCATTCTCTCCCTGGCAATGGCGCCAACAAACTGGTGCACAATACCATGGTCCAAACATAACTTCACAACTAACCAGCAAGTGCACTGGGTCGTCCAAGTAATAAAACCTTACGTGAGTAAGGGTCGATCCCACGGAGATTGTTGGTATGAAGCAAGCTATGGTCATCTTGTTAATCTCAGTTAGGCGGATATCAAATGGTTATGGAGTTTTCGAATAATAATAATAAATAAACAGAAAATAAAGATAGAAATACTTATGTAATTCATTGGTGAGAATTTCAGATAAGCGTATAGAGATGCTTTCGTTCCTCTGAATTTTTGCTTTCCCACTGTCTTCATCCAATCAGTCTTACTCCTTTCCATGGCAAGCTTTCTGTTAGGGCATCACCGTTGTCAATGGCTACATCCCATCCTCTCTGTGAAAATGGTCCAAATGCTCTGTCACGGCATGGCTAATCATCTGGAGGTTCTCGATCATACTGGAATAGGATTTACTATCCTTTTGCGTCTGTCACTACGCCCAGCACTTGCGAGTTTGAAGTTCGTCACAGCCATCCCTTCCCAGATCCTACTCGGAATACCACAGACAAGGTTTAGACTTTTCGGATCTCAGGAATGGCCATCCATGGGTTCTAACTTATACCACGAAGATACTAATAACTCGGACTCGGTCCCCTGTATTAGATATCTAAGAGATACTCATTCTAGCTTGGTTGCATGTAGAACGGAAGTGTTTGTCAGGCACGCATTCATAAGTGAGAATGATGATGAGCGTCACATAATCATCACATTCATCATGTTCTTGGGTGCGAATGGATATCTTAGAAGCGGAATAAGTTGAATTGAATAGAAAAATAGTAGTACTTTGCATTAAATAATGAGGAACAGCAGAGCTCCACACCTTAATCCATGGAGTGCAGAAACTCTACCGTTGAAGATACATAAGTGATAATGGTCCAGGCATGGCCGAATGGCCAGCCCCCATGAAAGTCTAAGATAGCATAAAACTAATCAAAGATCTCTAATACAATAGTAAAAAGTCCTATTTATACTAAACTAGTTACTAGGGTTTACAGAAGTAAGTAATTGATGCAGAAATCCACTTCCGGGGCCCACTTGGTGTGTGCTTGGGCTGAGCTTGAAGTTTACACGTGGAGAGGTCATTCTTGGAGTTGAACGCCAGTTTGTAAGGTGTTTCTGGCATTCAACTCTGGTTCGTGACGTGTTTCTGACGTTTAACTCCAGACTGTAGCGTAGAACTGGCGTTCAACGCCCTTTTTCATCGTCTAAACTCGGCCAAAGTATAGACTATTACATATTTCTGGAAAGCCCTGGATGTCTACTTTCCAACGCAATTGGAAGCGCGCCATTTTGAGTTCTGTAGCTCCAGAAAATCCACTTTGAGTGCAGGGAGGTCAGAATCCAACAGCATCAGCAGTCCTTCTTCAACCTCTGAATATGATTTTCGCTCAAGTCCCTCAATTTCAGCCAAAAAATACCTGAAATCATAGAAAAACACACAAACTCATAGTAAAGTCCAGAAATGTGAATTTAACATAAAAACTAATAAAAACATCCCTAAAAGTAACTAGATCCTACTAAAAACATACTAAAAACAATGCCAAAAAGCGTATAAATTATCCGTTCATCATATAGTATTACGATCTCTAAAATAAAATAAAATATATATACATATAATAATTGAAAGAATATAATATACGAGGAGCTTTGGAAAGTAGGTAAAAAAAATCGCAAAAATAAAAGCGCAACGCTCAGAAATAACGTAATTTTTGTACGAAGAAACTAATGTTCATAAACATATATATACAGAAAGTAAGAACAGAGGATCAAGAGTACAAGATAACAAGCTCCTAACTCATCCTACGAAGTTAAGGCTGACCGAAAAATATTTACATATATATACAAAGCCCATAGCCCAAAATACACAAAAGAGGTCCTAATTCTCCATACACCTCTAAGAGGCACAACAGTAAAACAAGTTATCAGAAGAATTCTATACATATAATCATATATAAGCTATACACCAAAACAAAGTCTCCAAAATGATCCACTTCGCTGCAGAGCTCCAGACGCCTAGCGAGGTGCCTCTCGACCTGCATCTGAAAAACAATAATATCGTATAGGATGAGAACTGAGGGTTCTCAGCATGGTAATGGTGCCATGTACATAAGATATAAGGTTCTGGGAAAGCCATAGGCAATCCTAGAACGCTGACACTCAGATTATAAAACTTAAAGAACTAAAACAGAAACCATGAATCAGGGTGGTTCTCTAAGGCTTTCTAAACTTAACCAATTTCTTAAACCTAAACCCTCAATCCTCCTCATTTCCTCCAATCCTCCAACACCAGAGAACCACACAAACAATCAAGCAGACAATAACAAACACAGGCAGAATACAAGTACTACAGGTAGCAAATATAACAATTAACATGGTAAGTTCACTTAGGCATTCCCAAATAATGCACAAACAAGAAATTCAAATAATATGCATATGATGCATGCCTGTGCTATGGCTGATCCCGACAAATCCGGGTGCTAAACCCTGGACTATCCCCCGACGCACATCCCCAAGAGTCTATGCATAGCTTCATCTCAATACTAGGCATACTACTAAGATCTAGGGTTAAAAGAATGAAAATAGAGGTTTAGAGGTTTAAAATTAAGCTTTAAAACACAAAACCCATCTTTGCTGAAATAGGGTCCACGCGTACGCATGGGAGTGCAATTTTTCCATCACAAGTATGCATTACCTCGTCTGCATACGCAGGTATGCTAGACAGAATCAAATGTCCGCGTATGAAGCCCCCCCGCGTACGCGTGCATGCCAGATTATTCAAAAATGGTTAAGTCTGCAGAATTTCAATTTTTCATACCGAACTTTCGACGTGCATAACTTTCTCGTTTTAAAACATTTTTCATTCATTTTTCGAACGACGTAAACTTCACGGATCCAATTTTTATATGAAATAAGTTTGAAATAATTTGGGAGTTCGGAAACCAAGTTATAGCTCGCCGAAGTTTGGCTAAAAAACAGATTTTCACAAAATCTTCCAAACCTCTATTTTCACAAAACATAACTCATTACTCACACCCACATAACAATCCCCTGCCCCAAAACATACCAAAACACATTCAACACAGCTCCACACCCTACCATAACTAAGCATACCTCAATATTACATAATCTCATACAAATTCATCAATTTTTACCATCAAGATCACCAACAATTCTTTATATATACATATGCATTTTTACCATTCTATCAATCATCTTCAAATCATCATTTAGCATTCCACTTCCATCACCAACATCAATTACCAAGCTAATAAACAACCTATTTCAACAATTATTATCAAGGTACTACGCATTTAATCATATTCATGCATCCACACCTATCCTATGGTCATCTAGCCTAAGTTTTCACACGACATTATATATTAAATACGAGAATCCAAAACCATACATTGGCCAATTTCTCCCTAAGCCACAAGGCACCGCAAGTCCTCGATACACAAGCTCCCAAACCTCACCAAACAGATATTCTAGCCCCAAAGCCAATTTCAAGTTTCCAATACCACCAATTTGCTCTCAAAATACATAAATCAATCTAATGTCACATAAACACCACTAAATAAAAATAGGGTTCGCTATATACACAATTTCACAAGAGTTAGAGATTTCTCACCTTATCAATGGAAAATTGGGACAAGACCGGGCTAGTCCACCAAGTTAATTTGACCCTAAACACCGTAATTACATAAAATCTCAACACCAAAGATTTTGAAACTGAAGAGTGAATAGCTGGGAATGAAAGTGAGGCTTACTTGTAAAACCCGGTCAAACTGTAATTAATTAAATAATAAATTAATTAGGAGTGAATATGGTTAGAAAATCTAGCAATTGGAATTTAATAATTTAAATATGATATTTAGATTTAGTGAATTTTTCTGAGTCGGAGAACATAGTTTTCTGCGTAAAAACACGCACTGAAATCTTGACCGGCAGTACCGACTGAAATCTGTCTGGTACTACAGCTGAGAAAATTAATTATAAGTGAATAAGGACAAGAAATTAGGAGTTATAATTAGGGATGATAGAAATATTTAAAATGCGATTTAAAGCTCTAATCTTGAAGGTTTTGGCCCAAAATTGGGCCAACGGATAAAAATAAGTGAACCGGGCCCAAGTGGGCCCAAGACCCAACATATATAAACATTAGTTATGAGCATTTCAACTCATTTACCCTAAAGAAAGAGGGTAGGGGCGGCTAGAGAGAAGAGAGGAAGGAAACCTAGCCTTCCAAACTTTAAATCACCATAACTTTCTCTCGGAACTCCAATTGACGAGCCGTTTGTGGCCACACGTCGCTCTTCTCCTCCTCTTCGAGTCAATCTAAGTTTTGTGGTGAGTATTTAACTCTCCTCTGCCCAGTTTTAATTTTTCTCTTATATTTCGAATTTGGTTTGGGTTTTGAGGAAATTTTGTGATTTTGGTTGTTTAGGAGTGCTCTAGTATGAGCCATTGGTGAGTTCTGATAAACCCATATTTCATGAGTTCTTTTGTGCTTAATTTGAGTGATTTATACAATCCTTCACCTAGTTATTCACATTAATTGTATGGTTTTACTTTCCCTTCCTTATTATGTCATATTGTGAAAAACATGTTTTCTAAGCTTTAAAAATTAATTATTTTAATTACCTTTATTTCCATTCGATGCTTTGATTAGTGTGTTGAGTAGTTTCAGATTTTCTAAGGCAGAATGACTTAAAGGACGGAAAAGGAAACATACAAAAATGGAAGGAGAAGGCAAAACGGAGCTTTAAGGAAACTGGTATTCACGCGATCGCATGGACGACGCAATCGCGTGCCAAAAGCGAAGATGCAGCGACACGGCCGCATCAATGACGCGACCGCGCGCCTTAAGCAGAACGCACATGACGCGATCGCATGACTGACGCGACCGCGTGGCAAGGAAAAGCTCCGAATGACGCGACCGCGTGACCCACGCGGACGCGTGACAGAGACCACGTATCAGAATTTGCAGAAAACGCTCATAGCGATTTCTGAAGCCCTTTTTGGCCCAGATCCAAGTACAGACAGCATAGACCAGAGATTATAAAGTGTGGAAATGCACCCATTCAAGAGGGAGCTCACATATTTTATTTTTCAATGATTTAGATTTAGTTGAGAGGGAGATCTTCTCCTTTCTCTCTTTTAGGATTAGGATTTAGGATTTCTTCTTGCTTTAAGAGTGACTCTCAATCCAGGTTTTATATTTCTTTGTTTTAAACTTCCCTTTCACTTTATTTATTTAATTCAGTATTTGAGTTGGCTATTTACCTTTATAATTGGATCTATGAATTCTTCCATGTTACAGACTGTTATTTGAATTAATGATAATTGAGGTATTTTCAGTTTATGATTGTTCTCTGTGATTTAAGTTATCATTGCCTCCCATCTAAGGACATTCTTATTATTCCAGCAATTTTACTTTTCTCCCTTTTGGTCCTGGTTAAGAATTCAGTAACTCAACAGTTATTAAACTCAACATAACTGATAATCGTTATCTTGCTAATTGAGCCGAACTTAAGTAATCCCAACCTTTTCTTAAGAAATAAATAGGATTCAAAGGTCAATTTAATTAGTCCCTTGACTTTCCTTTGCCCTAGTAAAGGTTGACCAAGTGGAGTTTAGATTCAACTTTCATTATAGTTGAGAGAGATAACTAAGTTGGACCTCTAATTTCTCTTACCTTGCCAAAAGTTTGCTTTACAGTATTTATTTATTTTAATTGCCATTTACTTTACTTGTCATTTAAATTACTTGCTTCTCATCTTCTAAACCCCGATTACAACCTTTATAGCCAATAATAAGAACATACTTCCTCGCAGTTCCTTGAGAAGACGACCCGAGGTTTGAATACTCGGTTAACAATTTTTAAAGGGGTTTGTTACTTGTGACACCCAACACGTTTGTACGAAGGGATTTTTGTCGGTTTAGAGACTATATCTACAACGCAACTATTTCTATGAATCTCTTTACTGGTAAAAATCCTAACGTCAAAATGGCGCCGTTGCCGGGGAGCTGCTAACGTGTGCCTTATTATTGGTTATTGTAAATATTTTTCTTTTGCTTGTTTATTTATTTTTGTTTTTCCTTTTTATCTTTATTTGCTACTATGAACTCTCACCCCTCTCGCTTTGAGTATGGTTCTAATATTGTTAAGGGAAATAGAAGTTACAGCAGGAATGTGCATCAAGGTCAGACCAATCAAGGATGGATGGAACCAAGAGGATCTAATCAACCCTTTTGGCAGCAACACCCTCCGAGATATCCTGGACAAAGACCATTCTACAGTGCATACCCAGCTGGAAGACATGGTGGACAACCTTGTAACTACCAACAAGCCCCACCCCGTGCATATAAACCATCCTTTCAACATAACCTCGAACCACCACACTCACAAGCTTCTCTTCACCATTCGCCACCATATGATCCTTCCTTACCCCAATACCAATCCAATCACTCCCAATCACCACCACTTTCCTTTGTATCATGTCCAAGTCCAACAACCCGAGAAGCAGAGGCTCGCCTAAGAGAAACAGTAAATAAATTTCAAACAACCATTCAACAACTGGAGCAAGCGATAATTCAATGGGTTTCTAGGCGCTCAAATACACAAGAATCAGCCACAGCTCTATGTGGACAGCCCAATGAAGAGCAGAGCATGAAGGAAATACCAGAAACTCCAGTGGACAAGACAGAGAATGAATTTGTACTAGAACAATTAGAAGAAGCTGTCATCGCTCAAGAAGAAGAGTTGGTTGAAGACCTAGGAGATGCTGAACTTCCATGGGAATCCAGAATTGAGGAAAACTCCGTCCAGGATGCTACAGTTGATGCTAAGGAGGATACCGTACAAACTCCAAGGCAAGACGTTTATGAGGAATCAGACGGAATAATCCAAGAAGCAATTTCCCTTGATGATGATAGTCACAAGTCTAGCTCTCTTGGTGATGAACTTGCATCCGCAAGTGAATTCTCTGAGATCGAAGAATCTTCCCCACGTGAATATGAAGATGATGCAGAGGTAGATTTCTCTCAACCTCCAATCTATGACTCAAGTGATGAGGAAGACACCGAAGACTTTGACCAGGACACAGATACAATTGAAGATCTTTGCAAAGAAGTGGAGGAATTCACAGAAGAGCACAAAGAAATGGAACTTGCAGAACTACCAAAAACACCTATCCCAAGGCCATTACCACCTAATACAAGCTTCAAGTGGGTACAATCCTTAACTTATAACTTTACTTATTCACTTGAATACGGTTTGTTTGAAATAGATGGCCAGCTTAGAGCTTTCTGCGGCTTTAAGAGTAAGAGGGAAATGGCTCGTACTCAGAACTGGTGCACAAGGTTCAATAAGGTTCCACGCTTCACCTCGAAGTACACGGATTGGTATCATGCTCAATTGCATGGATCACGGAGAACGTTTGGTCACCACGGTGAGATTCTACTTTTTAAACCGCCCGGATGGAGACATGTAGATCAAGACGGAGGCGGATTTAAAAGCAAGGCTTGGAATCCTGGGCGCTATCCTGACATTCGTCATCCCGGGAGCCTGAAAATCTGTTTGGAGCTGCTCAGAAGCTTTGCATGCTTGGTTTGGGACCCCGGAGGCTATTGGCATTCCAAACACTGGTGGAGATTTTTAGACGAATTTAAACATAAGCCGCCATAACAGGATACTCCTCCAATGTCCAACTTAAGGACTTTAACTAAAAGTGCTAGGTGGGAGACAACCCACCATGGTATGGTCGCTTCTTTTTCAATTTATTTCTTGTTAGTTGCTTTCATTTTTCCTTTTTCATTTTAATTTATTAAACTTGGAATCATGCATAGCATTCATGTTAATCATTGCATTCTGCATTTTTCATGCATATAAAAAAAAGGGTGCACGACGCGACCGTATGCCCCATGCGATCGCGTCATATTGCAAAAAACACCACCGACGCGACCGCGTGACCCACGCGGCCGCGTGATATATATATATATATATATATATATATATATATATATATATATATATATATATATATATATATATATATATATCGGCGTAAGGATCCAACGAACAGAAAGTTAGGCTGGAATCGTGCAGCCCTTGTGCGTTTCGCACAAATTTGCCCACGCGATCGCATGCCCCATGCGATCGCGTCACTTGCACAATACCAATCCCACGCGACCGCGTGAGCGACGCGATCGCGTCGCATGGATTGCACATCATCCAAAAAGGAGACAGAGAGTTGCGCTAAAACGACGCTGGAGTCGTGCGTTTCGCACGAATTCCAGCGACGCGATCGCGCGACCCACGCGATCGCGTCACCCCTCTTCCACCACTCTCATGTGATCGCGTGCCCCACGCGATCGCGTCACTCCCATTTTCACCCTAACCACGCGACCGCGTGCCCCACGCGGCCGCGTGGATTCGAAAATATAACCCTCCCCAGCCACGCGAACCCTATCAGTCACGCAGCCCCCCACCCCCAACCCTCTTCTCCCTCTCTGCTTCTTCTTCCTCCAGCCACCACCCAGCACCACCCCGCCGCCACCGCGCCACCACCCAAACGCCGCCGCCGCCCAGACACCGCCGCCGTACCACCCCCTCCCCCTCTTTCTTCTTCTTTCTTCTTCTCTTCTCCCCTCTCTGCCACTGCCCTCCGAACCACCACCCACCACCGCCAGCCTTCCAGCCGCGCCCCCCCTCCGCCACCCACCCGCAACCACCCTCCCTTCCTCTATCACTAACCCTAAACCCTATCTCCATTACCCCCCCTTCGCCTCAGCCGCCACCGTGCCGCCGTGCCCCGTCACCGCGCCGGACGACGCCGCCGCAGCCACCTTCTTCCCCATTCCACCCCTCCCGCCTACCAGGTTCCGCAAAATGCACCCCCCCTTTTATCCGTTCGTCGTTTTTCTGTATTTTTTCCGTTTCTGTTCATAATTAGGATAGATAGATATGCATGTTGTAGTGGAATTTTTAGGTTGTTAAGTAGATTAGGCTGTGGTTAGTGGATCTAGGTCTGTTTACTTGCACTGTTCCTGTTTCTGTTTTATCATAACTACAATTCTGTTGTTCCTGTGACCTCGTTCATATGCTGTGATTTCTTGCATTTGCTGCTTGTAACTCTGAATTTTCTTGTTTCTATTAATTATAAGTGACTGCAGCAAGTTTTCAATTCATATGAACTGCTATGATTGCTGTTTATTTTCCGGGACAATCCAATTTTAGCCGGAATGCTGCCCAAATTTTTTAAAATTGTTTTCATTCATGTTTTGGTTTGGCATTTCTGAACTCTGTTTTACTCTACTTTACCCAAACCATTTCATGAATGCTATGGCAGACTTTCTTATCCTCGTTGATTTCCTGGTTCATAAACTGCATTTGTGCTTCACTGATTCCAATTTTTGCTTTCTTTATTTCTATTTGAATCAGCATCACCCTGTTTTCCTTGTTCAATTATGAGTACTTCTATTCTTACCTGTGAATCCTTGTTATATGGAATTTTTCTCTATGCCACTTACTTTAACCCGCACTTTACTAACTCACTAATTTTAATTTACTAATTTCTTTTTCAAATTCTAACCATACTAACCCTTTTGATCTCTTTTCTGATTATTTTCACTTTCCTCTAACTTTCTAACCATGGCATATTGATTATTTTTCCATTTAACATACATTCAATCACATTTCATATACTCATTTTCCTTATTTTATTTCTCCTTTGCCGCTTTGAGTTTCCTTTGTTTAATTGCCTAATTGCTTTCCTATTTTTATCCATATCCTGATTTTCTATTTTTCAGGATGTCTGCCTCACAAAGGAAAGGAAAAGGCAAGGCTACTGGCAAGCGCAAACGAGGAGATTCCTCTCAGTCCATCATTGCCCTCATGCACGATTCCTCATGGCGGGAGAAGAACTTCACACAGCAGGAAAAAGCTGACCAGCTGCTCCCTGCAAATGATCCTATAAAATTTGCAAACCGGTACTGTGAGCTGAAGTACCCGACTTTTGCCAACTCCAGAGATCTATACCTGGAGCGAACTCTGAAGATTCCAGAAGCACTCCAGTAGTACACCACTGAGCAAATCAAGCAAAGGGGCTGGTTCTTTCTGGAAAGAACACTGACAGAGGTCAATTCATCGTGGGTACGGGAATTCTACTGCAACTACTATCTCACTACCCTAGATGCAGTGAACCTGAGAGGAAAACAAATTCTGGTCACTGAGGAGGCCTTAGAGGACATTCTCCAGCTCCCAGCCAAGTCCGATCAGCCTGATGGTTATTCAAAGGCTGAGGAGGACATGCGTCAGATGCAGTTTGATTGGGATGCTGTAAAGGCACGGATAGCTCTCGACCCGACAGTCCCTTGGGAGATGGGTCAGGACACTACCATGCCTAGAGGGATCAAGAGAGCGTACTTAAATGATAAGGATCGGTTATGGCACCAGATCTTGAGTAATTATGTGATGCCGAGTACTCACGAGACGGAGATCCCGGCTGCTATGATCACCCTCCTTTGGTGTGTGCTGGAGGGTAAGGACCTTTATCTGCCACGTTTCATTCGGCACTATATGGCCAGGGTCCACGTCCGAGGCACCCTCCCTTTTCCGTATCTAGTTACACAGCTTGGCCGTCGAGCTGACGTGCCATGGGAGGATGCCGATGAGAGACCACCAGCGGCGGATTGCAGGAAGATCATTCCGCACAGCCGGAACTTCTTAGCCTTGGGCCACAGACCACCACCATTCACTGCTACTGATGCGATAGCCCCACCGTCTGCTGGACCCTCTTCCTCCACTGCTGCACCACCTACCCCTGCTACCACCACTGCACCTCCACCTGCCACAGAGCCCGTCTATCATCTGGTGCACCGCTTGTTTCGACGACTTGACCAGATGGAGCGTCACAACAAGCGACGCTATGAGCACCTAAAGCTGATGATACGATCCGGTGACATTCCCTCCAAGCCTGACACACCATCCGAGGCATCTGAGGAGGAGGCAGATGCGCCCGAGGCAGAGACCCATCCCCAGGAAGAGACAGCGCCGGCCGCACCACAGGCAGCGGTCCCACATCAGATTGAGGCTGCGGATCTTGAGATCCCGATCCAGTCAGCACCTCCTCCACAGCAGCCAGACCCTCAGCCCACCACCACCACTGAGACTCCAGCTACCATCCCTCCCAGTGATGACACTCCTTCACACCCGGCTTGATTGAGCATCGGGGACGATGCTTACTTTTAAGTGTGGGGAGGTCGTCATCTCTGGCGTTTATTTTAGTGAACCACTACATCTTTTTTCTTTTATTTTGGATATTTTTCTGTATTTTTCTTCTTACTGTTATTTTCTGAGTACTTATACATTGCTTTTATGTATTTTTACTCTATTTTCTGCATTTTGCATCTTTAGTTCATATTTTAGCCATTTAGTTTATTTTAGTTATTTAGTTTAGTTTGTAATTCTGATTTATTAGTGGATTAATTAGTATAGTTTACCCTTTTTAGCATAAGATAGTATAGTTTAAAATTGAAAAATATAAAAAGGAAGTAAGCTAGGAATTGAACATATCAGATTTAAATCCATAAACCTTGTATATATAGCATTACATGACGTAGTTAAGCTGACAACATTTCATCAAGGAGGAACATTAAAACTTTAAAAGCCACCCTAAATAATTTTTTTTATAGAGAATAATGGGAATGTTTAACTAAACCTGCATACAATATATAACTGATATATGATGCTTAAGTTAGAGAACACACAGCCTGTGAGTCTTGAACTTAATTGTATGGTTGCATTCAAACCATAATTTCATTTCTGTGTGTTTCACTTCTTTTTATTCTGATGTTCTTTACTTTGCTTTAATCTATATGTCCAATTATAGAATATAGAATGTAGATACGTACCAAGAGAATGATTGAGGCCATCATTTGAATTTAGCTCACTTACTCCAAATTAGCCTACCTTTTACATCACCCTTGTTAGCCCCCTTGAGCCTTTTAAAAACCCCTTTATTCTATTTAGCCAAATTACTAGCCTTAAGCAGAAAAACAAAAGAAAATCCCAAGTGAATCCTTGATTAGCTTAAGATAGAAAATCATGAATAGAGTTAAATGTGGGAAACCTTTTGGGAACATGGGTAATAGAAACAAAAGGGTAGAGAAGTTAAAAGAAATAAAATAAATTTGGGAAACATGCTCATGAGAAAATCAAAGTGATTTAATTGCCATGTGCCTTAAAAAAAAATATTTTTATTCAGCATTTAATAAAAGGGGATACAAAAGAAGTTCCCCAATGCAAAATAAAAGCAGTGCACATGGAATAAAAAAAATAAAAAGTGAAACATGAGCATGTAACAATAAGTGGGATAATATGGGAAAATAGGTAAAGAGATTTTGTTTTACTAAATATGTATGTTAGGTGAGATCTTAGTCTAATTAAGGATTCACTTATTAGCTCACTTGACCCTATACATAAATCCTTACCTTTACCTTGGCCCCATTACAACCTCAATTAAAGACCTCATGACTTTTTGGTATGATTACATTCTATAATTGTTGATTGGTTAGATAAAGAACAAAGCTATAGAAAGCAAGAATAAAAAGAAAAATAGAGTGAATAAACCCAATAAACACTGAGTGACTAGAGAGTAAACACAAAATCCAATGAGGGTTCAATAACTCATCAACATATATCTGTACTTAATTTACTAATTGTTTTGCAAGTTTGTACAATGTTTTCTTTCCCATCTCATTTGCTAAAATGCTTTATTATTTAAGGGTTAGCTATATATATATATACATGACTCCTTGAGAATGTGAATTAACTTGGCTACATATAAGCTTTATATATGAGTGAATAAATTAGAGTTGCATGATGCATCATTCATTTAGGTAGTTGCATTTAAATTAGGTTGCATTGCATGACATTCCATCACTTTAACCTTAATTATTTACCTTGGATTTAGCATGAGGACATGCTAGTGTTTAAGTATGGGGAGGTTGATAAACCCATATTTCATGAGTTCTTTTGTGCTTAATTTGAGTGATTTATACAATCCTTCACCTACTTATTCACATTAATTGCATGGTTTTACTTTTTCTTCCTTATTATGTCATATTGTGAAAAACATGTTTCCTAAGCTTTAAAAATTAATTATTTTAATTACCTTTATTTCCATTCGATGCCGTGATTAGTGTGTTAAGTAGTTTCAGATTTTCTAAGGCAGAATGACTTAAAGGACGGAAAAGGAAACATACAAAAATGGAAGGAGAAGGCAAAACGGAGCTTTAAGGAAACTGGTATTCACGCGATCGCATGGACGACGCGATCGCGTGCCAGAAGCGAAGATGCAGCGACGCGGCCGCATGACTGACGCGACCGCGTGGCAAGGAAAAGCTCCGAATGACGCGACCGCGTGACCCACGCGGACGCGTGACAGAGACCATGTATCAGAATTTGCAGAAAACGCTCATAGCGATTTCTAAAGCCCTTTTTGGCCCAGATCCAAGTACAGATAGCATAGACCAGAGGTTATAAAGTGTGGGAATGCACCCATTCAAGAGGGAGCTCGCATATTTTATTTTTCAATGATTTAGATTTAGTTGAGAGGGAGATCTTCTCCTCTCTCTCTCTCTTTTAGGATTAGGATTTAGGATTTCTTCTTGCTTTAAGAGTGACTCTCAATCCAGGTTTTATATTTCTTTGTTTTAAACTTTCCTTTCACTTTATTTATTTATTTCAGTATCTGAGTTGGCTATTTACCTTTATAATATTTCTATGAATTCTTCCATGTTACAGACTGTTATTTGAATTAATGATAATTGAGGTATTTTCAGTTTATGATTGTTCTCTTTGATTTAAGTTACCATTGCCTCCCATCTAAGGACATTCTTATTATTCCAGCAATTTTGCTTTTCCCCCTTTTGGTCCTAGTTAAGAATTCAGTAACTCAACAGTTATTAAACTCAACATAACTGATAATCGTTATCTTGCTAATTGAGCCGAACTTAAGTAATTCCAACATTTTTTTAAGAAATAAATAGGATTCAAAGGTCAATTTAATTAGTCCCTTGACTTTCCTTTGCCCTAGTAAAGGTTGACCAAGTGGAGTTTAGATTCAACTTTCATTATAGTTGAGAGAGATAACTAAGTTGGACCTCTAATTTCTCTTACCTTGCCAAAAGTTTGCTTTACAGTATTTATTTATTTTAATTGCCATTTACTTTACTTGTCATTTAAATTACTTGCTTCTCATCTTCTAAATCCCGATTACAACCTTTATAGCCAATAATAAGAACATACTTCCTCGCAGTTCCTTGAGAAGACGACCCGATGTTTGAATACTCGGTTAACAATTTTTAAAGGGGTTTGTTACTTGTGACACCCAACACGTTTGTACAAAGGGATTTTTGTCGGTTTAGAGACTATATCTACAACGCAACTGTTTCTATGAATCTTTTTACTGGTAAAAATCCTAACGTCAAGTTCCATCAACCAATTTTTTGGGTTATGGTAAGGAACCCTCTAACCCTTGTGATTTATCATTTTCATGAATCCTAGGTTAATGTATATATGTAAAATTGAGTATGATAGTGTATTTGGTGATTTTGGTGCACAATTGGGAGGTTGGTGTTGCTTATGGAGCCTTGGTGAGGCTTGGAGCTAAGGGTTGGTGGAGACTCTCAAGAAGAAGCTCAATTATTTTGGCTACAAGAGGTACAGTTTAAGTTTTATTTAAGTACCGTGTGGTGTGATGAGAATTCCTAGGCTAGATGCCCATAGGATTAAGTTTGGATTGTGCAAATAGTTGGTACTAATACGTATAGTTGTTATGTAATGAGAATTGATGATTGAGTTGAGGATTGTATGAATTTGTATGTTTAGTGTGTTGAGAATTTGATGAATTGAATAATGAATATTGGTTTGTGGAATATGCTTTTAAATTGTGAATTTGGGCCGTAGGCCGTGAATTTTGGGCCGGAGGCCGGAAAGAGGTAAGGGAGGTAAGTTGATATGTGTGTTGTGTGATGATATAAGAGATTAGATGGATTTTAGTTATTGAATGTGTGAATAATTGGTTTGGTTATTGAATAGTAAGGTTTGAGGAATAAAGGTGTGGAATTTGATAGTTTTGGATGAAATTGTGTAAAGGACGTAGCTTTGGTTTGGTTGAGTGTAATTATATGAATGTGGTTAGGTTGTGGTCATTTGGATGAGTGGAAATGAATTTGGCTTGTGAACATTAGAAAAATTGGTGATTTCTAGTTTTGTGGTAAAAACTGATTTTTGACCACCTTTGGCGGACCGTAACTCAGTCTACAGAGTTCAGAATTCTTCAAAAAATAGATTTTTATGAAATTTTATTTAAAGATCTTTCCAACGGTTTAGAAATGGTTGAAAAAGAAATTTTGTAGAAGAAGTTATGTGTGGTGGAAGTTTGAGGTTTAAAAATGAAATTCTGCAACCTTTTAACTTAGTAAAATTTTTGGCAGAACGCACACTCACGCGTATATGCGTGGCCGATGCGCACGCGTCATTTTCAAATATTCGCTACCCATGCGTGCGCCTGGCCCACCCGTACGCATCGATGGGCTAAATCAGTTGCCCAGCCAAAATTCCCAAGAGTTGTGCCGGAGTTGTGCTGGTTTTGTGCCTGGGGCACAAAATGCACCCACGCGATCGCGTGGCTTATGCGCAGGCATCACTTGGCTTTTCTCCCATCCACGCGTGCGCGTGGGGGACGCGTACGCGTCACTGTAACTTTCCTGCTTTCCACGCGTGGGTGACGCGCACACGTGACCCTGTTTTCACCCCAAAACTGATTTTAAGTGTTCAAATCCAAATTTCAGACTTCTAAGTCTCCATTCTCACCCTTTATGTCCTAAATCTTTATAGTATGCCTAGCGATTGGTAGAGGCTAGGAGATGTGGTAACTTTTGGACGAAGTAAGGGGAGAATTAATGATGAGTTATGATTAATGATGACTGTATGAGTTGTTGAGGGTGATGATGGGAGTGTGGTGTATGTCGTGAGCCAATCGGCTATATTTGATAATAATTATTGGCTGGTTATAGATTATGCCATGAGCCGGATGTCTATGATAAATATTGATTTATGGCTGGAAATGAGAATATGGCTTTGAATGATTGCTTTATCTCAAGCTCTCTTTCTCGGAAGTGCGACCCCAGATAGATGAAGGAAGGTGAGGATCCCCTTCCTTGTTCCTCCTCGTATTGTAAAATCGCCCCCAGCGAGATGGTGGGAGGTTAGGATCCCCTCCTTAGTTCCTCCTGTGCATATGAGAACGTACCCCTTGGGTAGATGCAAGGGTTGTAGTTGCGCCCCACTTGCTCCAGGTTGGTTAGTATAAAGGCTCCTCGGGTGGACGCAAGGGTTGTGGTTTCGTTCCACTTGCCCCGGTTATAATGGGTGATGTAAAAATGTGCAATCATGTGATGTATAAATGACGATATGGTCATGATGAATGATTATGAAATGTTATGAATGAATGTGGAATGATTATCTATTTATTTGAGATACAAGTTTCCCTGAATGAAAGCAGTGGCTAGCCACCACGTACTCCAGGTTGAGACTTGATACTCTGCTGACCCTATGTCGTAAGTGTAGCCAGACACTGTGAAAGTTTTGGATGAGCTCGCCCCCGTCGATAAACACCAGTGTGGGTGTTGTATGGATAAACACCAGTGTGGGTGTTGTATGATTATGATTATGATCATGATTATGATTGAGAACAACTCAAGTTGGGGATGCACGACAGAGGGACAGTCCAATGGTTAGCTACCAAGACTTGTCGGGTTGGCTTTATAACCGACAGATGAGACTCATCCGCCATAGGGCAGGCATTCATCATTTACATATGTTTGAATTGTTTGGGTTTGCCTATTTGTTTTGGATTGCTATATCATATATGCTATGTTACCTGATTATATGCTACTTGTTCTACTTGTACTTTAATTATGAATTACTTGCCTGTATTGCTTGTGTTTGTACAATTGATAAGTCCCTCATGCTTGTGTCGGTGGAAGCTGAGGGCTGTTCTTGATGAGATGAATTGATGATGTGATTGGATAATGATGATGATTATTGAATGAGATAATTTGAGCTCCCTGGGTAGACGCAGTGAAGTGATTTCACTTGCTCCAGGTGAGGCTATGAGACAACGATATAGAATTGTCGAGACAGAATAACTGGTGATGATTTTGTTTATAACTCCGACTCTGATTCGTTGGAGAGTTAGAGAGAGTTGAGAAGCATGAAATATATGATTTAGATTTAGCATTTCCTTATGACAGTTGCCTGTTTATGGATTAGCGAGAACATAGGGTGAATGTTTGGTGAAAGGAAGTTTAGGATGCTTAGTGAGTTTTTATTACAATGCATTGTATTTATTTGGAACTTTTAACGTACTGGGAACCCATGGGTCGGGGATTCTCATTCCGGATATATCTCTTGTTTTTCAGATACAGGTCAGGTGCTCAGAAGTGAGCTGTGGTTCATCTAGAGATGGCGAAGATCTTTATATTCTCCACTTTATGGTTTGCTTAGAATCTCTCCACCTTTATTTTGAAAAGCTTTATTATGTATTGAACTCTTTTGAATTTGCCTATAGAGGCTCCTATGTTTCTTTTGGGAGAGATTAGGAGATGATGTTGTCAAATACTTTCATACTGTACCCTAGCCTGCCTAAACTTCGCGGGTCACGACTAGTGGCTATTTACTTATGTTATATATGTATCTATATGTTCTCTATCTCTTAATCTCCCTTATAGCCTTTATCTGTATATCGCTTTCGGCTTCACGCCTTATCTTTTAGTTGACGATACGTCAGTGATACGACTTCGCGATTTTATTTTTACTCTTTTCAGGCTTCTCGATTAATACTCCTTCCAATTATACTTATATTTATGTATTAAAAATCCACCTTGAGAGTCGCACCACCTTATTATCATTGACTTATGACTCGAGCATAAGGATTTGAATATTAGGGT
The DNA here is from genome assembly GCF_003086295.3 of Arachis hypogaea. Taxonomy (NCBI): domain Eukaryota; kingdom Viridiplantae; phylum Streptophyta; class Magnoliopsida; order Fabales; family Fabaceae; genus Arachis; species Arachis hypogaea. The sequence continues at coordinate 31,025,912 of NC_092047.1, read as the reverse complement.
GTTACAATATGGTGTCAGAGCAGTTCGTCCTCGTGAGCCTGAGGGATGGAACTGCTTATGTGTCAATGCATACTCTGAGTCTGTGCCTGTGCTAGTTAGGGTATCTAGTTGATACGTCTAGCATGAAGTTCATGAGTGTACCTTTGGTAATTTGAAGCACTTGACTTGAGATATTGAGTCTGATCACCTCGATATCGCTTGTCTAGTGTGGACCAGACCCAAATGGTGTCTCATGGGCATGAATGAAGTAACCGGAGAAGAATTCCCAAGAACGAACCAGTAAGAGCACACCCAGAGAGGAATCTTGGCAGTGGTATATGTGAGAATGGTGTGTTAATTTTAGATTGTTGAGTGAAATACTTAGAGGCAAATGATTGCTTGAATAGTTTGTTTAAATAGGTTTGAGTTGATTGGAATCTGATGATTTAGAGCAGAAGGGGTTTGTAATTAACATTGGAATAGTTGGATTTGAATGAGAATGAAAGTTGTGAAATTGAACACCTGTGTAGGAATTGAAAAATGACTAATTATCAGAAAACTCATGTTATAGGCCTTGAATAATTAGGATGTAAATTGGAATAACATTGGGTAGATGGAGAATTGTTAAGTGTTGAGGTAGGTAGAGTATGAATTGGGCTTAGACTTGGCTAAGTTTGATATTGGTTGGCATGTGCATGTAGTTATGATAAATGGGATTCATCGGATGCTTAGTATGTAAGGCTATGGCATTACGCTTAAGGAAGAATAAGAGCGAGGTTACTGAAGAATATGTGAAAAAAAGTGGCCGCAGAGAAAGAAAGTCATAGGGAGCACAACTAAGTATTCGCACCAAGGGGTCAAGAGTTTAAGGCGAGAGGATACACACAATACTTTCCCCAAGTACGAAATAACTTTGCAACGAATGAAGAGTCCCAAGGGAATGGTAAGGAAAAACAGACAGCGGCTACTTCAGATGTTTCAAGCTGTCAGGGATGTGGAAGTCATCACCCAAATAAGCCGTGCCGATTGGGGTTAGGTGTATGCTACAAATGTGGGAGATCAGGGCATATATCTTGGAATTGTCCCTATAAAGAAGGCCAGGATGCAACCGAATTTGATTCTCATACCCGAGGTAATTGTAAACTAGTAGTTGAATTTCTAACTTCCCTGCATATCAATAATATGTAATATTCGCTCATGATGCATGACAAGTGTTGATAATCGTAAAGTCCAAGTCGACGATTAGTCGAGGACCATTAGTTGCTGAGACGGAGCGATGTTTAGTTAACTTAGAGGAGTAGCTAGGCTCTTGAAAGTTAAGAATAAGAGTGACACAGCAGAAGCGAGTTAGATTATATCTAAGGGATCGGAAGTGTTGAGAGCTATATGGAGTTATTATTCGAAACCCAGTGACAGTGAACTGCAAGAGAAGAGAATAGAGCAGATTCAACCTTTAGTTGCTCATCGTTTGAGGGGCGAGTGAAAACGAGACCAAATTCCTATACGAGAGATTTTTTTTTGAGACAATCACCGAAGGAACAACAACAACAATCACCAAGGGAGGAGGTATGGAAAGCAACCTCGGAATGGAATGACAGTAGGCGATGTGGAAGCTGCCATCTGGGAACTCCGTGTTGAGCTGGATTGGGACTTTGCTATAGTTGTAAAGGAGCTGGACACGTGTCCTGGAACCATCCTGAGAAGGTCAACCGAAATACTGCCAAGGGCCAACAACAAGGTCGTGTGTTCACTACGACGACTGGGAATACCGTTAGATCCGACGGTTTGGAAAGAGGTAAGTGAAAGATCGGTAAAAACGTGTTAAAAGTACGATTAAGTTGGTATTTGGTTTTGGCTATCAGACATGAAATATAGTGAATGTCAGTCATGCTAAGTTGTGGTTCAGTACTTGAGGAAATAAGTGATAGGATTAGTACAAGATGAGAAATCAGAGTGGCGCAGCGGAAGCTTGCTAAAGCGTTGGCATAGCATGGTAATAATAAGGAATAGTAGGGTATGATTAGAAATGCTTTATGCTTTGAGTACTTAAAAGGTTAGTGAACTAATGCAAATAATGATTCTAGATGATTTGGATGAATTGTCGCTATGAACTTTGATGGTTCTGAAATGGATGAGGAAATGATCGTTGATGCGTAATTGAATTTAGATGATGAGTAATGCAAGTCGTCGTGTCTGAGAGATGAGTACTATGATATTTGGTCACAGTGGCCTTGGATTAGATTGAGATTTATAATTATTGGTTTTGAAAGACGAATTTGAAAACCATTAAATTGAGATGCTGATGTTGTACTGAGATTGGTTTGAGGGAACCCGTGACGGGTGGCAAACTCCAGTTTTTAGGGAAGGTGCTGTCGAAATTTTTTCAACAGTTTGAAAGAGTGTTGGTTGTGATTTTGAAAATGATTTTTGATTTGAGTAACTTTAACAAAAGAGATGTGTTTCGAATGCTTTTGTAGATTATTAAAGAAAATCGGATTCTTATGATTTTGTTAACTTGTCATTTCAAACTCAATTGATTTCTAAAAACGAAGAGAGTTTTGATTAATTAGTCAAGACTTTAAAACAGAAATTTATATAAAAATTTGAGGGTTTGAAAATAAGAACGTAAGTCTGGAGGTTATGCTTGGAGTTGAACTGTGATTAGTGGTAATTGGCTTGACAAAGAGAGAGGATAAGGATGGAGTATGATTAAGGTATGGTGATAATTTTTGGTTGATTATAGTGATGTGAGATGATGACTATGATTAAGGATGATGGTAATATTATTGATGACATGATTTGAGATTTAATAAGATGTGAGTTGATGAAATGACGAAAGTAACGAATGAGGCTATAGGTCGGCATTGGACGAATGATCGAGACCCTCAGAGATAGAGGAATCAGAGCGCGGCAACGGAAGTGCGAAGAGTAAAAAGACCTTGGAACTACTATGCATTGTATATGAGGGCAGACTACACTCACGTACTCATGGTGGCTGATGAAATTTTCGAGGGCAAAAATTTCTGTTAGGGGGGTAGAATGTAAAATCGGGTTAAACTGTAATTAATTAAATAATAAATTAAATAAGAGAGAATATGGTTAGAAAAACTAGCAATCGGAATTTGATAATTTAAATATGATATTTGGATTCAGTGAATTTTTCTGAGTCGAAAAACATAGTTTTCTGCATAAAAACGCGCACTAGAATCTTGACCGGCAATACCGGCTGAGATCTGTTTGGTACTGCAGCTGAGAAAATTAATTATAAGTGAATAAGGCCAAGAAATTAGGAGTTATAATTAGGGAAGATAGAAATATTTAAAATGCGATTTAAAGCTCTAATCTTGAAGGTCTTGGCCCAAAATTGGGCCAACAGACAAAAATAAGTGAACCGGGCCCAAGTGGGCCCAAGACCTAACATATATAAATATTAATTATGAGCATTTCAACTCATTTACCCTAAAGAAAGAGGGTAGGGGCGGCTAGAGAGAAGAGAGGAAGGAAACCTAGCCTTCCAAACATCAAATCACCATAACTTTCTCTCCGAAACTCCGATTGACGAGCCATTTGCGACCACGCGTCATTCTTCTCCTCCTCTTCGAGTCTATCTAAGTTTTGTGATGAGTATTTAACTCTCCTCTGAACAGTTTCAATTTTCCTCTTATATTTCGAATTTGGTTTGGGTTTTGAGGAAATCTTGTGATTTTGGTTGTTTAGGAGTGCTCTAGTATGAGCCATTGGTGAGTTCCATCAACCAATTTTGTGAGTTAAGGTAAGGAACCCTCTAACCCTTGTGATTTATCATTTTCATGAATCCTAGGTTAATGTATATATGTGAAATTGGGTATGTTAGTGTATTTGGTGATTTTTATGCACAATTGGGAGGTTGGTGTTACTTGTGGAGCCTTGGTGAGGCTTGGAGCTAAGGGTTGGTGGAGACTCTCAAGAAGAAGCTCAATTATTTTGGCTACAAGAGGTACGGTTTAAGTTTCATTTAAGTACCGTGTGGTATGATGAGAATTCCTAGGCTAGATGCCCCTAGGATTAAGTTTGGAGTGTGCAAATGGTTGGCACTAATATGTATAGTTGTTATGTAATGAGAATTGATGATTGAGTTGAGGATTGTGTGAATTTGTATGTTTGGTGTGTTGAGAATTTGATGAATTGAATAATGAATATTGGTTTGTGGAATATACTTTTAAACTATGAATTTGGGCTGGAGACCGTGAATTTTAGGTCGGAGGCCGGAAAGAGGTAAGGGAGGTAAGTTGATATGTGTATTGTGTGATGATATAAGAGATTGGATGGATTTTAGTTATTGAATGTGTGAATAATTGGTTTGTGGTGTGCGAAATTGTGATCATCAATAATGGCGCCAAAGACTTGGAGCTCTCAAACGTGAATCACACTTTGTCATAATTCCGCACAACTAACCAGCAAGTGCACTGGGTCGTCCAAGTAATACCTTACATGAGTAAGGGTCGATCCCACGGAGACTGTCGGCTTGAAGCAAGCTATGGTCACCTTGTAAATCTCAGTCAGACGAATTTAGATGGTGATGGAGAATTGATAATTAAAAGATAAATAAAACATAAAATAAAGATAGAGATACTTATGTAATTCTTTGGTTGGAATTTCAGATAAGCGTATGAAGAAGCTTTGTTCCTCCTGAACCTCTACTTTCCTATTGCCTTCTTCCAATCATTCATACTCCTTTCCATGGCAAGCTTTATGTTGGGCATCACCGTTGTCAATGGCTACTTCCCGTCCCCTCAGTGAAAACGTTCCAAATGCGCTGTCACCGCACGGCTAATCATCTGTCGGTTCTCGATCATGTCGGAATAGGATCCATTGATCCTTTTGCGTCTGTCACACGCCCCACAATCGCGAGTTTGAAGCTCGTTACAGCCATCCCTTCCCAGATCCTACTCAGAATACCACAGACAAGGTTTAGACGTTCCGGATCTCAGGAATGGCCGCCAATAATTCTAGCCTATACCACGAAGGTTCCAATCTGAGATTAGAAACCCAAGAGATATACATTCAAGCTTGTTTGCATGTAGAATGGAAGTGGTTGTCAATCACGCGTTCATAGGTGAGAATTGTGATGAGTGTCACATAATCATCACATTCATCATGTTCTTGGGTGCGAATGAATATCTTGGAGAAGAAATAGACTTGAGTTGAATAGAAAAACAATAGTACTTTGTATTAATTCATGAAGAACAGCAGAGCTCCACACCTTAATCTATGGTGTGTAGAAACTCCACCGTTGAGAATACAAAAGTGATAATGGAGGTCATTGGCTTCGGCCCCAGAGAGGGAACCAGAAGAACCAAGATGAAAATACAATAGTAAAAGGTCCTATTTATAGAGAACTAGTAGCCTAGGATTTACAGAAATAAGTAATTAATGCAGAAATCTTCTTCCGGGCTCACTTGGTGTGTGCTTAGGCTGAGCATTGAAGCTTCCATGTGTAGAGACTTTTCTTGGAGTTAAACGCCAGCTTTTGTGCCAGTTTGGGCGTTTAACTCCAGCTTTTATGCCAGTTCCGGCGTTAAACGCCAGAATTCTTGAGCTGACTTGGAATGCCTGTTTGGGCCATCAAATCTCGGGCAAAGTATGGACTATTATATATTTCTGGAAAGCCTAGAATGTCTACTTCCAACGCAATTGAGAGCGCACCAATTGGGCTTCTTTAGCTCCAGAAAATCCACTTCGAGTGCAGGGAGGTCAGAATCCAACAGCATTTGCAGTCCTTTTTCAGCCTCTGAATCAGATTTTTGCTCAGGTCCCTCAATTTCAGCCAAAAAATACCTAAAATTATAGAAAAACACACAAACTCATAGTAAAGTCCAGAAAAGTGAATTTTAAATAAAAACTAATAAAAATATAATAAAAACTAATTAAAATATACTAAAAACATACTAAAAATAATGCCAAAAAGCGTATAAATTATCCGCTCATCACAACACCAAACTCAAATTGTTGCTTGTTCCCAAGCAACTAAAAATCAAATAGGATAAAAAGAAGATAATATACAATAAATTCCAAAAACATCTATGAAGATCAGTATTAATTAGATGAGCGGGGCTTTTAGCTCTTTGCTTCTGAACAGTTTTGGCATCTCACTTTATTCTTTGAAGTTCAGAATGATTGGCATCTATAGGAACTCAGAATCTAGATAGTGTTATTGATTCTCCTAGTTAAGTATGTTGATTCTTGAACACAGCTACTTTATGAGTCTTGGCCGTGACCCTAAGCATTTTATTTTCCAGTATTACCACCGGATACATAAATGCCACAAACACATAACTGGGTAAACCTTTTCAGATTGTGACTCAGCTTTGCTAGAGTCCCCAATTAGAGGTGTCTAGAGCTCTTAAGCACACTCTTTTTTCTTTTGGACCACGACTTTAACCGCTCAGTCTGAAGTATTCACTTGACACCTTCACGCCACAAGCACATGGTTAGGGATAGCTTGGTTTAGCCGCTTAGGCCAGGATTTTATTCCTGTGGGCCCTCCTATCCACTGATGCTCAAAGCCTTGGATCCTTTTTATCACCCTTGCCTCTTGGTTTAAAGAGGTATTGGCTTTTTCTGCTTGCTTTTCTTTTTCTTTCTTTTTCTTTTCCCCTCTTTTCTTTTTTTTTTCCTGCAAGCTTTTCACTGCTTTTTCTTGCTTCAAGAATCAATTTTATGATTTTTCAGATCATCAGATAACATTTCTCCTTTTCCCATCATTCTTTCAAGAGCCAACAATTTTAACATTCATAAACAATCAAATTCAAAAATATGCACTGTTCAAGCATTCATTCAGAAAAACAATAGTATTGCCACCACATCAAAATAATTAAACTGTTTTAAAATTTGAAATTCATGCACTTCTTTTCCTTTTTCAATTAAAAACATTTTTCATTTAAGAAAGGTGATGGATTCATTTTCATAGCTTTAAGGCATAGACACTTAGATACTAGTGATCATGTAATAAAGACACAAACATAAATAAACATAAAGCATAAAAATTCGAAAAATAGAAAATAAAGAACAAGGAAATTAAAGAACGGGTCCACCTTAGTGATGGCGGCTTGTTCTTCCTCTTGAAGATCTTATGGAGAGCTTGAGCTCCTCAACGTCTCTTCCTTGCCTTTGTTGCTCCTCTCTCATGGTTCTTTGGTCTTCTCTAATTTCATGGAGGAGGATGGAATGCTCTTGGTGCTCCACCCTTAGTTGTCCCATGTTGGAACTTAATTCTCCTAGGGAGGTGTTGATTTGCTTCTAATAGTTTTGTGGAGGAAATTGCATCCCTTGAGGCATCTCAGGGATTTCATGATGAGAAGTTTCCTCATGCTCTTGTCCATGAGTGGGATCTCTTGTTTGCTCCATCTTTTTCTTAGAGATGGGCTTGTCCTCATCAATGAGGATGTCTTCCTCTATGTCAATTCCAGCTAAATTGCAGAGGTGACAAATGAGATGAGGAAAGGCTAACATTGCTACAGTAGAGGACTTGTCCGCTACCTTGTAGAGTTCTTGGGATATAACCTCATGAACTTCTACTTCCTCTCTAATCATGATGCTATGAATCATGATAGCCCGGTCTATAGTAACTTCAGACCGGTTGCTAGTAGGAATGATTGAGCATTGGATGAACTCCAACCACCCCCTAGCCACGGGCTTGAGGTCATGCCTTCTTAGTTGAACCAGCTTCCCTCTTGAATCTCTCTTTCATTGAGCGCCCTCTTCACATATGTCCATGAGGACTTGGTCCAACCTTTGATCAAAGTTGACCCTTCTAGTGTATGGGTGTGCATCTCCTTGCATCACGGTCAAGTTGAATGCCAACCTTACATTTTCTGGACTAAAATCTAAGTATTTCCATCGGACTATTGTAAGCCAATTCTTAGGGTCCGGGTTCACACTTTGATCATGGTTCTTGGTGATCCATGCATTGGCATAGAACTCTTGAACCATTAAGATTTTGACTTGTTGAATGGGGTTGGTGAGAACTTCCCAACCTCTTCTTTGGATCTCATGTCGAATCTCCGGATATTTGCCTTTTTTGAGCTTAAAAGGGACATCGGGGATCACCTTCTTCTTGGCCACAACTTCATAGAAGTGGTCTTGATGTACCCTTGAGAGAAATCTCTCCATCTCCCATGACTCAGAGGTGGAAGCTTTTGCCTTCCCTTTTCTCTTTCTAGAGGTTTCTCCGGCCTTAGGTGCCATAAATGGTTATGAAAAGACAAAAAAGTTTTAGCTTTTACCACACCAAACTTAGAAGGTTGCTCGTCCTCGAGCAAAAGAAGAAAGAAGAGAGTAGAAGAAGAAGAAATAGAGGAGATGGAGGGGGCTTTGTGTTTCGGCCAAGGGGGAGAAGTAGTGTTTAGGTTGTGTGAAAATGACGGAGTGAAGATGGGTTTATATAGGAGTGGGGAGGGGGTATGGTTCGGCCAATAAGGGTGGGTTTGGGTGGGAAAGAGGTTTGAATTTGAATGGTGAGATAGGTGGGGTTTCATGAAGGATGGATGTGAGTGGTGAAGAGAATGGTGGGATTTGATAGGTGAGGGATTTTTGGGGAAGAGGTATTGAGGTGATTAGTGAATGGGTGAAGAAGACAGAGAGAGGTGGGGTAGGTGGGGATCCTGTGGGGTCCACAGATCCTGAGGTGTCAAGGATTTTTCATCTATGCACCATGTGGCGTGCAAAACGCCCCTTGCTGCCAATCCTGGTGTTAAACGCCAGGTTGCTGCCCATTTCTGGCGTTTAACGCCAGCTTCTTGCCCATTCCTGGCGTTAAACGCCCAGAATGGTGCCAGACTGGGTGTTTAACGCCCATTCTGCTACCCGTACTGGCGTTTAAACGCCAGTAAGTTTCTCCTCTAGGGTGTTTTGTTTTTTATTCTGTTTTTTTCTTTTTCAATTGTTTTTGTGACTTCACATGATCATCAACCTACAGAAAACATAAAATAACAAAAGAAAATAGAAATTTAATATAGATAGTTAAAGATTGGGTTGCCTCCCAACAAGCGCTTCTTTAATGTCAATAGCTTGACAGTGGCTCTCATGGAGCCTCACAAATGTTCAGAGCAATGTTGGAGCTTCCCAACACCAAACTTAGAGTTTGAATGTGGGGGTTCAACACCAAACTTAAAGTTTGGTTGTGGCCTCCCAACACCAAACTTAGAGTTTGACTGTGGGGGCTCTGTTTGACTCTGTATTGAGAGAAGATCTTCTTGCTTCCTCTCCATGGTAACAGAGGGATATCCTTGAGCTTTAAACACAAGAGAGTTTTCATTCACTTGAATGATCAATTCTCCTCTGTCAACATCAATCACAGCTTTTGCTGTGGCTAGAAAGGGTCTGCCAAGGATGATGGATTCATCCATACACTTCCCAGTCTCTAGGATTATGAAATCAGCAGGGATGTAGTGGTCTTCAACTTTTACCAAGACATCCTCTACAAGTCCATAAGCCTGTTTCTTTGAATTGTCTGCCATCTCCAGTGAGATTCTTGCAACTTGTACCACAATGATCCCTAGCTTCTCCATTACAGAGAGAGGCATGAGATTTATGCTTGACCCTAGGTCACACAGAGCCTTCTCAAAGGTCATGGTGCCTATGGTACAAGGGATTGAGAATTTTCTAGGGTCTTGTCTCTTCAGAGGTAATTTCTGCCTAGTCAAGTCATCCAGTTCTTTGATGAGCAATAGAGGTTCATCCTCCCAAGTCTCATTACCAAACAACCTGGCATTTAGCTTCATGATTGCTCCAAGGTACTTAGCAACTTGCTCTTCAGTAACATCTTCATCCTCTTCAGAGGAAGAATACTCATCAGAGCTCATGAATGGCAAAAGTAAATTCAATGGAATCTCTATGGTCTCAGTGTGAGCCTCAGATTCCCATGGTTCCTCATTAGGGAACTCCTTGGAGGCCAGTGGGCGTCCATTGAGGTCTTCCTCAGTGGAGATTACTGCCTCTTCCTCCTCTCCAGGTTCGGCCATGTGAGACGTGTTTATGGCCTTGCACTCTCTCTTTGGATTCTCTTCTGTATTGCTTGGGAGAGTACTAGGAGGGAGTTCAGTAATTTTCTTACTCAGTTGACCCACTTGTGCCTCCAAATTTCTAATGGAGGACCTTGTTTCAGTCATGAAACTTTGAGTTGTTTTGATTAGATCAGAGACAATGGTTGCTAAGTTAGAGTGGCTTTGCTTAGAATTCTCTGTCTGTTGCTGAGAAGATGATGGAAAAGGCTTGCCATTGCTAAACCTGTTTCTTCCACCATTATTGTTGTTGAAACCTTGTTGAGGTCTCTGTTGATCCTTCCATGAGAGATTTGGATGATTTCTCCATGAAGGATTATAGGTGTTTCCATAGGGTTCTCCCATGTAATTCACCTCTTCCATTGCTGGGTTCTCAGGATTATAAGCTTCTTCTTCAGAGGAAGCTTCCTTAGTACTGCCTGTTGCTGCTTGCATTTCAGACAGACTCTGAGAAATCATATTGACTTATTGGGTCAATATTTTATTGAGCCAATATGGCATTCAGAGTATCAATCTCAAGAACTCCTTTCTTCTAAGCTATCCCATTATTCACAGGATTTCTTTCAGAAGTGTACATGAATTGGTTATTTGCAACCATTTCAATGAGTTCCTGAGCTTCTGCAGGCGTCTTCTTCAGATGAAGAGATCCTCCAGCAGAGCTATCCAATGACGTCTTGGATAGTTCAGACAGACCATCATAGAAAATACATATGATGCTCCATTCTGAAAGCATGTCAGAAGGGCACCTTCTGATCAATTGCTTGTATCTTTCCCATGCTTCATAGAGGGATTCACCTTCCTTCTATCTGAAGGTTTGGACTTCCACTCTAAGCTTGCTCAATTTTTGAGGTGGAAAGAACTTTGCCAAGAAGGCATTGACTAGCTTTTCCCAAGAGTTCAGGCTTTCTTTAGGTTGTGAATCCAACCATGTCCTAGCTCTGTCTCTTACAGCAAAAGGGAAGAGCATAAGTTTGTAGACTTCAGGGTCAACCCCATTGGTCTTGACGGTGTCACAGATTTGCAAGAATTCAGCTAAGAACTGATGAGGATCTTCCATTGGAAGTCCATGAAATTTGCAATTCTGTTGCATTAGAGAAACTAATTGAGGCTTAAGCTCAAAGTTGTTTGCTCCAATGGCAGGGATTGAGATGCTTCTCCCATAGAAGTCGGGAGTAGGTGCAGTAAAGTCACCAAGCACCTTCCTTGCATTGTTGGCATTGTTGTTTTCGGCTGCCATGGTTTCTTCTTCTTTGAAAAGCTCTGTTAGGCCCTCTAGAGAGAATTGTGCTTTAGCTTCTCTTAGCTTTCTCTTCAAGGTCCTTTCAAGTTCAGGATCAGCTTGAACAAGTATGTCTTTATCTTTGTTCCTGCTCATATGAAAGAGAAGAGAACAAGAAAGTAGGGAATCCTCTATGTCACAGTATAGAGATTCCTTGAGGTTTCAGAGGAAAAGAAGAATAGAAGGAAGAGGTAGATGGAGGAGAATTCGAACATATAAAGAAGGAGGGAGTTCGAATTGTACCTTGAGGAGGAGTGTTAGTCCTTTAAATAGAAGGATATGAGAAGAAGGGAAGAATTTTCGAAAATTAAAGTAAAAGATTTTGAAATAATCAAAAAGAAGTTTGAAAATTTGATTGATGATTTTCAAAAACTAAAATTGGGAAAGCAATTAAGTGATTTTAAAAAAAGATTTTGAAATTAGAAAAGATATTATTGAGAGTTAATTTTGAAAAAGATGTGATTGAAAAGATATGATTGAGAAGATATAATTGAAAATCAATTTAGAAAAAGAAAGTTTTTAAAATTAAAGTTGATTACTTGACTAACAAGAAATTAGAAGATATGATTTTAGAATTAAAACTTTTGATCCTTTCTTAATAGACAAGTAACAACTAGAAAATTTTGAAGTAAATCATTAATTATAACAAGGATTTTCAAAAATAATAAAAAATGGAAAGAAATTGATTTTGAAGAGATATGATTTGAAAAAGATTTGATTTTGAAAAATTATGAAGATTTGAAAAAAATTTGCATTAAAAACAAAATCTTCCCTCTTGTGTCATCCTGGCGTTAAACGCCCAGAATGGCATCCATTCTGGCGTTTAACGCCCAAAATCCTACCTTTTTGGGCGTTAAACGCCTAGCCAGGTACCCTGGCTGGCGTTTAAATGCCAGTTTTTCTTCTTCACTGGGCGTTTTGAACGCCCAGTTTTTTCTGTTTGATTCCTCTGCTGAATGTTCTGAATCTTCAATTCTCTGTATTATTGACTTGAAAAGACATCATTTTGAAAATATTTTTGAATTTTTAATGATGAGAAACAATAAAAATGCAACTAAGATCAAATAAACAATGCATGCAAGACACCAAACTTAAAATTAGACACTAGACTCAAACAAGAAACATAAAATATTTTTTATTTTTATGATTTTATAAAAATTTTTTGTGATTTTTGAAACTTATATGGGAAAGAGAATAAAAAGATTCAAAACTTTTTAATAAGAATTCCAGGAATCATGCAATGTTAGTGTAAAGCTTCAGTCTAAAAAGATTAGACATGGTTGGCCAAGCTTCAGCAGAACATTACATTCAGCAGCTAAATTGATGAGAATCAATCAGCTTTTGTGATGATAAGAACATCACCTTGAAACTCTAGAATTCATTCTTAAAAATTCTGAAAAATAAAAAGAAAAGTACCTAATCTAAGCAACAAGATAAATTGTCAGTTGTCCAAACTCGAACAATCCCCGGCAACGGCGCCAAAAACTTGGTGCGCGAAATTGTGATCATCAACAATGGTGCCAAAGACTTGGAGCTCTCAAACGTGAATCACACTTTGTCACAATTCCGCACAACTAACCAGTAAGTGCACTGGGTCGTCCAAGTAATACCTTACGTGAATAAGGGTCGATCCCACGGAGACTGTCGGCTTGAAGTAAACTATGGTCACCTTGTAAATCTCAGTCAGCCGAATTTAGATGGTGATGGAGAATTGATAATTAAAAGATAAATAAAACATAAAATAAAGATAGAGATACTTATGTAATTCTTTGGTTGGAATTTCAGATAAGCGTATGAAGATGCTTTGTTCCTCCTGAACCTCTGCTTTCCTATTGCCTTCTTCCAATCATTCATACTCCTTTCCATGGCAAGCTTTATGTTGGACATCACCGTTGTCAATGGCTACTTCCCGTCCTCTCAGTGAAAACGTTCCAAATGCGCTGTCACCGCACGACTAATCATCTGTCGGTTCTCGATCATGTCGGAATAGGATCCATTGATCCTTTTGCGTCTGTCACACGCCCCACAATCGCGAGTTTGAAGCTCGTCACAGTGGTGCACGAAATTGTGATGTCCAGGCTCGAACAATCCCTGGTAATGGCTCCAAAGCTTGGTGCTTTGATCTTAATTCATAATTGTCACAACTTCGATACAACTAACCAGCAAGTGCACTGGGTCGTCCAAGTAATACCTTACGTGAGTAAGGGTCGAATCCCACGGAGATTGTTGGTATGAAGCAAGCTATGGTCACCTTGTAAATCTCAGTTAGGCAGATATAAAGTGATAATGGTGTTTTCGAATATTATATAATAAAATAGGGATAGAGATACTTATGTAAATCATTGGTAGGAATTTCAGATAAGCGAATGGAGATGCTTTTCGTTCCTCTGAACCTCTGCTTTCCTGCTATCTTCATCCAATCAGTCTCACTCCTTTCCATGGCTGGCTTTATGTGATACATCACCACTGTCAATGGCTACTTTCGGTCATCTCTCGGGAAAATGATCCAATGCCCTGTCACGGCACGGCTAATCGTCTGGAGGCATCACCCTTGTCAATGGCTTCATCTTATCCTCTCAGTGAATAATATGCTCACGCACCCTGTCACGGCACGGCTATTCATCTGTCGGTTCTCGATCATGCTGGAATAGGATTTACTATCCTTTTGCGTCTGTCACTAACGCCCTGCAATCGCGAGTTCGGAGCTCGTCACAGTCATTCAATCATTGAATCCTACTCGGAATACCACAGACAAGGTTTAGACTTTCCGGATTCTCTTGAATGCCGCCATCATTCTAGCTTACGCCACGAAGATTCTGGTTAGGAGATCTAAGAGATACTCATTCTAGCTTAATTCATGTAGAACGAAAGTGTTTGTCAGGCACGTGTTCATAAGGGAGAAGGATGATGAGCGTCACACATAATCATCACCTTCATCACGTTCTTGGGTGCGAATGGATATCTTAGAAGATAAATAAGAAGAATTGAATAGAAAACAGTAGTACTTTGCATTAATCTTTGAGGAACAGCAGAGCTCCACACCTTAATCTATGGAGTGTAGAAACTCTACCGTTAAAAATACATAAGTGAAGGTCCAGGCATGGCCGAGATGGCCAGCCCCCTAAAATGTGATCAAAGGATCATAAGGTAATCCAAAGATGCCAAATACAATAGTAAAAGGTCCTATTTATAATAAACTAGCTACTAGGGTTTACATGAGTAAGTAATTGATGTACAAATCCACTTCCGGGGCCACTTGGTGTGTGCTTGGGCTTGGGCTTGAGTGTTACACGTGTAGAGGTCCTTTCTGGAGTTGAACGCCAGCTTTTGTGCCAGTTTGGGCGTTCAACTCTGGTTTTGGCTCCTTTTCTGGCGCTGGACGCCAGATTTGGGTAGAAGGCTGGCGTTGAACGCCAGTTTACGTCATCTATTCTTGGCCAAAGTATGGACTATTATATATTTCTGGAAAGCCCTGGATGTCTACTTTCCAACGCAATTGGAAGCGCGCCATTTCAAGTTCTGTAGCTCCAGAAAATCCACTTTGTGTGCAGGGAGGTCAGAATCCAACAGCATCAGCAGTCCTCTTTCAACCTCTGAATCTGATTTCTGCTCAAGTCCCTCAATTTCAGCCAGAAAATACCTGAAATCACAGAAAAACACACAAACTCATAGTAAAGTCCAGAAATGTGAATTTAACACAAAATCTATTAAAAACATCCCTAAAAGTAACTAGATCCTACTAAAAACATACTATAAACAATGCCAAAAAGCGTATAAATTATCCGCTCATCACAACACCAAACTTAAATTGTTGCTTGTCCCCAAGCAACTGAAAATCAAGTAGGATAAAAAGAATAGAATATACTATAAATTCCAAACTATCAATGAAACATAGCTCCAATCATATGAGCGGGACTTATAGCTTTTTGCCTCTTGAATAGTTTTGGCATCTCACTTTATCCATTGAGGTTCAGAATGATTGGCATCTATAGGAACTTCAGATTTCAGATAGTGTTATTGATTCTCCTAGTTCAGTATGATGATTCTTGAATACAGCTTCTTTATGAGTCTTGGCCGTGGCCCTAAGCACTTTGTTTTCCAGTATTACCACCGGATACATAAATGCCACAGACACATAACTGGGTGAACCTTTTCAGATTGTGACTCAGCTTTGCTAAAGTCCCCAATTAGAGGTGTCCAGGGTTCTTAAGCACACTCTTTTTTTTCTTTGGACCTTGACTTTAACCGCTCAGTCTCAAGTTTTCACTTGACACCTACACGCCACAAGCACATGGTTAGGGACAGCTTGGTTTAGCCGCTTAGACCATGATTTTATTCCTTTAGGCCCTCCTATCCACTGATGCTCAAAGCCTTGGGATCCTTTTTATTTGCCCTTGCCTTTTGGTTTTAAGGGTTATTGGCTTTTTGCTCTTGCCTCTTGGTTTTAAGAGCTTTGGCTTTTTCTGCTTGCTTTTTCTTTTTCTTTCTATTTTTTTTCGCCTATTTTTTTTCTGCAAGCTTTGTTCTTTGCTGCTTTTTCTTGCTTCAAGAATCATTTTTATGATTTTTCAGATTATCAAATAACATGTCTCCTAGTCATCATTCTTTCAAGAGCCAACATTTTTAACATTCTTAAACAACAACTTCAAAAGACATATGCACTGTTCAAGCATACATTCAGAAAACAAGAAGCATTGTCACCACATCAATATAATTAAACTAAGTTCAAGGATAAATTCAAAACTCATGTACTTCTTGTTCTTTTGATTTAAAACATTTTTTTTTACGAGAGGTGATGGATTCATAGGACATTTATAACTTTAAGACATAGTTACTACTACTAATGATCATGTAATGAAGACGCAAACATAGATAAGCACATAACATAGAAAATGAAAAACAGAGAAAGTAAGAACAAGGAATGAGTCCACCTTAGTGATGTCCTTGAGCTCTTCTATGTCTCTTCCTTGTCTTTGCTGCTCCTCCTTCATTGTTTTTAGATCTTCTCTGATTTCATGAAGGATGATGGAGTGCTCTTGATGTTCCACCCTTAGTTGCTTCCAATAATTGTGTGGAAGAAAATGTATCCCCTGAGGTATCTCAGGGATCTCTTGATTTGCAGTCAAATGTTCTACCACTGAGCTATAGACCCTTGATGGAAGCTTTTGTCTTCCCTTTCCTCTTTCTAGAGGCTTCTCTGGCCTTAGATGCCATCAATGGTTATGGAAAAAACAAAAAAGCTATGCTTTTTACCACACCAAACTTAGAATGTTGCTCGCCCTCGAGCAAAAGAAGAAAGAATAGAAGAATAAGAAGAAGATATGGAGGAGATGGAGGGAGATGTGTATTCGGCCATATGGGTGGGATTGGGTGGGAAAGAGATGTTGAATTTTGAAGGAAGGTGGGTGTTTGGATGTGAGTGGTAAAGAGTTAATAGGGAAGAGTGTTTATTGGGAATAGAGGATGATTGAGAAGAGAGAAGAGAGTGAGTGGAGGTAGGTGGGGATCCTGTGGGGTTCACAGATCCTGAGGTGATCCTGTGAGGTCCACAGATCTTGAGGTGTCAAGGCATTTACATCCCTGCACCAATTTAGGCATGCAAAATGCCCTTGCACACAACTCTGGGTGTTCAGCGCCAGGTTGGTGCCCAATTTGGGCGTTTAACGCCCATTTGCTGCCATTTCTGGCGTTGAACGCCAGAACCATGCTTGTTCTGGGCGTTCAGCGCCAGGATGCTCCCATTCTGGGCGTTCAGCGCCAGAACTATGCTCTGTTCTGGCGTTTGAACGCCAGATAGATGCTCCTCCAGGGTGTGATTTTTCTTCTGCTGTTTTTGATTCCGTTTTTGAATTTTTTGTTTATTTTGTGACTCCACATGATCATGAACCTAAGAAAACATGAAAAACAATAAAAATAAGAATTAGATAAACATTGGGTTGCCTCCCAACAAGCGCTTCTTTAATGTCAATAGCTTGACAGTGGGCTCTCATGGAGCCTCACAGATGTGCAGAGCTTTGTTGAGACTCTCCAACACCAAACTTAGAGTTTGGATATGGGAGTTCAACACCAAACTTAGAGTTTGGTTGTGGCCTCCCAACACCAAACTTAGAGTTTGACTGTGGGGGCTCTGGTTGACTCTGCTTGGAGAGAAGCTTTTTCTGCTTCCTCCCTGGTGCACGAAATTGTGATCTCCAGGCTCGTACAAATCTTGGTAATGGCTCCAAAGCTTGGTGCTCTGATCTTAATTCATAATTGTAACAACTTCGATACAACTAACCAGCAAGTGCACTGGGTCGTCCAAGTAATACCTTACGTGAGTAAGGGTCGAATCCCACGGAGATTGTTGGTATGAAGCAAGCTATGGTCACCTTGTAAATCTCAGTCAGGCAGATATAAAGTGATAATGGTGTTTTCGAATATTATATAATAAAATAGGGATAGAGATACTTATGTAAATCATTGGTAGGAATTTCAGATAAGCGAATGGAGATGCTTTTCGTTCCTCTGAACCTCTGCTTTCCTGCTATCTTCATCCAATCGGTCTTACTCCTTTCCATGGCTGGCTGTATGCAAGGGCATCACCGTTGTCAGTGGCTACATCCCCTCCTCTCAGTGAATAATATGCTCACGCACCCTGTCACGGCACGGCTATTCATCTGTCGGTTCTCGATCATGCTGGAATAGGATTCACCCTCCTTTTGCGTCTGTCACTAACGCCCAGCACTCGCGAGTTTGAAGCTCGTCACAGTCATTCAATCATTGAATCCTACTCAGAATACCACAGACAAGGTTTAGACCTTCCGGATTCTCTTGAATGCCGCCATCATTCTAGCTTACGCCACGAAGATTCCGGTTAGGAGATCTAAGAGATATTCATTCTAGCTTATTTCATGTAGAACGGAAGTGTTTGTCAGGCACGTGTTCATAGGGGAGATGGTGATGAGCGTCACACATAATCATCACCTTCATCACGTTCTTGGGTGCGAATGGATATCTTAGAAGCGAAATAAGATGAATTGAATAGAAAACAGTAGTACTTGCATTAATCTTTGAGGAACAGCAGAGCTCCACACCTTAATCTATGGAGTGTAGAAACTCTACCATTAAAAATACATAAGTGAAGGTCCAGGCATGGCCGAGATGGCCAGCCCCTCTGATCTAAGAACCAGGCGTCCAAAGATGGTTCAAAAGACTAGTAAAAGGTCCTATTTATAATAAACTAGTCACTAGGGTTTACATGAGTAAGTAATTGATGCATAAATCCACTTTCTTGGCCCACTTGGTGTGTGTTTGGACTGAGCCTGAGTGTTGCACGTGCAGAGGCCATTTGTGGAGTTGAACGCCAGTTTCTGTGCCAGTTTGGGCGTTCAACTCTGGTTTTGGATCCTTTTCTGGCGCTGGACGCCAGATTTGGGCAGAAGGTTGGCGTTGAACGCCAGTTTACGTCGTCAATTCTTGGCCAAAGTATGGACTATTATATATTGATGGAAAGCCCTGGATATCTACTTTCCAACGCAATTCGAAGCGCGCCATTTCGAGTTCTGTAGCTCCAGAAAATCCACTTTGAGTGCAGGGAGGTCAGAATCCAACAGCATCAGCAGTCCTTTTTCAACCTCTGAATCTGATTTCTGCTCAAGTCCCTCAATTTCAATCAGAAAATACCTGAAATCGCAGAAAAACACACAAAATCATAGTAAAGTCCAGAAATGTGAATTTAACATAAAAACTAATGAAAACATCCCTAAAAGTAACTAGATCCTACTAAAAACATACTAAAAACAATGCCGAAAAGCGTATAAATTATCCGCTCATCACAACACCAAACTTAAATTGTTGCTTATCCCCAAGCAATTGAAAATCAAATAGGATAAAAAGAAGAGAATATACTATAAATTCCAAACTATCAATGAAACATAGTTTCAATCATATGAGCGGGACTTATAGCTTTTTGCCTCTTGAATAGTTTTGGCATCTCACTTTATCCATTGAGGTTCAGAATGATTGGCATCTATAGGAACTCAGAGTTCAGATAGTGTTATTGATTCTCCTAGTTCAGTATGATGATTCTTGAACACAGCTATTTTATGAGTCTTGGCCGTGGCCCTAAGCACTTTGTTTTCCAGTATTACCACCGGATACATAAATGCCACAGACACATAATTGGGTGAACCTTTTCAGATTGTGACTCAGCTTTGCTAAAGTCCCCAATTAGAGGTGTCCAGGGTTCTTAAGCACACTCTTTGTTTTTGCTTTGGACCTTGACTTTAACCGCTCAGTCTCAAGTTTTCACTTGACACCTACACGCCACAAGCACATGGTTAGGGACAGCTTGGTTTAGCCGCTTAGACCAGGATTTTATTCCTTTAGGCCCTCCTATCCACTGATGCTCAAAGCCTTGGGATCCTTTTTATTTGCCCTTGCCTTTTGGTTTTAAGGGTTATTGGCTTTTTCTGCTTTCTTTTTCTTTTTCTTTCTATTTTTTTTTCTATATTTTTTTTTCGCCCTTTTTTTTTTCTGCAAGCTTTGTTCTTTGCTGCTTTTTCTTGCTTCAAGAATCATTTTTATGATTTTTCAGATTATCGAATAACATGTCTCCTAGTCATCATTCTTTCAAGAGCCAACATATTTAACATTCTTAAACAACAACTTCAAAAGGCATATGCACTGTTCAAGCATACATTCAGAAAACAAGAAGCATTGTCACGACATCAATATAATTAAACTAAGTTCAAGGATAAATTCGAAACTCATGTACTTCTTGTTCTTTTGAATTAAAACATTTTTCATTTAAGAGAGGTGATGGATTCATAGGACATTCATATCTTTAAGACAAAGTTACTAACTACTAATGATCATGTAATGAAGACACAAACATAGATAAGCACATAACATAGAAAACGAAAAACAGAGAAAGCAAGAACAAGGAATGAATCCACCTTAGTGATGGTGGCGTTTCCTTCTTGAGGAACCAATGATGTCCTTGAGCTCTTCTATGTCTCTTCCTTGTCTTTGTTGCTCCTCCCTCATTGCTTTTTGATCTTCTCTTATTTCATGGAGCATGATGGAGTGCTCTTGATGTTCCACCCTTAGTTGTCCCATATTGGAACTCAATTCTTCTAGGGAGGTGTTGATGTGCTCCCAATAGTTTTGTG
Source organism: Arachis hypogaea (assembly GCF_003086295.3). NCBI lineage: Eukaryota > Viridiplantae > Streptophyta > Magnoliopsida > Fabales > Fabaceae > Arachis > Arachis hypogaea. The sequence continues at coordinate 31,005,462 of NC_092047.1, read as the reverse complement.
GAGGAAAGTGCATTTGAGGCATTTCCGGAATCTCTTGGTGATGAGCTTCATACGCCTCTTGAGCTCCATGAGTGGGCTCTCTTGCTTGCTCCATCTTTTTCTTAGTGATGGGCTTGTCCTCTTTAATGAGGATATCTCCCTCTATGTCAATCCCAGCTGAATTGCATAGGTGGCAAATGAGGTGAGGGAAGGCTAACCTTGCCATAGTGGAGGACTTGTCAGCCACCTTGTAGAGTTCTTGAGGTATAATCTCATGAACTTCCACCTCTTCTCCAATCATGATGCTATGGATCATGATGGTCCGGTCTATAGTAACTTCAGACCGGTTGCTAGTGGGAATGATTGAGCATTGAATAAACTCCAACCATCCTCTAGCTATAGGCTTGAGGTCCAATCTTCTTAGTTGAACCGGCTTGCCTTTGGAGTCAATCTTCCATTGAGCTCCTTCTACACATATGTCCATAAGGACTTGGTCCAACCTTTGATCAAAGTTGACTCTCCTTGTGTAGGGGCGTGCGTTCTCTTCCATGTATGGCAAGTTGAACGCCAACCTCACATTTTCCGGACTAAAATCTAAGTATTTCCCCCGAACCATTGTAACATAGTTCTTTGGATCCGGGTTCTTACTTTGATCATGGTTCTTGGTGATACATGCATTGGCATAGAACTCTTGAACCATTAGGATGCCGACTTGTTGGATGGGATTTGTTAGAACTTCCCAACCTCTTCTTTGAATTTCATGTCGGATCTCCGGATACTCATTTCTTTTGAGTTTAAAAGGGACCTCAGGGATCACCTTTTTCTTGGCCACAACATCATAGAAGTGGTCTTGATGGGCTTTGGAGATGAACCTTTCCATCTCCCATGACTCGGATGTGGAAGCTTTTGTCTTCCCTTTCCCTCTTCTAGAGGATTCTCCGGTCTTAGATGCCATCAATGGTAATGGAAAAACAAAAAATCTATGCTTTTACCACACCAAACTTAGAATATTGCTCGCCCTCGAGCAATAAACAAAAGAATAGAAGAAGAAGAAGAAGAAATATGGAGAGGGAGAGGGAGATGTGGTTTCGGCCAAGAGGAGTGTAGAGGGGTGTGTTGTGTGAATTTGATGAAGAATGGAGGTCTTTATATAGGGAAGGGAGGGGGGGTTAAGGTTCGGCCATATGGGTGGGTTTGGGTGGGAAATTGGTTTTGAATTTTGAAGGTAGGTGGAGTTTATGAGGTAGGTTTATTGGGAAGAGTGGGTGGATGTGAGTGGTGAAGGTTTAGTGGGGAAGAGAGATTGAGGTGATTGGTGAGGGGTTTTTAGGGAAGAGTGTTTATGGGGTTGTGTGAAAGAGAGTGGTGAAAAGAAGTGAGTGGAGGTAGGTGGGGATCCTGTGGGGTCCACAGATCCTGAGGTGTTCAAGGATTTACATCCCTGCACCCATTAGGCATGTAAAAATGCCTTTGTATCCAACTCTGGGCGTTCAGCGCCAGGTTGGTGGCCATTTTGGGCGTTCAACGCCCATCTGTGTGCCATTTCTGGCGTTGAACGCCAGAACCATGCCTGTTCTGGTGTTCAGCGCCCAGAAGCTGCCCATTTTGGGCGTTCAGCGCTAGAACCATGCTCTGTTCTGGCGCTGAACGCCAGACAGATGCTCCTCCAGGGTGTGATTTTTCTTCTGCTGTTTTTGATTCCATTTTCAATTTTTCTATTTATTTTGTGACTCCACATGATCATGAACCTAAGAAAACATGAAAAACAATAAAAATAAGAATTAGATAAACATTGGGTTGCCTCCCAACAAGTGCTTCTTTAATGTCAATAGCTTGACAGTGGGCTCTCATGGAGCCTCACAGATGTGCAGAGCTTTGTTGAGACTTTCCAACACCAAACTTAGAGTTTGGATATGGGAGTTCAACACCAAACTTAGAGTTTGACTGTGGGGGCTCTGGTTGACTCTGCTTTGAGAGAAGCTTTTCAAGCTTCCTCTCCATGGTTGCAGAGGGAGATCCTTGAGTTTTGAATACAAGGGAGTTCTCATTCCATTGAAGGAATATTTCACCTCTGTCAACATCAATCACAGCTCTTGCTGTGGCCAGGAAAGGTCTTCCTAGGATGATAGATTCATCCTCTTCCTTTCCAGTATCCAGGACTATGAAATCAGCAGGGATGTAAAGGCCCTCAACCTTTACTAATACGTCTTCTACTTGTCCATAAGCCTATTTTCTTGAGCTGTCTGCCATCTCCAGTGAGATTTTAGCAGCTTGCACCCCATAGATTCCCAGTTTCTCTATTACAGAGAGGGGCATGAGGTTTATTCCTGAACCAAGGTCACATAGAGCCTTAAAGATCATAGTGCCTATGGTACAGGGTATTATGAACTTTCCAGGATCCTGTCTCTTCTGAGGCAATGTCAGTTGATCCAGATCACTTAGTTCATTGATGAACAAGGGAGGTTCAACTTCCCAAGTATCAATGCCAAATAATTTGGCATTCAGCTTCATGATTGCACCAAGAAACTTGGCAGTTTGCTCTTCAATAACATCCTCATTCTCTTCAGAAGAGGAATACTCATCAGAGCTCATGAAGGGCATAAGGAGGTTCAATGGAATCTCTATGGTCTCTAGATGAGTCTCAGATTCCTTTGGTTCCTCAGAGGGAAGCTCCTTATTGACCACTGGACGTCCCAGGAGGTCTTCCTCCTTGGGATTCACGTCATCTCCTCTCCTCACAGGTTCGGCCATGGCGCTTATGTCAATGGCCTTGCACTCTCCTTTTGGGTTCTCTTCTGTATTGCTTGGGAGAGTACTAGGAGGGATTTCAGTGATCTTTTTACTCAGCTGGCCCACTTGTGCTTCCAAATTTCTAATGGAAGACCTTGTTTCATTCATGAAACTTACAGTGGCTTTAGATAGATCAGAGACTAGATTTGCTAAATTAGAAGCATTTTGTTCAGAGTTCTCTGTCTGTTGCTGAGTTGATGATGGAAAAGGTTTGCTATTGCTAAACCTGTTTCTTCCACCATTATTAAAGCCTTGTTGGGGCTTTTGATCCTTCCATGAGAAATTTGGATGATTTCTCCATGTTGAGTTATAGGTGTTTCCATAAGGTTCACCTAAGTAGTTCACCTCTGCTATTGCAGGGTTCTCAGGATCATAGGCTTCTTCTTCAGAAGATGCCTCTTGAGTACTGTTGGATGCAGCTTGCATTCCATGCAGACTCTGAGAAATCATATTGACTTGCTGAGTCAATATTTTGTTCTGAGCCAGTATGGCATTCAGAGTATCAACTTCAAGAACTCCCTTCTTCATAGGCGTCCCATTATTCACAGGATTCCTTTCAGAAGTGTACATGAACTGGTTATTAGCAACCATGTCAATGAGTTCTTGAGCTTCTGCAGGCGTTTTCTTTAGGTGAATGGATCCACCTGCAGAAGTGTCCAGTGACATCTTTGATAGCTCAGATAAACCATCATAGAATATATCCAGGATGGTCCATTCTGAAAGCATGTCAGATGGACACTTTTTGGTCAACTGTTTGTATCTTTCCCAAGCTTCATAGAGGGATTCACCTTCTTTCTGTCTGAAGGTTTGAACATCAGCTCTAAGCTTGCTCAGCTTTTGAGGAGGAAAGTACTTGGCTAAGAAAGCCGTGACCAACTTATCCCAAGAGTTCAGGCTGTCTTTGGGTTGAGAATCCAACCATAATCTAGCTCTGTCTCTTACAGCAAAAGGGAAAAGCATGAGCCTGTAGACTTCAGGATCTACTCCATTAGTCTTAACAGTATCACATATCTGCAAGAATTCAGTTAAGAACTGAAAAGGATCTTCAGATGGAAGTCCATGAAACTTGCAGTTCTGCTGCATCAGAGAAACTAATTGAGGTTTCAGCTCAAAGTTGTTTGCTCCAATGGCAGGAATGGAGATGCTTCTTCCATGTAAATTGGAATTAGGTGCAGTAAAGTCACCAAGCATCTTCCTTACATTATTATTATTTTCGGCTGCCATATCCTTTTCCTGTTCGAAAATTTCTGAAAGGTTTTCTCTGGATTGTTGTAATTTAGCTTCTCTTAATTTTCTCTTCAGAGTCCTTTCAGGTTCTGGATCTGCTTCCACAAGAATGTTCTTATCCTTGCTCCTGCTCATATGACAAAGAAGAAGGCATAGAAAAATAATAATAATAATAGAGATCCTTTATACCACAGTATAGGGATCCCTTTGTGAGTGGAAGAAAAGAAGGGGAGACAAAGAATGTAATATAATGGAAGAAACACAACTGTGAGGATGGAAGAGAGGTGAAATGAGATGTTAGGATATGAATGAATAAATAGAATGAGATGGGGGAGGGATAATTTTCGAAAATTATTTTGAAAAGGAGTTAGTGATTTTTGAAAATTGGTTTTTGAAAATTTGTTAGTATTCTTTCGAAAATTTTTGAAATCAAAAATAAAAATAAAAATAATTAGTTAATTAAAAAGAAATTTTGAAAAAGAGGGAAGATATTTTCGAAAATTAGAGAGAGAGAGTTAGTTAGGTGGTTTTGAAAAAGTTAAGAAACAAACAAAAAGTTAGTTAGTTAGTTGAAACAAATTTTGAAAAGATAGGAAGTTAGGAAGTTAGAAAAGATATTTTGAAAAGATATTTTTGAAAAAGATGAGATAAGAAGATATTTTTGAAAAGATATGATTGAAATAAGTTTTGAAAAAGATTTGATTTTTAAAATCACAATTAATGACTTGATTCATAAGAAATCACAAGATATGATTCTAGAACTTAAAGTTTGAATCTTTCTTAACAAGCAAGTAACAAACTTCAAATTTTTGAATCAAAACTTTAATTGATTATGTTATTTTCGAAAATTATTATATAAAATAAGAAAAAGGTTTTTGAAAATTATTTTTTTGGAATTTTCGAAAATAATCATGAATTTTGAAAAAGATTTTGAATTTTGAAAAAGATTTTGAAAAAGATAAGATTTTCAAATTGAAAATTTGATTTGACTCATGAGAAACAATTTGATTTTAAAAATTTTTGAAAAAGTCAATCCAAATTTTCGAATTTGAGGAGAGAAAAAGGGAAAGATATTTTTTTAGTTTTTGAAATTTTTATGAAAAACATGAAAATTATGCAATGCATGAAATTTTTAGATCAAAACAATGAATGCATGCAAGAATGCTATGAATGTCAAGATGAACACTAGGAACACTTTGAATGTCATGATGAACATCAAGAACATATTTTTGAAAAATTTTTAATGCAAAGAAAACATGAAAGACACCAAACTTAGAATTCTTTAATGCTTACGCACTAAGAATTCAAGAATGCATATGATAAACATGAAAAGACACAAAACAGAAAATCATCAAGATCAAACAAGAAGACTTACCAAGAACAACTTGAAGATCATGAAGAACACTATGAATGCATGATATTTTCGAAAAAATGCAAGATGCATATGCAATTGACACCAAACTTATAACATGACTCAAGACTCAAACAAGAAACAGAAAAATATTTTTGATTTTTATGATTTTCTAATTTTTTTGGTATTTTTCGAAAATTAATTGAAAAAGGAAAATAAGGATTCCAAAATTTTTAATATGAATTCCAGGAATCTTGCCATGTTAATCTAAAGCTTCAGTCCAGGAATTAGACATGGCTCATTAGCCAGCCAAGCTTTCAATGAAAGCTCCGGTCCAAAACACTAGACATGGCCAATGGCCAGCCAAGCTTTAGCATGTAATTCAGATATGACATGCCTGACATACTCATTCCCAAAGAAATAGACATGGCTTTACAGCCAACCAGGCTTCAACATGCTTCATGAAACACTAGAATTCATTCTTAAAAATTTTGAATAAAAATTTTTTGAAAACATTTTTATTTTTTTATTTTTTGAAAACAGATGAGAAAATTTTAGAAATATTTTTGAAAATTTTTTGAAAAGAAAACGAAAAGAAAATTACCTAATCTGAGCAACAAGATGAACCGTCAGTTGTCCAAACTCAAACAATCCCCGGCAACGGCGCCAAAAACTTGGTGCACGAAATTGTGATCTCCAGGCTCGTACAAATCCTGGTAATGGCTCCAAAGCTTGGTGCTCTGATCTTAATTCATAATTGTCACAACTTCGATACAACTAACCAGCAAGTGCACTGGGTCGTCCAAGTAATACCTTACGTGAGTAAGGGTCGAATCCCACGGAGATTGTTGGTATGAAGCAAGCTATGGTCACCTTGTAAATCTCAGTCAGGCAGATATAAAGTGATAATGGTGTTTTCGAATATTATATAGTAAAATAGGGATAGAGATACTTATGTAAATCATTGGTAGGAATTTCAGATAAGCGAATGGAGATGCTTTTCGTTCCTCTGAACCTCTGCTTTCCTGCTATCTTCATCCAATCGGTCTTACTCCTTTCCATGGCTGGCTGTATGCAAGGGCATCACCGTTGTCAGTGGCTACATCCCCTCCTCTCAGTGAATAATATGCTCACGCACCCTGTCACGGCACGGCTATTCATCTGTCGGTTCTCGATCATGCTGGAATAGGATTCACCCTCCTTTTGCGTCTGTCACTAACGCCCAGCACTCGCGAGTTTGAAGCTCGTCACAGTCATTCAATCATTGAATCCTACTCAGAATACCACAGACAAGGTTTAGACCTTCCGGATTCTCTTGAATGCCGCCATCATTCTAGCTTACGCCACGAAGATTCCGGTTAGGAGATCTAAGAGATATTCATTCTAGCTTATTTCATGTAGAACGGAAGTGTTTGTCAGGCACGTGTTCATAGGGGAGATGGTGATGAGCGTCACACATAATCATCACCTTCATCACGTTCTTGGGTGCGAATGGATATCTTAGAAGCGAAATAAGATGAATTGAATAGAAAACAGTAGTACTTGCATTAATCTTTGAGGAACAGCAGAGCTCCACACCTTAATCTATGGAGTGTAGAAACTCTACCGTTAAAAATACATAAGTGAAGGTCCAGGCATGGCCGAGATGGCCAGCCCCTCTGATCTAAGAACCAGGCGTCCAAAGATGGTTCAAAAGACTAGTAAAAGGTCCTATTTATAATAAACTAGTCACTAGGGTTTACATGAGTAAGTAATTGATGCATAAATCCACTTCCTGGGCCCACTTGGTGTGTGTTTGGGCTGAGCCTGAGTGTTGCACGTGCAGAGGCCATTTGTGGAGTTGAACGCCAGTTTCTGTGCCAGTTTGGGCGTTCAACTCTGGTTTTGGATCCTTTTCTGGCGCTGGACGCCAGATTTGGGCAGAAGGTTGGCGTTGAACGCCAGTTTACGTCGTCAATTCTTGGCCAAAGTATGGACTATTATATATTTCTGGAAAGCCCTGGATGTCTACTTTCCAACGCAATTGGAAGCGCGCCATTTCGAGTTCTGTAGCTCCAGCAAATCCACTTTGAGTGCAGGGAGGTCAGAATCCAACAGCATCAGCAGTCCTTTTTCAACCTCTGAATCTGATTTCTGCTCAAGTCCCTCAATTTCAGTCAGAAAATACCTAAAATCGTAGAAAAACACACAAACTCATAGTAAAGTCCAGAAATGTGAATTTAACATAAAAACTAATGAAAACATCCCTAAAAGTAACTAGATCCTACTAAAAACATACTAAAAACAATGCCGAAAAGCGTATAAATTATCCGCTCATCACTCCCCATGGTTGCAGAGGGAGATTCTTGAGTTTTAAACACAAGGGAGTTCTCATTCCATTGAAGGAATATTTCACCTCTGTCAACATCAATCACAGCTCTTGCTGTGGCCAGGAAAGGTCTTCCTAGGATGATGGATTCATCCTCTTCCTTTCCAGTATCCAGGACTATGAAATCAGCAGGGATGTAAAGGCCTTCAAACTTTACTAACACGTCCTCTACTTGTCCATAAGCCTGTTTTCTAGAGCTGTCTGCCATCTCTAATGAGATTTTAGCAGCTTGCACCCCATAGATTCCCAGTTTCTCTATTACAGAGAGGGGCATGAGGTTTATTCCTGAACCAAGGTCACATAGAGCCTTAAAGATCATGGTGCCTATGGTACAGGGTATTATGAACTTTCCAGGATCCTGTCTCTTCTAAGGCAATGTCAGTTGATCCAGATCACTTAGTTCATTGATGAACAAGGGAGGTTCAACTTCCCAAGTATCAATGCCAAATAATTTGGCATTCAGCTTCATGATTGCACCAAGAAACTTGGCAGTTTGCTCTTCAGTAACATTCTTATTCTCTTCAGAAGAGGAATATTCATCAGAGCTCATGAAGGGCATAAGGAGGTTCAATGGAATCTCTATGGTCTCTAGATGAGCCTCAGAGTCCTTTGGTTCCTCAGAGGGAAGTTCCTTATTGACCACTGGACGTCCCAGGAGGTCTTCCTCCTTGGGATTCACGTCCTCTCCTCTCCTCACAGGTTCGGCCATGGCGTTTATGTCAATGGCCTTGCACTCTCCTTTTGGATTCTCTTCTGTATTGCTTGGGAGAGTACTAGGAGGGATTTCAGTGATCCTTTTACTCAGCTGGCCCACTTGTGCTTCCAGATTTCTAATGGAAGATCTTGTTTCATTCATGAAACTTACAGTGGCCTTAGATAGATCAGAGACTAAGTTTGCTAAATTAGAAGTATTTTGTTCAGAGTTCTCTGTCTGTTGCTGAGTGGATGATGGAAAAGGCTTGCTATTGCTAAACCTGTTTCTTCCACCATTATTAAAGCCTTGTTGAGGCTTTTGATCCTTCCATGAGAGATTTGGATGATTTCTCCATGATGAGTTATAGGTGTTTCCATAAGGTTCACCTAAATAATTCACCTCTGCTATTGCAGTGTTCTCAGGATCATAAGCTTCTTCTTCATAAGAAGCCTCTTGAGTACTGTTGGATGTAGCTTGCATTCCATGCAGACTCTGAGAGATCATATTGACTTGCTGAGTCAATATTTTATTCTGAGCCAATATGGCATTCAGAGTATCAACTTCAAGAACTCCCTTCTTCATAGGCGTCCCATTACTCACAGGATTCCTTTCAGAAGTGTACATGAACTGGTTATTAGCAACCATGTCAATGAGTTCTTGAGCTTCTGCAGGCGTTTTCTTTAGGTGAATGGATCCACCTGCAGAAGTGTCCAGTGACATCTTTGATAGCTCAGATAAACCATCATAGAATATATCCAGGATGGTCCATTCTGAAAGCATGTCAGAAGGACACTTTTTGGTCAACTGTTTGTATCTTTCCCAAGCTTCATAGAGGGATTCACCTTCTTTCTGTCTGAAGGTTTGAACATCAGCTCTAAGCTTGCTCAGCTTTTGAGGAGGAAAGTACTTGGCTAAGAAAGCCGTGACCAGCTTATCCCAAGAGTTCAGGCTGTCTTTGGGTTGAGAATCCAACCATAATCTAGCTTTGTCTCTTACAGCAACAGGGAAAAGCATGAGCCTGTAGACTTCAGGATTTACTCCATTAGTCTTAACAGTATCACATATCTGCAAGAATTCAGTTAAGAACTGAAAGGGATCTTCAGATGGAAGTTCATGAAACTTGCAGTTTTGCTGCATCAGAGAAACTAATTGAGGTTTCAGCTCAAAGTTGTTTGCTCCAATGGCAGGAATGGAGATGCTTCTTCCATGTAAATTGGAATTAGGTGCAGTGAAGTCACCAAGCATCTTCCTTATATTATTATTATTTTCGGCTGCCATCTCCTTTTCCTGTTCGAAATTTTCTGAAAGGTTATCTCTGGATTGTTGTATTTTAGCTTCTCTTAATTTTTTTCTTCAGAGTCCTTTCAGGTTCTGGATCTGCTTTAACAAGAATGTTTTTGTCCTTGCTCCTGCTCATATGACAAAGATGGCACAGAAAAAATAATAATAATAATATGGATCCTTTACACCACGGTATAGGGATCCTTGTGTTAGTAGAAGAAAAGAAGGGAAGAAAATATGAACTCAGAGAGAGAGGGGGTTCGGATTTTTGGAGAGTTGAAGGAAAGATGTTAGTATATCAATAAACAAATAGAAGAAGATGAGAGGGGGAAGTGAATTTTCGAAAACAATTTTTGAAAAAGAGTTAGTGATTTTTGAAAATAGTTTTTGAAAAAGGTTAGTATTTTTTTCGAAAAATTTTTTTTTTTAAATAAAAAATAAAAATAATTAGTTAATAAAAAAGAAATTTTTGAAAAAGAGGGAAGATATTTTCACAATTAGAGAGAGAGAGTTAGTTAGGTAGTTTTGAAAAAGTTAAGAAACAAACAAAAAGTTAGTTAGTTAGTTGAAACAAATTTGAAAAGATAAGAAGTTGGGAAGTTAGAGAAGATATTTTGAAATCAAATTTTGAAAAAGATAAGATAAGAAGATATTTTTTTTGAAAAGATATGATAGAGATTAGTTTTTGAAAAAGATTTGATTTTTAAAATCACAATTAATGACTTGATTCATAAGAAATCACAAGATATGATTCTAGAACTTAAAGTTTGAATCTTTCTTAACAAGCAAGTAACAAACTTCAAATTTTTGAATCAAAACTTTAATTGATTATGTTATTTTCGAAAATTATGATATAAAATAAGAAAAAGGTTTTTGAAAATTATTTTTTTGGAATTTTCGAAAATAATCATGAATTTTGAAAAAGATTTTGAATTTTGAAAAAGATTTTGAAAAAGATAAGATTTTCAAATTGAAAATTTGATTTGACTCATAAGAAACAACTTGATTTTAAAAATTTTTGAAAAAGTCAACTCAAATTTTCGAATTTGATGAGAGAAAAAGGGGAAGATATTTTTTTGATTTTTTTTGAATTTTTATGAAAACGTGAAAATTATGCAATGCATGAAATTTTTAGATCAAAACATGTGATGCATGCAAGAATGCTATGAATGTCAAGATGAACACCAAGAACACTTTGAATGTCAAGATGAACATCATAGACACAATTTTGAAAAATTTTTAATGCAAAGAAAACATGCAAGACACCAAACTTAGAATTCTTTAATGCTTACGCACTAAGAATTCAAGAATGCATATGATAAACATGAAAAGACACAAAACAAAAAATCATCAAGATCAAACAAGAAGACTTACCAAGAACAACTTGAAGATCATGAAGAACACTATGAATGCATGATATTTTCGAAAAAATGCAAGATGCATATGCAATTGACACCAAACTTATAACATGACTCAAGACTCAAACAAGAAACACAAAAATATTTTTTATTTTTATGATTTTCTAATTTTTTTGTATTTTTATTTATTATTTTTTTTTCGAAAATTATTGTGAAAAATAAAAATAAGGATTTCAAAATTTTTAATATGAATTCCAGGAATCTTGCCATGATAGTCTTAAAGCTCCAATCAAAGGGTCAGGCATGGCTTAATAGCCAGCCAAGCTTTAATAAAAATATGAGTGTAATTCAGACATGACAAGCCTGACATACCCTATCCAGAAGGATTGGGCATGACTCCACTGAAGTGATTAGCCAATCCCAAAGCAGTTTGGGTATGGCTTTACAGCCAGATAGGCTTCAACATGCTTCATGAAACACTAGAATTCATTCTTAAAAATTTTGAAGCCATAGAATAATTTATTTTTGAAAACATTATTTTTAGTAAAATTTTTTTTTTTTTCGAAAACAAGTGAGAAAATTTTGAAAGGTTTTTGAAAAATTTTTTTGAAAAGAAAATTACCTAATCTGAGCAACAAGATGAACCGTTAGTTGTCCAAACTCGAACAATCCCCGGCAACGGCGCCAAAAACTTGGTGCACGAAATTGTGATGTCCAGGCTCGAACAATCCCTGGTAATGGCTCCAAAGCTTGGTGCTTTGATCTTAATTCATAATTGTCACAACTTCGATACAACTAACCAGCAAGTGCACTGGGTCGTCCAAGTAATACCTTACGTGAGTAAGGGTCGAATCCCACGGAGATTGTTGGTATGAAGCAAGCTATGGTCACCTTGTAAATCTCAGTTAGGCAGATATAAAGTGATAATGGTGTTTTCGAATATTATATAATAAAATAGGGATAGAGATACTTATGTAAATCATTGGTAGGAATTTCAGATAAGCGAATGGAGATGCTTTTCGTTCCTCTGAACCTCTGCTTTCCTGCTATCTTCATCCAATCAGTCTCACTCCTTTCCATGGCTGGCTTTATGTGATACATCACCACTGTCAATGGCTACTTTCGGTCATCTCTCGGGAAAATGATCCAATGCCCTGTCACGGCACGGCTAATCGTCTGGAGGCATCACCCTTGTCAATGGCTTCATCTTATCCTCTCAGTGAATAATATGCTCACGCACCCTGTCACGGCACGGCTATTCATCTGTCGGTTCTCGATCATGCTGGAATAGGATTTACTATCCTTTTGTGTCTGTCACTAACGCCCTGCAATCGCGAGTTCGGAGCTCGTCACAATCATTCAATCATTGAATCCTACTCGGAATACCACAGACAAGGTTTAGACTTTCCGGATTCTCTTGAATGCCGCCATCATTCTAGCTTACGCCACGAAGATTCTGGTTAGGAGATCTAAGAGATACTCATTCTAGCTTAATTCATGTAGAACGAAAGTGTTTGTCAGGCACGTGTTCATAAGGGAGAAGGATGATGAGCGTCACACATAATCATCACCTTCATCACGTTCTTGGGTGCGAATGGATATCTTAGAAGAGAAATAAGAAGAATTGAATAGAAAACAGTAGTACTTTGCATTAATCTTTGAGGAACAGCAGAGCTCCACACCTTAATCTATGGAGTGTAGAAACTCTACCGTTAAAAATACATAAGTGAAGGTCCAGGCATGGCCGAGATGGCCAGCCCCCTAAAATGTGATCAAAGGATCATAAGGTAATCCAAAGATGCCAAATACAATAGTAAAAGGTCCTATTTATAATAAACTAGCTACTAGGGTTTACATGAGTAAGTAATTGATGTACAAATCCACTTCCGGGGCCCACTTGGTGTGTGCTTGGGCTTGGGCTTGAGTGTTACACGTGTAGAGGTCCTTTCTGGAGTTGAACGCCAGCTTTTGTGCCAGTTTGGGCGTTCAACTCTGGTTTTGGCTCCTTTTCTGGCGCTGGACGCCAGATTTGGGTAGAAGGCTGGCGTTGAACGCCAGTTTACGTCATCTATTCTTGGCCAAAGTATGGACTATTATATATTGCTGGAAAGCCCTGGATGTCTACTTTCCAACGCAATTGGAAGCGCGCCATTTCGAGTTCTGTAGCGCCAGAAAATCCACTTTGAGTGCAGGGAGGTCAGAATCCAACAGCATCAGCAGTCCTCTTTCAACCTCTGAATCTGATTTCTGCTCAAGTCCCTCAATTTCAGCCAGAAAATACCTGAAATCACAGAAAAACACACAAACTCATAGTAAAGTCCAGAAATGTGAATTTAACACAAAATCTATTAAAAACATCCCTAAAAGTAACTAGATCCTACTAAAAACATACTAAAAGCAATGCCAAAAAGCGTATAAATTATCCGCTCATCACACAGCCATCCCTTCCCAGATTCTACTCAAAATACCACAGACAAGGTTTAGACGTTCCGGATCTCAGGAATGGCCGCCAATAATTCTAGCCTATACCACGAAGGTTCCAATCTGAGATTAGAAACCCAAGATATATACATTCAAGCTTGTTTGCATGTAGAACGGAAGTGGTTTTCAATCACGCGTTCATAGGTGAGAATTGTGATGAGTGTCACATAATCATCACATTCATCATGTTCTTGGGTGCGAATGAATATCTTGGAGAAGAAATAGACTTGAGTTGAATAGAAAAACAATAGTATTTTGTATTAATTCATGAAGAACAGCAGAGCTCCACACCTTAATCTATGGTGTGTAAAAACTCCACCGTTGAGAATACAAAAGTGATAATGGAGGTCATTGGCTTTGGCCCCAGAGAGGGAACCAGAAGAACCAAGATGAAAATACAATAGTAAAAGGTCCTATTTATAGAGAACTAGTAGCCTAGGGTTTACAGAAATAAGTAATTAATGCAGAAATCTTCTTCCGGGCTCACTTGGTGTGTGCTTGGGCTGAGCATTGAAGCTTCCATGTGTAGAGACTTTTCTTGGAGTTAAACGCCAGCTTTTGTGCCAGTTTGGGCGTTTATCTCCAGCTTTTATGCCAGTTCCGACGTTAAACGCCAGAATTCTTGAGCTGACTTGGAACGCCTGTTTGGGCCATCAAATCTCGGGCAAAGTATGGACTATTATATATTTCTGGAAAGCCCAGGATGTCTACTTTCCAACGCAATTAAGAGCGCGCCAATTGGGCTTCTTTAGCTCCAGAAAATCTACTTCGAGTGTAGGGAGGTCAGAATCCAACAGCATCTGCAGTCCTTTTTCAGCCTCTGAATCAGATTTTTGCTCAGGTCCCTCAATTTCAGCCAGAAAATACTTGAAATTATAGAAAAATACACAAACTCATAGTAAAGTCCAGAAAAGTGAATTTTAAATAAAAACTAATAAAAATATAATAAAAACTAATTAAAATATACTAAAAACAATGCCAGAAAGCGTATAAATTATCTGCTCATCAGTTTGGTTATTGAATAATAAGGTTTGAGGAATTGAGGTGTGGAATTTGATAGTTTTGGATGAAATTGTGTAGAGGAGATAGGTTTGGTTTGGTTGAGTGTAATTATGTGAATGTGGTTAGGTTAGGTTGTGGTCATTTGGATGAGTGAAAATGAATTTCTCTTGTGAATATTAGAAAAATTGGTGATTTTTAGTTTTGGGATAAAAACTTATTTTTGACCAACTTTGGCGGACCGTAACTAGGTCCACGGAGTTCGGAATTCTTCAAAAAATGGATTTTTATGAAAGTTTATTCAAAGATCTTTCCAACGGTTCAGAAATAGTTGAAAAAGGAATTTTGTAGAAGTTATGTGTGGTGGAAGTTTTAGGTTTAAAAATGAAATTCTGCAGCTTTTTAACTTAGTAAATTTTTGGCATAACGCACACCCACGCGTATGCGTGGCCGACGCGCACGCATCATTTTTAAATATTCGCTACCCACGCATGCGCCTGGCCCACGCGTATGCGTCGATGGGCTAAATCAGTTGCCCAGCCAAACTTTTCGAGAGTTGTGCCGGAGTTGTGATGGTTTTGTGCCTAGGGCACAAAACGCACCCACGCGTACGCGTGGCTTACGCGCAGGCGTCACTTGGATTTTCTCCCATCCACGCGTGTGTGTGGGGGACGCTTATGCGTTACTGTAACTTTCCTGCTTTCCACGCGTGAGCATGGGCGACCCACACGCGTGACCCTGTTTTCACCCCCAAAACTAATTTTGAGTGTTCAAAACCGAATTTCAGACTTCTAAGTCTCCACTCTCACCCTTTATGTCCTAAATCTTTATAGTATGCCTAGCGATGGGAAGAGACTAGGAGATGTGATAACTTGTGGACAAAGTAAGGGGAGAATTAATGATGAGTTATGATTAATGATGACTGTATGAGTTGTTGAGGGTGATGATGGGAGTGCGGTGTATGCCGTGAGCCAACTGACTGTATTTGATAATGATTATTGGCTGGTTATGGATAATGCCATGAGCCGGATGGCTATGATAAATATTGATTTATGACTGGAAATGAGAATATGGCTTTGAATGATTGCTTTATATCGAGCTCTCTTTCTCGGAAGTGCGACCCCAGAGAGATGAAGAAAGGTGAGGATCCCCTTCTTTGTTTCTCCTCGTATTGTAAAATCGCCCCCAGCGAGATGGTGGGAGGTTAGGATCCCCTCCTTAGTTCCTTCTGGGCATATGAGAACATACCTCCTGGGTAGATACAAGGGTTGTGGTTGCGCCCCACTTGCTCCAGGTTGGTTAGTATAGAGGCTCCTCGGGTGGACGCAAGAGTTGTGGTTTCGTCCCACTTACCCCGGGTTATTATGGGTGATGTAAAAATGTGCAATCATGTGATGTATAAATGACGATATGGTCATGATGAATGATTATGGAATGTTATGAATGAATGTGGAATGATTATCTGAGATACGAATTTTTCTGGATGAAAGCAGTGACTAGCTGCCACGAGCTCCAGGTTGAGCCTCGATACTCTGCTAACCCTATGTTGTAAGTGTGGCCGGACACTGTGAAAGTTCTGGATGAGCTCGCCCCCGTGATAAACACCAGTGTGGGTGTTGTATGGATAAACACCAGTGTGGGTATTGTATGATTATGATTATGTTCATGATTATGATTGTGAATAACTCGAGTTGGGGATGCACGACAGAGGGACAGTCTAATGGTTAGCTACCAGGACTTGTCGGGTTGGCTTTATAACCGACAGATGAGACTCATCAGCCATAGGGTAGGCATTTATCATTTGCATATGTTTGAATTGTTTGGGTTTGCCTATTTGTTTTGGATTGCTATATCATATATCCTATGTTACCTGATTATATGCTACTTGTTCTACTTGTACTTTAATTGTGAATTACTTGCCTGTATTGCTTG
Source organism: Arachis hypogaea (assembly GCF_003086295.3). Lineage (NCBI taxonomy): Eukaryota > Viridiplantae > Streptophyta > Magnoliopsida > Fabales > Fabaceae > Arachis > Arachis hypogaea. The sequence continues at coordinate 30,989,002 of NC_092047.1, read as the reverse complement.
TGTTTGTACAATTGATAGGTCCCTGATGAGAGGAACTTTTGTGTGATCTAGAAATTTGCAGATAAATCCTCGTAGCAAGTATAGTTTCTAAACCAACAAAAGTCCTTTCGTACAAATGTTTTGGTTGTCACAAGTAACAAACCCCTAAATAAATTGATAACCGAAGTATTCAAACCTCAGGTCGTCTTCTCAAGGAACTGCAGGGAAGTATGTTCTTATTATTGGTTATGGAGGTTGTAAATTGGGGTTTTGAGAATGAGGAGCGAATGGTTTAATCAGCAATTAAAGTAAATGAAGAACAAGTAATTTAAATGGCAAGTAAAATAAATAGATGACTGTAAATAAACTTTTGGCAAGGTATGAGAAATTAGAGGTCATATCCTAGCTATCCTTATCAATGATGATGAAAATTGAATCTTAATTCCACCTTGTTAACCTTTACTAAGGCAAAGGAAGGTCAAGGGATTAATTGGTTTGATCTTCGGATCCTATTTATTTCCTAAGAAAAGATTGGGATTATTGAAGTTCAATTTAATTAACAAAGATAACAATTATCAATCATGTTTGAGTTTGATAACTCCTGAGTTACTGATTTTTTAATCAAGACCAAAAGGAGAAAAGTAAATCTACTGGAATAAAAATGTCTTCAGATGGGAATAACAATAATGTAAATAAAAGAAAGCAATAATAAACTGAAATACCCCAATTAACATTAATTCAAAGAGTAATCTGTAACATAGAAGAATTCATAAATAAAATTGGGAAAATAATAAAAAGGAATATTGAACCTGATAAAAAGAGATAATCCTGAAAGCGCATAAAATCCTAATTCTAAATCCTAATCCTAAAGAAAGGAGAGAGAGGAGATAACCTCTCTCTAAACTAAATCTAAATCATGGAAAACTAACTAATTGGAGACTCTCTTTGAATGGATGCATTCCCCCACTTCATAACCTCTGGTCTATGCCTTCTGGACTTGGATTTGGGCCAAAAAGGGCTTCAGAATTCGCTATGAGCGTTTTCTGCAATTTCTGGTGCGTGGCCTCTGTCACGCGTCCGCGTGGGTCACGCGGTCACGTCATTCGGAGTTTTCCTTGTCACGCGGTCGCGTCAGTCATGCGACCGTATCATATGTGTTTCGCTCGAGGCGCGCAGTCACGTCAGTCATGCGGCCGCGTCAATGCCTTTTCGCGCTGGCATGCGGCCGCGTCGCCCATGCGATCGCGTGGCTGCTAGTTTCTTCAAAAACTCTATTTTGTGCTTTCCTTCCATTTTTGTATGTTTCCTTTCCATCCTTTAAGTCATTCCTGCCTTAGAAGATCTGAAACTACTCAACACAGGAATCACGGCATCGAATGGAAATAAAGGGTAATCAAAATAATTATTTTTAAGCATAGGAAACATGTTTTTCACATACATCACATAATAAGGAAGGGAAAGTAAAACCATGCAATTAATATGAATAAGTGGGTGAAGGATTGAATAAATCACTCAGATTAAGCACAAAATATATCATAAAATATGGGTTTATCAGTCCCTCATGCTTGTGTCGGTGGAAGCTGAGGGTTGTTCTTGATGAGATGAATTGATGATGTGATTGGATAATGATGATGATTATTGAATGAGATAATTTGAGCTCCTTAGGTAGACGCAATGAAGTGATTTCACTTCCTCCAGGTGAGGATATGAGATAACGATATAGAATTGCCGAGACAGAATAACTGGTGATGGTTTTGTTTATGACTCCGACTCTAATTCGTTGGAGAGTTAGAGAGAGTTGAGAAGCATGAAAGATATGATTTAGATTTAGCATTTCCTTATGACAGTTGCCTTTTTATGAATTAGCAAGAACATAAGGTGAATGTTTGGTGAAAGGAAGTTTAGGATGCTTAGTAAGTTTTTATTACAATGCATTGTATTTATTTGGCACTTTTACCATTCTAGGAACCCATGGGTCGGGGGTTCTCATTCCGTATATATCTCTTGTTTTTCAGATACAAGTCCAGGTGCTCAGAAGTGAGCTGTGGTTCATCTGAGAGATGGCGAAGATCTTTATATTCTCCACTTTATGTTTTGCTTAGAATCTCTCCACCTTTATTTTGAAAAAGCTTTATTATGTATTGAACTCTTTTGAATTTGCCTATAGAGGCTCTTATGTTTCTTTTGGGAGAGATTTGGAGATGCTGTTATCAATTACTTTCATACTGTACCCTAGCCGGCCTAAACTTCACGGGTCGCGACTAGTGGCTATTTACTTATGTTATATATGTATCTATATGTTGTCTATCTCTTAATCTCCTTTATAGCCTTTATCTGTATATCGCTTTCGGCTTCACGCCTTATCTTTTAGTTGACGATACGTGAGTGATACGACTTCGTGATTTTATTTTTACTCTTTTCAGGCTTCTTGATTAATACTCCTTCCAATTATACTTATATTTATGTATTAAAAATCTACCTTGAGAGTCGTACCACCTTATTATCATTGACTTATGACTTGAGCATAAAAATTTGAATATTATGATATTACATTACTAGTAATTTTTTTATATACGTTTCGTAGAGAATTTCAAGACGAACGCGTAGCAGCTAATGGCTCGTCAATCAAAGTTCCGGATTGAAAGATATAAGCAATTGAAGATTCGAGGTGATTAGGTTTTTCCTTCTCCTCTTCTCACCGCAACCCTCCCCCTTTTTGCCAAGTTCCAGCTTGTTTTGCTTTGAGGGAAAGGACAAGAGCTAAACTATTTTCATTTAAGTTCGGCGTTAGGTTGGGTATTAGGTTGGGCATTAGGCCCAATATGGATCCGGTTCAATTGGTTTAGTTTGTTGGTCTAATTTTGAGTCAAAATCTTTAAAATTACTGTTAAAATTTTTATTTTAATTAGTTCTATCTCATAAAACTATAAAATTTATATTTTGAATTTTTTATTAAAAATTAATTTATTAATTAATTATTTGCTAATTTTACGAGGTTTACAGCTCATATCAAGAATAAGTTTAAATCTCATTTTAGATATGTCAAGTATTTCATGAGCAATCTTGTTTTTAAGTTGATTTGTGTAAAAGAATTAATTAAATACTATGTCTCATGATAGATATCTAAAAAAAATTAATTATTCTATTAATTTTTATAATTTAATTAAATTTATAATTAAATTTTTTTATTTTTTATCTTTTAATTAAATTTTTATATTATTTTTAATTTTATAATTAAGTCTTTATATAATGTAAAAAATATTAAAATTAACGAAATATTTTTTTCGTAAATTAATGAAAATACTCACAATTAAGAATTAAATTAGATCTTTGACTATATATTTTTTTAGAGGAATATTTTATTATTAATTTTAATATTTTTTTATATAAAAATAATCTAATTATGAAACTAAAAGCAGTGTAAGATCCAATTGAAAAAAAAAGGTACATATACTTAATTAAAAATTTGATAAAACTATAAAAATTAACAAAATAAGTAAACAAAAAAAAACAAATACAACTTTAAAATAGTTTATATATATGTCTGTGATGTGATTATGAAGAAAAGAAAATATACCTACCTGAGATCCTAAAGTGAAATTATATTCGCTTGTGATATCATAATGCACTTCATTGTTGATGAGAAGATGATATGGCCTTTCCATTAAGCTCGCCATTCAGAGGTTCAAGCATTATAATCCAACCACTTTTCCTGCCCGTTCAAGATTTTCTTTCAGGAATATTTTGTCCTTAGTAATCTATTAGTTAATATTAAACCCTTAAATGAATCTTAAGATTAAAATGTTGAAACTTTAATAACAATAACAATTAGATCTTAACATGAGAAAAAGAAACTACGAGAAAATAGGAAGCAATTAATTCAAAAGTTAATCCAAGTGAATAGGGTACAAAGCAATTAAACAATAGTCACAAATTAAATTAAACTAGACCTAGATTGATATGACATAAATTCAGCTTTTATTCAGTCCCATAAAAGACAATTTACTTGCGTCACATTTCACATTATCCATATTCTAATTACGCAATTAAGGGTTAACATCATCTTTAATTTGCAATAATAATCTAAGGATCGGATTTCTTATAATAAAAATAAGCCTAGTAGTCTAGTATTGCCAATTTCACATCATAAGAAACTTGAGAAACCTAATCTATGCTGAACCGGCCAAGATATTGAGATCTATATCTGTTAATGTACTTGCATCTCATTTCTTAGTCAAACAGTTAAATCTCTTAAACTTTAGCCAAAATAATAAATAAAAAATTAAATATCTTATTTCGTCTGTCCAACAAGAAAGTTCCCAATCAAAATTACAGTCATATTAGAGATATAATAATTTAATATTTTTTTATTTAACATGATATATATGTATAAATTTATGCATGTAATATTTATAATTATATAATTATTATATATAATATTATTTAATTATTCTAGTACAGTAATTAAAGAATATAAAATAAAATAATTTCTGAAGATTTTAGACTTATTTTTTATTATTTTGTAAAAATTGTGTATGTGTATAGTGTGGATTTGGAACTTTTTGGCGTTTAATTTGATTAAGGTAAACATGTTATTTATTTACCAAATTGCTTGTTGATCCGTGAGACAGAAAGCAATTATATTGTTATTGTATATATGTTCAACTTTATAACATGTTTATCAAATCATCATAAAAGCAATCATGCGTTATGCTTTCCAATTCTTTTTGTTGTTTTTGGTATTCATTATATGCTTTCTAATTTATTAAAAGATTATTGTTACATAATCAGTCCCACAAGGCCCACGATCTGTGTACCCGATACTTTTAATAGATCCAAATCTTAATAAATTATAGGATAAAATATCATTTTTGTTTTTAATATTTATAATTTTTTTAAAATATTTTTAATGTTTAATTGTATCTAATTTTGTCTTTAACGTTTTTAGTTTATATCAAAATTATCTCTAAATGTTAATTTCATCTAAAATGTTAGAGACAACATTAAAAATATTTAGGATAATTTTAAAATAAATAAAAAATATTAAAAATAAAATTGAATAAATCGAAAATGTTAGAAACAAAATTGGATAAATTTAAAACAAATAAAAAATATTAAAAATAAAATTAAATAAATCAAAAATGTTAGAAACAAAATTGAATAAAATTAAACGTTAAAAATATTTTTAAAAAAATTACAAAATTTAGAGATAAAAAATATATTTTACTTTAAATTATATTAATTTTTATTCTTTTAAATTAATACAAATCGTATTACAAAATACAATTTTATTTCACTAGCAATGTAAATGAGATACTTATTCGTAAATATTATATTTACATTTAAAAAAATCTTTCGTCTGTCTCGTATGTGGTAAATAGTTTTGCGTGTATATAAGCGTTTCTTCTCTAATAAATCACTCTAACTTAGAGCGATTTATAAAAACGTTTGTCTAATAATAAAATGTTTTGGCTTAAAACGATTTATGTAGTCCTTTTATCTCACTAATAAATCGTTGTAGTTCACAATGATTTACACAGAGTAAAAGAAGATAGAAATATAGTAAAAAATGATGCAGGACAAATGTATAATATTACTATTGGTTTTATTTATATACGTGATTTACCCTGATATTACGTTAATTTGCTAAATAATGGACCCTTATTTGTGGGAAATAACATTTTTGAAAGTAAACATTTTTCAAATCCTATATAGTAGTGTCAAAACATTTTTAAAAAAAAGTAACAAGATGCAGAATGAAACCAAACCAGTGAAAAAGATAAAGAAAATAATGAAGAATAAGTACAACAGAAATTTAAAGTAAAAATAAAGAATTAGAAGCGCAGGATCTTTTATTATTAAAATTTCATAAACTTAAATACACATGAAGAAGTTAAAACATGGCAGAAATGTGTAAATTAAATGGGTATCTATACAAATAAAACTACTTCTATCTATCCGTGTTCATTAGATACATTAGCCACTTGTTCATATCGAAATAATTAAGTTATTGTTTTCGTGAATGGACAACAAAATAACAAAACTAATTAAAGACCATCACACAATAATAATGTGTTGCAAATGCAACTTAAATACTATATTTCACTTTCTTTTCTTAAAGTGGATTTAAACATCTTGAAAAAGAATCTTTAAACTAAAACCATCTATATAAAAGAGATAAAAGTGTGAACATTGAATAATAGTTGCTAATTAAGAGGGTAACAGTAGAGTGTTGATCCTATCTAAAATCTATTTGTACTAATAACTTTATCCGTGAACTAAATTAACTTGATTTCTATATATTATTAATATCTAATATATTTAGAATTTAATTTTGATGAACTGTTAATGTAAAGTAGGTTTACACGTATATCCAATTACATAACGTCATATCAATAAAAATAACTATCTTTCATATTAACCGCATGAATTGTTATCCAAAAAAATAAATTTAATTGTAAAATATTTTACACTGTCAGTATATCAAAATTAATCTCATATATTTATAACCAACAAAAAAAATATCTAATGCATTTATGAGTTAACATTTAAATTGGTCATTATCGAATTTCAAATCAAATACTTTCGTTGTCAATCATTTTTTATTATTCTAGAAGTTTTTGAAAATTATTTTCATCAGATAAATTATTTTTTCTGTCGTTTTAAAAGTGTGGAAAGTTGGTTCTTCAATGAAAAATGAATTATGCAGAGGAAATAGAGGACTATTATTTTGTGCAGCAAAAAAGACTTTAAAACTTAGTGTACCAGTAATGTTTCTTTCACAAATATATACTATAACAGAGATTCTAAGAGTGGAAATAGTCAATTTACACTCTAATAGTACATCAAGAACCATCACAAGAATTAGGAATTAGTTATTTCAGTTACTGATGCATGATGGTTCTTTACAGCCTCCCCTCAAACTCATAGTGGGTTGAGGAACCACTCTGAGTTTGTTCTTAAACTTCTCAAAGGAGGCAGTGGATAGTGGTTTAGTGAGCACATCAGCAATTTGAGAATCAACTGGGATATGAATCACACGTAATTGCCCTTTAAACACCCGATCTTGAACAAAATGCAAATCGACCTCAAAATGCTTGCTTCGACTATGAAGAATCGGATTGGCAGAAAACATCACAGCACTGAGGTTGTCACAATACACAGTGGGTGCAATAGGTTGAGGAATCCCAAGTTCTTGTAGCAACTTAAGAACCCATAATATTTCAGCTCCAACATCCGCAAGGCATCTAAATTCGGCTTCTATAGATGACCGACTCACTGCCGTTTGCTTACGACTACACCAAAACACCGGATTATAGCCAAGAAAGACGCAATATCCACTGGTGGACCTGTGATCTTCAATGTCACTCGCCCAATCTGCATCCGCAAAGACAAGAACACGAAGATCAGTAGATTTTTGAAAACATAATCCATGATGATACGTACCTGAAAGATAACGGATGATCCTTTTCAAGGCTGACCAGTGATGTTGCTTGGGATTTTTCATGAACTGACTAACGTGATTCACAGAGAAGGATATTTCTGGATGAGTTAAGGTTGCATATTGCAACCCTCCAACAAGAGATCTATAGAGAGTTGGGTTTTCATATGATTCAGACCCGTCAGAAATCAATTTGAGAGAGGAGAGCATAGGAATAAGGATAGGCTTGGAGCTAGAAAGGCCTGCACGTCTTAACAGATCAAGAATATATTTTGATTGTGAAATGTGAAGTTCACCAGTGCCAAGCATATTAAATTCTAAACCAAGAAAATAATTCAAACCACCTAAGTCTTTAAGAGAAAATTTAGAATTCAAGTCAGTGATTAGAGCATCAATTTCAGTCTTGTTGTTACCAGTTATAACAATATCATCCACATAGACGAGTAAATAAGTAGTAGAATGTTTAGTATATCGAACAAATAAGGAGGTATCAGCTTTGGTATTAGAAAAACCATAAGTGAAGAGAGCAGAACTAAGTTTAGCAAACCAAGCTCTTGGAGCTTACTTAAGGCCATAAATGGCTTTATCAAGCTTGCACACTAATGAAGGGTTGCTGGACACAAAGCCAGAGGGTTGTAACATGAAAACATCCTCAGTTAAATCACCATTCAAGAAGGCGTTGTTAAAGTCAAATTGGCGAAGTGGCCAATTATATGTAACCGCAAGGGAGAGAACAATCCGAATTATAGAAGGACGAATCACAGGGCTATAAATTTGATTAAAATCAATCCCTTCAACCTGATGACACCCTTTGGCAACTAAGCGTGCTTTATATTTTTTGATACTATTATCAGGACCCCTTTTAACAGTATAGACCCATTTACATCCAATAATAGTAGAATTGGAAGGAGGGTCAATGAGATGCCATGTATGATTCTTGATCAAAGCATCATATTCCTCAATCATGGCTTGGTGCCAATGAGCAGAGGATAAAGCCTGAGAAAGAGTCTTGGGAGAATATTGAGTGAGATCAATGTTAGAGACAGCAGCTAAAGCTTTTGGTTTAAGAACACCAGATTTAGATCTGGTAACCATACTATATGTATTAGACGATTTAGGGGTAGTGAAGAAGTAAGAATGGGAACCTTGGGTAACTGAATTTCAAGACCAAATATAGGTATAGAAGCAGGAGGAACATGCTGATCCAAGGAAGTAGAGTTGACAGAATTAAGGATAGGTAATTAAGGTGAACTCAATTCATTGATATTAGATGTGGACGCAGGATGAAGAAGATTATATGTGTTAAGTGTATTAGTATTGAGATTAGAATTAGAAATAGAAGTGGAGTCAGTTGTGATAGAAGATGAATTAGAATTGGGAACAAGAGATATAGGAGGCACACAGGTAACAGTATGAGACAAAGAAGAAATATTAGATGCAGCAGAAGAATTAGATGAAAAGAAAATTGAAGATTGAAATAATTTTTCATCGAAAATAACATTTCTTACAATTAGAATTTTTTTTCTTCACGAATAAGACATTTGAAGCCTTTGGATTGAGGAGCATAGCCAAAGAAGATGCACTGTTGAGATCTAAAATCTAGTTTATAATGATTGAAAGGTCTGGTGTTGGGGTAGCATGCACAACCAAAAACCTTGAGCATGACATAGTTGGGTTTAATATTGTGAAGCTTCTCAAAAGGTGATTTAAAATCTAAGACTTTGGTTGCTAGCCGATTTATGAGGAAAGTAGCTGTAAGAAAAGCATCTTCCCAATAAGGAAGAGGCAATTGAGCAGTAGCTAAGAGAGTTAAACCCATCTCAATCACATGTCTGTGTTTGCGTTCAACAACTCCTTGTTGTTGATGCGTGTAAGGACAAGAGAGGCGATGAACAATACCCTGATCTTGTAAGAATGTCCTAAATGTGCTAGAAAGGAATTCTTTGCCATTATCAGTTTGAATGGCTTTGAGAGAATGGCCAGTTTGCCTTTTCATCAATACTTTATACTGCTGAAAAATAGAGAAAACTTGAGACTTGGACTGCATCAAATATAAACAAGTATAACGTGTAAAAGCATCAACAAAGCTCACATAATAAGGAAATCCGGACCTAGAAACTGATTGAGCAGGACCCCAAATGTCAATAAACACAAGTTGTAAAGGAGAAGTGTATTCAGTTTGAGAAAGGGGAAAGGGGAGAGCATGCATTTTTGCCATACAACAATGATCACAAACAAAGAAATCAGTAGCTGAATTTTGATTAATAGAAATATTACATTGTTTAAGGACACTTTTTACAATAGAGTTAGAAGGATGTCCCAGCCTTCTATGCCACAAAGCAAGATTGAGATTACAAGAAGCTAAAAAAGTATTAACAGAATTATGATCATATAATGGTGTTAGCACACACAAATTATCAAAGGAATATAGTTCATGTCTAAGAGTTCCTTGAAGAAGTGTTTGCTTGTGGACCTGAGATTTAACAAAACAATGAAAAGGGTGAAATTCAAAGAAAACATTGTTATCTAAACAAAATTTTGATACACTGATAAGATTCTTTGCAATTCCAGAAATGTGTAAAACATTTTTAAGAGTAAAAAGATGATTATTATGAGGGTTAAGCAAAGAAGAAGAACCATTGTATTTGATAGAGATACCAGATCCATTTGCTATATATAATTAATCAGGCCCAGTATATTCAGCTGAAGATATAAGGTTGGAAGAATTATGTGTGAGGTGATGGCTTGCACCGGTATCAGGATACCATGCAGTGTCAGCAGCGGAAGAGGTGGAAGTGAGGTAAGACTGTGGCTGGTAAAAAGAGGAGGAAGGAGGAGGAGGTGGATTAGATGAACCAGCATTGGCTGAATTTGAAGAGTATCCATTGTATGCTTGATCAAATCGATAGAAGCATTGTAAAGCGGAATGGCCTGGACGATTACACACTTGGAAATAAAGACGATTTGTTGATTGCCATGAATTTCTTCCACTGCATGCAAATCTTCCACCACGAGCACCTCTTCGTCCTCCAGAGGTTCTTCCAGCAAATCTTGGATTGGAAAATTTTGATTGAGCTAACTGAGCTTGTGCTAATCCAATGGAAAGTTGTTTGAACTTTTTAAGCGTTTCTTCATGAGAAATAAGAAGAGTTTCAACCTCTCCAATAGTAAAGAGTTCAAGTTTGGTCTGAACAAGTGTAATACAGCGTGAATAATCTTCAGGAAGGCCATCACATATGGCTTATATATGTGTTTCATTCATAACATCATACCCAAGAGCAGTGAGAGAGTCAACAAGTTTCTTGATGGTAGCAAGATACTGGTTGATGGTGAGAGGGTTCTTCTTGACATTCTTGAGCTGAGTTCTTAATTGCTTGATTTTTGATTTGGTGGTTTCAGCAAATATTTGATGGAGTTTGTCCCAAATTTGAATAGCAGATTTGTAATGTACAATTTGGTTCTTGAACGAGCCATCAACAGATGCAAAAAACCAAGAACAAAGATTAGAATCATGTTGCATCCATTCAGTGTACACACTTGAGATGGTACCGGCAGCTTTTTCAGCATCAGAGGCATGCTTTGGAGGTTTTTTCCCTTCAACAATGTGATCTTCCAAATTCTGGCCCTTAAGTGTGTGAAGAGAACTTGTTGTTTCTATGTCACAAAATTGGATGATTCTATAATGAGATTGAATGTATATTTGTTATTGTTGGTTGTAAAAGCAGGAACAATGAGCGCTATGGATCCAAGATTCAAGCTCTTGATACCATGTGGAAAGTTGGTTCTTCAATGAAAAATGAATTATGCAGAGGAAATAGAGGACTATTATTTTGTGCAGCAAGGAAGACTTTAAAACTTAGTGTACCAGTAATGTTTCTTTCAAAAAAAAATATTTCTTTCTACTAGAAGTGTACTATATATATATATGTAGACTAACTATAACAGAGACTTCAAAAGTGGAAATAGTCAATTTACACTCTAAATATTACACATGTTTCATATACTCTATATATTATCAGAATTTGAAAAGGATTATTGACCTAATATAATAAAAAACAAATGAATGGGCTATGGTAAGTTTTTTGGAATATATAGGTTTTTTATTATGGGGCGAGAATATTATTTAAGTTATATGTAATAAATATACGAAAAAATAGTAGATTTAAAATAATTAAAAAATTAGATTATTAGGACCATTTTGATTCATGATTTTTAATTTTAGAGGCTAAATGAAGTCATTTATAATAATAGTTTGTTAATGATACGTGGACAATTCATATTATAAAATATGAAAAAATTGTGTTTTACTACGTGTCACTAACAACTACGTCATTAATTTCATTGCAGAATTATATTCTGGTATATTAACAGAAAATTGTCGAGAGACTAAATTAAGTCATATTTGTCAATTGTAGGGACTAAATTAAGTAAATTAATATTTTAGTGACCAATTTAAGATGTGAGTATAACTTTAAAAACCAGTTTGAGTATTAACTCAAAATTAGCCAAAAAAAAAAAATGAAATCTAAACTGAGTCTTAGCTTGCTTGCTGAGACAACCAACTAACCTTGTTCATCGAGGTTTTTTTTTCTCTCTATTGACACATAGCCACACCTTGTAGAAAACAAACACAATAAATTAAGGTAAAGAAGAAGCAGCTTTCAGGCTTCTATTAAAACTTGAAAATAGTGTTACACGCTATGATTTGATTGATTTCTCTTCTATCTCCATGCTCCCTTTCTTCACTTCATCACACCATACAAAAACGGTGTCGCATACAATACACTCATTTCATTTCTCTTCTCTCTCATTCTCTATCTTCTGGTAAGTGCTTTAATTTGCCATAATTAATTAAGCTTCTCTAACATTACATTACTAATTTTCATTCTTTTTTTCTTTCCTCTTAGCTTGCATTGTTCTGTTTTTCCGTAACAAGATTATTGATTTTGCTTTCATTTCGTTTCATGGGTTTTTGTTTCTCTCATCAAAAAGTCAAAAAAGTTTCCAAATTTATTTCACTCTCACCAATCCATAAACTCTTTTTTTTTTATAACATATTCATATTCGTTCCTCATTTAAAAAAGAAAAAAAGAACGATACATGTCTCCGTTTGCCCTGCAACTAGGTCTTAAATATTGCCGTTGAAAATTTCTTCAATCAATTCTGTAGTTTATAATCTTAAACAACAAACACAGTTTTCTCGTACAAGTAATAAAAGAAAAAAATATATATCTTAGTTCTTCTAACTTCTTAGACCGGTTTCTTTCTTTTATTTTATTTTATTTGTTTTGTTTTCTTCTCCCTTGATGACATCTCTTTTGTTTCAATTTTTAAACTTTTGTTTTTGTGTTTTAATTAATTGTCATAAGAAAAACAAATAAATAACCCAAGTTGGATTTGGATAATCTCTATATATATGTTTGGTATTAAATTAATTTGCGGCACCCTGGCTCCATTTGTATTCTGATCAGTGTGTTGGTTTTTCAGTTGGAAAAGAACAATGAGAACCCAATTGAAGAAGATATCCAAGGTATCATGCTTTTTATTGTCTTCTTCCTTTGTTTACTCTTTTCTCTCTTTTTCTTTTCGGCTATATTTCTATCATCTTACTCTAACATAATTTTACCATCAGTAAAACTTTCATTTTTTTTTCCTTAAAAAACAAATCGATTAAAGTCATTTATCAAAGAGTAAATGCCGTTTTAGATTTCTGTCTATTTATTCAAAAAATAAAATAATTTTTTATAATTTAAAAATTTTTAATCGATTTCCAATTATTTAGGTAATCATTTGGCAACCGATTACATGAATTGCTTAGATCAATTTTTTAGATTAATGAGGAGGACTAACTAAAAGTTTTTAAATTGTGATGGAGATTTTTGTTATTTGGTAAATGGTTAACGACTGAAAAAAAAAAACTTTTTATCAAAATATTAAAATAATGATTTATCTCTTTATTAAAATAAAAAATTACTCTTATATAATACAAATACAGTTAAAGATATAACAATTTATCAAACTCTTTCTATTTGATTAAATTTTTATTTTGAAAAAAGCACTATCATGATATGATATTAGAGCTTTTATAACCAAAAAATTTAGAGTTCGATTCTTATTAAACTCCAAAAAATAAAAAAAATAGCATAACACAAAAAAAAATTCTATGTAAAAATCTAAACAAACTCAAAATAAATTTGTACTTAAAAGACATTATAAATATAAATATTTATATGTCTCTTTCAATTCGTTTAAACTTAAAAAAAAAGTAGTATCATAATAATTAAACTTAAAAAAAAAGTAGTATCATAATAAGTAGATTTAGTACTTTTATTAAATATTAAAAATATAATTTGTTTCCTGTATTTTTTTATCTTAAAATTTTTAATAAAATTAAGAGTTTTACTTATTATTTTTTTTTTTTCACTTTTCTATATCTTTCTAATTCTCATTGTTTGGAGGGTTGAAGTCTCCTTGGACAAAATTGGTTGTGAGGAAGTGGCTTAATATGAAGGAAAATAATGACAAGCTCCATTCAAATTCAGATTACTATATCGCAGGTATTATTATAAGCTGAATTTTATCTAACTCTTTTTTATTTTAAAGAGTAAGTTATTCTTTATTATATGTAACAGTATAATTGATTGAAATAAATTAATTTATTATAATTAAATTTAATCATTTATCTAATTTAAATTTTGATAACTTAACCAATAAATTATAGTATAATTCTTTTTATAATTTTTTTTCAAATCATATTTTTATTAATCATTTTCAATCCAAAAAATCTCAAAAAATAAAATGAATAGATAAAAAAATTTAAAAGACATAAAAAATTCTCATTACACTATTGTTTAATAATTCTATCTTAGTTCCTTTGTATTTTTCAAAAGAATTTTATTCTTGTACAAGAATTTCTTTGAACAAAGACAAGACAATTTGAAAAAAAAAAGGTTAAATTTAGAATTGTTAACAATAAAAGAAAAATGAGAGATAAAAAACTATACAATTTATACGCAATTTAAAATTCAAATTTAATTAGATGAAATCAAAGGATTTTATTTTATAAAATATTATTATCTCAAATTTTTTTATAATTTTACGTGTTTATATATATTTTAATTTATTTATTCAGTAAATTTATTTAACATATAAACTCTAATTAAACTATAATTAAAAAGAAACTTTATTGTAATGAAAATTTTTTTTAGTAATTATTAATATACTATATATGAAGTTTTTTGGAAGATATGAAAGAAGAAAGAAAGCAGTATTAAGATATAGTATTTTAGAAATTTTTAATGTCTCTTAGATTTTCTTCATATTTGTTTTTTTATGTTTTGAAATTTTGTTTGGTTGGAAATGATATATATGTATTATTAGGTACATAGGTTCGATCATTTCAACGTGATTAGACACGAAGGTGATGGAACATAACGAAGGAATGACTTTAGTTAATGAATTATATATGGTTTGAGTTTGGCTTACACTTTACACCAAGCTGGAAAATATTTTCATGGGTCCCTTTTTCTTTTTGTTTTGCCTCTTTGCCACGTGGGTAGTTAATTTCAATAATTAACTAAATCAGTTTTTAAAAATTTTAAAAGTGATTATTTTAGCCTTTAAAAAAGATTAATACATAGATTAATTTTTAAAATTTTATTCTGATAAATAAATTAATTTATAATTTATTTTTTAACAGAATAATTATTCAAATCGGTCTCTAAAAATTTTGTATTAGATATAACAGTTTTCATTTATTTTATTTTTATTATATGTCAATTTTTATTATTATTAGTTTATCTTATATATATAGATAATGATACTAGTATATTAATATTTTTTTTGTTAAAAATAAATAAGATGAATAATAATATTTTAAAATTTAAATTAAAATATTTTTTTAATACAACTATACTTTTAAAAATAAGACATCTTTTAATTATATTAAATATAAAAGTATCAAATAATTTTAATTTTAAATTTTTTGTAGAATAATCTCTCATAATTTTATTATTATTATTATTATTATTATTATTATTATTATTGAGTGACTATATATATATATTATATTTTATATTTTTTATGTAAAAACTTTTATATATTATAAATACATATATAATAATCTAATTAATAAATTTATTATTATTTTTATCTAAAAATACAAAAAATATGTTACAGTATTATCGTATAATTAATAATAATAATAATAATAAGAATTTTATTTTATTTTACATTTTTTATAGATAAAAAACTGTTATGTCTGATGAAAAAAATATTAGAGATTGATATGTGTATTAATTTTTTTTTAGAACTAAAATATCTACTTTTAAAATATTTAAGAACTAGTTTAGATAATTATTTTATCAAAAAATAAATTGAAAATTGATTTGTCTGTTAGAATAAAATATTAAAAATATTTTTATATATTAATTTTTTTTAAAAATTAAAATATTTATTTTTAAAATTTTTAAATACTAATTTGAATAATTACTCCATCAATTTTCCTCACGTTCAAATTGGTCTATGACCTGCTAGTGCAAAAGGTCACACGGTATTAGGTTTAGTAGGTGAAAAAAATTAAATAACTATTCAAATATATTTTTTAGATACGACATTTTGATATTTAATAAATTTTTTAAGAAAATTTTTTAGAATCATTTTTGTTAGTTATGTTGATTGTTATATCATTTTAAAATAGGATTAATTTATTTTAAGTAGTATATCTTTTATAACATAACTGTCTTATTATAAAATTTGTTATAAATTTATGTGTCTAATTTTTATTAAAAATTTGATTGAAAGAGGTAGAAATAATCTGTCTAACGAAATTAATTATCGATAAATTTTAGAGAATAAAAAGTTGTAGAACATCAAAATATTCGTCTGAAATTTTTTTAAGACCAATTTAAGCCCATTCAAAAATTATTAATATTGAATTATATTTTTCTAAAAAAATTATCATAGTTCATTTAGGTTAGTTGAATGTAATTCATTTATTTTAAGATTAATTTTCTTAAGGTATATATATAGTTTCTTTAAAGCAGTCATTTCTTCGTATAAAAAGTAGTTATATATATATATATATATATCTTTTTTTTTGGTAAAGTATATTTTTTTGTCTTTGATGTTTGATAAATGTTTTGAAATATCTCTAAGTTTTATTTTGTTTCAATTTTGTCCTAAAAGTTTTCGATTTGCATCAAATATATCATTGACAGCTAATTTTTCAAAAAATTTAAGACCAATTCAACAATAATTTCATAAGAACAACCCTCAATACAAGCAAATCAAGCATATTTTTCATGCATTATTGTTAGATTAGCCTTAAATTTTTAAAAAATTTAGTCGTCGAAAGTATATTTGATGCAAATAAAAAACTTTTGGAGCAAAATTGAAACAAAATAAAACTTAGAGATATTTTTAAAATTTTTGCCAAATTTCAGAGACAAAAAATATACTTTATTTTTTTTTTTTTTTAATTTTGCCAAAGTATTGATGATGGGGTTTATGTATTTTTAAAGAGCGTTGGTGGATGGAATCATCAAATAGACTGAAACATTCGGTGCCAGGAAAGGAAGCACTACCTATTTCTGATACCCTCAACCTTAGGTAAATATATATGATATATATGATATGATGTGCTTCATTTGTATTTCTATATATTTTGTTATTACTTTTTATAATATGGTTTTAGGATCTTATCTAAAAAAAACAATAAAAAAGAAAAATTCTTTTTATGTTTTTTCAGAATATTTTTAAAAATAAAAATATTTAAAATAAAAATAGAAAAAAACTCTCGTCATGTAATTCTAAGATTAAGATATTAAAAAAAGAATTTAACTAATATGTAGGACACATAATAAATTTATTATTAGTGAAAAATTTTAAATATTATTATTTAATAAATATATTAAAATTTAATTTTTTATATTTTTAATAAAAAATTTTTAATTTATAAAATTAACATATATATACTCTTAAGGTACAAAATAAATAAATTCTTAAAGAATTCATGTTGCAACTCGCTTATCATTTATTTCCGAACATGATAAACCTTTTTAATGACCTACATCTTATAATTTAACGATAAACAATGTGCAAATCAGCATAATATTTTATAAAAAATTATTATATGGATTTTGCTAACATATGTTTAAGGGTATATATTAAAAATATTATAAAAAAATATTTTATAAAATTTATTAAAAAATTTTAAAATTTTTTATCATTATATGTTTAAAATTTGTCCTTAAAAGAAATGAGACTAAATCCCCATTTTGGTCCTTGAGATTCACGCGATTACTCAATTTGGTCTCCAAAATTTAAAATTATCTATATTAGTCCTCTAGATTCAAGTTCGGACACCAAAATGGTCCCTCGACTCTTTTCGGCGATGATTAGGCAAATAGAGTGCTGAGATGACACTCTTCCTGCCACGGTGGATGATGAGTAAACGACGTCGTTTACCCTTGGTGTCAAAACAAGTCAGAAATGAAGAATGGTGGATATAGAGAAGAAGAAGAATACTTTATTTTGGGTTTCCAAGGTTTATTCTCTCTTCATATACAAAGCAACGACATTTTTGATTTGTTTGGATGCCAAGGGTAAACGACGTTGTTTACTCATCATCCAGCGTGGTAAGGAGGATGTCATCTCAGCATTCCGTTTGTCTAGTCATCGTCGAAAAGAGTTGAGGGACCACATTGGTACCTGGACTTGAATCTGAAAGACTAATATAGGTAATTTTAAATTTTGGAGGCCAAATGAAGTAATCGCATGAATCTCAGGACCAAAATGGGGATTTAGTCCAGAAATGAACTAAATCTTTATTATATTATATATAACCTAATAAATTAATTAATTAATTAATTATTACGGTTTCACCTTGTTAATTCTGGGAAAATGATTACTACTAATACTATGTACTTATGTATGTAGGATGTTTGTGGGAACGTGGAATGTTGGAGGGAAATCGCCAGATGAGAATTTGGATTTAAGGGATTGGTTAAAGCTGTCTTCACGGGCTGAGATATATGTTATTGGGTTAGAAATATATTTCACTTTTTAATTTTAATTATTTGTTTGTCGTTTTGTTTGTTACCCTCATCCCGGTTTCCAATTCAGAACACTCTTGCGTTTTCGATTCGATGTGCATGTTAGTGTTTATTTTACTAACTTGAAGGAAATATAGTTTTTGGATTTCAATAATAATGGCTACGAACTCTATACTCATAATAGTGTAATAATTACTACATACTTCTAGTTTGATTAATTTTTCAAAACCATGCATGTTTTGAACGAACTCATTTTGATTAATTGTTCATAATATTGTCTCATTATCTCGCTCTTATTTTTAGTGACATGCCAACTGGCTAGAACTCATGATTTTTGAACTTTGAACTAATAAGACTAGTATAGTAGCACATTTCTTTTAATGGAAAAATCAACGAATAATGCCAACTTAGTTATACCCCTCTCTCTCTCAAAATTTCAATAATTTATATATTAATATAAAATAGACACTACAAAAAAAACGTCGAATATCTTCGGACATTAGTGACGGATTTACTGGCGGGTTTATTATTATCTGAGTTAATTATTTTGTGAGTTAATTAGTTGATTGTTGTTAATTGTCTAAATTAATATTAACTTGTTTACTTTTTGAGTTAATTATTGGTTTATTATTTATTGTTGTTAATTTTCTAAGTTTATTATTATCTGAGTTAATTATTTTCTGAGTTAATTTGTTGATGGTTGTTAATTGTCTGAGTTAATCTTAATTTGTTTATTTTCTGGGTTAATTATTGACTTATTATTTATTATTGTTAATTTTTTAAGTTTTGTTATTATCTAAGTTTACTATTATTTGAGTTAATTATTTTCTGTGATAATTAGTTAATTGTTGTTAATTACCTAAGTAAATATTAACTTATTTATTTTCTGAGTTAATTATTGGTTTATTGTTTATTATTGTTATTTTTTTAAGTTTATTATTATCGGAGTTAATTATTTTCTGAGTTAATTAGTTGACTGTTGTTAATTGTTTGAGTTAATATTAACTTGTTTATTTTTTGAATTTAATTGTTTAAGTTAATCTTAACTTGTTTATTTTCTGAGTTAATTATTGGCTTATTATTTACTGTTGCTAATTTTTTAAATTTATTATTATCTAAGTTAATTATTTTTTGAGTTAATTAGTTGATTGTTGTTAATTGTTTGAGTTAATTTTAACTTGTTTACTTTTTTATGAGTTAATTATTGACTTATTATATATTTATTATTGTTAATTTTATAAGTTTATTATTATATGAGTTAATTATTTTTTTGAGTTAATTAGTTGATTGTTGTTAATTGTCTGAGTTAATATTAACTTGTTTATTTTCTGAGTTAATTATTGGTTTATTATTTATTGTTGTTAATTTTTTAAGTTTATTATTATTTGAGTTAATTAGTATTGTATTTTTTTATTTATTAGTTTAGAAATTATTGAATTTAAATATTTAAAATTATATATTAATTTATAAACAAATTTAAAAAAATTTAAAATTTAAGTTTATCGTCGGATTTACTATCGGTTAAATCCGCCGGTAGTTATTAATTTAATTATTATTAATAATATATTACCGTCGGATTTACCGAAAAAAATCTGCCGGTAAACAATTACCAATAAAATTTATTCTGTCGGATTTATTCTGATGGTAATTCTAATGGTAAGATTTTCTTAGTAAATTTGTCAGTAAATTTGACGGTACTCAATATTTTTTTTATAGTAGAAAGAGAAACTTTTGTTGGTAAAAATTGAGAGAGAAACTCCTAAATACTCTTATAATATGAAAATTAATAAATTATTCTTTTACTAGCTATTTAAAATTCAAAACTGAAAAAAAAAATCTCGATTACATATTTAATTAATACTCTAACCAAATTTCAAGAACTCATAGAATAATGCAAAAATACAAACCCCAACATATTTTCAAAAAACAAAAATAATGCATGCTGATACAAGCTATGAATTTTGAAGTGTGTAACAGCAAGGAAAAAATATGTTGTCTAGTACCAAAATTTAGAAAAAAAAAAAAGGTGGTGTTATGTATAAATTAAAGAGGAATGCTAGAGGGCCAGCAATTTTAGTATTTTGTAATCATCAATTGGCCATCAATAGTATTTTTAATAGTGGGAGATCATTCACTTTTATTTTAATGATTAAGTGCTTACCAGAAAACACAAAAATTGATGGCCCTAGAGTTTTCCATTTGGTTAAAGTGGATGGACCACGGTGAACAAAACCAAACCATGTCACAGCTCAATTACTAACACATGCATTATTGCACTTACACTCTATGATTTAGCATCCCAAATAAGGCTTAAGCCTAACTGACTTTTTTGCCCCTGATATTTCCTTCAAATTAATGAAGTAAACAATGTCTATGTGAAAATAATGTGATTTTTTTAATAGTATTTTTTTAACTATATGTTAAGTGCACACAAAAAATTAAATGTAAAAAAAATTAATCATCAGTATAACATACTTGTTGAAATATAAAATATATATTAAAAATGAGTTAATCAATATACATATATTTATACATAAATATACGATAATTTGATGGTTAATTTTTTTTGTAAACATATTTTTTATTTTTAACTAGCCCTTTTTGAGATACTAATAAGATACACAACTTTTTTGTTATTATTATTTTTATCAAATTTTTATAATTATATTTTTTCCCTAATTCCTTTTTTTATGAAAGAATAATAATAAATTAAATTTTCATAATTTATTTTAATTTATCACTAAACAAAATATAAAAACACTAATTTTTGTATCTTTATTCTTTGTATCTTGTTTTCAGTGTCCTATTTTATTCTATTCTCATAACCAAACACAATTTTATTTCATTGCAACCTTAGGTTCCAAGAAATTATAGCTCTGAATGCAGGGAATGTTCTTGGGCCTGAAGATAACGGCCCAGCATCAAAGTGGCTTAACCTTATTCACAAAGCACTAAACCCTAAAGATGACATGATTATTGAAGAACAAGTACAAAATCAAGAAGAAAGAAGTATGAATTGTAAGGCTAGGATGAGTAGTTTATCTAAATGGCTTTGTTTAGAGGAGGAATTATTGGAGTCAGAGGAATTTGGGGACATGATAAATAATAAAGTGCATAGAAGTGGTGATGATGATGAGAAGAAACAAGGTTATTGCTTAGTAGGAAGCAAGCAAATGGTGGGTATATATTTGTGTGTGTGGGTAAGAGAAGATCTTTGCAAGCATGTTAGTAATTTCAAGGTTTCTTGTGTTGGTAGAGGCATCATGGGCTATCTAGGAAATAAGGTAATTTCGTTTCTTCATTTTGTTTTCTAATTTTTTTATATAAAAAATATTACGCACATACAACAAAAATCAGTCAAATATCAGTTATTATATATTTATATATGTGTTATTTAATTTATTTTTAAAATATATTTTGTATTTTAATATTTTTATCGGTAAATAATTTAATAACTAGTATTTGGTATACATATATAAAATAAAACATTAACGATACATGCATACACATGTTTGTTTACGTAATGATTATTGTTTCTTCAGATTTTGCAATGGAATTTTATTATTTTGTGTTAATGAATTAATTAATTAACAGGGTTCAATATCAATTAGCATGACATTGTACCAAACAAGTTTCTGCTTCGTCTGTACACACTTGGCCTCTGGAGAGAAAGATGGCGATGAAGTAAGAAGAAATTTGGATGTCTCCGAAATATTAAAGAAAACCAAATTTTCTCACTCATTCAAACCCCTTTCTCATCATCATCATAATCCACTACTCTCTCCTGAAACTATATTGAAACATAAGTATGTGTTCTATCTTAACCTTTCATGCTAGCTATTTGGTTATAAAAGATTCTAATTATTATTAAGGGCTATATCTACTCTTACCAATATACACTAAAAATTAATTATTAAATTAATTATCATCATATAAATACATATATTATTTAACTCGTTTTTAATATGTATTATATATTTTATTATGTATAATATACTAGTGGCATAATTAATCTCTAATACGCCGTCTCGTACATTTTTTTTAGATTTACGTAAATTTTTTGTATAGATTTTTTTCTTTTGTACGTATTAGTCTTATTCTAAAATTCTTTATTTTATAGTCAATAAAGATTAAACTCTAGATTTTTAAATTTAAAATTATTTTTTAAAAAGCTTAAACTAATAAAAAATGATTTGAACTTCTAAAATTCACAAAAGTTTAATTTGATAAAATTCGTCAGAGTTTTGTGATCTTTGGAAGCATGAGTTTTTTTTTTTTTTTTTTTTTTTTTTTTTTTTTGTAATTCAAGAACTATTTTGATTGAGTAAAACATTTCTGATGTCTAAATAATAATTTACTCTCCGAATTCATTAATCCTCTTAATTTAATTACTCTCCATCACTTTTAGCATATAACTAATGAACCCTATTTTTTTTTTTCTTTTTTGGAAATGTACAGTAAGATTATTTGGCTTGGTGATTTGAATTATCGGCTTGCAAGTGGTTACGGTGACACACATGAGCTTCTAAAGAAGAATGATTGGCACTCACTATTAGAGAGGGATCAGGTATATATTTTATTCAAAATAATTAGAATTTAATTATTAAATACTTTTACAGTATAAGACTTAATTAAAATTTGAGCCAAGTGATATCAAATTATTTCAGTATAAATAAACTAAATTTTTTAGGGAAAAATAATTAATAATAAAAGTTCATTAATTAAACGAATGCATGTCCAACACGTATCTTTTGCATGTTGTTGTTAACATAAGTTTTTGTTTATTATTATTAAATTCTACTATTTTATTTTGGGTAGCTAAGGATAGAGCAAAGAGCTGGAAGAGTGTTCAAAGAATGGAAAGAAGGGAAGATATATTTTGCTCCTACTTACAAATACTTGGACAATTCTGACCAATATGTTGCTCAAACTTCCAAGTCCAAGGAAAATCGACGTACCCCCGCTTGGTAATAACATTATTTCATCATTTTTTTTTATTAAACAATTCATCTCTAAAGTTTTTTTTTTTTTTGGATATTTTTATATCCAAACAAATTTTATTTTTTAAAAATTTTGAGAATTATATTTGTCAGAGAAATTACTCTCTCGTTGCTTTCAACCAATTTTTTAATATGTAAATTAGACAAATATATAAGTTTTTTTACAAATTTTAAGACAATTCGATTAAAAAATATATTTTAAGAAAATTAGTCCTATTTTAAAACAATGTAAGGGCCAATCTAACTGGCAAATATAATTCTCAAAAATTTTTAAAGAATAAAAAATGTTTAAAAATCAAAATATCTAATTTAAAAATTTTTGGAGATTAATTTAAATATTTATTCCTAATTTTTTCACATTTATATACAAATTGAGATTTATTAATACCAAATATAGATCTTATATTATTAATTTATATTAGCAAATTGTCGTAATACCACTTCTTGTAAAAGTTTAAAGTAATAGTAAGAAACATACATAAATAATTATATCTCTAACACGTTCACTTACGCAAGATTTTTTTTTGGGTTTATTTGAAATTTTTTGCATAGACTTCTTTTCTCTTTTTTTATTGTCCTTACGTTAAAATTCTTTCTTTTGCACTTAACAAAGATCAAATTCTAAATCTTTAAATAATAGAAATTCTTATACAAAAACTTTTAGAAGCCATTAATTTTTAGCAATTTTAGTCTCTATATTTGACCAGAAATTATCTTTAACAAATAAATTTTACTAATTTATATATACAAACTTTAATAAATGTGAATGCAAATTATATTGACGCTTATATGCAAACTTTTATATATATATATATATATATATATATATATATATATATATATATATATATATATATATATATATATATATATATATATATATAAATTATGTGCTTCTTACGTGCAAATTTCTATAAATCTGGGTAAAAACTATTGTTGATCATGTAGCATTATTGATTTTGATATTAGGTCATAAACTGTAAAGCAAGTAACGACAAATTTACTTAAAAACTTGTAGGGATACTTATTGTAATTTAAAAATTTTTTGAGTATTACATAAAGATAATATTTATTTTTCTGAATAATTAAATTTAATTTTATTATAAATTATTAAAAAATTAGCTGATATTCTAGAATATTATTTATTAATTGGTGTTTTTGGTTCAGAAATTAGCTTTAATTTTATTCTAGTAATTGTATTACTTAAAAAAAATTTTTAAGCTATAAATATTATAAAGAGTTTGGCTTTGTAATCGTAAGAGAGATGGATTTTTAAAAGATTATTTCGTAACATATATAGAAAAAAATATTTAATTGTACTGACAATAAAAAAATTATTCAATCTTTTTAAAATACGAAATTTATCTAGAGCATAAAATTTTAAATCATATATTATTGTTTAAATTATTATTTTAGTATTTTAATTTATTAATTAAATAATTTAAAAATTAATTAGATTCAGAATAACAAAATATAATTATAAAAATTATTGCTATGTTATTTTATAGTTTGACAATTGTGCTATATGTATATAAAAATCAGTTATCAAATAAATTGTATGTTAAAATATAAAATAAACTAATATATATATATATATATATATATATATATATATATATATATATATATTACTAATTTACTGACTAATTTTCAGCTTACACATAACATTTTTTATATTTTATTCCCAATATTAACATCTTTTAGATTTATCACTAAATACAAATATACGTATTTTATTGATAAAAACTCATAATACTCATACGAATTTATTAGATAGTGTAAACGGTGTGAGCGCGCACTCTCTCTTTCTCATTACTTAAATATCAACTTGTAATACTAAGGAAACAAAAAAAAAAAAAATTGACTTATTTAATATTTATTAATTATTATAATAATAATTACTAAATATTAAATAAAATAAATTTTAACTGTTTTTAATTAATTTATTTTAATCACCAAATATTTTCGAATATCAGCATGTATGCATATTTTATCACTGTCGTATATATGTTTTGCATAATGAATCTTAGGAATATAATAGGATATAATCCCAAATTGCATATAATTCCAAACCATGCTAGCTACCCTTAATTAAACTAATTATCTTCATTTGGTCTGGTTCCATATGCATTAATTGTTTATTATTTTTCCTTTATAATGTAGTATCACGGATGCGTTTGAAAAGGGTTCACCTATATACGAATCTATGATGTGTTTATGTATGTTTAATTTGTATATATATTTTAATGATAATTAGTCAACCCTAATAACCAACTAACCTTAAGGATAATGAGAATTAAACAATTGAAATCATTGACAAATCTTCTATGATAATAGTCCAATATGGTTAATGATGGGATAAGAGGGAGCATTGCATACTTTATATCAACCGTGATAGGCACATACATAACCTTCACATATTAGTTAATATATAAATATCCATGCTAATGGTCATAGTTTTTTTTTTTTTTTTTTTTTTTTTTTTTTTTTTTTCCAAAGGAAATTAAACTCTATCCATTAATTATTGTCCAACCCACATAGATATTTTATCAACTACTATTATATTCTATTTTAATCAAACATTTCGTTTTCATTTTAGAATATAGAAGGGTTAAGTAAATGTCATGCATGTTAGGAACCGACCCTGATTTTTTGAATTCATACCAACATTAATATAAGCCAAATTGCTTCATAGTTTATGATGGCTGCAATTTTGGGAGTAGGGTTTGCCAATGAGAACACAGATAAGGATTATGATTTTTTATTATTACTTTTATATTATTTTAGGTTGAAAGGATTATGATAGTATTGAGAGTCACTATTTATTCTGCTAACAACAATCAACTAATAATTAAACATGAAATAGCAATATACAAAAATAAAAAATAAAAATATTTAAAATTCAAAAAAAAAAAACCTTTGAATGTGAAATAAAATAAAACTAATATAAAGTATATAATTTAAAATTTAAAATTTAGACTTTAAATTTTAAGATTTATGATTTAGCAGTTAGGATTCAAAATTTAAAATTTAGGATAATCGATGACAGTGACCGATAGCCGAAGATGGTACGAGATGGTGGCTGGTGGTTAGTAGTGGGTGGATGAAATTGTGGCTTTGAGAAGCATAAAAAAAAAGATAAAATAATAATTTTAAAAAATATAATTTTTATTTTTGTTTTCTTCTTGTATTGTGATTCCCTAGTGTTGTTTCTAGTTATATATGATTTTCTTGTTAAGCCTTAGTAGTAAATCACATTGCCACATTATTGTTGTTGGTAGTTATGATTTATAATATGATAACGACTGACATCCTATCAAGATAAGAATTAATTAAACTAAGAAATATTGTTTATAATATAATCTATTTTGAGAGAAGTTCTTAATAAAATATTGGGACAATTTTACCCCCAGGTGTGACCGAATTCTATGGAAAGGTGAAGGGATTGAACAATTGTGGTATGTAAGAGGAGAGTCAAAATTCTCAGACCACAGGCCTGTCTATTCACTCTTCTCAGTTCAAGTGGATTATTTGAAATGTGAGAAGCTTATAACAACTACTACTTCCTCTTCTTTTGCAACTACCACCACATCAGAAATCTCAAAGTCATCATGCCTCCCTAGGAGCACCATCACAAATGCTGCCTTGTCGTCTTCTTCGTCTTCGTCGTTGTCTTCGTCCAGTGCTGCCAAAATCCAGGCAGGGGAGCAGCTCTTGTTATTAACTAGGGCTCATCAAAGTTGTGTAGATATCGGTTTTGGTTGAAAATAGCGTAGATATATATATTCTTATTTCATAGAGTGAATAAGTTATTTCTAAGATTTGAACCATTTTCACCTTCCAAGTCACAGAGTAACAATAATAGTACTGTGTCAAAGTTCACCCTAACCCCAAGTTTTGACTAATGTTCTAATGTAATTTTCTATTCAAACATAATATTCAACTAATTTAACGGTACATTGATTATTATTACACTACACACCTACTATACATATAAGTCTTTTTGGCATACAAGTTCATACAAGTTGACCCAAACTCAACAAAAACAACATTCAGTTTAGATTGTGTGTAAACAAGCGCTTCCCCAACTATTGAATAGCGCAAACAATTCTTTTCCCTCAATCGAAACCGTAATGCTCAAAATTCAAACAACGATCAAAATCTCTCAAAATCGTCGCGAAAAGTGAAGAAAGTTTCAAAGCTGAATTCAAAAAGAATTATGAGAAAATGAAATAAGAAGATAAAGAAGAAGCACCAGAAAATGAGGAGGAGGAGGAAGAAAAATAATTTTGAATTATGCAAAATTTATCAGTACAAATTCACAAAAAATTTTTAAATAATACACATAAATGTCTTAGTCTTACACTGAAATTTGCTGCAACTACATAAAAATGTTTTTTCTAATGCTGTATTTTTTTCTTCTTTCTTTTTTTCTTATTTCTTTCTTTCTTTTAGTTGAATGAATGTAAGTTCATCATCTTCCAAGTAATTTTACAGTATTATGTGTTTCTTATTCTTCTTTGTTTGATTTTTTTTTATTTTTGTTAAGAGAGTAAAACAAGAAGAAACTTGAAAAGGTAAAATAAAAAAGAAAAGATGAATTAAAAAAAAAGAAGAAGACGATGATGATAATGAAAAAAAAGAAGAAGCAGCAGAAGATGAAAAGGAGAAAGAGAAAGAATTTTGAATTAATTAATGGACTGTTTTTTTTGTGTATTTAAGATTTTTGGTTGGCTTCTCATATGGTCATGGCACTGGAAACACAAAAAAGTTTGTGGCATATGTATACATTACAAGAATGGTGTTATTTGTTCAATTTTATCGCATACATTATTCAATAAGGCAATTGATACATATAAAATGTGTCTTTCATCTTATCTAATAATGAATGAATATAGGTAACAACACAAAGTGAATATACACAGATTTTTCTAACTTTATCATTGATATAAAGAATTGAGCTAACAATTATTAGAGAGGAATGAAGCAGAAGCATGCCATTATTGAAGAATTTGAGAGAAAAGTTGAACAAGCCAATAAACGTTTTCAAATTGTATTTTATATTAATTAATTATTATTCATTAGTAATTATTTAAATTTTATTTTTAAAAAATATAAAATTATTAATTATTAATTATTTTAAAATTAACTGATTAAAAATTATTTTTCTATACTTTTCTTATTTTAAATGATAAAGTGGAATCATTGTTCAATCTAATGAATAAAGTTTGGCAGTGGAAAAAATAAAGAATAACTAGTATCTTATATTTTCTCTATTCAATATATTTTGCTCAACTCATTACTGTTATACACATTTTTTTATAAGTATAAAAAATTTTACAATTATTTTTCACATACAAGCATTTTTCCCATACAAGTCTTTACAAGTCATTTATATTCACGCGCATTTATATTCACGCACTTCTCCAAAAACGCGCAGTTACTGTACGTTCTTCTTCTTCTTCTTCTTCTTTGTTATCGTCGTCATCAACACCACCTCTTCCTCCTCCTTTTTTTTATTGGAATTTCTTCTCCTCCTTTCGTTTTCTCTTTCTCCTCCATCATCAGTTATCTCGTTGTTGAAGATAATGAATAATTCATATTCAGATTGTTAATTGAACCAGAACGAAATTGATTATTGTTTTGAATCCAATCAAGTGATTGAGGTGTGGTTCAATTCAGAAGAAAAAATATAGCATTAGAGGAAATATTTTTTTGTATTTGCAGGCAGCAAATTTGGGTGTAACATAAAGATATTTGGGTATATTTTAAGAAATTTTGGGTGTATTTTTATTCTGATAAGTTCTGCATAATTCAAAACTCTTCCTCTTCCCCCTTCTCATCTTCTACTGTTTTTTTTTTCATCATCATCACCATCTTCTTTTTCTTTTTTTCTTATTCATCTTTTTCTTTTTGTTTTACCTTATCAAGTTTCTTCTTGTTTTACTCTCTTAACAAGAATAAAAACAAAAAAATCAAACAAAGAAGAAGAAGAAACACATAATGCTGCAAAATTACTTGGAAGTGGATGAACTTACATTCATTTAACTAAAAGAAAGAAAGAAATAAGGGAAAAAAAAGAAAAAAATGCAGCATTAGAGGAAACATTTTTCTGTATTTGCAGCAAATTTGGGTGTAACACGAAGATATTTGGGCATATTTTAAAAAATTTTGGGTGTATTTTTATTCTGATAAGTTCTGCATAATTCAAAACTCTTTCTCTTCCTCCTCCTCATCTTTTGCTGCTTCTTTTTTATTTCATCATCATCAGCATTTTCTTCTTCTTTTTTTTTCTTATTTATCTTTTTCTTTTTGTTTTACCTTCTCAAATTTCTTCTTGTTTTACTCTTTTAACAAGAATAAAAACAAAAAATTTAAATAAAGAACAAGAAGAAACACATAATGCTGAAAAATTACTTGGAAGAGGATGAACTTACATTCATTTAACTAAAAGAAAGAAATAAATAAGGAAAAAAAGAAGAAAAAAAAATACAGCATTAGAGAAAATATTTTTCTGTATTTGTAGCAAATTTGGGTGTAACACGAAGATATTTAGGTGTAACACGAAGATATTTGGGTGTATTGTAAGGAATTTTGGGTGTATTTTTATTCTGACAAGTTCTGCATACTTCAAAACTCTTCATCTTCCTCCTCCTCATCTTCTAATGCTTCTTCTTGTAAAATCTAGTCAAACCATAATTAATTAAATAGGAGCGAATATGGTTAAAAAATTTAGCAATCAGAATTTGATGATTTAAATATGATATTTGGACTCAGTGAATTTTTCTGAGTCAGAAAACATAATTTTCTGCATAAAAATGGGCACTGAAAATGTGACCGGTAATACCGACTGAGATCTATCCGGCACTGCAACTGAGAAAATTAATTATAAGCTAATAAGGTTAACAACTGAGAATTTATAATTTGGGATGATAGAAATATTTAAAATACGGTTTAAAACTCTAACTTTAGAGGTTTTGGCCCAAAATTGGGCCAACGGACTAAACCAAGTGAGCCGGACCCAAGTGGGCCCAAGACCCAATATATATAAATATTAGTTATGAGTATTTCAGTTCATAAACCCTAAAAATGAGAGGGAAGGGCGGATAGAGAGAAGAGAGAGAAAACATAGCTTTTCAAATCTTCAAATCACCATAACTTTCTCTCCGAAATTCTGATTGATGAGCCGTTTGTGGCCACGCGTCTCTCTTCTCATCCTCTACAATTCTATCTAAGTTTTGTGGTGAGTATTACACTATCTTCTGCCTTGTTTTCATTTTTCTCTTTAAATTCGAATTTAGTTTGGGTTTTGAGGAAATATTATGATTTTGGTTATTTAGGGGTGCTCTAGTATGAGCCATTGGTGATATTCATCATAAAATACAGTGGGTTAAGATAAGAAACACTCCAACCCTTGTTGATTTATCATTTTCATAAACCCTAGGTTGATTGTAAGTGTGAAATTGGTTATGTTAGAGTATTGGTTGATTTTGGTGCACAATTGGGAGGTTGGTTTTTGCTTGTGAAGCTTTGGTGAGGCTTGGAGCTAAGGTTGGTGGAGACTTATAAAAAAGAGGCTCAATTAGTTTGGCTCCAAGAGATACGGTTTAAGTTTCATTTAAGTGCCATGTGGTGTAATGAGAATTTCTAGGCTAGATACTCCTAGGATTAAGTTTAGATTGTGTAAATGGTTGGTACTAATATGTATAGTTGATATGTAATGTAAATTAATGATTGGGTTGAGAATTGTGTGAATTTGCATGTTTGGTGTGTTGAGAATTTGATGAATTGGATAATAAATATTGGTTTGTGGAATATGCATTTAAAATGTGAATTTAGGCCGGAGGCCAGAAAGAGGTAAGGAAGGTAAGTGATGTGTGCATTGTGTGAAGTCATATGAGATTGAATGGATATTGAATATTGAGTGTGTGAATAAATGGGAGGAATGTGGAATAATAAGAAATTAGGAATTTAGGAGTGGAAGGTGACGAAATTGAATTGAATTGTGTAGATGAGGTAGGTTTGGTTTTGGTTGAGTGTAATTATGTGAATGTTGTAAGACCCGGTTAATTAACGGCTAATTAACCCATAAATGATAATTTATTCTAGAAAGCCAAAAATGTTATTTTTATGGCTAAATGTGATAGAGGAGATTGAGACGAGAATTTCGGTACCAATTTTATAGAATTTGGACCAAGATTGGACCGAACGGGCCAAACCGGACCAACCGGACCCAAAGTGGGCCCTTGGCCCAACTAAACTAAACCAAAACCCTAGTTTTCAGCACTCTCTCTCCTCACAACACACTAAACACGCTGAAAATGGAGGCTATGGAGGGAAGAACACTCTCTCAAGTTCTCTCCCTTGGTTGATCTTCAAACCACCATAACTTTTGATCTAGAGCTCCGATTGCCGCTCTGTTTGCGGCCACGCGTTCATCGCAGAGAGTTCTACAAAATCCATACAATCAATCTTGAGGTAAGCCACGTTTTACTGTTCGAAATTCCAGCCCTTGATTTCGAGTTTCATGAGCAAAAATGTTGAGATTTTGGGTTCTTTGATGTTATAGGACCCAACTCTCTTGAAGGAGAAGGTTAATCTTGTCTCCTTGGACCTTGGGTGTGGTAAGATTCTCAACCCTAGTGTAAATTGTTGTTCTATGATGTTTGGATATTGAGATGTTGTGTATGAATATGATGATTGTGGCTTAGGTTGTGTATATGTGAATATTGGAGCTTGATTGGTGATTTTGGAAAGCTTGGAAGAGGGTTTTGTGTGATAAAATCTGTTCTTGGAGGTGTTGATACCTTGAGAGCTTGTGGACAAGTGGTTTGGAAGTGCTCCGGTTGAGCTTGGGAAATCGGCTAAGGTATGGTTTCGGTTTCCCGTATCTAATATGTAATGTGGTAGGAAATACTTAGGCTAGAGGCCCTAAGATAGGTATTGAATTGTTGATGTTGTTGAATGGTTGAGATATATGATGTGATCATATATGTGATTATGAATATTGATGCCTTGATTGTGTGATATATGAGAAATGCATGTTGTGATATATGCTTGATGGATGATTGAGGTTGAATTGATGGGTGGTACCATGTTGATGGTGAGTATGATGTTGATCATGTATAATGATGGTTGATTCAGAAATTGATATTATTGGAAATTGGGATGAGAAGGATGTATGACATGAGATTGTGTTTGTCCTTTAGCCATTAATTGAGAAGTGTTAAAATGGTTGGAGGTAGTTTTGGGAATTTTGGTAAAATGTATGTGTGAGTTGAGGATGGCTTGGTATTGATTTTGGTACATTTTGATTGATTTCAAAGAAGAGGGATGAAATTGGCATGTTTTGATTGATTTTGAAAAGAGTTGAAAGTGGCTTGTTTTGAAAATGGCACTTTGTGGTTTTGTATGAAAACATAGTTTTTGGGCTTACTTTGACGGGACATAACTTGGACTAAGGATCTCTGATTTGTGCCAAATCTGTTTAGAAATGAAATTGGATCCGGGATGTCCATGCCGTTCAAAGAACGGGTGAAAAACGATTTAAAATGAGGAAGTTATGTCCGTCGGAAGATTGGGGGTTGAATCTGTGAATTCTGCAGCTTTTAACTTAGAAAAATTTAGCAAAATCACCCCCCGCGCGTAGGCGCACTTGGCGCGTAAGCACCGTTCTTCAAGAAAGCACCATTCGCGCGTACGCGTGGTGTGCGCGGGCGCGTCGATGCGCTGCACCAAATGCCCAGCCATTTTCCCGAGAGTTGTGCCAAAGTTGTGTCAGCTTTGTGCCTGAGGCACAAATGTATCCGCGTAAGCGTGGCTGACGCGTGCGCATCGTTTGGCTAATTTTCAATCCGCGCGTTCGCGCATATGACGCTTGGGCGTCGAGGAGTTTTTAAGGCCATCCACGCGTGCGCGTGGAGTGCGCGTACGCGTGACCCTGTTTTCATCCCAAAGTTGATTTTTGAGTCTTAAAAGCCAAATTTCATACTTCTAAGCCTCCGATCTCACCACTTATGTCTTAAATCATTATGATATGCCTAGCATGAGAAAAAGGGCTAGTGAATGTGGTAACTTGCGAGTGAAGCATGGGGAAAAATGAATGATCATTGAGGATCAAAGATGATTATGTGAGATGCGGAGAATGGCGGTGGAAGTGCTTGTTATGCCATGGGCCGAAGGGCCATTATTGTCAATGAATTGGCTGGTTATGGATTTAACCGTGAGCCGGATGGCTAGATTATTGCCGTGTTACGACGAAGCCATGTTTATGGCCAAGTATAAATGCATATATGTTGTTGATTGAATTGTGAATGTTTGCACTTCCACCATTGGAGATGAGGGTTTCCCTGGGTAGTAGCAATGGCTAGCCACCATGTGCTCCAGGTTGAGACTCGAAGCTCTGTTAACCCAATGTCGTAAGTGTGGCCGGGCACTGTGAAAGGCCCGGATGAGCTCGCCCCCGTAAATATTCACCAATGATGGTGATGGATAAATATTCACCAGTGAGGGTGATGGATATGGATCATGATTATGATCAAGTTTATGATGAGTATAACTCGAGTTGGGGATGCACGACAGAGGGACAGTCTAATGGTTAGCTACCAGGACTTGTCAGGTTGGCTCTATAACCGACAGATGATATCATCAGCCACTAGGGACAGGCATGCATCATAAGCATACTACATGAATTATTTGAGATTGCCTATTTGACTGCATATTACTTGCTAATTGTCTAAATGCCCTATCTGTTCCTATTTGTAAATCTCTTGTCTGATATAACTGTGTTTGCTATATTATACTCCTGCTGGTGGTTGGGAGGTCTGAAGGAATTGGAAAGGGAAGTATTAGTTAGACTGAAGGATCTTTCGTCAGTTGCCACTTACGGTTTAGCCTGTTTATAAGCTTTGATATTATCTGGAGGAAGTTCTAGGATTGCCTTCAGCTTTTCTCTATTATTATGTATTATATATGTGGAAGCTGTTACCGTGCTAGGGACCTCTGGTTCTCACCTATGCGGATTTTGTGGTTTTCAGATGCAGGACGCGAGGCTTCTCGTTGAGGCATGCTGGAGACTTCTGGATTAGCGAAGATCCTTGTTCTCGGGACTCTGTTTTGGTTTATATATCTTGTTTAGATACCTTTATCTCCATTAAATAATACAAACTGTGATGACTCCTCTTATAGGAGGTTTTGGAGAATAGGTTTCTGTATTTGTGTCCCTTTGGGTTTCCTTTGGGGTTTCCTTATCTTATTATATGTATATATTACTATGCTCAGACTGGTTATCTTTGCAACCGGATTTTGAGTCTTGATATTCCTGTTTTTGACACTCCTTTGTATATATATAATCTCGTGTTCGCTTATCCTTTACTAGTTACGTTATCGATCGGAGTGTAGCGCTTTCGAGTTACGGTTTTTGTTTATCCCTTTTTCTATAAAGGCTCCTAGTTATAATCAATCATTCATACTACTATATGTACTAAATTTTTATTTTAGAGGTCGTAATGCCTTGCCATCTCTGAATTATGACTTAAGCATAAGACTCTGTATGGTAGGGTGTTATATTATGGTATCAGAGCAGTTCGTTCCTGTAGAGCCTGAGGAATGGACTGACTATGCTTCTGTGCATTCTCTGTATGTGTTATGTGCTCTTAGTATATCTACTTGATATAGTTGGCATAAACGTTCATGAGCATGCATTTGGGACTTTGAAGCACTAAACTTCTGATATTGAGACTGATCAACTTAATATCGATTGTTCGGTGTGTATAGGAACCAGATGGCGCCTCGTGGACGCGATAGAGGTCATGGGAGGAGTCGTAATAATGCTCGTGTGCCGGAGAATAACCCTAATGACCCGGTGAACTTTATGACTGCGTTGGAGAACATGGCTGCTGCTATGCAAGCCACTGCTGAGGCTCTTGGTCAACAGATGAACAACCATGGTAATGATGGAGGTGGAGTACAGGGCCCGATGACACTGGCGAACTTTTTGAAGGTTAATTCCCCGAAGTTCAAGGGAACTACTAGCCCGAATGAGGCCGATACATGGTTTCAGGCTATGGAACGAGCACTGCAAGTGCAGGTGGTACCTGAAGGGCAGCGTGTGGAGTTCGCTACCTATTTGCTCACTGGTGAAGCGTCACATTGGTGGCAGGGTATCCGACGCCTCCTGCAGCAGGGTGATGATTATATCACCTGGGACGTCTTCCAAGAGGAGTTCTATAAGAAGTACTTTTCGAATTCTGCTAGGACGGCCAAGGAGCTTGAATTGTTGCAGCTGAAGCAGGGTACTATGTCCGTGTCTGAGTATACTGACAAGTTTGAGGAGCTGTTCAGATTCTCTCGTATGTGTCAAGGGACTCCGGTGGAATATGAAGAATGGAAGTGTGTTAAGTACGAAGGAGGACTCCGGAGCGATATTTTCAGTTCAGTGGGACCAATGGAGATTAGGACTTTCTCCGAATTGGTGAACAAGTGTAGGGTTGCTGAAGAGTGTGTGAAGAGGGCAACCGCTGAGAAAGGAAGTCACAAAGGATCATTTTCACAGAACCGAGGGAAGAGTTTTGCACCTAGAGGTCTGCCTTTCAAAAGGGGAGGTTCTTTTAGGAGGCCCAACAACAACAACTCCCAAGGAAAAAGGTTTGGGAAGCAGCCTCAAAATGATCAAGCTTGTACTAGGTGTGGAAGTCACCATCCGGGAGTACCATGCAAGGCCGGATGGGGTTTGTGCTACAATTGTGGAAAGGCGGGGCATAAAGCCACAAGTTGTCCGGAGAAGCAAAAGCAAGGTGCTGGGAAAGCACAACAGACTGGTCGGGTGTTCACCACCTCAGCTGTGGGTGCAGAGGGATCCGAGACACTCATTCGAGGTAACTGTGAAATGGCTGGTCAAACTTTAAATGCTTTATTTGATTCGGGAGCATCACATTCATTCATTGCATTTGAGAAAGCCCATGAGTTAGGATTGAAGATCGTAACCTTAGGTTATGACTTAAAAGTGTATAATGCTACCCATGAAGCCATGGTAACTAGGCTAGGATGCCCGAAAGTTTCGTTTAGGTTCAAGCAGCGTGATTTTGTCCATAATTTAATCTGCTTACCGATGATCGGTCTTGATCTTATTTTGGGATTGGACTGGTTATCTGAGAACCATGTCCTGCTTGATTGCTCTACAAAGTCGGTGTACTTTATGCCGGAAGATACAGAAGGGCCGGTCGTGGTGAATAATTATTACTTGAATTCGATGATAGTGAACTGTTCCGGATTCGAATGTCAGGGTATCCTGTTGTTAACCGCTGGTGTTTCGGGTGATGATCAAAGGTTGGATCAGATTCCGGTAGTGTGTGAGTTTCCGGAAGTGTTTCCCGATGATATTGAGGAATTTCCACCTAACTGAGAGGTCGAGTTTGCTATTGAGTTGGTGCCTGGGGCGGGACCAATCTCAAATGCTCCTTATAGGATGTCACCGTTAGAGATGGCCGAGCTAAAGTCTCAGTTAGAGGAATTGTTGGGTAAGAACTTTATCCGACCAAGTGTTTCCCCGTGGGGTGCTCCAGTGTTACTGGTAAAGAAGAAAGATGGAAGTATGCGGCTCTGTGTGGATTACAGGCAACTGAACAAGGTCACCATAAAGAATAAGTACCCATTGCCGAGAATTGATGATCTCATGGGTCAATTACAAGGAGCTGGGGTTTTCTCTAAGATCGATTTGCGATCCGGTTATCACCAGATAAGGGTGAGGGGTGAGGATATCCCTAAGACCGCTTTCAGGACTCGTTATGGTCATTACGAGTATACTGTAATGTCTTTTGGGTTGACGAACGCTCCTGCAGTGTTTATGGATTACATGAATAGAGTATTTCGTCCGTTTCTGGATAAATTCGTTGTTGTCTTCATTGACGATATACTGATTTACTCCAAGACTGAACAAGAGCATGCGGAACACTTGAGGACCGTGTTGCAAATTCTAAAGGAGAAGAAACTCTATGCGAAACTGTCTAAGTGTGAGTTTTGGAAGAGTGAGGTGAAGTTTTTGGGTCACGTGGTGAGTAAGAAGGGAATAGCCGTAGATCCAACCAAGGTAGAAGCTGTGATGGATTGGAGGCAACCAACCACAGTAACTGAGATAAAGAGTTTTCTGGGTCTAGCTGGCTATTACCGAAGGTTCATTGGTGCACGAATTGTGAATCACACTTTTCACAACTCGTACCACTAACCAGCAAGTGCACTGGGTCGTCCAAGTAATACCTCACGTGAGTAAGGGTCGAATCCCACGGAGATTGTTGGTTTGAAGCAATCTATGGTTATCTTGTAAATCTTAGTCAGGAAGTCAATTATGTTTATCAAGTGAATTGCGAATAACCAAGAGAGCATGAATT